>NC_080071.1:56565378-57210378 GCF_949987535.1 Balaenoptera acutorostrata | reverse complement strand
TGGACAGACATCAGCATCGAGCAGAAAAGCAGAGGATAATGAATCCAGGAGGGTGTTATCAGCCGGGTCCAGAAGTGTAGCTGGAAAGTGTTCAGTGTTATGCGTACTCATGAATTATGAATATGTTAGAATAAACAGCAAGGGGGCTAGGGAATGCAATGTGAGGGCGGGGTGATGGAGATTTGCAACTTTAATAGAGCAGTCAGGCGAGACCCGCTGAGAAGGGTTAGAACATTTAAACAAGTGTTTGAAAACATTAGGGAGCCCGATGACCTGCCCCAGACTAGAAAGGGCAGAAGTGATGACAGGGGTCAGACCTCAGGGTAGATTTTGGAGGCAAAGCCAGTAGGAATTACTGGGGCACAGCAGTGGGTTATGGGGGAGGGAGAGGAGCCAAGGAAGGCTCCGAAGATTCTGGGCTAAAACACTGAAAGGACGGAGCTGCCATGAACCACGACTAGTGAAAGTGCGGGAGGAGCAGGGTGGAGGGGCGGATCAGAAGTTCAACTTCTGGACATCCAAGCGGAGGCATCAGGTTGGCACTTGTACATACGATCTGTCCTGGGGAGAGGTCCTTGCTGGAGGTATAATTCTTGGACCTGTTCAGGAAATAAATGGTCCTTAAAGCCACAGAACAATAAGATCATTGCAGGTAGTGAGGAGTTCTACCAGGAACAGCCAACAGAGTTATATAATAGAAGACACTGCGGAGGAAGGGGTGCCCAGGTAGGAGCGTCAGAAGGCCTTTTGCAAGAGGTGAAAAGAAAGCTGAATCTTGAACGACAGTAATCCCGTCCACGATGCCTTACACAAAACTCTGGGGGAAAGATAAGTTTCAGGGTTAGAGGTTTCATCAGCTTAGTCTATAGGGTCATTTTATCCCTGAGAGAAAGAAGCAGCTGTGTGCTACCCTTTGAGCTGTCCTCTCCATTCCCTGCAGAGTCTTCCCTACCACGTCTCATTTATCAGGAGCCGCCCCTCTTCTCAGATGTTACTGCGACAGATGGGAGACCTGCTCAGCTATACTCAGGGCTTTAAGACTTTCATCTTAAATGGTACAGAGAGAATGCCCCGCCTCCCTTAGCTGGGGCATGGTTCATTTAAAAATAAGAAGCAGGGAGGATTAATTATTTTCTTCTTGCAATGACTTGTAAATACATGAAAAAAATGAAGAATGCACAAGCTTTTTCTCCCTGGAATGTCTGTTTTTGAATATCATGAAAGGCAAGCCTTATTTTCATAATGTGTTAAATGTTACAATGTGCCTAAATGTTTTATCTTTATACAACTGTGTTATAAAGTTGGCCTCTGGCTACATTGTTAAATTGTTGTCAATGCACCATCTTTAATAGCACCCTTAGAAAGGAAATGAGTTACATTGTGAAGGATGTTTTATACAATTCTAATGGGCTGATATTGTCACTTGTAAATCAAGTGTACTTATCAAGGTACATCATACCACACATTCAAATGGAACCTGCCTCTTCTATTAGAGTTTCAGGCCCCAAGGCCTTACAGCCTTGGGGGCTGAAGTTAGATCTGGACAGATGTGTCTCCCCTTTACAGGTGTTGACTCTGGAGGGAGGGTTAGTTTGGTGGACATTCTTGGAGAACTCATTTCCCAATTTTACAACATCAAATGGTAAATATTTACCTGATTATATGCTTTAAATGACTTTCTTCTTAGCTATGCAAAACGTCCTAAAGTTTATGGCTTTTGCTTTCCAACTCTGGAGAGCACTTGAAAAGTAAAGGCTTAGGATTTTAAATGATCGTCAAGTGCTAGTAACGCTAAGCCACAAAGATGACTTAATAATCTCTGCTCTTCTGTTTCATTGCACTGATTGTCCAGAATACAAACCACAAAACTGGCCCAGCCTTAGTTTTCCGAAGCACACGATGAGTGCCATGCATTTTCTGGGTAAGAACCTCCTTGGTAAGTCCTCAGAGCATGGACATTACATATTCCATCAATCTTTTACTAAATCCAAGGACTTGGCCAAGGCTCACATCATAAATGCCTGGTACTTGGCATCTAAACAGACAAATGGAGAGTATTTTAGGAATATGAGAAGACATTTCTTTCATTCTCATGGAGCCCAGAGTGGCAGAACTCAGCATGACTATAGGCCTCCCTGCCAGGGGGATTTCTGTGTCCCAAGGCCTGCCTTCCCACCCACGCAGGGAAACGGCGCCACTGACTGCTGAAGCCGAGATGCTAATGGAGTGGGTGTCCATAGGGAGAAAGGAAAAGGGGGATGAAGGGTGGGAGAGAAAACAGAGACGTCTCCTCTAAGTAGTTAAAATCACTGTATCTAGTTTCCACACATGCTCTCTAGAGCCTGGTCCACTGTAGAAATACACCATCAGACTGAATGTTTGTGTCCCCTAGAATTCATATGTTGAAACCCAGTTCCCAATGTGATGGTATTTGGAGGTGGGCCTTTGGGAGGTAATTAGGCCATGAGGGTGGAGTCCTCAGGGATGGGATGAATGCCCTCATAAAAGAGCCCCTAAAGAGACCCCCTCACTCCTACCAGCATGTGAGGACACACTAAAGAGACAGCTTCTGTGAACCGGGGAGTGCATGCTCGTCAGCACCCGACTCTGCTGGCACCTTGAGCTTGGACTTCCCAGACTCTGGAACTGTGAGAGATGGATTTCTATGGCTTATAAGCCACCTAGCCTATGGTACTCTGTTATAGCAGCCCAAATGGACTAAGACACACACTAAATGCTGTAACGATTATGTCTCATACATAGAAGTACACCTATTGCTTAGACCTGTTTTGGGTAAAGTGAATGCCGAGAGAAGGAAAAGCCTGACAGGCAGGTCATTTTCCATCCACAGCAAAGACTGCTGGATGCCTCCCCACTATCCAGCCCACCATCTTTCTTCACAGAGCCCAGGACCAAGTGCCTGGAAGATAATGCCCCACTACCCCCTTCTCTGATACAGTTAGATACAACCATCTACTGCGGAACCAAACACAAAAGCTCCATCCATGAGCCCAAGTGCAGACAGAGAGATTCTGGGACATCTTTTCAGATTAAGTTTTCTGATTTCCAAAACCCTGATAAAAAGACCATGCATTAATCAGGGCTCTCCAGAGAACCAGAAACTATATATATATATATATATGGAGAGAGAGAGAGAGAGAGAATGAGAGAGATGTATTTAAATAATGAAGGATTAGCTCATGATTATGGAGGCTGCTAAGTCCACAATCTGCAAGGTAGGCCAGCAGGCTGCAGATCCAGGGAAGAGTTGATGTCAGAGGTCAAGTCCAAAGGTGGTGGCAGGATTTCCTCTTCCTGGAGAAGGTATGTCCTTTTTGTCCTATGGTCTTCAGTTGATTGGATGAGGCCCACCCACGTTATGGAGGGTAATCTGCTTTACTCAAAGTCTACTGGTTTAAATGTTAATCTCATCTAAAAAACACTTTCACAGAAATATCCAGAATAATGTTTGACCCAACATCTAACTACCATGGCCTAGCCAAGCTGACACATAAAATTAGCCATCACAGAAGACCAAACAGAGATATTAATGAGTGAGGAAATGTAAGAAAACATAAGCCTACCCCAGGATGCCCCCTGTCCTTCAGCGTCAGGAGCCACGTGGGGCTGGTCAGGGGTTCATTCTCTTCCTCACAGCCAGCCAGTGAGGAGCTCCCCTTTTCTGCGGTTGCTGACAGCTGTCTGGTTTTGCGTGTCTGTGCTGAGACCCTGCCCAGCCTGAGTCTCTGGGTGGGAAAAAACGAACCCTCACGCTCACCTCACACAAGACCTAAAACAGGTAACAGAATATATTGTGATAATTACTATCCATCCCGTTCAAGGAAGAAGACTAGAAGGGAAACAGACCTATACAGCTTTAGAGGAAACCCATGCCAACTGCCTATACAAACCAACACAGGTTGGTTTTATACATAAATACGTGAACACTGTGTGTGTGTGTGCTTGTGCACATGTAGGTACCTAGTACAATTCTGCCATATTGTGAATATAACATATATATAGATAGTTGCTTCATTACTTCATTACATATTACATTACATATCAGACCTTTGAAGGAAACCAGTATCGTAAAAGTGGTACATTGTATTATTGTTTGCAATTATTTACTCCCCCTTCTGGTAGCAGGATTATATAACACTATTCATTGACGTGTGACTTGGCAGTGGCTTGTCTTAGTTCAGGCTGCTATAACAAAATGCCACAGACTCGGTGGCTTTTAAACAACATCAGTGTATTTCTCACAGTTCTGGAGCCTGGAAGTCTGAGATCAGGGTGCCAGGGTGGTCAGAGTCTGGTGAGGGCCCCCTTCCAGGTACAGAGTACTGACTTCTTTGTCCTCACATGGCAGAAAGAGAGAGCTCTGGTCCTTTCATTGCCTCATAAGGCCATGAATCCCATTCATGAGGGTTCCACCCTCATGACCTAATTACCTCCCAAAGGCCCCGTTTCCTAATACCATCACATGAGAGATTAGATTTCAACATGAATTGGGGGATGGGGGATGCAACATTCAGTCTTAACATAGCTCCTGTGAGAAAAGCAAACTTCTCATTCTATTGACATTGCATTTATTCTTGTGACTTGCTTTGGCAATAACATGTGAGCAAATAAGGTGGACCCGGTATCTAAGCAAAACTTTTAAGGGCCCTTGTATATTTCCATCAGCCCTCTCACTCTTCTCTTTCTGCCTCAAGAAAGGCATGGCCCATATTAAGTCCCTTCTTTCAGCCTCTTGGGATATAAAGACGTGCAGCAGGAGTAGAACCAGTGTTGACCTTCAGCCAACCTAACAGATAAACAAGAAATAAACTTTTGTTCTTATAAGCCATTGAGATTTGTGGGATTACTTGTTACCACATGACAGCTGACAAATACAAGGAACAAGATTAACAAACCAAATAAGGAAACCTGGAAGGAATATTAGCAGCCTCAGAATATTTTGATATGATATTGCATCCATAATCAAGACTTGACTATGATAAAAAAAAATGAGTAATCAAAGCTTTTAAAAGAGTACATAAAATTAAAATTTTATCTGAAATAAATTTCATGGATGCACTATATAATAAAATTGGTGTAGTGAAGACTAACTAGGTGATTTACAACAGAGCTTATCGACTTTATTGTGCTTAGTGATCACCTGGGGGTTTTGTGAAAATGCAGATTATGGTTTAGTAGCTCTCAGATGTAGCCTGAGAAATTACATTTCTAATGAATTCTCAGGTGATTCTAATGCTGTTGGTCTGGGTCTCGGAATTTGAGAACCACTGTTCTAAATCTTTGCTACTGAAAGTATGGACCAAAGACCAGTAGCTTCATCACCAAGCAGCTTTTTAGGAGTGCCATGCTGATCCTCAGATATAATTTGAGTTGTAAGGGTATAGAAGACTATTTCTCAAATTGTGATCCCCATACCAGGAGCGTCAGAGTCAACTGGGAATTTGTTAGAAATGCACTTTCTTGGTCCCCTCACTCTACAGCTACAGAATCAGAAACTCTGTGGATGGTGTCCATCAATTTATTTTTAATAAGCCTCCCAGGTGATTCTGATGCACATAAAAGTTTGAAAACCATTAATTTAGAAAGAGTGAAGATGTCTCTATAGTATAGTACGTATAACAAAAGAGATACAAAGAAAAAATGGAAAAGAAATTGTGTGAGAAAAGGTAAAACAATAGATGCTAGACAGACTGTCAAAAGAAGTCATAAAAGACAAGAATAGATACAGTGAAGGTGAGAAGGGAGAAGTTTTCAGATCAAAGGACATATTAAATGCTGAGTAGAATGAATAAAGATGACCTATATCCAGACACCAGCCTGTAAATGTGCAAAGAGATTGTTCTAAAATTATCCATATAGGAAACATTTTTTGCTCAGTGAATCTAGGAAATTCACTTACTCTTTTAATTTACAAAGCCTATTATTGATGTTGGTGCCTCTCATCTCCCACTCAAGGTGAGCAATATGGAATTAAAATAAGTAGAGATTAAATCCTCTCAAATTCCCTCCCACCTACCTTTCAAATGACTTTTAAAACCTGTCTTGACAAATTACTTGGTGTTTTCTTATTTACTGAATAACAACGGAACAAAACAGGCATGATTTCAAACAAAAGTTATAGCTAACATTTTCTTTTCTTGATGAATCAAAAGTGCTTAAATTAAATGGCATTTGGGATTTGTTACCTTTTAAATGTATCAGCCAGATTTTTTTTTTAAATGGAAGTGATTGTAATCACCAGTTGTTAGAAATCAGCCAATCTGGCTATAAGCTGTTTAGCAGTTTTGAGGGTAGTAACAAAAATATTAAACTCCGTAATTTAGTTCATATTAAGCACATGTTCAAGAAAAGGAAAATGTTACAAGATTTTAGACAATAATTTAGTCTCCGAAGGCTTTTGATTTGACAAATCAGGGAAACTGAACATATGTTTCATTTGTAGAAGGAAAAAGTTTCAAATATATGAGGAATTTCCATGACCTTTTTGCAATTTGATTATTAACTCATTGTTGAGCCCTTCTTAGGAGTCTACTAGGCTCTGGGGAAGCAACAGTAAAGAAAGGCACTGGTTTTGCCTTCATGGAACTGACATTGTACTGAAAGCAGGGAGGAAACAAGCAAAGAGATGAAATCATTACAGATGGTGATAGATGCTAGAAAGGAAAGAACAAGGAGCTGGGGGAAAGAAAAAGGGGAGACATCCTTGCGAATGATGGTCAGGGACCCTTATGGAGTTAGAGGCCCAAAGAATAATAAGCAGCCATCTACGCAGTGAAGGAGTAGGCAGCCCTGGCAGAGGGAAGAACAATATAAAATTCTTGAGAGAGGGAAGGGTTTTGTGTGTCCTAGGAAGGCAAGGGGGAGGCACAGGATGAGGTTAGAAAAATAAGAGGGGCCACATATGTTCAGGCCCGCTGAATATGGTAGGGAGCAATCGAACGCCATGGAGAGTTTTAAGCAGGAAGACATTATTTAATTTTTGTTTTAAAAATGTTACTCTGCACCACCATTAGAATGGCTATCATTTAAAAATATGTAATTTAAAGAAACACCAAAAAAAACAAAATAACATGTGTTAACAAGGATGTGGAGAAATTGGAACCCTTATGCATTGCTGGTACAGCTACTGTGGAAAATAGTATGGTAGTACCTCAAAAAATTTAAAAAAGAATTCTCATATGAGCCAGCAATTCCATTTCTGGGTATATACGCAAAAGAATTGGAAGCAGGGTCTCAGTTATTTTTACACCAATGTTCATAGCAGGATTATTCGTAATAGCCAAAAGGTGGAAACCCAAATGTCCATCAACCGATGAATGGATAAATAAAATGTGGTGTATACATACCATGGAATATTGTTTGGCCTTAAAAAGGAAGGAAATCACACATGATACAATGTGGATGAACCTTGAAATCATTATGCTAAATGAAAGTAAACCGCACACAAAATGACAAATGTTGTGTAGTTCCACTTAAGTGAGGGACCTAGAATAGTCAAATTTATAGAGATAGAAAGTATAATGATGGTTACCAGAGGCTGGAGGGCAGGCAGGAGGGGGAGATAGTGTTTAATAGGAACAGAGTTGCAGTTTGGGAAGATGAAAGAGTTCTGGAGATGGATGGTGGTGATGATTGCAGAACAATGCAAATGTACTTAATGCCACTGAATTGTATACTTGAAAAGAGTTAAAATGATAAATTTTATGTTATCAGTATTTTACCACAAGTTTTTAAAATGCTAGAGACCTTAAAAAATACCTGTCACTCTGGCTGTGATGTGAAGAATAGATTGGAGGGGAACAATTGAAGTGGAAAGACCAACTGGAAGACTGTAGCAGCCGTTGGGGTGAAAGTAAATGATGGCTTGAAGTAGAGAGGGCAGGTTATCCCTTCCATTGGTGAGGCCATTTTAATAACCGATTCTGTAACAATAATATGAAACAAATATCTTCTATTTCCACCACCACGAGTAGGTTAAACAAGGTACTTACATTCCTATACCAACTGGTCCCACTTTGAGTAAATTTAATTTTTTAAAAAAGCACTAATGCTCCTCAGTGTTGTGGATGTGGGATGGATGGGGGTGCATGCATCAAGCACTTTGCAGAGGAGGAGAAGGGTACCACACTCTAAACAGTGGGAAAATCCTCATGTAACTCCAGGTGACTGTTAGCTCAGATTTCCACCTACATTTTGATATAAATAATACTTTAAAATCACAAAGATATTGGATAAAAACAGAGGTCATATCAATTTTAAACTTTATATGACAGACATTAGAATATTCTTAAAGACTTGGTTCTTTGTACTTCAATAAATATTAATACTAACTGGTCTCTGTGAGTTTTATCCAATGAATGTTTTCACAGGATGAGTGGGTAGACTTGTTATTCAACCTGCATGCCATATACATACAGGAAAAGAATAAATTGCTGCCATCTTAAATATCATTTGTGCAAAATGTCTTTTCTCTGTGTTGAACATTTGGAAATATGCTAATCTCTTTCCAGATATATTTCTTGTTTAATGTCAGGTTAAGTTCCTTTGATTTCTGCTGTAAGAACTGTTCCTGGACGTCTTGTAAAGATGTGAAAGCAGCTTGCGTACCAAACTTCAGGTCTGTATTTCAAAGTGATATGTGATATAGCATAACATAAAAAGAGTATGTTTGGCAGACTGAGGCTGAAGTGTGAAATGACTATTTTTTTTCTGATACTAAGCGCAATATTTGAATATCCTCATGACCTGTTTAGGAGTGACTTCTTTGTTCTAAAAGAAGGCTTGATTTAGGAATACTTTTTAGTCTTTACTTTGGCTTTTCCCTCCTCCCTTTACAACTTGTGAAAACTTGTAACTGTGTATTTTACGTGGTGAAAAATTTCAGAATGTATTATTTATTTCTGTTCTGTTCTGAAAGGAACATTATAAAACAATTCCCACTGGCATGGGAACAAATAGCTTCCATTTGTGAAACAATGCCCTTCTGGTTTTTAACTCTCTGACTTCCTGAAAGTTATTCCCAAGGAAACAAATCGTAACTGCAGCATTCTGTTTGTTCGGATTGAATTGTTACTTCCTAATAAATTAACGTTCAGAAATTTTTACATCTTGCTCAGCAGCCAAAGTTCTGCAAACCATCCGCATAACAGCAGCAGAAAATGAGAAGAGAGAGGGAAAGGGCTCCACAAATCCTCTGAGGACCACTGTGTAACCTTGGACCGTGCATCGGGAAAATCTTGCTTCTAATTGGAAGCATACACACACTTAATGCTTTTGCCAGCTGGGAAACTGAAACTTTTCAGCTGTGAATAGAAAAATGTGCTAGATAACTTTTCATTGGAGGTGTTTTAAAAACCAAGATTTTCATATGGCTATTCCAGCACAGCAAGTAGCTTTCTAATTAAATTAATGTTTTCTAAAAGCTCTAAAATGAAACAAGTCATAAGCAATGTTGCGAAGTTAGCTTACTTGTTTTCAAGGGAAAAGGAGTTCGCTTCAACATAATCTTCTGCAACATGAGAACCAAGAGTGGAATTTTTTTCCCCTGTTTTTACTTGGGTTTTCAAATTAGACCATATCTAATGGTCCATTGACCTAACCTAACAAGTATATTCCGTTGGGAATTTTCAACTCCATTGACCTAACCCAATAAGTATATTTCACCCTTACTATGAGTTATAGTAGTTCCTCTTTAAAGAGCTCGTACTCAAGTAATTATGTTCTCAAGGAATCAAAAGCAAAAGGGACTTTAGTCTTAAATATGGATAATTATAAATTGCTTTAAAAACTGTTTGGAATTTTATAATATTTGGAAAGATAAGAGATCATTTTCTATTAATTTAAAAACCACTAAGTTGCTACTTTAATTTTCTGTGAAAATCACGGACTCTACAGTTCCCTTTAGAGAGTTAAAGGAAAGCTGTTGAAGACATCACATTCTAGGAAAACATTTTGCATTTTGGCAATGATGTCATATTTAATAAGTAAAGCTAGCTGTGTCAAAGCACAAATTAAATAGCCATATAAATGTCCAGAATTGTCTTTTATAGATTTTCCAATGAAGAAAAAATAAGAAATGCTATTTTGTTCTTATTAAAGCCATATAAGTGTTGTTCTACAGTGTGTCTCAGACTTTTATGTGCACATGAATGTCCTAGGGTTCAAAATATAGTTGTGAATGGATTAGGTTTGGCATGGAGCCCGAGAATATGCATTTCTAACAACATTCCAGGGCATGTTGTCCACCATAGCTTATCAAATGCTCTGCTTTACTCACTGTCTACACTATGTAGATAGGGTAGACAGAAGATATTCGCCACCTATTGTTAAGTAAAGAAGGCAGATTTCTAACCAGTATATATTGTATGATCCCATTTAGAGTGGGGAGAGGGGGCAGGGAGGCATTTCAGTGTGCCAGGAAGAGCGGGGGAAATCCTGCTGTTTAAAACAATAGCTCATCAGAACTGTTTCTGCCCACTGGAGGAGTGGCAAGGTCCCTCACCAGCCTAAAATACCCATTGTTTGGGAAAGATGTCTGAATAGGCTTAGGAGTAGAAACTGAGACCTTCCAGAAAAAGGTCTGGAAAGAACCATCAAAACAGACAGAACAGTGAATTGTTCTCTATAAGGAAAGTCGCCAGATCTGGGGCAGTTGGAGGACTGTGTGAGGAGAGGCAAGGGTTGAGAGAGAGACTGAAGCAGCCCGCGGTACAGCCGGCACTTACTCGCTCAGATAGGGAAGCGTGTTCAGGCTGAACCAGCTAAAGGATTTTTGATTGTGGAGATGTGTTAAGCATGTGCTCTTCTATAACACCTTGCTGCTCCCCAAAGCCCCCCACCCCAGGAAGGAGAATCACGGAATCAAGGATAAGAGGTTGTGTTCCATATTTGAGTCTACACAAGAGACTAGACACGAGGGAGATTAAGACAGCAGTGGAAGCCGGAAATTGAAGCAAGATGTAAGCAAGAGGAACATTTGCCCAACCTGAGAATCCCTAGAGATACTGAGACACATAATAAGTTTTCCAATGTGGAGGAGTAGTCCTGGTGTGAATTATATGTGAAATTTATAGGATAGAATGACTTTCACCAATTATAGGACTTGGGGCCATCTAAGCAACTGATATGCTATGTAGACAGAGGAAAGGTCTGGAAAAATACACACCAAAACGTTAACTATATTTATCTTTGAGCGGTGGGATTGTGAGTGATTTTTTTTTTTTTTGCTTACTTTATTTTCTACATTAAAAAAAATAAAATGTATTACTTCAGAATTGAAAAAAAGTGATTTTCAATTCCACCCGCACACACACGCATGCAAAGCGATGCCTTGTTCCAGTAGAAGTGATACTTCAGGTGAGATCTATAGAAGAAAGACATCTTGGGCAGTGGGAGTGAGTTGGGTACGGGGGGCTTTCTATGTGCCAAGGAACTGGGACAGGGAACAGCCTGCTGCAGTGGCAGAGCCCAGAGACGGTATGAGGAGCGCAGTGACCCAGGCTGAGACCAGATCAGCAGGGGTGAAACAGAGCACACTGGGCCTCCGAGGTCAGAGAAAGCAGTGTGGTTTTATTCTGAGCACAGTGGTAAGTCATGAAAGGTTTGAAGCAGGCAATGACATGATCTGATTTATATTTTTAAAATACCAGAGTAGGGGAATGGATGAGGGTGAGAGAGGCCAGCAAGAGTGGGAGCCGTTGTCAGTTATGAGCCCTTTGCAGCTTCCAGGCAAGAGGGGTAGTGGCTTTGACTACAGTAATGGGGTGAGAATTGACAGGTCTTGGAGACAGATGGGCTGAGGAACAGGGAATAACAACAAGAGCAACAACGTCTCGAGAGTTTAGAGCTTGAACAATTAAGTAAGTGGAAGTACCATTTTCTAAGAGAGAGACTGGGGAGAAATAAGTTTTGGATGGAAAAGCAAAAGTCTAGTTTGAGAAACATTAACTTTAAAGTGCCTGTCAAATATCCCAAGAAAGATGATAGCAGAAGATTTGATAAATAAGAAGTCATGGGTCAACTGGGAGTCATTAGAATCGAGGTAAGGAGAATATATATTTTGTCACTCAAATTGGGACACTTTTGAGAATGAAAAGGGAGACTATTACAAATTTTGCTAAGGCAATAGGCATAAATAGGGCCCCACCCCATGGGAGAGTACAGAGTGAGGAGAGGAAGAGACCTAAGCTCTGATGAATTCCAGTATGTATCTTTAGTAGTAAGTGGAGGAGAAAGGACGAAATTACAGACAGAAAGGAAATCCAGGAGAATGTGGTGACATGGAAGCTAAAAGAAGAAAGTATTTTCAGGAAGGAATGCTCAACAGAGTCAAATATGGTTAACAGCTCTAATAAGATTGTGGGGAAATGTCCATTGGATTTGGCAACATGAAAGTCATTGATAACCTTAGCAAAAGTAGTTTGGGTGGAGAGGTAGGCACAGAAGCCAGAAGAGATTGTGCTGAAGAGTAAGTAGACACTGAGGGAGTAGAAACAGTGTGTATACAACTTTGAGAAGAGTCTTGGCTGGAAAGGAGACCATAGAGGTCTAACAGCAGTTGCAAGAGAATGTGGAGTAAGGGTACGGACAGGTGAATTTAGCATCAGAGACGCTGGAACGTGTTTGAATGATGATGAAAATGATGCAGGAGAAACTCTTTGCTCTAGCAGAGTAAATCTACTAGAACGTTCATTACAGTATTCCACAGTAGCAAAAACCTGTAAATAACCCAAATATCCATCAATAGGAGAAAAGGTGAATACAACATGGTATAGTCACACAGTGGAATATTACACAGCAGTAGAAATGAATGAACTTCGGTAACACACAATGATATGGATCATCTCAGCAATATAAGTAAACAAAAGTAAATCCCAAACAATTACATGTACTATGATACTCTTTATAACATTAAAAATGTAGTTTTTAGAATTCTAAATAGGTGCAATAAAACTATGTAAAACGTGGAGAAAAAAAGGAAAAATGATGAACATGATATTTTAGGTGATGGTCATCTCAAGTCAAGGAGGCAGGGTGATGAGACGTTGGAATGGAGCCTGGGGTTCAGATGGAGATTATTGCAACTTCCTGGCTTGTGTTTCAAGTGGTGGGTTTACAGATATTTACTACCTTGAAAAAAATAAAAATAACTAAATACTAAAAGTAGCCATAAATAGATCTAGGTTAGGAGTATGTTATGAATCGCATTTATGATTAATCTAGGTCTGTGTACCTGATGTCCAAGGGCCAGGGTGAGAGTAGAGGGGAGAATTCAGTTGATCAGTTCTACAACAGTCTTAAGATAGTCACAGAATACTTCTATTGATTACACAGTATCTCCAACCCAACAGTTGAGGCAGAGGAAAGGAGACTGTTGCAGAGACAGAAGCAAAATCTGAAAAGTCCTTTTGTCTCTGCAAATAAGGCAGTTCAAGGCATATCCTGTAGATGGTAGAGAGATGCTGTGTCATCCTCAATTCTGATATTTTCTCTTACCTCTTTTTCTGGACATCAGAGAATATTCAGTCCACCAACATGAGTTGTTTGGGGGCTGTTTTCCAAATCTACTATTCTTCTTGCTTCAATTACAACAGCTACTTAATTGTCTCACGTATGGTGAAATGGTCTTTCTAAAGTAATGTTGTTAGTGATATTCCCATTGATGTAAAACAATATGCCTATTGCCATTTTGACACGCTCACATGATTCATAATCATTTCATTAATAGACGAACCCCCAAAAGCCTACTTGGCAGTATTACTGAAGCTAGATTTTGCCCAGTTGAATACTATATTTTCATTTCTCCCTGTGTTAGCTACTTTATTAAATTTCCTTTTACTGATTTCACTCCATGTCTTTCATTTATCAAGATCAAATTGCATTTTAAGACCATCTCCTAAACTATTCCTAATTCCTCCCAAGTTTTTATCATCTGCAGACTCATCTCATTAGAGTACTTTTCCCTTTCACTCCTGAATGCTTCAGAAAAAACTGGGGGGAAAACTAAAACAGAGACTCCATAGTAAGCAAGTCAGAACTTTGTTAAAGACAAAGCAAGCGGGGCTGGGCAGCCTCCAATCACACGTCTTTCTCTGCTTGGTTAGCAGCTGGGATGGACACTTGTAAGAAAACTCACAGTAGCTTGGCTTTCGATCTGCCTTTATAACAATCCCCAAAACACTCTGCAGGCTGGGAGGTGGGAGTCGCTGATTTCCTATGGGTTATAGTAACTAAATGTTTTCCCTAGAAACAGATTTGGCCCCATAGGAATTTCCTCCTAGAATTCTGGGCTGTGTAATGTGGTGCTCTAACCAGCATCTGCAGCACCATCAGGGCTCCAACCATTTCAACAGACTACACAGCACTCTCAGAGAAGACAGGACAGCTGTCGGGCAGATTTCCAACTCTTCTGGATTTTGACTAATTCATTGGTTTGCTGAGGTATGAATCTCTTCATTTATTGAAGTGATTACAGGGTCTAGGATGCAGTTAGTCTGTCACAGGTTAGTTCTAGAAGATCCCAATTAACTGGCTAAACTGTGCAGATCTCATCGTGGTTCCCAGCCTCCCGTATTTCACTGTTGCCTTTCTTCTTTTGAACAGAGCGGCAATGATCTCACAAGCCAAGACTTGTGATTTGCAGGAACCAGCGTTTTGGAACTTAAGGCTGAGACTTAAAGGAAATTAGGCCCAGAGTTCCTGCCATAACACGAGACTGGAAGGGGACTAGAGAAAAGTCAGGTTACCCCACCTCCACACAGAGAGTCTGTTCACACTCACAGCAGGACTTTCAGAGGGGAGAAGAAAAGCTTAGATGCTGTGTCCTGCCCCACCCTGACTGAGTCCTCTACTGCTAACTACCTATATCATGCTAGGTAATCCCTTTTCCCGTATCTACCTCACTATTGTCATTTGTCAGAAAGCAGTAACTAATTAAAGCTAGTTGTAAAGTTCTATTACGAAGTTAATTACAAAACCAGCAGATAACTTTCTCTTTAGAAACAACATAAGCACTCATTCAAACAATATTTAGTGAGCCGCTACTTTGTGTTAAAGTTATGTAGACCTACTGTACTAGGTACTGGGAACAAAGAAAGGAAAAATGAACAAAATTGACTTTCCTCATTGCTGAGACCACCTTGCAATCATCAGACAACATGCCTAAGGACGAAAGGTCTGTCGGGCTGGAGCTGGCAGAGGGAGAGAATGGAAAAGCCCAGGCCACGTGGATACCACTGAGCAGATGAAACATTTCCTCTGACCTGCCTGCCTCCAGGCTTCTGATTTTGTGAGATAATTAAATGTTTCATTGTTGAAGCCACTCTTGGTGGGTTTTCTGTTTTTGTAACAGAAGGCATCCTAAGTGATATATACCAGCGGTCCCCAACCTTTTTGGCACCAGGGACTGGATTCATGGAAGATAATTTTTCCACGGATGGTGGGGGGAGGGGGGGATGGTTCAGACGGTAATGCGAGCGATGGGGAGCGATGGGGAGCAGCACATGAAGCTTCGCTCGCTAGCCTGCCACTCACCTCCTGCTGCGCGGCCCATTTCCTCACAGGCCGCTGGCCAGTAGTGGTCTCCGGCCTGGGGGTTGGGGACCCCTGCTATATACTCTTTCCACTGTCAGCTGCCATGAGATCTTTTCTTACTCTTGGCTTTTTAGGTACAAACTTTAATCTGATGATATTTGAAGAAAGTACTATTGTGCCCCTAATATTTTCTTAGGACTCCAGGAGCTCTAACCCCTTTCCATTTAACTCTGCCCAAAGTCTGGTGACTAACTCAGAACCCTCCAATGAAGGTGAAGTAATGTCCTTCCTTTTGCCACCCCCAAGCCACTCTTACCTGATGAAAGATTCTTCTTTCAAAAACTGTTTAACCATCTGATTTCCTGAATGTGTTGGAACTTTTTTCTTCACAATGTTTTAAACCATCAAATAGAAGATGACATAATCAATGTAAAAAGGTTCACTTCACACAAAAATAGTTTGTGAGTAAGTTGATAAAGTTATAGTCTAGGGTAGGCTCCAACACTAATATTATCAATACTAATATTATCAAAACAAGAACACATCTTGTAAAAATAAAATACAGTGTGTGTGTGTGGAAAAAAAAAAAAAAAAAAGAAGAATTCAAAGGCTCTCTGCTATCAGCTGCCTCAGAGACAGTCTTCTGCAAATATGGCTCATTTGGTGATTCTTTGAATGGTCCATCCCCACTGCTTCTCTGATGCAAGCCAGACCAAGGAGGTCACCTGTCACCAGCCCTGCTCATCTCAGGTTCCACACTTGTATTGTAAAGAAGAGAGAGTTTTGCACCTTGGGTGAATCTGTCACTTGCAGGAAGAGTATTTTCTGACACTTTCGTAGATATGATACCACTGGACCCTCTTGCAAGTCTCTATATTTCTTGTCTTCACTTTCTACCCTATTTTAGCTGTTTGGGGGCATCTTTTAGCATATTTTGAAGGCCTGTAAATTGTATTTGTCTCCTAGTATAGCTGAAACTGAATTTGTGGGTTTTTATTTTCTTTATTGCTTCTGTATGTTTTCCAGGAGAAGGGAAAAGATACTGATTTGCATAAGTTTGTTTATATCAGACGTTCTGAAGAATGACTTTCTTTTTTTAGAAATGGAAGTGTAGTTGATTTACAATGTTGTGTTGGTATCAGGTGTACAGCAAAGTGATTCAATTATATATATTTTTTCAGATTTTTTTCCATTATAGGTTTTTATAAGATATTAAATGTAGTTCCCTGTTTTATACAATAGGTCCTTGTTGTTTATCTATTTCATATATAGTAGTGTGTACGGAATGACCTTCTTAAAATAAAAACCAGATCCTATCAAAAAAAACAACAACACAGAATTGAAAACATCAGTTGACATACAAGTGTATATTCTTGTCGTCAATGCTGAGTGTATAGTAACAAAACTTGAAAACGTGAATAGATTTTGACCAGAATAGGATTATCAGTTTAGGATTCCCTTATCTCATCTTGCCTTCCAGAACCCACATTGTAGTCAAAATTATCTTTCAAAAATGAATATCTGACCATTAATCATATGAATTTGAAACAGGAGGGAAGGGGGCAGGGCACAACCTTTAAAAGAATGAGATAGCCCTAGGACACAAGAAAAACTGATTAGAACTGATTAAGCCCAAGATGGCAGATGAGTCGACTTCCACTAGATCTTGAGCCTTAGCATACGCTCACTGTAACACATCAGCAAACTAAATGACACACCCACAGGCGCCATGACAGTTCCAAAAGGTCAAAAAGTGGGTGGTGGCCTAATTTCTAGAAATCCCCACCCATTCCCCAAAATAGCTGGAAGACTCCTCCCACTCATTAACCTATGAAATTACCCACCCCTATAAAAACCGACAACCCCATACAATGGGGCCGCTCTCGCCTTCTGAGATGGTCCATACTCTGTCTGTGGAATGTGTTTCTCTCTAAATAAATCCACTTCTTACCTATCACTTTGTCTCTCACTGAATTCTTTCTGCTATGAAACATCAAGAATCTGAGCTTCATTAAGTCCTGAGACCAGGTGTATGATCTTAGCTAAAAGAACGAGCGTTCAAGTCCCAATCTGAATTGCACGGTTTCAAATTTATAACCATAAACTCAGATGGACAGGAAATATCATGTTTCTTTAAGTCAATCATGTTTAAATTACATTCTGAGCCCATAGTCAGACATATTTTGAAGAAATCCAATGTCATGAATGTGGATCCTCCTTCCTTTAGTTCAAACACAGGCCCTGAAGGACTGAAAGCTTCTTTGTTCTTCAACCGACAAGGCTCACTGCTGAAATGCCGAGGGCCCAAGCCTTCCTGTCACTCAGAGTCTGAGGAACTGCTGTTCCTGTGCCCTGCGGCGGGGCTGGGAGCCCCCGTGCTTAGCCAACCTCCCCTGGAACCTCTCTCATCCACTCACCGCCAAGGCAGATCCACACATCAGCTCTCAGTAGGGTTAGGAACACAGGTATGGTCCTGCTACTTCCAGAAACCTCTAACTGCAGGACCTTCTAAAACTTGGTGAAATTATTTTCTCCCTCAATACCCTCAAAAGCTCCCTCTCCCCTCTCCCCACTCAAAACAGGTGTTGTTTCTTCTGTGAGCTTAGCTTCTTTAAAACCTAGAAATGCATCTCATAATTAAACTCCTTTGTCCACCTTCCATCCCCAGCAAAAGTCCTGAGATAATAAGATAAAAAGGACCTGGCTACCAGAATTAAATAAAGAAAGGAGAAAATAAAGGGAGTGGGGAAAAAAATCTTAAAAGATTATCCTACCACTAGATTAAATCACTCCCTTGTTTAAAATCCTTTTATGATTTTTTACTGCTCTTAAGAAAAAGTTCCATCTCCTTAATATGACCTACAAGGCCCGGCCTTCCTTTTACCCATCTTGGCTGAACTGGGAGACCCAAAGAGCTCTGACTCCACACCACCTTTCTAGCCTATAATAAAGGATGGTGTCAAATGCCCAGTGAGATTTTTTTGCCCAATTTTCATGGAATTATAAGACTTCAAAGGACTAACTACTCCACATTCTAAGTTTAGAGACCCAGAGAAGTGCCAGTTTTTAAGGCCTTTCAGCTCCCCTTGGGGCTGCCAGAAACTGCCATTTCCGCCCATAGCCCTAACACCACTACCACCACAGCCAAATAATAAGAAGTCTGAGGGAAGAGAAAGGTTGCATTTTGGAGGAATGTAATGTCTGTGAAAAGACTATCCCTTCCCTAAGCTAACTCTGAGGAGGGTAAAAGGGATTTATTATCATCCCCAAAGCCAAGAGAGGCCCGAGAGAATAACTCTCAAGGAATGGGGGTGTCTTCGCCCTGTAAGTCAAGTCCTAATGACAACCTCCTCCTTTCTTGTCTGAAAGCTGTCCAGTTGCTCAACCCTGGAACCACTGATATTGCTGATATTGGAGCAAATTTCCACCTTGTGTGGGGCAAGAATCCACTTCTTTCTTGGTGGTAATTGGACCAAAAGGAAGGTGGCTGGTTGGAGCAGTCTTGCTAGTACTTCACTAAGATGTCTCACTGCTGGTTAAGTAAAACCCAACAGCAAGAGGTGATGGAATGTACCACATACTGTGGGACTTGGGGAGTATGGAAGAAGAGTTCAGAGCCCAAGCGAGATCTCCCATTGGCCCAAGAACCACATGTAGACACATTTTTGGACACTGCTTGTCCCACAGACACATCCAATTGGCAGTCAGTATCAGACAGAGGAAAGGCCAGCTAGTCATCAAGCAAGGAAATCTCAGCCTCTGCCAGTCATTTTCCTACCCCAACACCAGAGGGCAAGGATAGGGAAGAGGAGGAGAGAAAAGGGTGGGAGAGCTGACCATGCCCGCCCTCCATTCCTCATGAAAAGTCACTGCTTGGTTTGTATCTCTGTTCATATCTCCCTCTGACTCTGAACTCAACTATGCCCCTCTTCTACTTTTAAGGACCCTTGTGATTATATTGGACCCATCCTGATAATCCAGCTTAAGCCCTTCCAATTCTGACACCAATTCCAGTGTGTGTATATTTTCCACACCACCAAGCAATTCTCCAACACCAGCTGACTATCCTCAGTTCAACTCAATTCTGACACTATCTAATGGGAGTAGCATCAGTCCTCCCAGACTGCCTTTCTCCCCACTTCAGATGCCAATTGCAGTCCAGGCTGTCCCCTGTGCTTCTGGCTAACAGGCTATGGATTGGAGGTTCCAACAACCCTCTCCTTGGGTTTGACTGATTTGCCGGAGTGGCCACAGAACTCAGAGAAACATTTCACTTACTAGATCACAAGTTTGTTATAAAAGGATACAACCCAGGAAGAGTCAGCTAGAAGAGATGTATGTGGGAAGGGGCACAGAGCTCCCACGCTCTCAGGGTGTCACTCCCCCCAAATTTTCACATGTTCACCAACCTGGAAGCTTTCCAAATGCCCTCCTCTGTGTTTCTTCCAGAGGCTTTATTGCATAGGAACGATTGATTAAATCATTGGCCATTGGCAACTGATTCAATCTCTGCCCCTCTCCCCTACCCAGAGGTGGGGTTGCACTCTCTAATCACATCCCATCCTTAGATGCTTTCCAAAAGTCACTACATTAACAAACCCAGTAGTGGTTGAAAGGGGTTTGTTATAAATATCAAGCCACCTTTATCACTCTTATCATTTAGGAAACTCCAACCGTTTTAGGAGCTCTGTACCAGAGGTGGGGATTAAGACCAAATATATATCTCTTATTTAAAATCACAATATCACAGCTCCCTATTTTAAGGTCAGCCAGTTAGCAACCTTAATTCCATCCACAACTTTAAATCTCCTTTGCCATGTAATGTAACATGTTCTGGAGATTGGGATGTGGACATCTTTGGGGGGCCACTATCTTGCCAACAAAAGTGTTTGTCTTAGTCAAGGTCCTCAGAGAAACAGAACCAATAGGGTGTGTGTATGTGTGTGTGTGTGTGTGTGTGTGTGTGTGTGTGTGTGTGTGTGTGTGCATAGAGAGAGAGAGATATTTTAAGGAATTGGCTCATGTATTTGAGAAGGCTTGACAAATCTAAAATCTGATGGGGGAGGCTGGCAGGCTGGAGGCTCAAGAAAGAGTTGCAGTTTGAGTCCAAAGGCAGTTTACTGTAGAACCAGGAAAAGCCAGTTGCAGATGAAATCTGAAGGCAGACTGCTGGAGAATTCTCTCTTGCTTGAGGAAGGTCAGTTTTTTATTCTATCAATATGTAAGCCTTCAACTGATTGGATGAAGCCCACCCACATTATGGAAGGCAATCTGCTTTTTTCAAAATCCATTGATTTCAATTCAAATAGTGTCTAAAACCCCCCTCACAGAAACATCTAGAATAATTTTTTTAACAACTTTATAAAAGTATAATTGCTCTACAATGGTGTGTTAGTTTCTGCTGTATAACAAAGTGAATCAGCTATACATATACATATATATATGGAATCTAAAAAAAAAAAAAAAGGTTCTGAAGAACCTATGGGTAGAATAATGTTTGATCACATATCTGGACACCATGGCCCAGCCAAGTTGACACAGAAAATTAACCATCACAGCATTACCCCACCAAAGAGTAGAAATGTCTCAATAATCCATTTATACTTATGTCTAGCTATTCTCATCAAACTTGCCCCTTCTGGTATAGCTACAAAGCAGGCACTCTCTAGCTGCCAGTGTTTCACCCATATTGTTTCTAACTCTAACTCACCCTTTAAAGCTTTCTTAGGGAGTCCTTTTTCTATGCACTTACATAATAAGAGCTAATATTCGTTGAGTGCATATTATGTGCCAGGCATGTTCTGTTTTACATGCATTAGCTACATGCATAACCCAATTAACTGCAAGGCCACTAAATCTATTATTTTTCTTATTTTGAAGAAAAGAAAACTGAGACACATGGAGATTAAGTAATTTGCCCAGAGTCCCAAAGTCATTCAATTGAGCAAGTGACCATGGCTGGACAAATGGAAAAGTTGGCATCCAAACATATGTTGTGGCCTCCATAACCCTGCTCTTAACCTCTAGGGAAGAGCACCCAAGCAGAGAAGTTACCTGTGATTATATCGACATTGCTTATATTCCACTATACTTAATTTGGGGCTGTAAAGTAGACTGCTAAAAAATCTCCCTATAGCAGGTGTGTCATTAGGACTATCTAGTGTTTCAAATTTTTTTTAATCTAAATACCTTTTGATGAGCTAGAGCCTCAAATTCAACAGCAATCCCCATTTCTCCTTGATTGTTTTACTTCCCTCCTCTTCAGGCAACTGCAACCCATGAAAGCAATGGAATCTGCAATCTCAGCTTCAACTTTTATAAGGCCACAACTGCCTTTATCTTGTTCACAGTCGTCTCCCAGTGCATATGACGGTGATTGGCACATAGTAACGTCTGGCCATCAAACCAGAGTCTAGTTAGAAGTAAACAAGGGGCAAACTGGGGCTCTGAGAAGTTATAGTTGCCAAGGATCACAAAGTCTGAAGGGGGCAGACTTAGTCTCTCTAGCCCTCCCACTCCAAAGCCTACGTTTTACTCATTGCAATGTAGATGGTGTTTCATTACCCATGTTTATAAAGTCAATTTGTTCTTTCAAATAAAGCCATGATATATGAATTAAAAAAGAGATTGGCTTAGAAGAATAACACAGCTTTTGACATAATAAATCAAACTTTACAAAATATATTGCTGTGATACGGAGCATTTGGGAGCAAGAGAGCTCTGCATAGTTCTGTTCCCTAGGAATGTATTCTTACAGAAACCCTCTTGGATAACTTAAAATCCTGAGCTATCTCAATCGTGAATGGAGTTTTGCAGAATATGGTAAGGGAAGCCTGTATTCCTGAGATTTCCAAGACTGAAAGTCTACACAGACTTCCTCCTGCACATGCACTTTCCCCAGAGAATTGACCTATGACAGAAATGGATGCAAAATAAATCAAGCTGCAGACTCTACCATTGCTAGGTTGCCAACCTCCATTATGATTTCTTAGACGAGAAAGTATGACCGTGCTACTCAACTATTAAGCAACCTCTGATTTGGAAATGTCATTGTTCTGGCCTAATAGGCCATACATGGAGGCAGAATGAGAAAAGAAAAAATGGTGAAGTTAATGGGGAACTCAACACACTTTTCAGTAAATCACACAAAAGCCTGTAGCAAAATAACAGACCATGAAGTCATCAAAAGGGATATAACACACATATAAAATTAGATACACTAACAAGGGCCAATGGTCTTTCCCCAAAAACATGTAACAGATTTACACTCTTTTAATCATGCAATCTGGCATACTGTTAAAAATAACACAAAATATGTTACAAAATTAGGTCTTCCATAGAATGTTCTACTTCATAGCAGTTTGCAGAAATAAAATTATTTGAACAGTGATTTTAATTTTCTCTTAAATGTCTGCTGTCTTCATTGACAGAGATCCCCCAATCCATGTGGCCCTTCCTTCTTAGCACCAGAACTCCAGTTTTATTAGTTCAGCAATGTACCCACCTAAAAGGCCTTCCTTGCATCTAAGGATGGCCATGTCACCCAGTGGTCAGTGCAATGTGAATGGAATTCCTACATGGAATTTCGAGGAAGGCTGCTTACAGGGAATTGACACAGCTGGGCGGAGGAACATTTGTCCTTTCTCCCTTCTCCCTTCCAGCTGGCTGGATCACAGATAGAACAGATAGAGATGCAGCTAGGATGATGGAGTGTTGGAGGAGGTCATCACAAGGACATGACCACTGTTTGACCCACAAGATGGTCTGGGCAATCAAGGCTCTTCACTCCCACCCCTGTCCTTGGAATGTATGTTCTGCCCACCATTCCCACTCTAGGAGCCATTTCAAGGGTGCAGCCCTGAGAGAGCAATGTATTGTTGAGACCATCTAGACTGTGTACATGACTGAATGCTGTTAATAAGACATCTACATAAACTGACAGGCAGGCCCAGAGATCTACTCATCTTGCAGCCACCGGAGATAAGCCTCGTATGTAAATCCCCTTGCTTATTAAACCTGCCACCTACCAAGCTGGAGTGTTCTGCCTCTTTCTTTAGTCTCTCCTTGCCCTACCTGTACAGGACCAGTTTCGAATTTCACACAGGGAACCCATGAGGTTACAAACCAACATGGGGAAAAAGTAAAAAGACCAGGATGTTGATGACCATGGAGCTGCTATAACAGCCCTGAGTTACCTAACTCCAGACTCCTTATTTCTAAGAAAGAAATAGACTTTATTTTGTCTAAGCTACTGGTATTTCTCCATCACTATAGCTGAAACATATCCTAATTGATAGACCCCATTGGACCATTGCTCCAGTGTCAAGATCAACTGTTAAGTTTGAATACTTGTTTTAACTTATTTTTGGGGGGAGGGCGTGTCATTTTTAAGCAGTTCATCTCTTTATTTTACTTGCTGAAATTTCATCAGAAATATTAGGTTAGCACATTGACAGGAAACTAATCTGGCCAACTGGATGGGATAGCCAATTTACTCCTCAAGATATGCATCACGTTTCTTCCTTGTCCTTACACTGATTTATGACCAGAAACCAGGAATCCAAAAAGTCAGTTTATGAGCAGAATCTCCAAGGTTTCCTCCATCAGCCAAAGAATCTGCCTACAAATTTTTCAGTTTGTAAAATTTGGAATTTACTGTAGTGTACCACCACAACTAACAGATTTTCTAAAGTTAGGTTACTCAAAATGTTTCATACCTTGGGAAAAGTCTATTTGAACTTGAAACTGGAACAGTTAATATAGAAAAGATACCGTACCCTTGATGACCTTCACCAGATGTTCACCAGATGTTGCTTATCCTCAGTGTTCTATCCTCAGTGTTCTATCTTCAGTGTTTTCTATGAGTTGGAAGTTAGATTCCTAATTCAATAACTTAATTAATGTTAATTAGCCTCATGTTTGATTTTCTGACACACATACCTCATAAAGTGGTGCCGTGTGTTTCATCCTGCGTCATAACAGGAGGCACCCCTGTCTGGTTTTCTCACCTTTAGTGAGGCTAGATTGATCAGAGAGTTCTGTTCCCCATCAACACTTCATCTAATGGTTTTACCATCTGTTGATGATCTTATCTGCATCAGTTATTTCATGAGAACTTGAAAAATGATAACTTTTGCCAATTCTATTATTCCTGCTGCATTTATTTGCTGAAATTCTGAATGGAAAACCTCTCCCTCATCCGTTTGATTACCCTGAAAAATAGTTTACACCAGTAATCCAAGATGCATACTTAATTCTTTTCCTTTAATGATCAATTTTTAGAGTCATGAGCTGTGCCCTGGCTCCACTTGTTCTTAGTCAACTTAAAAGACCCCATGTCAGCATATTCATCATTGCACTGGCCATGCATATTAATGAGTGTTCAGCCACTCCACTCACTGCTCTCTACAAGACCTGTTCCCTGACTCTAATGAAGCTTTCCTTAATGCTTGAGGAGCAGGTGGGAAGAAAACAAAACAAAAGGACCAAGTCAGGGCCAACCTTAGTTAATGTTATGAAACAGACACCTCCCTGTTTCTGTTCAACACCCTGCCTGGTTATCCCCCTAATTCTTAGCTCTCTTAAAACACTATTTGATGTACAATGTCAAGAGCAAAGCCTAATATAAACTAGGACTTTGAGTGATCATGGTGTGTCAAGATAGGTTCATCAGTTGTAACAAATGTACCACTCTGATGGGGGATGTTAATCATGAGGGAGGCTGTACATGTAGGGGGTCAGAGAGTATGTGGGAAATCTCTGTACCTTCCACTCAATATTGCTGTGAACCTAAAACTGCTCTAAAAAATAAATTACATTAAAATAAATAAAAACACTCCGTGGCTGCCCAGAGCTGTTTACATTATCACGCCTTCTAAACTTGCTCCATTATGTAATGCCTGATGCCCCCAAATTAGTCCTCTTCCCACCTGGGTACAAACTCCTATAACGACCACTTTCTTTTTTCACTTATTAACTTGTACAAATTAACGCACAATGGGGCTTTAGAGTGGACTAATGAATACGTATGGTGTTATCCCCTTAAAGTAGGCTAATAAGAACAGTAGTTGGTGTTGACAGGTATGAAATATTTCCAAAGTCCTTTGCTATTACACTTTCCATATCCCATTGTAATTATGACACATCTGTGTTTTACCCTCAACTAGACTGTGAGCTTCTCAAGTGTAGGATTTCATCTTATTCATCTTTGTATCCTCCAGCACCCAGCGTGGTTCCTGACCCAGAGTAGGTGCTCAATAAATATTCTGAGTGAGAAGAATAACTGAAATATTTTCCATTTAATAAAAGCGAGAGCTGTATATTATATACTTACCAATCTATACCAGAGCTTAGGATGGAAATAAGAAAGGAGCATCTACTCTGTGATCACTAATAACTAAAGCATTGTAAATCTAGGTCTTGGCGAAGGAAAGGGCAGAAATGGAAGGGTGTCTCGGAGTGTCTGCACCTGTTTATGAACCAAGCAGTTGAATTATATCTATCAAAAGATGATGTTGTTCTGGTAGCATATGGACATTTATTTAAAGAAAAATGCCATTCACATCAGCTAGCACTCTAATCATTGAACACTGGGAAAACACAAAGTAATGATGTACCATTTCTTTAACTTTGTTATTTCTTACAGATTTATGATCCCTCTAAATCTCCCAGACTATGTATTCCTATAAGACAACAACCAAAAGAGTGTAAGAAAATTAATCATGTTTAGGCTCAGTATTTATTTTTCTTTCATCCCACAGTACCTTTAGTCAATATCTTGAAACTTGTCCATTTGCATGTTCTCCCTGAACAGGCAGATAGTTTTCGGGAATTTTTGGTTAATTTAGGAAACACCTAATATTTTTTGCCAACTCTCCTTTCAGGAACGTAGAAGTACATTGCTTATGTTCACTTTCAATGACACTTGGAAATATAGCCATCACTGCTAAACTAAGTTTAGGCAATTTCTAGATGTTTGAATCAGTATCAAGCTCAATATTTCAGTTTTAATTAAGTTTGGCTATGGAATCTATGCAAATCTTTGTTGAGAATTCTAATTTGTACAAACCTAGACGTTCAATACCACCAAAACATGCATGACAGGGATAATATTATCACAGCACAGAGATTGTTATTTTTCCTCTTAACTGTGTAGGGAGTCTGCTCTTCCTTGCACGTGTAGATTTAAATCCTTAAAAAATAACCTTCAATGACACTTAGAGTTGAAAACAAGTATTTTTATCTGACCATGCCCTAATAATACAAATACACAGTATTCTAAATATTATCTAACTTCCTACAGCTCAGACAGATTTATAAGACAAAGCTTTGTAGGCCTTAACTTTCAAATCTGTGTAATTTATCTCTTCCCCTTACACTTCCAATTCATCAGTAAATCATCCTACAGCGGCCCCCATTGCAAGCTATGGGAACAACATACGGTCTGTTCCCGTCTACAGTTTTGCTCTGTGATCCATGGAGGGAGTACCAGAGCTCTGTCTTAGCATCTGTCAAACTCCTTTCTCCAGACCAGACCTTTTGTGATTGATTTTTCTTTATTTAAAGTGAAGCAAAAATTTCATGTTATCAAGAAAGAGATCAGTCAAAAGATTGCACTTTCCCTTTAATCTCTATCAAACCCAAAGCCAGGTAATGTTTGTTTACTCTTTTAATGTGGTTATTAGAAAACTTAAAATTACCTATGTGGTGGACATTTGTGGCTTGCACTGTATCACCATTGGACAGTGCTGATCTAGACGCCACTCCTCCTGCCTCTGCCCCCACCTCCTCCTGAAGGTGGGATTCTTTCAACCATCTAGAGTCCCGAGCTTTAGAACTGGTCTTATCACTCAGTTGTTGGGATCACAGGGCAGAGGAGTTGCCCACAACTTGCAGCTAAATTTATATGAACACAAACCTACCTAGACAGTGTTCCAGGTGAGAAGATGGGAGTTGCTCTGACCTCTTTTATTACTTTCCACGGGACAGAAACTATGGCCACATGATGACATCCCATCACTCAGTTACATCAGCTGTGTCATGGAGGGGAAGAGTAGGCTTCTTTTTTTTAGAAACATAAAAAGCAAATGAGCAAGACCCCTAAACAAAGAGGGAGGTTTCATGTGTACCTCCCTGACATGGGTCTAATCTGAGTCTTGGAAGGGGACATAGATGTGGGTAAACCTGGCTAGAGAAGGAGAGACCAGCTCTACAGTCAGCTAGTGGCTCCCATTTCCATTGGAAGCAGATATGGTCACATGGTGATGCTAGAAAATGCAGGCCCCCGTCAAAGAGAATTTTTCTAAGTGCCTTCCATAAAAGGCTCATTGACTTCCCATGCTAAGGAGGCCAGCACTACATCATCTGTGCACCGGGCTGTAAATATCTTGGTGGGGAGAACACAGAGCATCCTTTTACAGAGGTTTCCAAAAATAGCTAATTATCAAGATTACCTGGGGGAGCTTTTCAAAAACCACTCAGTAAGGATCTCTGAGGGTGAGTTAACATGAACCAGTGGCCAGAGCCTGCATGATGTTCACCCTTCCTTCCAGGCAAAGAGAAATTCTTAAGAGTGAATGAATTAAAATGAGAGGCCAGTTTCTGTCTCTTGATTCTCTGATGAGCTCTTTGTTTGTATGCTGCAGGGGGGAAAAGGGTGGGGTGGAACATTGTGCTAAGAACTAAAATTTGGAATATGTTAAGGAATATGTACACCATAGAATGATTCACGAGCTGTGCTCACTAAGCTTGCAGTCTATAATATATCCACAGTGTAAATTGTTAGAAACACTGAGACATAAATTCCATGCATTGTTCTCATAGTGTTTTAAAAATATACTAGTGCATATTATGGTTCTGTCCTTAATAATGCCTGGGGATGTGGTATCACCTCTGGGAGATGTCAGCTCCTTATTGAAGAGCACAAAACATGAATATCGGGTAGAGTGAGCATCTGTTGTTTCTACCCATTGGCTGCCCTCCTTCCACTGGGAAAATGATCTCCCTGATTCATCTGATATGGAAGGAAGTGTCAATTACAAGGTCTTTCCTGACATTTGGCCACATAAGTGAGCATGTGACCCAAACCTTACCAAGAGTAGTTTTCCAAACTGTGGTTGGTCCAAGAGCCAAAGAGGGTCAGACAGGACCAAATACCCAAGTAGAGTCAAGGTATATGGACCCTGGGGGACTGTTTCTCTTCTCCCTGGGTGGTGACCTGGGAGAACCTTGAAGCCTAGAGCTCCTCTGCATCCTTTCACTCTTTCCCAATTAAGTAGCAGCCATAGTTTAGTGTGACTGGCCAAGGCTGCAGCTCCAGAGATGGGCCCAAAGTGTCATAAGTGTAATCTGGTCCTCGTGGCCACAGTGACCAGTCTCATGAGTGATGGTACAGGACTTCTGTTTGATGGCTGAGGTAAAAGTCTTTCTTGTCCTGGACAATATGGTATACTGATGTGATCCCTGAAGCTGCTGCAGCCATTTGAGTACCTTAGAGAAGTCAGCATAGGAATGTAGTCAACACATGAAGGAGGACAGAGTCAAACAAAACATAGAGACACAGAGAGCCCTGATCAAACCCCACCTGAACACTTTCAACTTCTGGAATGCGACCTCTAGTTTTTAAACCATGTAACTACTTTCTTATTTAAGCCAGTTTAATTCTGTTTTCTGTTACAAATTTGTAATTTCTATTACAAATTCTGTTTTCTATTGCAAATCAAACTGATACAGAATTTGGTGCCAAGAATGAGGAAATAAACCCCTAAACAGTAGGCTTGGTTGAGAGAAGGAGGGCCAGCAGAGGGCAGTGTGGAGCCCAATATTCCAGCGTGGAGGTTAGTCATCCCTATCTAAGGGCAAAATGTCAACTGCCATTTATCACCTCAATTACACTGTGATTTTCTTCACTTTGTCCTGTACCCATGTCTCTACCAAAAGTAGAAAAACAAAAGGTAGAATTGAGTGCTGCTGGTTCAGAGGAGAGTGGGATCTCAGGCCTGCTTTACTCATTTATAAATATCATTCTCATTATATCATGGTCTGATGTCTAAGGCATTTGAGTTCACAAACTGTGAAGTAGCTGTTCCCCTGATTGTAGGGGATGAGAGAGAAGGGGAATAGTGGCCAGGTAGGGGTAGGGAGTTGACCTACATTAGCCCTGAGGTCCTAGGAGTCTATAACATAAAAATAGAGTGTATCCTAATAGCTCCTATTGATTTCTTTAGACTATAGTTATTTTAGGAAACTAAGGCATGCATAAAATCAGGAGGCTGTCATGATCAAGAGGGTATCATCATATAACCAAGAGTTTTGGGATTATTAATATTAATATAGTAACATATTAATAATTATTCTAAATATTCTCATTATCAAACTTACATGGGCTCTATCAAAATAGCTCATGCCACTTAGTACTCTAAACATTTTTTTCCCTTTGTTACAAGAATTCTGAACATTACTGTATCAAAGCCACCAAGAGTTGTCAGGATCTCTGTAAGAATACTTTCAGATACAACATCAAGAAAGAATATTGCATAAAACCCAGTCCAGACATATCTGTTACTATAGAGCTTTTGTCAGATGAGTGACATGTTAAAGCAAAGCACAAGGAAATGTAGATCTATTTGTGTCTTTATTTTACAGCATAATTTCTAGGAATAGAGCACTAGGAAAAAATAACTTAATTGTACTCTTCCCCCAAAAAACATTTTTTAAAGAGTGATATAATTAACTCTAAGACAACTCCCAAGAGGTGGAAAAGTTAGGGTTCTGGGTTAGAGCTGTGGGTCCCTGCAGACATCTTGAGAGTCAGAATTTTCAATAGCCTGTGTTTCCACTACTTCTTACCTCCTGAACCAGGACCAGGACCAGACTGAGCCAATTTTTTTCCCCACTTTTTGGCCACTCCCCATTGCATGTGGGATCTTAGTCCCCCAACCAGGGATGGAACCCGCAACCCCTGCATTGGAAGCACAGAGTCCTAACCACTGGACCACCAGGGAAGTCCCAAGCCAATTTTTTTTTTTAATGGTCACCAACAAAATCAGGTGTTTATAAAACAGGTTTATAAAACCTTACCAGGCAAAATCCATGTGATTTTATGTGAAAGCCAGTGAAACATGAATCTGGTTAAATCAATGTTTTTCTCTTTAGCTGGAAGGAATAAAGGATGCATAAAGGTGTGCATAAAGAGGACAGAGGAGAATTTTCAAAGCTGAGTGCAGCTCTGGATGATAATTATGAAGAGCTCGGCCTTGGAGTGAGACTCCCTGGTTTGAATCCATCTCTGTCATTTATTACCTATGAAACATTGGACAAATTACTCACTCTCATTGTATCTCCATGTTTTCCTGTGTAAAATAGAGTTGATAACAGTGTCTCACAAAAGTATGAGGATTACATGGGCTACTCATGTTAAAGCAGAACAGCATCTGGCGCATAATAGGTTCTCAGTAAAAATAACTATGTCTCTGGCACTTAAATGTTGACATTTTTCAATAGGTCTAGTAATGGCAAGATATATTATGGGTTTCCATAGCCTGTTATTTCTAGGATATTGCTGATCACTCTCTTAGAATTGGTTGATTTCTCCCGCTGACCTGGACCTTTGTTGGAAGATGTATAACATTAATTCTCTAGGCTATTTCTCTGCAACATTTCCTAAAGGTCAGTTTCTGAGAATGTTTGAACAATACCTGAATTTTACAGTTCCGTGAATTAAGTTAATTACTTTTGTTAAGTGATTTCATTATTGGATGCTTAATGGTGCATGACATGATACAGTGGTTGATGGCCACTTTCCCTTTTGCTTTACAACAAAACTCTCCTTAAGATAGTATAAGATGCTTCTTCAGGCTTAAGGATTTTTCTTCTACAAACAGGATGTAAGTCAAGGCTAAAAACTGGGTTACTGTGCAAATAGGGGAAAAGCAATGAGCACATTACTTATAAACCTATTTTTAGTTCTACTGCCTTCCACAATGCTGCCAGAATTATATCAGAAACACAGATGGGATTGTGTTATTCTACTGCTTAATAGTCTTCAAATGGCTCCTCACTGCCTAAAAAATATCCAAACTCCTTAACAAGCCCATGGCTTTAAACAATCTGTTTCCAATCCACCCCTGTAAGCTCATCTCTACTCATTCCCTCCTCTACATCCATGTTCTGACTTCTGAATACATCATATACTTACTTGCTTCTATTCCTTTTCTTATGTGGTTCCCACAATTGGAATACCTTGCTTATCTGGCATACTATATTTCACCAGGAGAAACTGATATGCTGTCTGTATTGTGCTTCATACTTATTTCATCTTTTGTTGGCTTCCAGGCAGAATTAATCATTTCCTTCTCTGAGTTATAGAGAACTCAGTTCAAGTACTATACTGGGGGTACAATATGAAGTCTAAACAGACGTCAATCCTGCCCTTGTGGAGCAAACAATCTAACGACAAGTCAGACATTCATCAATTAATATCACAAATATAAAATAAACTATGATAAGAAGAGGAACATTTAGGCATTTAAAAAGCTTTCCTAAAAGATCTGAAGAGTAGCAGTAAACTAGGTAAAGGGAGCAGGGAGAGTATTCTAATAAAAGCATGTGCAAAGTCCCTGTGGCAGGAAAGAGCATCAAAGTGTAAGAGCTGAAGGCCGGGGTGACTGAAACGGAAAAATCATTGAGACACCTACAGTTGGTTGACCCTGGAAAATAGCACAACAGCCTTTCTTCTCAAAACTTTACATCATCTACTCTAATCCTTTTGCCTCTAGAGGAAGATAATATGAGATTCCAAGAAAATTCAATATGGAATTTGTCAGATTTTCTATTACTGCTAATTCTTAATGATAAGAAAGTGAACCATTCCCTAAAGACTACTTTCGGCATTCATAAATGAAATTTATCTATTTTATTCTTTTTAGTTCTTTAGATACTGCTCCTGACAGTATATAAAGGAGTTGTCATTGCTCAGAAAATAAGATAATCGCTTGTTTTCACTGGCAGGAGTAAGTCAACACTCTTCTGCCAACAACTACCAGTAAGTCCCCCCACAACCACCTCCTACACACCTTGTATGTCCTGTAGAGGGTAGACAAGTTAATTGCTGGGGAAGTTAGCCACAAGTTTACTCCATGTTGCAGTCTTCACAAGATTCCTAGTGTTATTGATCTTAGAAAATTTAGTGTACTGCTCTGAAAGTAAACTTTTAAAAAATTTCTCAAGAGATGCATTTGCCAGGGACTTTTCATAATGGAAACAAGGGAGATAGTGGCTCTCTCAGGGTTCATTACAAAAACAAGGGTTTTTCTGGATGATGGATTCAGGGCTACTTTGTGGGTTTTTTTTTTTTTTTTAAGAAAGATGACTTTATATCGGAATCCTACGAGTATTACAATTCCAGTTAGAAAATGCAATGATTTGATGCTTATTTCACCTACTCATTCAACAGATATTTATTAAGCATTTACCATGGCCTCATCACTATGACAACTATGAGCAGAAATACATTTGTGATTTATGTATTTTATTTCCTTAAGCCAGGCAACCGAAGTGTGACAGAAAACAAAGCAACCCTTAATAAGACTGGCATATCTGTTTTATTCAGTTGCTCTTCAGACACATGCATCTCAGATATTAATTCCCACTTTGTGGTTGAGGACATTAGTATTCCATAACTAATTACAGTGCTGCTTACAGAAATGATAGATGAGGAAGCAGGAATTGTGAAGATGGGTCCAGAATCAAAGCACTTCATCACTTTTGATAGAACCAGAACAAAACTTTCCATTCGGTTCATGTGAAATAGATTACTGAGTAAGGCAAAAATGTAACCGGTCTTTCTCAATTCTAAAATTAGGTTTTTTGTGTTTTTACTAAATGCTTCTGTTGGAGCTTCTCTCTAACCATTCAGGACAAGACGTCCCAAAGCTTAAGCCATCAGGGCAGGCAGAAGATGGAGTTAGGGCAGACAGGACTGTGCTCAATTTGTGCTGGCAACTCTGCTTATTACTATAAAAGGAGCCATCACCTGTTTGCTCATAAGCTGACTGTCCTCAACTAGACATCTAAGTGCATTGTTGCAGTGTCCCCTAAGTTCAACTTCAGGTTCTCTCTGTTCTTTGTAAAGGGAATTTTATATGACTGTTGCCTGGATACCAAAGACTCCAAGTTGTATTGCAGTAGTTCATACTTCTGTCTCCATCTGTCAGGTCTTTAAGATCTTATAAAATCAAACACTCAACTTAGAATTTACAATTGTGGGGAAATTGAATTCCCTCCAAATAGAAATAGAAGGGATGGTAGTTTCCTTTTTTCCCCAGTCAGGTCGCTGTCTAACAAATAGTTGTCTGTGATTTTGGAGAACACAAACTTCTCGGTATTTTATTTTCAACCAAGGGTCACCCTGCTTCTTGTGTTTGTGCGTGTTTAGATTAATTTTTTGAAAATAGTGCACTTGCAGCAGGATGACCTCTTTAAAACCAGATGCTAAAGAATTTTGAAATTCTTATGAGTAGAAACTGTAAAAATAACTGAAAATTGACATTTAAAATCTGCGAAAATATTCCATCTTGCAAGAGAGAGTAACCTTAATTATTTTCTGAGACTTGCTATTTCATTGTTCTTATGACTGAATAGGTACCCTTAGTGATAAAAATTAAAAACAAATATGAATCCACTCTATGGGGACAAGTCTGAAGCTGCCTAAACCTTTCTGCTGTCATTATGAATGAGCAACTAGCAGTTCTGTTACTGATATAAACTAAATGGAGTCTCTGCAGATATTGTTGTTTTGTTGGGCAAAGAAAAATGCTTATTTTTCCTTTGGAATTCAGTGTGCACTCTGCCTAAAACTTTTCCCTAGTTTGTGTGAAAAAAATTGAATTCCTGTTTGAGCACAAAATCTTTGACAAGATGAGGAGCTGAAATCAGGAAACCTGGGGAAAGGATTTATATAGGCTTCTTCAAGTCCAACTGGAAAAAAGAGTCAAAAGAAACTCGACAGAACCTAATGACTTTCAAGCAGGAACAGTCTGTTAATGTTCTCTTTGTGCTATTTCACATGAGACAACCCAGACTTTGAGGAACACGCTATTTTGTACCATTACATTCTCAGGTGATTAACTTACTAAAGCAAGAGTATGACGTCATACCTACACCCTGCATGCAGGGTTGGGATTTTCCTTGAAGGCAGTGGATGTCCCACTGTCAATCACCTGAAAAGAGGCAGTCCAAGGAACAGGAGAGGAAACCCTTGGACTTTGGTGAGGGTAAAAACTTATTACCTATTGCTTGCTTCATGGCAATTTGTAATAAGCCCACAAGTAAGAGACAAATTCTGTTGCTTTCCTGGTGATTAGGATCAAGCCATTGCCAGATACATGAAAACAGTCTGGGAAGCAACCTTATCTATACTATAACTAAGCATGGAAGTACTGGTAAGACTTCCCAGTACAAGAAGTCTGGATCCTGTGGATTCTGAAAGTCATCCCATCCAGTGGCAGTTGTATGTTTTTCTGAGCTAAACTTCCCTTTGATTACCTCCAGACTTACCACAAAATCTAGTTTAAAGGTTGCAGCCTGATGGATGACTTCCAGAATGGTAGAGTAAGAAGCTCTGAAAATCTGCTAGTCTCTAAAAGCAAAGAGAACACTAGGAAAAATTGTCAAAATCAACCTGTTCAGAACTCTAGATATTAACTAAAGACTTGCAACAATGCAAAGAGATTTATTCAAGAAAAAATAGGTGAATGTCAGTAAGAACAGCGAGTTTGTGGCATTTTAACTTGTCCTAATTGTGTTCTCCTCTCCCCAGCTCCATGGTATCCTTGAAAAACAACAGCCTTGTAGCTATGGTAGCTGTAAATACCAGCAGCCTAGCAGCCACCGGAGGGAACAAAATGGGTGTGGAATGCCTCAAAAGCCCCATTCCCAGAGAACTGTCACTATTTGACTTGTCTGGCAGCTTCCTGCAAAGCTTCAATCTCAGGGCTGGTCTTTATGTGACCTGACTCAGAGCTCACTCTGTGAGAACAACTCTATCCCCAAGGTATTTGATGAAAAACATCAGCAGCAATTATATAATATCACAGCTCCTGCTGAGGATAACAAGAGGTTGACCACAGAACATGAAAGGAAAAACTGGGGAAGGAGAAGTCCACAGAGCTTTGAAAAACTTTTATATGTTCCTGGGAATCTAGGCCATACCCACATTCAGGAGCTGATGTGTATGCCCAGGAAAGACTTGAGACAACTCTAATTTCTCACATCTGACAGACCTTGAGGCTATGCACAAGCAGGAAGAGAAGGCTAATGCAGAGTTGTAAACTGACTACTGAAGTATTGAAGTCATGCCCCAACACACAGGCAGAGCTCCTCAGCAAAGGCTGAGACTTACTGGTTCAGGGCACTAAAGGAAATCTCTGTCCAATCCTTAGCATACCACAAAGAAAACCAACCAGAGACTTCAGTGGCTACAGTGACAAGGAAGAGAGACTGTACAAAATTAGCCCAAGAAAGTCACTGAGCAAGCAAACAGCAAGAACAAACATTGGGGAAGGTGAGAATCTGATTTCCTGAGTTGTGACATTACATTATTTAAAATGCCCCATTTTTGACAAAAAATTATAAGGCACACACACAAAACAAATCAACAAATAAAACCCAGAAAATTATATGCCATACACAGGGGAAATAAAGACGTCAATAGAAAGTTTTCCTGATAAGACCTAGACATCAGACTTACCTTTTAAATATTTGGACAAACATTTTAAACCAGCTATTATAGATATATTCAAAGAACTAAAGGAAACCATGTCAAAAGTACTAAAGAAATTATAAGACCAACATTTCACCAAATTGAGAATAAAGGGAAAAGAAATCAAATATAAATTGTGGATTTGAAAGGTACAGTAGCTGAAATGAAAAAATCACTAGAATGTATCAACAGCACATTTAAACTGGCAAAAGAAAGAATCAGAAAACTTTAAGACAGGTTAATTAAGATTATCCAGTCTGAGGAACAAAAAAGAAAAAGGATAAAGGAGAATTAATAAAGCTTCAAATACCTATGGAACACCATGAACATATCAATGTATGCATAATAGGAGGTCCAGAATGAGAAGAGAGAGAGAAAGAGGCAGAAAGAATATTTGGAGAAATAATAATAATAATAATAGTCAAAAACGTCCCAAATTTGACGAAAACACCCAAGGTGCTCAACAAAACCCAAGCAGAATAAAGTGAAAGAGATCCACACCTAGACACATCATACTCAAACTGTCAAAAGACAAAGAGAAAATCTTGAAAGTGAAAAGTGACATTATATACAAGGGATTCTCAGTAAGATTAACAACTAAGTTCTGATCAAAAACCTCTGAGACAAGAGGATGGTAGAATGACATATTCAGACTGCTGAGAGGAAAATAACATGTCCACAAAGAATTTATATTGCACAAAACTATTCTTCAAAAATGAAGGAAAAATTATGACATTCTCAGATAAACAAAAATTGAGAGAATAATTGGCAATTAACTCACGGCCAACACCAACCCATCTTAAATTATTTATACCTCATGGTGAGGCCCTCCCATCAGGAAACTTGCATGGGCCTCTTAGATAGCTTCATCCACCAGAGCGCAGACAGCAGAAGCAAGAAGAACTACAATCCTGCAGCCTGTGGAACAAAAACCACATTCACAGAAAGACAGACAAGATGAAAAGGCAGAGGGCTATGTACCAGATGAAGGAACAAGATAAAATCCCAGAAAAACAACTAAATGAAGTGGAGGTAGGCAACCTTCCAGAAAAAGAATTCAGAATAATGATAATGAAGATGATCCAGGACCTCGGAAAAAGAATGGAGGAAAAGATCGAAAAAATGCAAGAAATGTTTAACAAAGACCTAGAAGAATTAAAGAACAAACAAACAGAGATGAACAATACAATAACTGAAATGAAAAATACACTAGAAGGAATCAATAGCAGAATAACTGAGGCAGAAGAACAGATAAGTGACCTGGAAGACAGAATGGTGGAATTCACTGCTGCAGAACAGAATAAAGAAAAAAGAATGAAAAGAAATGAAGACAGCCTAAGAGAACTCTGGGACAACATTAAACGCAACAACATTCACATTATAGGGGTCCCAGAAGGAGAAGAGAGAGAGAAAGGACCAGAGAAAATATTTGAAGAGATGATAGATGAAAACTTCCCTAACATGGGAAAGGAAATAGCCACCAAAGTCCAGGAAGTGCAGAGAGTCCTATACAGGACAAACCCAAGGAGAAACATGCGAAGACACATAGTAATCAAATTGGCAAAAATTTAAGAGAAAGAAAAATTATTGAAAGCAGTGAGGGAAAAACGACAAATAACATACAAGGGAACTCCCATAAGGTTAACAGTTGATTTCTCAGCAGAAACTCTACAAGCCAGAAGGGAGTGGCATGATATATGTAAAGTGATGAAAGGGAAGAACCTAAAACCAAGATTACTCTACTCGGCAAGGATCTCATTCAGATTCGATGGAGAAATCAAAAGTTTTGCAGACAAGCAAAAGCTAAGAGAATTCAGCACCACCAAACCATCTCTACAGCAAATGCTAAAGGAACTTCTTTAAGTGGGAAACACAAGAGAAGAAAAGGACCTATAAAAACAAACCCAAAACAATTAAGAAAATGGTCACAGGAACATACATATTGATAATTACCTTAAATATGAATGGATTAAATGCTCCAACCAAAAGACATAGGCTCCCTGAATGGATAAAAAAACAAGACCCATATATATGCTGTCTACAAGAGACCCACTTCAGACCTAGGGACACATACAGATTGAAAGTTAGGGGATGGAAAAAGATATTACATGCAAATGGAAATCAAAAGAAAGCTGGAGTAGCAATACTCATATCAGACAAAATAGACTTTAAAATAAGGAATGTTACAACAGACAAGGAAGGACACTATATAATGATCAAGGGATCAATCCAAGAAGAAGATATAACAATTATAAATATATATGCACCCAGCATAGGAGCACCACAATACATAAGGCAAATGCTAACAGCCATAAAAGGGGAAATCGACAGTAACACAATACTAGTATGGGACTTTAATACCTCATTTACACCAATGGACAGATCATCCAAACAAAAAATTAATAAGGAAACACAAACTTTAAATGACACAATAGACCAGAAAGATTTAACTGATATTTATAGGACATTCCATCCAAGAACAGCAGATTACACTTTCTTCTCAAGTGCACATGGAACATTCTCCAGGATAGATCACATCTTGGGTCACAAATCAAGCCTCAGTAAATGTAAGAAAATTGAAATCATGTCAAGCATCTTTTCTGACCACAACACTATGAGATTAGAAATCAATTACAGGGGAAGAAATGTAAAAAACACAAACATATGGAGGCTAAACAATACGTTACTAAATAACCAAGAGATCACTGAAGAAATCAAAGAGGAAGTCAAAAAATACCTAGAGACAAATGACAATGAAAACACGACGACCTAAAACCTATGGGATGCAGTGAAAGCAATTCTACGAGGGAAGTTTATAGCAACACAAGCCTACCTCAAGAAACAAGAAAAATCTCAAATAAAAAATCTAACCTTACACCTAAAGGAACTAGAGAAAGAAGAACAAACAAAACCCAAAGTTAGCAGAAGGAAAGAAATCATAAAGATCAGAGCAGAAATAAATGAAATAGAAACAAAGAAAACAACAGCAAAGATCAATAAAACTAAAAGCTGGTTCTTTGAGAAGATAACAAACTTGATAAACCATTAGCCAGACTCATCAAGAAAAAGAGGGAGAGGACTCAAATCAATAAAATTAGAAATGAAAACGGAGAAGTTACAACAGACACCTCAGAAATACAGAGCATCCTAAGAGATTACTACAAGTAACTCTATGCCAATAAAATGGACAACCTGGAAGAAATGGACAAATTCTTAGAAAGGTATAACCTTCCAAGACTGAACCAGGAAGAAATAGAAAATATGAACAGACCAATCACAAGTAATGAAATTGAAACTGTGCTTAAAAATCTTCCAACAAAGAAAAGTCCAGCACCAGATGGCTTCACAGGTGAATTCTAGCAAACATTTAGAGAGGAGCTAACACGAACCCTTCTGAAACTCTTCCAAAAAATTGCACAGGAAGGAAAACTCCCAAACTCATTCTATGAGGCCATCATCACCCTGATACCAAAACCAGACAAAGACACTACAAAAAAAAATTACAGACCAATATCACTGATGAATATAGTTGCAAAAATCCTCAACAAGATACTAGCAGACAGAATCCAACAACACAATAAAAGGATCATCCACCATGATCAAGTGGGATTTATCCCAGGGATGCAAGGATTCTTCAATATACGCAAATCAATCAACGTGATACACCATATTAAGAAATTGAAGAATAAAAACCATATGATCATCTCAATAGATGCAGAAAGAGCTTTTGACAAAATTCAACACCCATTTATGATAAACACTCTCCAGAAGATGGCATAGAGGGAACCTACCTCAACATGATAAAGTCCATATATGACAAACCCACAGCAAACATTCTCAATGGTCAAAAACTGAAAGCATTTCCACTAAGATCAGGAACGAGACAAGGATGTCCACTCTCACCACTATTATTCAACATAGTTTTGGAACTCCTAGCCATGGCAATCAGAGAAGAAAAAGAAATAAAAGGAATACAAATTGGAAAAGAGGTAAAACTGTCACTGTTTGCAGATGACATGATACTATACATAGAGAATCCTAAAGATGCCACCAGAAAACTACTAGAGCTAATCAATGAATTTGGTAAAGTTGCAGGATACAAAATTAATGCACAGAAATCTCTTGCATTCCTATACACTAATGATGAAAAATCTGAAAGAGAAATTAATAAAACACTCCCATTTACCATTGCAACAAAAAGAATAAAATACCTAGGAATAAACCTACCTAGGGAGTCAAAAGACCTGTATGCAGAAAACTATAAGACACTGATGAAAGAAATTAAAGATGATACAAAAACATGGAGAGTATACCATGTTCTTGGATTGGAAGAATCAATGTTGTGAAAATGACTATACTACCCAAAGCAATCTACAGATTCAATGCAATCCCTATCAACTACCAATGGCATTTTTCACAGAACTAGAACAAAAAATCTTAAAATTTGTATGGAGACACAAAAGACCCCGAATAGCCAAAGCGGTCATGAGGGAAAAAAAACGGAGCTGGATGAATCAGACTCCCTGACTTCAGACTATACTACAAAACTACAGTAATCAAGACAATATGGTACTGGCACAAAAACAAAAATACAGATCATGGAACAGGAGAGAAAGCCCAGAGATAAACCCATGCACCTATGGTCAACTAATCTATGACAAAGGGGCAAGAATATACAATGGAGAAAAGACAGTCTCTTCAATAGGTGGTGCTGGGAAAACTGGACAGCTACATGTAAAAGAATGAAATTACAACACTCCCTAACACCATACACAAAAATAACTCAAAATGGATTAGAGACTTAAATGTAAGACCGGACACTATAAAACTCTTAGAGGAAAACATAGGAAGAATAGTGTTTGACATAAATCACAGAAAGATCTTTTTTGATCCACCTCCTAGAGTAATGGAAATAAAAACAAAAATAAACAAATGGGACCTAATAAAACTTAAAAGCTTTTGCAAAGCAAAGGAAACTACAAACAAGACGAAAAGACAACACTCAGAATGGGAGAAAATATTTGCAAATGAATCAACGGACCAAGGATTAACCTCCAAAATTTATAAACAGCTCATGCAGCTCAATATTAAAAAAACAAACAACCCAATCCAAAAATGGGCAGAAGACTAAATAGACATTTCTCCAAAGAAGACATACAGATGGCCAAGAAGCACATGAAAAGCTGCTCAACATCACTAATCATTAGAGAAATGAAAATCAAAACTACAATGAGGTATCACCTCACACCAGTTAGAATGGGCATCATCAGAAAATCTAGAAGCAACAAATGTTGGAGAGGGTGTGGAGAAAAGGGAACCCTCTTGCACTGTTGATGGGAATGTAAATTGATACAGCCACTATGGAGAACAGTATGGAGGTTCCTTAAAAAACTAAAAATAGAATTACCATATGACTCAGCAATCCCACTACTGGGCAAATACCCAGAGAAAACCATAATTCAAAAGACACATGCACCCCAATGTTCATTGCAGCACTATTTACAATAGCCAGGACATGGAAGCAACCTAAATGCCCATCGACAGATGAATGGATAAAGAAGATGTGGTATGTATATACAATGGAATATTGCTCAGCCATAAAAAGGAACAAAACTGAGTTATTTGTAGAGACGTGGATGGATCTAGAGACTGTCATACAAAGTAAGTCAGAAAGAGAAAAAGAAATATTGTATATTAACGCATATATGTAGAACTTAGAAAAATGGTACAGATGAACCGGTTTGCAGGGCAGAAATTGAGACACAGATGTAGAGAACAAACGTATGGACACCAAAAGGGGAAAGTGGGGTGGTGGTGGTGGGATGAATTGGGAGATTGGGATTGACATGTATACACTAATATGTATAAAATGGATAACTAATAAGAACCTGCTGTATAAAAAAATAAATAAAATAAGACTCAAAAGTAAAAGATTACTTATACCTCATGGCCTAATAATTGCCTTTGTGTTCCCACTGTTGCTCTTCTTACCTTAGATTTGAAACTTGGCCCTGACTTTTTTTTCCAAACTAAAAATGGGTCTGTATTTCTGAATTTGCTTAGCATATATTTACACATCAATGGAAATTAATAAACACTTATTAAATTTTAATGTAACCAAGCAGCAGACTTATAAGTACACCTTCTCCTATTTTCAGTTGAATTGTGGATGTAATTCTGCCTCTCTAAGGCTAGGAGCATACCCATAATGTAATTCACATTCCTTCCAAAAATGTATTTATGTATTCAGCAGGTAAGAATCAAGGGAGCTCACTAGAAAGGTGGAAGGAGAAGCTAATTATAACCATTTTCCAAAATTCACATCAAACTTTTAACTCCTAATAGTCAATTAGGCTAATGCACTTCAAAAATATTCATTATTTGAAAGTTCTGAATATAGACTTTGCTCATCTTTAGCAAAGATGCAAAAAAAAAAAAAAAAAAAGTCAAGCACTATATTCTACCTGCCTATCTGGATATGCTCAGCCTCAGTCCCATTATCTTTGACAAGTGTTTTCAGACCAGCCTCATCCCCTACCCCAATACCTACTCCATGCCACAGGACTCTTTGGATATGCCATGCTCTTTCTAACTCCGTGACTCCATTAACCTAGTCAGATTACTCATCTTTTAAGACCTAAACACCCCCTCCTCTGTAAATCCTTTTCTGATATTCTGGACAATTGGTCACTCCCCCCTCTGCAGTTCCACTTCTGCTTTTATTTCTTGGAAGTACTTATCACATTTTACAGTAATTAATCTGCCCACATGACTGCTGCCACTACTAGACTCTGATTTCCTCCGGAAATGGCAAGGTTCATGGGTCTCTGTATTCTTGACCCCCAACACAGCAACCAGAAAGGGCTCAGTGAGGTTTGATCTAATGAACTATCTGGAATAGGTAACTAAATTTCACTAGTGAAGTATAGGTACAAAAGCCTTTAATGGAAGATGGGGTTCCTTAACATAACATTTTCTAACACTAACTATCTGCTAATAACATACCCTCTGATAATCCACTACTGTAAAGAAAATTCCCTGCTTCTTCATGACTGCTGTGCTCACATCTAGGGTACTTTATGTATGTTTTATTTATTTGAATAAACACATGAAGCAGTACTCTCGTGAAGCAATCAATGCTAACATCAGCAACTTGATCACTCATGCAAATCTATGCCTGATCAGCTCTCCTCACAAGTATTGCAAATATACCTAGGCACATCTGACTGTAAGGATGAATGCAAGTTCTGCCAGGGAATGCAATATACATACTCAAGTAACTGTAAGCACCTTAATTAATCGTCTAATAATTCTAAATACATATATCCTAGTACCTAATATAATGCTTGGCATATGGCAGATGCTCAATGTGTGTTGTCAATTAATAAAATATAATGGTCTTGATTTAAATAGTGTAATTATCTCCTGAATCTTTTCCTATCTTTACCCCCACTTCTATCCTTGGTCAAAGGCAGAATCCTCTCTTTCAAGCACACCTTTTCAGAGGAAATAAATACTTTTTCAGAATGATTTTCTATAGTTACTCCTCTTGAGACCAGTTCAGCTTCCACTGCCAGCACTTGATGTTTCTAATATAAATGCTTTTCTAGTTTCCCATTTCAGAATTTGCACTGAAATAGTAACAAAGTTAATTTGATCACACAGAAATAGTCTCTTTTCATTGGGCTCATAGCTCTTGTGAGCTTTCTTGAATTCACTTTCAAGACTTGTCTAAATGATTTTTCTGTAAGACGATAAAATTCTTGCTTCCCAATTTTTCTCCAACTTTCTTTTCTAAAACCTTTAGTATTTATCTTTCTGCATCCAACTCTCTTTACCTTTCTTTCCCCGAGATCAACTCCTTGGTCTAAAGATCAATCTCAGGAATGTAACCTTCTTTCGGCCTACTTCTAAATACTATGGTGTCACCTTTTTGTCTGTAACCAAATAGACTTCTATGTAGTCAAGAAATTGGAAATTAAAGTGTTTCTTCACACTCCTCTTAATGATGGAATTATAACATTGTTTTACACTGGTCACTATGGTAAAGAGTTCAAGTTACTGATTGGTTTTTGGTTACATCCAATTATTTTTAGTAATCTCTTTGCTTGGAAAGGGATACTATTACACAAAACCATCAGTTGTAGTAAACGTGTAGCTGTAATTTTATAAGAATAAAACACATTTTTTAAAAATTAAAGAATGGTTCTTTAGATAGCTATACAAAGAAGCTTTAGTTTACATACTACAGATATATAATGTTATATCACAAGCAGATACTCAGCTAACATTCAAAAGTAGGATGTTGATTTTTCTCTTCCTCTTCTTCTTCACTTCCATTCCCTTCTCTTGTAAACAGTGGCCCAGCCAGGGGCCAAGGATGTGGCAGGATCAATGAGGTGGCAATGGGGTTGAGAGATTGATTACATATAGGTAGCTGAGCAAGTAAGTACATATATCGATTATAATGGGAGCCAGGTTCTTAATGAAATGTGAGGCAATGTTAACTGCTAGGGTGGGAAGAGTTGTGAGAGGAGATTTGAGAAGACAGTAGCCTTGAAATACTCATTTTGGAAAGTAGAAAAGCAAGTCAACTAGGAGGTATAATAAAATTGTCAGATGGTGTTCAGAGGGCATTTGATATTTGTTCTATGTATTGGTTTCTTATTGGTGCTGTAATGAATTACTAATGACTTGGTTACTTAAGACAGCACAGATTTATTATCTTAGTGCTGGAGTTCAGAACATGAAATGAGTTTCACTGGGCTAAAATCAAGGTGTCAGCCATCTGTCTGGAGGCTCTAGGGTAAAACCTGTTTCCTTGCATTTTCCAGCTTCCAAAGGCCACCTGCATTTAAAAATTTTTTTTTATTCTGATTTCTTCCCACATCCTCAAAGGAAGCAGTGGAGCATCTATAAAATCTCTCTCTCTCTCTCTCTCTCTCTCTCTGTGTCCCTCCCTCTCTCTCTGACTGCTGTTTCCGTTGCCACAACTACTACTCTGACTCTGCTTCTGTCATCACATCACCCTCTCTGAACCTCCATCTTATAAGGACCTTTGTTATTCCATTGGGCCCACAAGGTAATCCAGAATAATCATCATTTCAAGATTCGTTTTTAAAAATTATAGCTGATTTACAATATTATGTTAGTTTCTGGGGCACAGAAAAGTGATTCATATATATATATATATATATATATATATATATATATATATTCCTTTTCAGATTCTTTTTTCATATAGGTTATTATAAGAATCTGAAAAGGAATACATATATATATATATATATATGTATTCCTTTTCAGATTTTTTCATGTAGATTACTACAAGATATTGAATACAGTTCCCTGTACTATACAGTGGAACCTTGTTTATCTGTTTTAGACATAGTAGTGTGTATCTGTTAATCCCAAATACCTAATTTATCCCTACCCCGCTTCCCCTTTGGTAACCATAAGTTTGCTTTCTATGTCTGTGCTCATTTCAAGATTCTTAATCACATATGCAAAGTCCCATATTCAGTTTCTAAGGTTTAGAATATGTACATCTTTGGTGGGGAGCATTATTCTCTCTACCACATACTATGACTCTGAAGTGAGAACAGTCAAGAAAGTTTTCCTTTTCTACAGCTGCTAGGCGGAAAAAGAATGGAGGAAGTAGAAAGCTTGGTTTTACCAAGATTGTAACCCTGAAGGGAGAAAGGGAGAAAAGGTAATTCTAGCGATGGATCTTAGACTCTAAGTTGGATAAGAAAGGAAGAGAAGACACAGTGAAGTGGGAGGGATGATTGATAATTAGACCGTGGTAAGACCAGTGGGCTAAAGGTCTCAATGAGGTCAAAGAATTGCTGAGTGGGATGCCTAAAATAGGCTAGTGGATGCAAGGAATCAAGATTTCAGAAGTGTGCATTCATGCTTTGGATGAGGTCAGAGGTGTGACCATGGGAAAGGACATCCGAGGTGGGATGAAAGAACAATTATTGGATGCAAGGGAATTCCTTGCAATTGTTCTGTTTAAGAAATTGGAAAAAGGGAAGTCACTGAATAAAGGGAGTAAGGTTGAAGTTTGTCAACAGATGCAACCCATGGAGCCAGAGTAAGGTAGATGATAGACAGATAGAAAGAAAGAAAGAAAGAAAGAAAGAAAGAAAGAAAGAAAGAAAGAAAGAAAGAAAGAAAGAAAGATAGATAGATGATAGATAGATAGATAGATAGATAGATAGATAGATAGATAGATAGATAGGGTTAAACAGCTAGCTATTCATTTTTTTAACCCTGTAGCTTTTGCTTATTAGCAAAACCAAAAGACAATTCCGGGGTATTATTGGATAGAAAATTAAAATCATTCCTGTGCTCCATCTCTTCATGGAATGCTAATAATCTGGGTTACTTAGTGTTATGGGCTGAATTGTGTCCCAAAAGTCATATGTTGCATGGACATATATACACTACCAAATGTGAAATAGATAGCTAGTGGGAAGCAGCCATATAGCACAGGGAGATCAGCTCGGTGCTTTGTGACCACCTAGAGGGGTGGGATAAGGGCGTTGGGATAGGGAGGGTGAGAGGGAGAGGCAAGAGGGAGGGGATATGGGGATATATGTATATGTATAGCTGATTCACTTTGTTATACAGCAGAAACTAACACAACATTTGTAAAGCAATTATACTCCAATAAAGATGTTTTAAAAAAAAAAGAAAAAACAAAACAAAATTCATATGTTGAAGTCCTAAACCCCAATACCTCAAAAGGTGACTATATTTGGAGATTGGATCTTTGAAGAGGTGATTAAGTTAAAATGAGGCAGAGTAGGATGTAATTCAATCTGACTGTTGTCCTTATAAGAAGAGGAAATTGGGCACCCAAAAAGAGAGACACCATGGATGTGTGTGCAGAGGAAAGACCATGTGAGGACATAGTGAATAAGCAGCCATATATCTGCAAGCCAAGGAGAGAGGCCTTAGAGAAACCAAACCTGACACCTTGATCTTGCACTTTCCAGCCTCCAGACCTATGAGAGAATTCCTGTTGTTTAAGCCATCCAGTCTGTGGTATTTTGCTATGGCAACACTAGCAAACTAATGTACCTAGTTTGTTTTAGAGATTATATTTAGAAATTGTTCCTAATTTTAACACTACTGTAGAAAGTTCTTTCTAGCTGGAAGTTCTTTTTAGTAAGGATCTCAGAGTTCACTCCATCTTACTTCCTCTTAAATTCTCTGAATCTTAGTGAAGAGGGCAATGAGAAGTATTCATGTAAGAGAAAGGTGATGGTCTATTTCCCATTGGTGCCCAGACTTTGCTTTGATCTGCAGAAGTTCAGCCTTGATACGAGGAGATTATGTTGTGAAATCTTCATTGGCCAGGACACACATCAAGTCTTTCCCACAGACTCTGCCTGGAAAAGTTTGAGTGCAAGCTGGCAGTAATATAAGAGCAACCTAGGAGTCCAAGTCCTTTCCTGCCTGCCTCCACCATCTGTCTTCCCTGTGGCAACTGATTCTCCACTTGCAGGCAGGCAAAGAGGTTTTGCTATTTATAAATTAAGGTGTTTGTGCTAAAACACCCAGGAAACCAGCAGAAGTAGAAGGAAAGTTTGTACAGTCTTAACGCAAGTAAGAAGTGAAACATGAAAATTAAATACCTCATGAAGGATGGCTTGGCAAGATGACCCACATCCTATTACAAAAGACATTAAAGAAGTAATTTCATCTATTTGGAAATATCACAACAGGAACATAATGTTGTGTCCTTGTGTACTCCAATTCTTGCTTCTGAGCTACAACATTAATTTGTGGGTACCTTTCTACTCTCTCTGATCTTGAAATGTTTACAGAAATTACCAAACGTTTGGCCACCAAGCAATTTGTGAAGTTCCTGTAAGAAAAAAAAAAAGAATGAAAATGTGTCGGTAAACACAAGCTGGGTGAGAGTCTTGGTGTAGATTATGTCCCATGTCGTCAATTGGGCACATCATTGGCAGCAGAAGCCTGTGGTAAGAGGCTACACCTGGTGCACTCAGTTGAAGCAGGCCACCTGCCGGGTCCACTGTGACTGCCTTGAGAACTACTGCTACAGCACCCATCAAGTAGTTCACTCCATCTTTAACTTGCCCAGTGAGGCCTCCCCACTGTTCCATCAGCTAACGCAGCAGGTGCAGTGTGTATGCTCTCATCCAGAACATGTCTGGATTTAATGATGCTCCATTTGATGCCAAAGAGGCTTTGTATAAACAGTCGTCCTGCCATGAGTGCCTGCCGTTGCCAAAAACACATGGCAAGAGAAGAGCATGTTTTACAATGCTTACGGTGCAAACGGGTGCATGCGTGTATTTTAAAACAAACAACAGAGTTAAAGGCATAATTATTGCTATTGCCTCCTTCACATTGGAGTCTCCTGTACTGTGAGAAAACAACCAACCTTAATGCGTTACATAAAATCACAGAACTCAAGCCCCTCATTTTACAAACGAGGCCTGAAGACTTTGTTCAATGTCACATGGAAGGTCACGCTGATTTCTTAATATCTGATCAAACGTACTTGCTAAAAGTTCACACGCCCTATGCCTACAATTTCGGATTCAGTGAGCCTGGCTCAGGCCCAGGAATCTGCATTTTAACAAGTGCCCCTGGTGACTGCATGCAGGAGAGACATACTGGGATAATTAAGGGCAAGTCTCAAGCATCCTTTCATTTCATCTGGAAGAACTCATTTCAGCATTTTTTGTATGGCAGCTCAAGTGGTAAGGAAGCTCCCCTAGCTTTTGTTTGTCTGAAAAGTCTCTCTCTCTTCTTCATTTCTGGAAGACAAAATTTGCCAGATATTCTTTTTTGGCAGTTTTTCTTTCTTTCAGCAGTCTGAATATATTATTCCACTTTCTCCTGGCCTATAAGGTTTCTGCTAAGAAATCCACTGATACCCTATGAGGGTCCCCTTTTAAGTTAAAGCTTCTTTTCTCTTGTTGCTTTTTAAATTCTCTCTGTCTTTGATTTTTGATAGTTTCGCTTTAATGTGTCCTGGAGAAGACCTCTTTGAGTTTTGAGGGGGACTTATGAGCTTCATGAACTTGGATATCCAAATCTCTCCCCAGATTTGGGAAGTTCTCAGTCGTTATTTCTTTAAATAAGCTTTCTTCCCTCTTTACCCTCTCTTCTTCTGGAACTCCAGATTGTTTCTTTTACTCCACAAATTCAGAGGTTGTTTTTTTTGTTTGTTTTGTTTTGCTTTGATGATATCCCATAGATCACATGCCTCCTTCTTCACTCCTTTTTTTTCTTTTTCCTTTGTTCTCTTCTGATTATATAATTACAAAGGTCCTGTCTTCTAATTCATAGATTTTCATTTTGCTTAACCATTCTGATGTTGATGCCCTCTACTGCATTTTTCATTTTCTTCATTCTATACTTTAGCTCCAGAATTTCTGGTTTCTTTTTTATGATTTTCTCTTTGTTAAACTTATCATTTTATTCATGTATTGTTTTCCTGATTTTGTTGAATTGTCTGTCTGTGTTTTCTTGTAGCTCATTGAGCTTCCTTAAGATAGCTATTTTGAATTCTTTATCAGGTAAATCACAGATCTCCATCTCTTTGGAATCAGTTCCTGAAAGATTATTGTCATCTTTTAGTGGTGTCTTGTGTTCTTGATTTTTCATGTTCCTTGAAGTCTTGTGTTTCTGCCTTTGCATTTAAAGTAGCAGTCCCTACTCCAGTTTTTACTAACTGCCTTCAAGAGAAAAATATCTCCTATCAAGTACTGCTAGGGTTTCTGAGGCCTTCGAACAAAATTAAAAATTAAATAAACTTATAATTAAATAAATTATATTACAAATAATGGGTATATATAATCAAAACTCATCACTTCTTAATGATTCTACTACATTTTACTATTACCTATATTCTTGAGGTTAGGTCTAGGATATCTGCATGGTGAAAATACTATAAAATAGTATTCCAACTTCTAATCTAGTAACATCACATTGGTAGCTTGAAATCAGCCATGATGGTAGTATTTACACCACAGAAACGAGAAAATGCTACAAATCAGGGCTTGATTTACTGTTTTGTTGATCATCCAGACTGAGATTCGGCAAACACTTTCTATAAAAGGTCAGGCAGTATTTTAGGCTTTGCAGGCCGTACAGTCTCTGTCACAACTACTCAATGCTACTGTGATAGAGAGAAAGCAGCCACAGACAAAATGTAAGTGAATAATACAGCTATGTTTCAATATAACTATTTACAAAAACAGGAACAGCCAGACCGGGCCCATAGGCTGTAGCTTGTCAACCCATGGTCTACACTTAACAAAGTGATAGATAAAATGTTAATGTACATCAAATTTAAAAGAATGCCATAACATAAGGTAGTCATTAAATTGTACAGGGCACACACAAAAAAAGAGAAAATATTCTTCCAGTATTCTAAAACTATCATCCAATTCAGCAAAAAGTCTGTCATCTCTTTGATAAGCCAATGAACTTCTAACGTACATCATAGCTATTTCACTTTCATCTTACTTGCTGACATACATAAAAATATCAACAGACATTTATGTTGGAATCATGTTTTTAAAAAAATATGGGTATTTATTCTGAAATAATAAATGTGTCTCCATTTTTTGGTCAGATGTAAAAATAAGGTTTTTAAATTGGCTGACATATAATCACAGATTTTTTTCTCATATTCTTTTCCTTTTCTTCCTTTCTTCCTTTTAAATATTAGGACTTAGAACACTTACCTCTAGTACTTATTTTACTAATTTGCTGTACGAACTAGGATGCTTTGAGCTAGAGGTAACAGAAAACTTAATTCAACCTGTCTTCAAATATAAGTTTCTTGGCTTATATAAGACATACATCTAGGGGATTGGGCAGGTTTTAGGGTTGGTATCATCTATGGCTCTGTTTCGCTGCTGTTCTGCCCTCTGGTGTGTGTGGCTTCCTACTTAGGCTGGATTTGAAATGACTGTAGCACTTCTGGGCCATACAACAGCATCCAGAGAAAGAAAAGAAAACTCCCAGAAGAGGGAGGAGGCACTTTTCCCATAATCCATAGCAAGTTTCTGCTTCATGTTTATTGGCACAGATTGGGTCATGTGGCAAATTTTGAACCTATCCCAGGCAAGGTGAATAGGCTTAACCATAGGCCCACCCTGGAACTTGGGTGGGAGGAGCTTCCCATAAAACTGAACTTGGACTGAACTTGGCAGGGCTGGACACCTGAACAAAACGGAGGAGGGGGAAAATGAATAAGGAAAAGGTCACTGAAGATAACCCACTACTGTTTATTTATTTATTTATTTATTTATTTTGGCTGTACCACATGTTCTTTTTTTTTTTTTTTAACATCTTTATTGAAGTTTAATTGCCTTACAATAGTGTGTTAGCTTCTGCTTTATAACAAAGTGAATCAGTTATACATATACAATATGTTCCCATTTCTCTCCCCTCTTGCATCTCCCTCCCTCCCACCCTCCCCATCCCACCCCTCTAGGTGGTCACAAAGCACCGAGCTGATCTCCCTGTGCTGTGCGGCTGCTTCCCACTAGTTATCTATTTTACATTTGGTAGTGTATATATGTCCATGACACTCTCTTACCCTGTCACATCTCACCCCACCCCCTCCCCATATCCTCAAGTCCATTCTCTAGTAGGTCTGTGTCTTTATTCCCGTCTTGCCACTAGGTTCTTCATGGCCTTTTTTTTTTTTTTTTTTCCCCTTAGATTCCGTATATATGTGTTAGCATACTGTATTTGTTTTTCTCTTTCTGACTTACTTCACTCTGTATGACAGACTCTAACTCCATCCACCTCATTACAAATACCTCCATTTCATTTCTTTTTATGGCTGAGTAATATTCCATTGTATATATGAGCCACATCTTCTTTATCCATTCATCTGTCGATGGACATTTAGGTTGCTTCCATGTCCTGGCTATTGTAAATAGAGCTGCAATGAACATTTTGGTACATGACTCTTTTTGACCTATGGTTTTCTCAGGGTATATGCCCAGTAGTGGGATTGCTGGGTCATATGGTAGTTCTATTTGTAGTTTTTTAAGGAACCTCCATACTGTTCTCCATAGTGGCTGTATCAATTTACATTCCCACCAACAGTGCAAGAGGGTTCCCTTTCCTCCACACCCTCTCCAGCATTTATTGTTTCTAGATTTTTTGATGATGGCCATTCTGACCGGTGTGAGATGATATCTCATTGTAGTTTTGATTTGCATTTCTCTAATGATTAATGATGTTGAGCATTCTTTCATGTGTCTGTAGGCCATCTGTATATCTTCTTTGGAGAAATGTCTATTTAGATCTTCTGCCCATTTTTGGATTGGGTTGTTCGTTTTTTTGTTATTGAGCTGCATGAGCTGCTTGTAAATCTTGGAGATTAATCCTTTGTCAGTTGCTTCATTTGCAAATATTTTCTCCCATTCTGAGGGTTGTCTTTTGGTCTTGTTTATGGTTTCCTTTGCTGTGCAAAAGCTTTTCAGTTTCATTAGGTCCCATTTGTTTATTTGTGTTCTTATTTCCATTTCTCTGGGAGCTGGGTCAAAAAGAATCTTGCTGTGATGTATGTCATAGAGTGTTCTGCCTATGTTTTCCTCTAAGAGTTTGATAGTGTCTGCCCTTACACTTAGGTCTTTAATCCATTTTGAGTTTATTTTTGTGCATGGTGTCAGGGAGTGTTCTAATTTCATACTTTTACATGTTCCTGTCCAATTTTCCCAGCACCACTTATTGAAGAGGCTGTCTTTTCTCCACTGTATATGCTTGCCTCCTTTATCAAAGATAAGTTGACCATATGTGTGTGGGTTTATCTCTGGGCTTTCTATCCTGTTCCATTGATCTATATTTCTGTTTTTGTGCCAGTACCAAACTGTCTTGATTACTGAAGCTTTGTAATATAGTCTGAAATCAGGGAGCCTGATTCCCCCAGCTCCATTTTTCGTTCTCAAGATGGCTTTGGCTATTCGGGGTCTTTTGTGTTTCCATACAAATTGTGAAATTTTTTGTTCTAGTTCTGTGAAAAATGCCAGTGGTAGTTTGATAGGGATTGCATTGAATCTGTAGATTGCTTTGGGAAGTAGAGTCATTTTCACAATGTTGATTCTTCCAATCCAGGAACATGGTATATCTCTCCATCTATTTGTATCATCTTTAATTTCTTTCATCAGTGTCTTATAATTTTCTGCATACAGGTCTTTTGTCTCCTTAGGTAGGTTTATTCCTAGATATTTTATTCTTTTTGTTGCAATGGTAAATGGGAGTGTTTTCTTAATTTCACTTTCAGATTTTTCGTCATTAGTGTATAGAAATGCAAGAGATTTCTGTGCATTAATTTTGTATCCTGCTACTTTACCAAATTCATTGATTAGCTCTAGGAGTTTTCTGGTAGCATCTTTAGGATTCTCTATGTATAGTATCATGTCATCTGCAAATAGTGACAGCTTTACTTCTTCTTTTCCGATTTGGATTCCTTTTATTTCTTTGTCTTCTCTGATTGCTGTGGCTAGGACTTCCAGAACTATGTTGAATAATAGTGGTGAGAGTGGGCAACCTTGTCTTGTTCCTGATCTTAGTGGAAATGGTTTCAGTTTTTCACCATTGAGGACAATGTTGGCTGTGGGTTTGTCATATATGGCCTTTATTATGTTGAGGAAAGTTCCCTCTATGCCTACTTTCTGCAGGGCTTTTATCATAAATGGGTGTTGAATTTTGTCAAAAGCTTTCTCTGCATCTATTGAGATGATCATATGGTTTTTCTCCTTCAATTTGTTAATATGGTGTATCACACTGATTGATTTGCGTATATTGAAGAATCCTTGCATTCCTGGGATAAACCCCACTTGATCATGGTGTATGATCCTTTTAATGTGCTGTTGGATTCTGTTTGCTAGTATTTTGTTGAGGATTTTTGCATCTATGTTCATCAGTGATATTGGCCTGTAGTTTTCTTTCTTTGTGACATCTTTGTCTGGTTTTGGTATCAGGGTGATGGTGGCCTCGTAGAATGAGTTTGGGAGTGTTCCTCCCTCTGCAATATTTTGGAAGAGTTTGAGAAGGATAGGTGTTAGCTCTTCTCTAAATGTTTGATAGAATTCACCTGTGAAGCCATCTGGTCCTGGGCTTTTGTTTGTTGGAAGGTTTTTAATCACAGTTTCAATTTCAGTGCTTGTGATTGGTCTGTTCATATTTTCTATTTCTTCCTGGTTCAGTCTCGGCAGTTTGTGCATTTCTAAGAATCTGTCCATTTCTTCCAGGTTGTCCATTTTATTGGCATAGAGTTGCTTGTAGTAATCTCTCATGATCTTTTGTATTTCTGCAGTGTCAGTGGTTACTTCTCCTTTTTCATTTCTAATTCTATTGATCTGGGTCTTCTCCCTTTTTTTCTTGATGAGTCTGGCTAATGGTTTATCAATTTTGTTTATCTTCTCAAAGAACCAGCTTTTAGTTTCATTGATTTTTGCTATTGTTTCCTTCATTTCTTTTTCATTTATTTCTGACCTGATCTTTATAATTTCTTTCCTTCTGCTGGCTTTGGGGTTTTTTTGTTCTTCTTTCTCTAATTGCTTTAGGTGCAAGGTTAGGTTGTTTAATTGAGATGTTTGCTGTTTCTTGAGGTAGGCTTGTATTGCTATAAACTTCCCTCTTAGCACTGCTTTTGCTGCGTCCCATAGGTTTTGGGTCGTCGTGTCTCCATTGTCATTTGTTTCTAGGTATTTTTTGATTTCCCCTTTGATTTCTTCAGTAATCACTTCGTTATTAAGTAATGTATTGTGTAGCCTCCATGTGTTTGTATTTTTTACAGATCTTTTCCTGTAATTGATATCTAGTCTCATAGCGTTGTGGTCGGAAAAGATACTTGATACGATTTCAATTTTCTTAAATTTACCAAGGCTTGATTTGTGACCCAAGATATGATCTATCCTGGAGAATGTTCCATGAGCACTTGAGAAAAATGTGTATTCTGTTGTTTTTGGGTGGAATGTCCTATAAATATCAATTAAGTCCATATTGTTTAATGTATCATTTAAAGCTTGTGTTTCCTTATTTATTTTCATTTTGGATGATCTGTCCATTGGTGAAAGTGGGGTGTTAAAGTCCCCTACTATGATTGTGTTGCTGTCAATTTCCCCTTTTATGGCTGTTAGTATTTGCCTTATGTATTGAGGTGCTCCTATGTTGGGTGCATAAATATTTACAATTGTTATACCTTCCTCTTGGATCGATCCCTTGATCATTATATAGTGTCCTTCTTTGTCTCTTGTAATAGTCTTTATTTTAAAGTCTATTTTGTCTGATATGAGAATTGCTACTCCAGCTTTCTTTTGATTTCCATTTGCATGGAATATCTTTTTCCATCCCCTCACTTTCAATCTGTATGTGTCTCTAGGTCTGAAGTGGGTCTCTTGTAGACAGCATATATATGGGTCTTGTTTTTGTATCCATTCAGCCAGCCTGTGTCTTTTGGTGGGAGCATTTAATCCATTTACATTCAAGGTAATTATCGATATGTATGTTCCTATTCCCATTTTCTTAAATGTATTGGGTTTGTTATTGTAGGTGTTTTCCTTCTCTTGTGTTTCTTGCCTAGAGAAGTTCCTTTAGCATTTGTTGTAAAGCTGGTTTGGTGGTGCTGAACTCTCTCAGCTTTTGCTTGTCTGTAAAGGTTTTAATTTCTCCATCAAATCTGAATGAGATCCTTGCTGGGTAGAGTAATCTTGGTTGTAGGTTTTTCTCCTTCATCACTTTAAGTATATCCTGCCACTCCCTTCTGGCTTGCAGAGTTTCTGCTGATAGGTCAGATGTTAACCTTATGGGGATTCCCTTGTGTGTTATTTGTTTTTTTTCCCTTGCTGCCTTTAATATGTTTTCCTTATATTTAATTTTTGACAGTTTGATTAATATGTGTCTTGGCATGTTCCTCCTTGGGTTTATCCTGTATGGGACTCTCTGTGCTTCCAGGACTTGATTAACTATTTCCTTTCCCATATTAGGGAAGTTTTCAACTATAATCTCTTCAAAAATTTTCTCAGTCCCTTTCTTTTTCTCTTCTTCTTCTGGTACCCCTATAATTCGAATGTTGGAGCGTTTAATGTTGTCCCAGAGGTCCCTGAGACTGTCCTCAGTTCTTTTCATTCTTTTTTCTTTATCCTGCTCTGTAGTAGTTATTTCCACCATTTTATCTTCCAGGTCACTTATCCTTTCTTCTGCCTCAGTTATTCTACTATTGATCCCATCGAGAGTATTTTTAATTTCATTTATTGTGTTCTTCATCATTGCTTGGTTCCTCTTTAGTTCTTCTACATCCTTGTTAAATGTTTCTTGCATTTTGTCTATTCTATTTCCAAGATTTTGGATCATCCTTACTATCATTATTCTGAATTCTTTTTCAGGTAGACTACCTATTTCCTCTTCATTTGTTAAGTCCAGTGTGTTTTGAGCCTGCTCCTTCATCTGCTGTGTGTTTTTCTGTCATCTCATTTTGCCTATCTTACTGTGTTTGGGGTCTCCTTTTCACAGGCTGCAGGTTCGTAGTTCCCGTTGTTTTTGGTATCTGTCCCCAGTGGCTAAGGTTGGTTCAGTGGGTTGTGTAGGCTTCCTGGTGGAGGGAACTAGTGCCTGAGTTCTGGTGGATGAGGCTAGATCTTGTCTTTCTGGTGGGCACGTCCACGTCTGGTGGTGTATTTTGGTGTGTCTGTGGCCTTATTATGATCTTAGGCAGCCTCTCTGCTAATGGATGGGGTTGTGTTCCTGTCTAGCTAGTTGTTTGGCATAGGGTGTCCAGCACTGTAGCTTGCTGGTCGTTGGGTGAAGCTGGGTCTTGATGTTGAGATGGAGATCTCTGGGAGATTTTTGCCATTTGGTATTACGTGGAGCTGGGAGCTCTCTTGTGGACCAGTGTTCTGAAGTTGGCTCTCCCAACTCAGAGGCACGGCCCTGATGCCTGGCTGGAGCACCAAGAGCCTTTCGTCCACACAGCTCAGAGTAAAAGGGAGAAAAAATAGAAAGAAAGAAAGAAAGAGACTATAATATAGTGAAGTAAAATAAAGCTATTGTAAAGCAAAGCTATACAGACAAAATCTCACCCAGAAGCATATACATATACACTCACAAAAAAAAGGAAAAGGGGAAAAATTAATATCTCCTGCTCCCAGAGTCCCCCTCCTGAATTTGGGCTGATTCGTTGTCTGTTCAGGTATTCAGCAGATGCAGGCACATCAAGTTGTTTGTGGAGCTTTAATCCGCTGCTCCTGAGGCTGCTGGGAGAGATTTCCCCTTCTCTTCCCTGTTCGCACAGCTCCTGGGGTTCAGCTTTGGATTTGGACCCGCCTCTGCGTGTAGGTCGCCTGAGGGCATCTGTTCCCCGCCCAGACAGGACGGGGTTAAAGGAGCAGCTGCTTCGGGGGCTCTGGCTCACCCAGGCCGCGGGGAGGGAGGGGTACGGAGGAGGCGGGGCGAGCCTGCGGCGGCCGAGGCCGGCGTGACGTTGCACCAGCTCGAGGCGCGCAGTGCGTTCTCCCGGGGATGTTGTCCCCGGATCCCGGGACCCTGGCAGTGGCGGGCTGCACAGGCTCCCGGGAGGGTCGGTGTGGAGAGTGACCTGTGCTCACACACAGCCTTTTTGGAGGCGGCAGCAGCAGCCCCAGCGTCTCACGCCCGTCTCTGGGGTCCGCGCTGATCGCCGCGGCTCGCGCCCTTCTCTGGAGTTCGTTTAGGCGGCGCTCTGAATCCCCTCTCCTTGCCCGCCGCGAAACAAAGAGGCAAGAAAAAGTCTCTTGCCTCTTCGGCAGCTGCAGACTTTTTCCCGGACTCACTTCCGGCTACCTGTGGTGCACTAAACCCTTCAGGCTGTGTTCACGCTGCCAGCCCCAGTCCTCTCCCTGCGATCCGACTGAAGCCGAGCCTCAGCTCCCAGCCCCGCCCGCCCCGGCGGGGGAGCAGACAAGCCTCTCGGGCTGGTGAGCGCTGCTCGGCGCCGAGCCTCTGTGCGGGAATCTCTCCGTTTTTTCCTCTGCGCCCCTGTTGCTGTGGGGTCTGCGCTGATAGCTGTGGCTCGCGCCAGTCTCTGAAGTTCGTTTAGGCGGTACTCTGAATCCCCTCTCCTCGCGCACCAGGAAACACAGAGGGAAGAAAAAGTCTCTTGCCTCTTCGGCAGCTGCAGACTTTTTCCCCGGACTCCCTCCCGGCTAGCTGTGGCGCACTAGCCCCCTTCATGCTGTGTTCACACCGCCAGCCCCAGTCCTCTCCCTGCGATCCGACCGAAGCCCGAGCCTCAGCTCCCAGCCCCGCCCGCCCCGGCGGGGGAGCAGACAAGCCTCTCGGGCTGGTGAGTGCTGCTCGGCGCCGAGCCTCCATGCGGGAACCTCTCCGCTTTGCCCTCCGCACCCCTGTGGCTGCGCTCTCCTCCGTGGCTCCGAAGCTTCCCCCCTCCGCCACCCGCAGTCTCCGCCCGCGAAGGGGCTTCCTAGTGCGTGGAAACCTTTCCTCCTTCACAGCTCCCTCCCACTGGTGCAGGTGCCGTCCCTATTCTTTTGTCTCTGTTATTTCTTTTTTCTTTTGCTCTACCCAAGTACGGGGGGAGTTTCTTGCCTTTTTGGAGGTCGGACGTTTTCTGCCAGCGTTCAGTGGGTGTTCTGTAGGAGCAGTTCCACGTGTAGATGTATTTCTACTGTATCTGTGGGAAGGAAGGTGATCTCCGCGTCTTACTCTTCCGCCATCTTCTCCCTCCCCCTACTGTTTATTTTTTATTTAGCTTTTCTGTTAGCTCTTTCTCTGCAGCTTGCATCTCAACTGAAACTTTTAGTAGAGAGTTGTTCAAAAAGTTTACAACTTAAAGAAAATGACTGAAATAGTTTCAGATAGTTAACTGTTAGGGTGTTAATCACGGCAAGCAAAAAACTTGAAAACAAACTAAATGTTTAACAATGATTGAGGAAATTATGTCGTTGAAATGTTATAAATACATTTGACATAGTAACATTTTCATGAAATAGTATATAGAGGAAAAAGCATGTTGTAAAATAGTATTTTAGAATCAAAAAATAAAACAAAGACCACCAGTGTTTTAAAAGGAAAAAAAAAAAAAAGAAGCGAACTTATGTTCATTATCTTGGCATGCAGGGAAACCTAAGCCAGTGAGGAAATCACTGAGTAGTTTGCTCAGCGGGGAAAGTAGGTGTTAGTGGTACTTATACTTATTAAGCATTGAAAATTATCCTCTGGGAAATAATGGAACAACTCCATCTGTCTGTAAACAGTTGATAACAATAAGCCCCACTGCTCATTGATAAGCACCTTCAATTAGTTCCAGTAAGGGTCAAAGTTCATAGTCTTTAATCAACTTAATTACTTAGGACCACTTGTGATGAAATGCAGCGTCCAATTTTGGTATCTCCTAGATGAGAGTAAAATTATTTTTATTTCACTATCAACCTGCATCATCAGCATTCAGCCACTAACATTTAAAATAGAGGGAATTGAAATCAGAGAATTGGTTACACAGGAGATGAAAGAGTTGAGAAATCAGGAGATGAGATGACAGATTAGCAAGAGCAGGAAGCTACTACCCAGACCCTAGACTAGTGGGACAAAGGGAAATGTGGTGACAGTATAGCCCAAAAGCTAAGGTCGACTGATGGAAACTAAGACCTCCATCATGCTGTCCCACAGAAGCTGGAGGAGATGCTCCTCAAGGCAGAGAGAGGGAGATGGAAATACCCCGGCTTCTGCCTTCCTCCTGCCCTCCAGTCTCTCACCAAGGCCACCCATTGGCCAAACCTCAACGAAACCTGGATGATGAGATAATGGGGGAAAACAGGAAGTGCTATTTGCCATGCTCATACCATTCTTTATATATAGAGCATAGGAAGTGATGTATTGATATCTGACTGCAAATAGTTCTAAGCCTGGTACAGAGAACCTGCCAATGAATGTGTGAATGTATGTAAATGTACATTTACAGGGATGCTTCTAGAAGTCCATCTACATGGAAAAATGTTAGTCTTTTTTTTCTAGGTTATGATAGGTTTTTTTTTCCTATTTAATTGTTCATATTTTCTGATTTTCTTCAATGACTATATATTGCTAAAGTTTTTTTAAGATTACAAATTGTTTTTAGGAATTAAGTATTAAAACGGGAAGTTTTATTGCAAACATTTGGTCAATAAATCACTGCTGCTTTCAACAAATCTATATTGTTACTCATGCCCACATTGTCCAGAGGGCATGTAGGTATAATCCATCATGAGGAATAGCCACACTCCTCAGAGTGGAATATTTACAAAAACAAATAAGTCTTCTTTTTGCTGCTATTAGCTGCCTCTCAGAATAAAACATGAATATATTACTGTCCTCACAGATGGACTCCTTACTCTTAGCAAAGCTCCCATCTCCTCCAGGCGTGAGGAGTGGAAGTAAAGAAGTAGTTACAGGGAAGATAATCTCATTCTGCTACAGTTTTAATGGTTCAAATATTTTCTTTCTCTGTAAGAGTAAAGTATTAATTGCAGGATTATCACAAGGCTGGCAGTAAACAATTGCAAGATGCTGATGGATGAAGTTTTAAGTTTAATGTACTTAAAGGTGACATCTCAGTACACAGGAAGACATAGACAGGGAGTTATACAGCAGCATGTCCAAGCTTCCAAATCCCCAGGAACACCCCAAGATACTGAGGGCACGAGGGGAGATGGGGTGGAATCCAGAGTGCTCTCCTTCGCCATTCTCACAGAGTTTTCATAATCTCTTGACCCTGCCTACTGTCTGCAAATTCTGGCCATCTGCTTGTCTGTCCAGTAGACACTAGTAACTGCTAACACCCCCAATACATTCCCAAATGCCTCCAGATAGGTTGAGAAACTGAGTGAACTAAAAGTCAATTTTTGCCTGGCATACTACCCCCTTGGTACAATGCACATCAATCCGGGCTGCCTGTAAAAATCAACAGGGAAGCTTTTAAAAATGCCAATACCAGGGCCCAAGCCTAGAAACTGTGAGTGGAAGAGTCTTGTGTGGACCTGGAGCATTCACAGTTCTAAATACTAGTCAGGTACAGCCAGGGCTGAGGATCACAACTCAAAACCAGGCACAGATCTACCGAAAGTTATTTCAGAAAGTGCTTCTTAGTAAGCGTGCATGCATCTCCCACTGGGAATGACACCACAGGTTCTCTGCCTCTCTTCCCCAAGGAAAAAACTAAATGGAATTTTCCAGTTGTTAACTTTAGACACTTTTAGAAAGCCATTTGCCTCAGTATCACCCTCACTTCAAAAGGAGGACTGAAGGAACCCAGGTCTACTTAGCCTGCTGCCTGGGCCAAAGATCCCAGAGTGGAGTGAAGGGTTCAAGAAGGGTAAACCATTTATTCACTTCTCCACAGCTGTTTTGGCATATTGTAGCTTTATTAATTTTTAGTTCTCAGATAAGACATGTCCATATTAAAATTTACATGCACAGACACACACACAAACACACACAGATAAATCTTCTGGGCTTAGCCCAAGTCCTGTTTTGAATAATGGGCCCTTAACGACATCACTTCTCTCATTTTACTAATGGAGAAATTGAGAGAGGTCAATTTGGTTTTCAACTTAAATGTCTCTTCTCCCAAGGAAGAGTCCCAGTTCCCCCATAAGTTACATTAAAGCCCTTGTTCGGTAGTCCCAACACCCCCTCTATGTCCCCTATCAGACCCCATTCCACACATGTTACAATAGCCTGGGATAGCCCATCAGACTCAAGTCCCTGAGAACAGAGACTGTGCTCTCTTGTTCATCAGTGTATCCCCAGTGCCAGGTACTATATCACATTTTAGGGGAGACAATAGCTCTTCTTTCGTTTTCATCAAGTGAATGCCATTTTTGGTATGCACGGAGTCAAATATCCTAATTTCTCTTTTACAAAACACATTCCACCTTAAGGAACACGATAGGAACATGCATTCCTTCAAAGCCATGTCACTGTCATCACATATAACAACACCTTCAGAATTGACTTGGAGGTTTGGGCCAAGTCTAATAATTAAAAAAAAAAATCCTGACAGATAACTGAGTAAGATTTAAGAATGTAGTTTAAATTGTGTCAGAAAGAATTACCAAGGTTTTTATTTCTAGAAAGAAATATGACATGTGAGGGGAAGTGAGTTGAAAAGTGAGCACAGGCATCAGAGGCAAATTGAAGAGGAGCCCGCTGGCCAGGACACAGGAGAATTTTTAGATGATTACATGCAGTTTTGGCTGTTTGAGAGTGCTTGGAAGAAAATCAGCAGTCTGATTCTCTAAAAAAGTAAAACTGCAAGATGTGAGCCAACAGTGCAAGGCACTAATCTCGAATACCTAGAAATCTACCTAATTTTTCAGTTGAGAATACTGTGGAAGAAGATGTCTAATAAGTTGTATATGTTCAGAATCTCATGCTTTTTCAAATGCTCTCACCTTTCCTTTCACTTTGAAGAAAAGCATTCTTTTTTTTTTTTAACATCTTTATTGGAGTACAATTTCTTTACAATGGTATGTTAGTTTCTGCTTTATAACAAAGTGAATCAGTTATACATATGTTCCCATATCTCTTCCCTCTTGCGTCTCCCTCCCTCCCACCCTCCCTATCCCACCCCTCTAGGTGGTCACAAAGCACCCAGCTGATCTCCCTGTGCTATGCGGCTGCTTCCCACTAGCTATCTATCTTACATTTGGTAGTGTATATATGTCCATGTCACTCTCTCACCCTGTCACATCTTACCCCTCCCCCTCCCCATATCCTCAAGTCCATTCTCTAGTAGATCTGTGTCTTTATTCCCGTCTTGCCACTAGGTTCTTCATGACCTTTTTTTTTTTTCCCCCTTAGATTCCATATATATGTGCTAGCATACTGTATTTGTTTTTCTCTTTCTGACTTACTTCACTCTGTATGACAGCCTCTAGGTCCATCCACCTCACTACAAATAACTCAATTTCATTTCTTTTTATGGCTGAGTAATATTCCATTGTATATATGTGCCACATCTTCTTTATCCATTCATCTGTCGATGGACACTTAGGTTGCTTCCATGTCCTGGCTATTGTAAATAGTGCTGCAATGAACATTGTGGTACATGACTCTTTTTGAATTATGGTTTTCTCAGGGTATATGCCCAGTAGTGGGATTGCTGGGTCATATGGTAGTTCTATTTGTAGTTTTTTAAGGAACCTCCATACTGTTCTCCATAGTGGCTGTATCAATTTACATTCCCACCAACAGTGCAAGAGGGTTCCCTTTTCTCCACACCCTCTCCAGCATTTATTGTTTCTAGATTTTTTGATGATGGTCATTCTGACTGGTGTGAGATGATATCTCATTGTAGTTTTGATTTGCATTTCTCTAATGATTAATGATGTTGAGCATTCTTTCATGTGTCTGTTGGCAATCTGTATATCTTCTTTGGAGAAATATCTATTTAGGTCTTCTGCCCATTTTTGGATTGGGTTGTTTGTTTTTTTGATATTGAGCTGCATGAGCTGCTTGTAAATTTTGGAGATTAATCCTTTGTCAGTTGCTTCATTTGCAAATATTTTCTCCAATTCTGAGGGTTGTCTTTTGGTCTTGTTTATGGTTTCCTTTGCTGTGCAAAAGCTTTTAAGTTTCATTAGGTCCCATTTGTTTATTTGTGTTTTTATTTCCATTTCTCTAGGAGTTGGGTCAAAAAGGATCTTGCTGTGATTTATGTCATAGAGTGTTCTGCCTATGTTTTCCTCTAAGAGTTTGATAGTGTCTGGCCTTACATTTAGGTCTTTAATCCATTTTGAGTTTATTTTTGTGTATGGTGTTAGGGAGTGTTCTAATTTCATACTTTTACATGTACCTGTCCAGTTTTCCCAGCACCACTTATAAAGCATTTTCTTATTAAAATATTCTTTCCCAGCTTCCAGATCAACTTCCTATAGCCTTGAATGCATGGATATTTGGCTTTTGTTTTCTCATCATTCTTTTAGAAAGACTACTATGTTGGTTTGCTTTAAACACAGGGTCTCTGCTAGGTGAGCTGTGTCTTTTAAAAAACTTCTTCTTTCACATGAAAATATAAAAGAAAAAGACCCTATTAAGTCTCTTTTCAAACAATACTGTAGAATTTTTTTTCCTCCTTGTCTTCCTTATCTTGTGAACTCATGTGTTACTACCAATACCTCCATCTGCCTCTCAAAAATAAAGATCAAGTACATTCACTCCTCTCCTAGGTATGTGGCGAAACTCAGAGAAGAGGCTGTGATCGTCTTTTTCACAAGCTATCTTGTGTGCCCTCTGCATTCTCCCACAGGCAGGATGGAAATGCACTTTGTATTTCCCACTCCCCATCTCACCAGCTGATCTTCCTATCTGGCCTTCCTGGTGGTGGGAGGCGGTAAGAAGACTAGTTTCTACAAGTGCAACACGTGGTCAGAAAGAAAAGCAGTGTCCACAGAGCAGCATCCCCTCGGCGATACGAAAGGCAGGCAACAAAGAGACGCAACAAAGAGAGTTGCATGAGAACAAAAAATAAATTTGAGCACTTGGGCCACCAGGAGGCAAGTTGATGGGTTGTGAGCCAAGCTGAATTAGGAACTAAAGAATTAGGAGATAGGAATGAACATCATACTGTTGGGCTTAGTCTCAATAGTCAACATCAGCATGGTGAGCCAGGTCAGTACCAGGCTATTACCAGCTCTGACGACAGAAGTCCTTGTTTAAAGCGGAAGATGGAGATTCCCTGCCTGACCTGGGAATTATGCCCTCATGAGTCTCAGAGTAGTTCTCAGCTGCCTGATACCCAGTGTAGTGGGATCATATTTTAGGAAGTAACTGAAGTTTATACCTCATTTAAAAAAACAAAAATTGTTAAACACATTAGTGATGAGAATATATAAAAATTTTAATAAATCTTGCTTCAAGGGAAAAAGCCTATAGCAGACCAATTCAAAGATTCAATAGAGAATTTACAGGAAAAGAGAATGGCTAGATCAGTGTTTCTCATGCTCAGTACTATGGACACTTTGGACCTGATAATTCTTTATTTGGGGGGTAGGGGACTGCCCAGTGCATTACAAGATGTTTAGCAGCATTCCTAGCCTCTCCACACTAGATGCCAGTAGAAACCCCCGCTCCCTCCACCAGGCTGTGACAACCACAAACATTGCCAAATGTTCCCTAGGGGGAAAAAATACCTCTGATCGAGATGCATGGGGTTAGATTACCATTGGTTAGACTCAAATCAAAAAGAAAAGAGTGGTTGGTTAAATGTTACTAAATTCTTGACAGATATCAGCTGGGTATGTAGGTGTCTGGGCTCCCAGATTTTTAATCCCATTAAAGCTCCTCAGGAAATGGTTTAAACATTTTCTCCCTGAAAGGAGATTGTGAATTACATCACACAAAAGTTCTGTCCCAGATCAGATCTGATTTGGGACAATTTTCTTTTACAACCTCTAGGACACATTTATATTCATGACCCTCTTCCCAAGCATTTAGGCAATAACAGTGATAGTTTTTCATATGCTCTGCTCTTGAGGAAAGCGAGATACAGCAAGAAAAAATCAGGTAGACACATTTCTAAATATTATTATTAAATGCCTAGCAGGAGCAATCACAGGAAACTTAAAGAACAAAAGCCAGACCTTCCATTGCAAGAACCAGGCCTTTTGAAAGACCAAACATGTGTGCAACTCAAGGCTTGAGAATCTGGAGCATTCAGAATAGAAAACACACACACACAAATACAGTATTCACACACAGAGAAAAAAAATGCTCAGAATACAGAGATGACACAGGGAGTTATCTAAAAGAGCTCTATTCCTGACCCCAACCAGGGTGAAAACAGATATTGGAGAATGAGTGGTGCATCAAGAGAAACACTTAGATCCCCAGAGCAATGAGGGCAGGTATAAACAGACAGAGGGCCTAAGGAAATTGCCCACACCACTCCCACCCCAACCTGTCTCCTCAGTTCCACATAGCACGGGGCAGGCAGGCACTAAAGAGAGCTGAGAGTGCCAGTGGCCAACTTGCGGAGCGGGAATGTGTCACTGAACAGGGACAAAGTGACCGGCTAGCAGAGGGCTGGAGAAGTGACCACCCAAAGTGAGGTTTAAATGAGAGTCACAGCTAAATCTTGGAGGAAGCTGCAGCTCCACCAAGAGTCTGGGTGATCTGAGTTGGCAGGATGAGACCTCATCTATGGGCCATGCTAAAAGAATGAGTGAGTTATATTAGAGGCGGACACTCCAACAGTGGATGCAGCAAGAGCAGAGCGGTGAAAGGGAAGAAAAGGGGCAGGAGAGAGGACAGATCTCGGAAAGTACAAGCTTGTAATATTTTAAACACTTCCTGATAAGAACAAAAGAGAGCCCCAGAGTGACAAAGCTAGGCAAACTCTACTGACTCCTCATCCTCCTCTCCTGAGAAATTCAGGAAACCACACCCCCTTAAACACTAGCAACAAAAGACAATTGCAAGTGTATTTCCTGTAAAGTTATGATAAGCGGAAAATGAATAAAGAGCAGAGAAATAGGGGCTTCCCTGGTGGCGCAGTGGTTGAGAATCTGCCTGCCAATGCAGGGGACACGGGTTCGAGCCCTGGTCTGGGAGGATCCCACATGCCGTGGAGCAACTAGGCCCGTGAGCCACAATTACTGAGCCTGCGCGTCTGGAGAGGCCGCGATAATGAGAGGCCCCGCGCACCGCGATGAAGAGTGGCCCCCACTTGCCACAATTAGAGAAAGCCCTCGCACAGAAACGAAGACCCAACATAGCCATAAATAAATAAAATAGTGTTTAAATAAATAAAAATAAAAAGCCAGCTTGTATATCACCTGCTCTTTAAAAAAAAAAAAAAAAAAGAGCAGAGAAATATTGCTGCAAATAATAAAGGCATTCGGAAATTTGTGGATGTCTATTTATTTATTGATTTTGGCTGCGTCGGGTCTTCATTGCTGTGCACAGGCTTTCTCTAGTTGTGGCTCGCGGGGGCTACTCTTCGTTGCGGTGCGCAGGCTTCTCATTGTGGTGGCTTCTCTTGTTGCAGAGCATGGGCTCTAGGCACGTGGGCTTCAGTAGTTGTGGCACACAGGCTTAGTTGCTCCACAGCATGTGGGATCTTCCCGGACCAGGGCTCGAACCCGCATCCCCTGCATTGCAGGTGGATTCATAACTACTGTGCCACCGGGGAAGTCCATATTTAAAGCAAGCTAAAAGAATATAAGAAAATTATAGAAGCAATAAAAGAATAGCATAAATCAAAATTTAAAAAATCTCAGAAATGAGGTGACTGAGCAAAAGAGAGCTGACAAAGGAGAAAAATTAGAACTCATAATAAGGCATGTCGGGAATTAAGACAAACTAGAAAGAACACAAGAGCAAATAATAATGCCATAAAAGAAATAAGAGATTAAAAGGAAGAAAAACTTTAAAAGCGAAAGGAAAAGAAGAAAAAAATTATAAAGATTTGAGAGAAGCAATCAATATAGTAGATAGGCAAAGAAGCTTCAGCATACATAGGAGTCACCAAACAATGTGTAATTCAATGATGCTTTCTGAAATATAAGAAAACTTGGATCTACATATTTAAAGGGCATTTTGTATACTTGGAAAAAAAATCAAATCAGGCAGTCAACATCAAAGCATCGCCTAGTAAAACTACTGAGCATTTTAAAAAGAAAAGGGAGGGGATCCAGGCAAACAGACCAAGTCACTTATAAGGGGAAAAAAACAGATTGATATTACACCTTACAACAGCAGTGTTTTACACCAGAAGACAACTGAGTAATGTATCTAGGTTGCTCAAGAGAAGAAAATGTGAGCCAAGTATTTTATGTCCATTCAAACTGACCTTTAAGTGTAAACACCACACACACACACACACAAACTGTTGTGAACATGTAAGAATAGGATATTATTCCCATCAGCACTTCCTGAGAACTCTTTTAGAAAATAAGCTTTTCTAGAATCTGGAGAGGCACTGGCAAGAAGAATGTTCTTGATCATTGAATATATATTTACTTGTAGAACTGATTTTTGTTTAATTTTTATATGACAGTTTCATAAACTGCTACTTTACTAAATTCTCTTTTTGTTTAGAGTAGTTTTTCACTATTTCTTTTGGGAATCAAGCTATACAATAATATTATCCACAAATAGAGATAGTTTTACTTCTTCATTTCAATTCTTATACCTCTAACTACTTCATCTTGTCTAAATTCATTGCCTATTGCTACTAATACGGTGTGGAAATGTTTGCCTTCCTGGTCATTTTAGCAAGAAATTCTCTAATGCTTGCTCATTTAGTAAAACTGGCTTTAGGTGGAGATATATATAAATATATATATACATTCTTTTAGATATATATAAAAGACATTCTTTTAAATATATATATATTCTTGTTTAGAAAGTAACATTTTTTATTTTAATGAACTAGTGTTGAATCTTGTCAAATTATTTTTCTGCATATATGGAGTTGATCATATGATTTTTATCTTTATTTCTATTAAAATGATAGATTACATTAGCTGATTTTCTAATGTCAAGACTTTACATTGCAAGAAAACTTTATATGCTCATAATGTAATATTTTATTAATGAGCTGTTAGATTCTTTTTCCTAACATTTTATTTAGAACATTTTAATTGATGGTCATAATGAGACTGACTGGTAGCTTTATTTTTTTAGTGCAAATTTTGTCAGATTTGGAGATCAATTTACTTCATAAAAAGAATTCAGAAGTTTTTTTTCTTTTCTCAAACCATGCTGTGGAATAGTTTAAATACTATTAGGATTAGGATTAACTGATCTTTAAAGTTTTAGTAAATTCCTGTGTGAAACCATCTGGCCTTTAGAGTGGAGTGCTGTTTGATTTTTCTATTTCTTCTATGTTAATTGGTCTATTTATAGATTCTATACCTATTGGTGAATTGTATTACACCAGAAAATTACTTATTTGAAATTTATTTGCAGAGAATTGTGAAAAATAGTCTTTTATAATTTCTAAAGGTTTCTCTCTTCTGAACATCCATCTCATGATTTCTAATTTTGTATACCTAAGTTTCCTCTTTTCTTTGTTAGTTTGACCAGTGGTTTTTCTATTTTGTTGATTTTTTTCCCAAAGAAGAAGTTTTTTTTTTTTTACTTATTCATTAGTTCACTCTTTTTGTTTTATTTTGTGTTCTAATTCATTATTTTCTATTTTTATCATTATTAATTTATTCCTTCTGCTTCTCTATTTCCTTTGTAATTCTTTCTCTAGATTTTTGTTTAAGGTATATGATTCATTTGCTTTTATTTTATTGCCATAGCTATTTAATGCCTTTTGTACTCCTGTTCTGATATATTAATGGCTATAGAACCAGATTCTGAAGATCTAACCTAATATGAATATTACAAACACACATGGGGGACTGGCTGAATTGAGTTACATTCATACCACTATGCAGCCATGAAAATAAATGAGTTAAATTTATATAGGTTGCCTGGCAGAAATTTCTATAAATATTTGTTTAGTGAGAAAAGCAAGATGTAAAGAAGACTCCATCATTTTCTTTAAAACAACGACAAGCCTTTAAATACATACTAGAATATGATTACATATCCATGGAAAGAAATGGAAGAATAAATACACCAGTTATTTGGGGGAAGGAGGGAGATCATGTGAAAATAAGAATACATACAGAAAAATGTTTTTAAAACATGACCAATGGGCTTCCCTGGTGGCGCAGTGGTTGAGAATCTGCCTGCTAATGCAGGGGACACGGGTTCGAGCCCTGGTCTGGGAAGATCCCACATGCCACGGAGCAGCTGGGCCCGTGAGCCACAATTGCTGAGCCTGCGCGTCTGGAGCCTGTGCCCCGCGACGGGAGGGGCCGCGATAGAGAAAGGCCCGCGCACCGCGATGAAGAGCGGTCCCCGCACCGCGATGAAGAGTGGCCCCCGCTTGCCGCAACTGGAGAAAGCCCTCGCACGAACCGAAGACCCAACACAGCCAAAAATAAATAAATAAATAAATAAAATAAGAAAATCCTTAAAAAAAAAAAAAAAAAAAAAAACATGACCAATAAAAATAACATGATCACATTGAAGATAATTATAAATATATGAAAATAAATATAAAGAGAAACAAAAAGATGGTCACTAAAATGTTAAATCCTGATACCTCAAAATGGTGTGATTTTAGGTGTTTTTAACTTTCTTCTTTATACACATTTTTTAAGAAGATAAGAGAATGACAAAATATTTTTGTGATATGGGCAAAATCTCTCACAGTTATTTTCATCTGAACTGATCCTCATTTCTACCAACATATATTTATATATTTTCCATTATCTCTATCTTATTTTTTATATAGATTAAAAATCTCTCAAAGAGAAGCTAATTTTCTATCTGACTTGACAAGGGCTTATAGCTTTGCAGAAAGTGGTGAGAGTGACATTTTTTCCTTTGTTGTCAGAAAAACCATGAAGATTTAGGAGGTGATTTAATAATGAAATTATTTTTAAATGAATATTATACAGGAATGAGTAATCCTTCCATTCATTTAAAAAATGTTTAGAAATGTATTAGAGTTTCATGAAAACTGGAATCCCACAATTTTAGAGCAGTATGGTAAAATTACAAAGGATTCAGAGAAGCATCAAAAAGATCACTGAAGGATCGGGCTTCCCTGGTGGCACAGTGGTTAAGAACCTGCCTGCCAACGCAGGGGACACGGGTTTGAGCCCTGGTCCGGGAAGATTCCACATGCTGCAGAGCAGCTAAACCCGTGCGCCACAACTACTGAGCCTGCGCTCTAGAGCCCACAAGCCACAACTACTGAGCCCATGTGCCACAACTACTGAAGCCTGCGCGCCTAGAGCCCATGCTCCGCAACAAGAGAAGCCCCCGCAGTGAGAATCCCGCGCGCTGCAATGAAGAGTAGCCCCCGCTCGCCACAACTAGAGAAAGCCCGCGTGCAGCAGTGAAGACCCAACACAGCCAAAAATAAATAAATAAAATAAATAAATGTATTAAAAAAACAAAGATCATTGAAGGATCTGAAAAATAAAATGTATGGGGCAAAGTTATAGGAAAGTATTGTTCAGCAAAGTAGTTGAAGAGAAACTGAATAGTCCTTTTCACATCTATAAGAGCCTCTTCTACAGAAGAAGGGGGCCAGCTGGTTCCAATCTCCATTAATGATGTAACCAGAAGGGGGAAGATGGAGGAGGAAATTGCAGCAGATGAGACATGGGCTGACTACAAAGACCCTGGTGGCCACATTTGTCAAACATGAGGATGAGTTACTAAGGGAGGCTGTGGGATCACTTCTCCCTTCTCCTCAGGGGCACTTCCCTCATCTGTCTGGAGTGGTTTAAATGCAATCTGGCCTCGAGAGAGGTGAACACCCTCATGACTTACAGGCTCGTCTTGCGCTGTATGTCTATGACAAATTTGGAAGGGTAAATTTAAGGCTAAAACTATTACATTCCCTTCCATCACTCTCCACCCCAGTGTCCAATAATGGAATATTTACTGTAAAAGTTTATGAGCAGCATGGCAAAGGTTGGCTCCAGCAGGCAATTTAACAGAGAGTGGCCCATGGAATAGTATAAACCTGGCTCCACTACACACGATTTCAACAAAGAAATTTCATTGTGTCCTGTAAACCTAATTAAAATGTTTTTGCTGGTTTCCTAAACAATTTGTTTTACTTTGGACCATTCTATTAATATAAGATCTTAAAAGTTGTTGTGAAGCAGAGCCTTTTGCAAGATGGCTGTGTCTTATGTTGCAACCATATTTCATAAATAGTTGCTTTTATCATTTGTATTATGATTATTATTAAAGTAACAATGAAAAAGAGATCAAAAATCACCCCAAAGCACTATGGGAAGAGGATCAAGGATTCTCCAGGAAGCAATGTGGAGAAACTTATGGAAATCAGGCTGAGAAATTAGTAAAGAGACCTAAAATGGCTTAGAAATAGCCAATACTTAGGAGTCCTAATGTTTTTATAATATTTAAATTTTTTTATTTGTGGTAAAAAAAAAAAAAAGATAACAGGAAATCAACCATCTAAACCATGTTTAAGTGTTCAGTTCAGTAGTGTTAAGGGTATTCACATTATTGTGCGACAGATCTCCAGAACCTTTCATCTTTGTAAAAACTGAAACTCTATACCCATTAAATAGCAGCTCCCAATTTCCCCCTCCCCCAATCCCTGGCAACCACCATTCTTTGTTTCTGTTTGACTACTTTAGATACTTCTTATAAGTGGAATCACAGTATTTGTCCTCTTGTGACCAGCTCATTTCATTTAGCATAATGTCCTCAAGCTTCATTCATGTTGTAGCATGTGGTAGGATTTCTTTTTTTTTTTTTAATTTTATTTATTTTTGGCTGTGTTGGGTCTTTGTTTCTGTACGTGGGCTCTCTCTAGTTGCAGTGAGCAGGGACTACTCTTCCTTGCGGTGCACAGGCTTCTCATTGTGGCGGCTTCTCTTGTGGCAGAGCACAGGTTCTAGGTGCGCAGGCTTCAGTAGGTACAGCACGTGGGCTCAGTAGTTGTGACGCAGGGGCCTAGTTGCTCTGTGGCATGTGGGATCTTCCCAGACCAAGGCTCAAACCCGTGTCCCCTGCATTGGCAGGCGGATTCTTATCCACTGAGCCACCAGGGAAGTCCTCCTTTTTTTTTTTGAAGGCTGAATAATGTTCTCCTGAATGTATGTATATACCACATTTTGTTTATCCATTCATCTGTGGATGGACATTCGGATGTGTCCTAATTTTTTAAATGTAACATGAAGTATTTGAAGAAACGTGTCAGTTATTGTGCTATCGTCTCTCAGCTCCAAACTCACCCTCTTATATTCTGTTTGAGGCTGATGGGACTGAGTCTCTGTAAATCCGGTCTCTTCTTTGCTGGCCGACTCCACTAGACTCTGTCGATAGGGGGCGCTAGAGGGAGTGCGCTGGCTGGAGGAGCGGATAGAGCTTGCTCCTCCTGGGCCTCCATTGCCTTCTGTGTACTTGGAGTTCCAGGGTCACTCCGGCCTTGCAGTTCCTCCCAGCACGATAGCAGCAGCTGAATGCAGCCTGCAGTTTTTCTGACAACTGCAGGGCTGGCCTTACTGCACCGATGCCAGCAGCACCTGAGCAGCCCCCTTCCAGGGACCTGAGAGGCACCTCCTTAGGTCCCTCCTCTGAGCTTCTGCCTTTTAGTAATTTCCACCTTGGCCTTTTGCCTCCAGCTCTAGTTAAGGGTGAGAGCTGCCTCCTGCAGTTGTTACCTCTGAGATACATCAGCATCCTCTTCCTGCCTTTTCACTACCTAGTTAACAACTATACACTATACCTAGTTAATGATTCTCTATATTCAATTCTCTCTGTTTAAATAGCTGATCTGATTTCTACCTGCTGACTGCACCTGAACTAATCCAGAAATCATGCAAAAAAAAAAGTCACCTGAAGTTCTCAGGACCTTCCAGAAAGGAAGAACAAGCATGGGCATGGCCAAATATATTGTCATTCATAAGCGAAAGACAAGTACAGTATAGAATGCTAAGCTATGTTCCAAGGAGAAGGAATGTAGGTTGTTATGGAAGATAGAGGTTGGCCCCTAACCCAGAGGGGAGTTATCTTATCAGGAACAGACCTGTGCATGAAACAGTGTGGGGGAAGGGCTGGGGCAGCCATGGACCTGGAACCTCCACTCTGAGAGCCGAAGCCCCCACTCAAGGGCTACTGCCACCCTCTGCTCTCCTCTGGGTGTTTCTCCACAGTCACGGGTCACCGGTAAAGGTGAAAAAGCAAAACATGTGGGTGTGTTTGTTCTATCTCCTTTACATTCCCAGTCCCCCAAGAGAGCAGCAAGGAACACTTTAGCTTTAGCTCTGTAACTCTTCCAGCCCCAAGGAGGGCCCAGCCAGAGGAAACAGCTATTGCAGTCAACAATCTAGGTCTCCGTTTGCCACAAAATGCATTCATCTGGGAGATGTATATGAGCTATTGTAGGGATAAGCCCGTGGGTGCCCATCAGAATAACTGACATTTCCTGCACCAGGGCTATGTGCCAGCCATTGTCTTGATTGCTTCTTATCCATGAACTCCAATTCTTCAACAACATCCTTAGTATCATTACCACCATTTTACTGATATTCAAAGAAATTAGTCTTGAAGAGAGTTAGTGAGATTGCCTAATGTCTCACAAGCAGGGTTTGATCTAAGATTCTAAGATTCTTTGGACACAAGAGCCTGCTGTGTTCTCTCTACTGCCCATTTTTATGAAAGAACCTAAAATTTCAAGGAACTACCCTGTTAGTCCACTGATTTATCTTCTATTTATACTGTTGCAGACAAAATACTTCATAAAAATCTGCTGCCTGGCTTTTAAATATAAACAGGCTCTTCCTTGGAAGTAGAAAGAAACTATTCACATGATGATAGTATGTATAAATATAAAGTTATTTATATGTTAAACTTCTGGGAGTTAGACTAGTAGAACCTTTCTAGAGAGTGATATTCTGGTAGTACTTAGCCAAAAAAAAGTGTGCATATACCCTTTAACCATGCTATCCTAACCCCTGGGTATATATATATATCCCAGAGAAAATATCACACAGTCCAGAAGAATCTTCATTGTAGTTTTGTGGTTGCAGAAAGCAAGCAATCTCAGTGCCCATACTAGGGAAACAGGTAAAATGTGACGGATTCACATTCTTGAGTTCAATGCTGGAAAGCTTAAGAACAAACATCATGTTTCCTGGGCTCCCTTGCGTCTAGGGCTCCGGATCTGGTGAGGCTACTCTCTGTCAGATGGACTTTCATGACATTTGGAGGGCAGCAAGGAGGCAGAGCCTGGCATCCCTGCTGCTTCAGCTGGTTCTGTTAGCAAGTGGTCCCCGAAGACGCCTGCTCCGCTGCTGGGCTTCCTGACCGCAGCGGCCTCCTGATTGTGGCAGGGCCACTTGATTTGGGCACCAGCAGCTTCTTAGTTCTGTGGTTTCTTGTCAGCCTTTAAGCAATTCTTTGAGGCTCAATTTTTAACCTCCCTAACAATTCTGTAAACCGTGTATAGCCCTGTAGTAAGTCCATTTCTGCATAAACTAAGTAGAAGGAGTTCTGTTCCCTGCCCTGACCAAAAACACCATATCACTGTCTACCTTGAAAGGGACGCCTTAGACAGAGCTTGTCAGGACCTGCGAAGAGTAATCTGCATTTCTGCGGCAGAATAAACAGTTTTTCGCTTTTCTTTTTTTTCTAAAAACAAAACTAATGTCTAGCATGCTTCATGATCAGTAAATACGATGTTAAAAATAAAGTTTCTTAAAAATAAACATGCAATGATATCTCCTACTAGCTATATACACAAAATGTTTAGAAATATAACCTATCTACATCACCAGGCACAAATATAACTTTATTTATACCAATATACTTTGTGCAAGACTTGCAGGCACCTCAAGGGAAACCTTGAATCATGTTCTGCTTATTTTTGTTTTACTTTGTAGTCTGAGCTAAAATTGAATACACTTTCTTTGTTAGTCTAGCTTTACTTTAGCTTATATGAAACTAACTATGGAATCTGAGGAATCTTAAGGAAGCTTCTCAGATTCCCCTGCAACAAAACCAACAGCCGTACCACTGGATAGGTTGTATACTGTGCCCCTATTCTTACAAGGCATTTTATGCAGTCTCTTTCCAGCTAGAAACAGCAATTTTCAACATGTACGGAAGGAGGAGAAGCATTTAAAGCTAGTTTTACGAAAGCACGCATTGTTTTATAGAAATAGCACATTCCTGGTAGGTTGCCTGGGCCAGGGTCTGAGCAGCTGAGGCTAGAAAAGAGGACAGAGAGGCCAGTAGGAGGAAACCTCCATTGAATGGCTACAATTCCCTCACCACTGCACCTACCACCAGGGGCCCCAACACCTGGAAGGTACCTGAACTTTGGGTACCAAGGTTAGACTTCTCTCACCTCTGTCCTTAATTCTGCAGCCAGTTGTATCTTGGGAAAGGAATTGGTTTTTTAAAAAAATCTGCTCTCATTTACCAAATGAAGAAGGGAAAAGCTTAACTCGATTTTCTGGAAAGGGAAAGTGAACCCTAACAGCACTGCTTTTATTGCCTGTTTTAACTTAATTGCTGAACTTGAGAATGAAAAACCTATGTATGAGTGCCCACGCCACTGCTTAGCCCTGAGACCTGGGTCAAGTCACTCAGTATAGGCTTCTGTTGCTTCACTGTGGGGATCATTGCTTTCTGGTCTAATCCCAAGCTTGGGGCTAGGGTGACATAAAATATTATGCAAGAAATCTCCTTAAAGAACTTGAGAAAAATCATACAATTGTCAGGCGTTAGCACAGAAATGTGTTATACTCTTGTCATCCGTGTGATGACTACCAAGTTCCAAAAACAGCATCTGTTCCTAAAATGTTGCTAACAGACATTGATCATTCTTTCTTTAGTCAATATTTATCAGGCACAAGTGTCTGTTGAATGACCGTATGTATGAATGAACACAGTGTGCTCTGAGGAAGCAGGGCCGATGGAAGTCACAAGGCAAATGCACGACACAGTATTGCACAGAGCCAGAGGAAAGGAGAACAGATGCTTCTTTGCTTCATTCTCTGTATTTTTCACTCGTGATACAGCAACTAAACTGTAATCACTTTTGAAATCCCTTGCAGGTGTTTCACTTGGCTCCTTTGCTCCAGCTCCAATGACTTTCCACACTCTGGAATCTGTGGTAATGGCTGATAATAATGTGCAGTGACAGTAATTAAATTATGAAAGGGAGGAAAATGTGTATCATGGCTGCTCTCCTTGACTACAAAACATAACTCTTTTATCTACTAGGATACTAGAGCAGTTTAGTAATGGATGCTGTGGTGATACCCAAAGTCCCAAAAGACCCACTGTTTTTCCAAAGTCATTTCACTGGCTTGGTGCATCTGTGTTGGTAAAAGCACAGCCCTCTAATGCATATAGATAGCAATTGCTGGGCCGAGGAACAGTATTATACCATTAAATTTTGTAAGATGTGTCTAGACCATTCTTTAATTTCCTCTTTTTCTAGGATACTGGCAGAACATTCTCAAATGACACTGAAATGTGGTTGCTTATTTTATACTCATTAGAAATCAATTTTCAAATTCAGTTAATTATAATAGTGACTATTATAGTGACTATAATAGTGACTATTTACACGTGTAACACACAGGGTCTTATCTGATTTTTCTTCTAAATTTGAAACTCTGTGAGCTCTTGAAGTTTTTCCATGTTAATGTTTTATAAAAGATTTCTGAAGACTTCACAATCCCAAAGCAAATAACATTAGAAATGGGAAATCTTGCCAAATTTAGAATCTTTGTATTTTGATGTAGACAATCCAACTGTCTGGAAAGTATCCTCCTAGGGATTATATGAAACATGTGCTGTTTCACTAGTCCAAAAAACTTTCCCTAATACATTTACCAATCTTTGGGTGGAAACTATTTTTTAAGAAAACTTTCTCTCCAATAATAGCATATTACCAAGCCCCACTCCAGACCTGCTAAATCAGTAATTCTGGGGCAGAGGAGATGCGGGGTTGCTGGGGGGATGGGGAGAAGCCGTGTTTTAACAAGTCCATCAGGTGATTCTGATGCAGTGGTTCTCAAACTTTTGCCAGCCTGAGAATTTGCACGTCTGAGTTCCCAGGTGACGCTGATGCTATTGATCTGGGGGACCAAAAGATAAAGACCGCTGCTCTACGGTATTTTTAAAAATCCTATTATCACTATAAGAGTTTGACAAGCTAAAACAAGTAATTTTACTAAAATTATACACACTAAAATTACTTCCCAAGTAATTTTACTAAAATTATCAGTCACTGAAAAATCTTTGTGAATTATCTTCCTTTTATAGAGACCGTATATAGTGAGTAGATAGGAATGTAACAGTATTTCATCATACCATAGGAAAGCTCCCAATTGATGTATTTTTAATTTTTTATTAATTCTTATTGGAGTATAGTTGCTTTACAATGTTGTGTTAGTTTCTGCTGTACAGTAAAGTGAATCAGTTATACTTATGCATCTATCCACTCTTTTAGATTTCCTTCCCATTTAGGTCATCACACATTATTGAGCAGAGTTTCCCTGTGCTATATATTAGGTTCTCATAAGTTATCTATTTTGTACATAGTAGTGTATATATGTCAATCCCAATCGGTATTTTTTAAGTACTGTGCTTTTCCCAAATGGCTGGGTCTTGAATCCTCTTGTCTATGTTCTATTGCCTTTTGGTGTTTCTTATAGACATTATCCCTGTTAAGCTATGTAAGGCTCTATTTGGCTTCATCACTTTTCATGGGTGGTAGACATGGGAAGAGGTAAAACTTGGTTCCAGGATCCCCCTAGCCTTGTGGTACAAAATTTATGAATGCCACACAAGTGATTTCATGGTAGAAAAAGTCCTTAAGCCAAGTTGAGAACAAGATTGCTACTTTGCAAAATTCCAGGAGTGCCATCCACATTGTTGCAGAATGGTGGTGCCTGGAGTTGCATTACCCACATCCTGCTTACCCTTAACAATAACCCTGGTTGTGAAGTAGGCGCGATATTTCTACCATCTCTGTACACATATTTTGTACTTTTGTTCCCGACCCTTAGTTACGGTGCCTAAAATTAATCACCTTACCTCTGTCCTAAGGACAGAGCTCTGATAGTATGCTAATGACTTCATGCAATGTAGGATAACTACTCTTACATTTGAGTAGCTGATACCTTTTGGGGTGCCTTCCCATGTATGGTCCTCTCTCTAAAATGCCTTCTTACCCAAGGGAGTGCACACCTTCAGCCATCTCTATACTACATGACATAAGCCACTGGGCATAGCTAATTGGATCATTGGTGGCACCTGACAAGGGAAAGAGACTAGACTGGCTGTCTGATGGCCAATAAAAATTTGTCAAGAATTTGAACTAAGAGATATAAAGACTAAGTATTGGGAGCTGAATCATATCGATGCAAAATATTAATAGATTTCAATGAATCGTTAAGTTTCCTGAAACTGACTAGGTTCCCACCCTTTCTGAAGTCTAGTATCTTTCACTGATTCTACAAGATACTCTATTCTTTTTCAGTACTGGTTATACTTCACTTACCAGCTCTTCCCCCAGGTCTTCCCTCCCTTCTCTTACGTGCTCTGGGCTCCAGCAGCTCACCAAAGTACACTGCATCACTCTGGGTCTCCTGCTGCCTGGCTTCCATTGGAGTTGGCCAATGGAAGCACCTGCAGGTCATCAGAGTATTTCTTCCCCTCTCCCTTCCTCCATGCTTCAGTGCCTTCTCTGCTAGTAGTTGCAATCCCCCCAACTACAACTCCTCCCAGACAATCCCTCCCCTCAAGGTTTCAACTATCACCGGGCTCTAGAAACACTAGAGGTGTTTAGCACTAGAAGTGGTACCCACTTTCCCCTGTTGCTGATCTCTAGGTACCTCACCACTCCTTGTTTCTTTCTTTAACCATGCCCTGTAAGCATCCCTTTCATTAATGTTCATTTGAACCATTTGGATGAATTCTACTTCCTGTTGTAACCTTAACTGACACCTTCCAATAAATTTTCCTATTACTGGTTAGATAGTAGTATTCGCTTAAATGGGTTATAATTGGACCATGGCACGTGCAAGAAAACATGACAACTAAAATATGCTACCTTTTAGAGGGGCATTCAAAATTTGAAAAGATGATATCACTTTCAGGTAAGCATGGTAGATTGATCTCTGTTCCTTCAAAAATTCCATGGAATAGCAGAACAAAAATATTCAAAAAGTACCAATGCACAAAAGAATGGAATGGGAGAGAAGGCCACAGTGAACTAGAGATGGCGGTGAGATTTAGGAGATACTATGTGGGTGGAGGAGTAAATGACCAAATGATGACACAGCTCAGGAAACCAGCCTAGCAGAGGGGATGCCGAGAGGCAGTGAGCTGATTTCCCCATCCACAGCCTCAAAAGCAAGGACTAAGAAGTACCAGGGAAGGGGTGGGTGTGAAGAATTGCCCTAACCAGCAGGATTGGTTGAGAGCCTGTATGTGAAGTTATTGAAACTCCAGGTCTCCTCATGGACTCCCCAGATTTTGCTCGCAAGAAATGTAACCAGAACTAGTGAAGGATGGGTATGTAAAGTGTGGAACTCAGTGGGATTACGTGGCAGTCTGAATAAGAGTCCCCCATCCTTCCCTGGCCCCCACCCTGCCGAGCCCCACTCCCACCCTTTCACCTACTCTACTTGCAGATTCTAGCAGCCACAGGGGATTGGAGAATTCTCCTCTAGAGAAAATGACATACCCAGAGAGAAAACGTCCAAGTGCTGACAACTGGGAATCCAACAAAGGGCCAGATTTATGTCTGTTCACCATAGAGAGAAATGTACAGGTTGACAAGCCCCACTGCTAAACAAAGAAAAATGTCTTTTTAGTGTCCTGCTCAAGTTTGAATAGAAAACCCAAGCAGAACCTGCCTTTGGCCTCTTGCCTGGCTCTCCATTTAAGATCCCCACATATCATAGGCACAAAAACTAAATATATTAGAGAACACATGATACCTCTCACTCCAGACTTATCATAGAGCCAGTACAGTGAATTACAACCACAAGCATGCATTCTAGATATCTTGAATAAAAACAAATTTTTGACAATACTCTTGAAAAATGTTTACATTCACCTTAACTTACATTTTCTGATGAAAATGTGTTAAAATTATATACACTCTGAATACAATTATGGCTATTTTTAATTCTGTAGATCATTACTATCAATAACATAAATCATGTAAAAATCTTGCTTATAATTAGTTTGCTGAAATAAAGGCAAGAAAAATAACTTAGAGAATGTGTTATTAAACATTCATAAATTATATCTATTTTATTGCTTGTCCAGACATCTATAGCTCTATAGAAGACTCAGACATGAGCTGTAATAATTAAGTTCAATTGTCTTTGATGTTGTAATGATTTCCAGGCATAAGAAAATCAGCTTTGCATACTTTTTAAAAATTATTATAGTTATTGTTTTGAAAGTATGCTTGTAAATGCAGGAAAATTGAACAGTGTGTTAGCTTGAATTATAATTTCTAGATGTTTAGATATATGGTATATGGGCTTCCATTTGTAGTCTTGGGCTGGGTCCCACAATATTAGGGGCAGACCTGAAGCACTCACCATTTGAGGAAAGCCTCAATAGGGAAATGAAGAAAGAGTATAAAGCAAGTGAAAGAAAGGAATTTCAAGGATAAAAATGAAAAAAGGAAAGAAAAACCAATGCAGATGTCAAAATTCTCTTTAAAATTTTTAAATGATTAGTAATCTCAGAAAGATAAAAGAAGCCATGTATTCCTAAAAAATGGATCGGGATCTTTTTTATTATTGGAATTCAGTAAGAAGGCTCTCTTGGAAATAGAGAAAGCAAAAATTAAAAGTACAAATACACACTGGTAAAAACTCAACAGTAAAAAAACAATTCAATTAGAGCATGGGCAAAAAATATGAACGAACGTTTCACCAAAGAGGATATACAGATGTCAAATAAGCACATGAGAAGATATTCAACATCATTTGACTTCAGGTAAATACAAATTAAAACCACAATGAGGTATCACTATATACCTATCAGAATGCATTAAATATAAAATAGTGGCAATATCAAATGCTGATGAAGATGTAGAAAAACTAGATCACTCATACAGTGCTGGTGAGAAAGTAAAATGACACATCATTATGGAAAACAGTTTAATAGTTTCTTATAAAACTAAATATACAACTACTATACATGTAATCCAACAACTGCACTCTTGTGCATTTACCCCAGAAATATGAAAAAGTTACGTTCAAACAAAAACCTGTACATGAATTTTCATAGCTGCTTTATTCTTAATAGCCAAAAACTGGAAACAACCCAGATGTCCTTCAACAGTTGAATGATTAGACAAATATGTTGTGGAATACCACTCAGCTATAAAATGGAACAGCAATTGATAAACTAAACAAATTACATGAACCTGGAGGGAATTATGTGAAGTGAAAAAAGCCAATTCTAAAAGGTTACATACTGTATGATTCCATTTATAGCACTCTTAAAATGACAAAGCTATACAAATGGAGAACAGGTTACTGGTTGTGAGGAATTAGGGATGGGGTGGGGAAGGAAAGTGGGTGTGGCTATATATATCTAAAAGGCCTAGATGAGGGATGCTTGTAGGGATGGAAAAGATCTCTACTTGACTGTTTTAGTATCCTGGTTATGATATAGTAGTACAGTTTTGCAAAATATTATCATTGAGGGAAACTGGATAAACAGTATTCAGGATCTCCCTGTATTATTTCTTACAACTGGATAAGAGTCTATATCTTAAAATAAAAAGTTTAATTTAGAAAGTAAAGAAGTACTGGTAGATCAATTCAAGGAAACCTAGAAAATAGGACATATAGACAAAGACATTTGAATACGATACGATAGATTAAAAGAAAAATTGGAGGACCAATCAGGTCCAAGCAGGCCCTGAAGCCACAAGTAAGTTACATAAAGAAATAGTCCAAGTGCCCATGGTCCACCCTCCTGCTCCAGTGCCTTTTCTCTCCCAGCCTGCACCTATGGCCTCATGCGCAGTTCCCTATGATCAGCTGACAGAAGAAGAGAAGACTGGCACCTGGTTTACAGGTATGCACAATATGCAGGTACCACTCAAAAGCAAATATCTGCAGCACTACAGCCCCTTTCTAGGACATCCCTGAAAAAGAGTAGTAAGCGGAAATCACCTCAGTGGGCAGAACTTGGGGCAGTGCACCTCATTGTTCACTTTGCTTGGAAGGGGAACTGGCCAGATGTGTAATTATTGATATATACCAATTTGTGGGTTTTGGCCAATGGTTTGGCTGGATGGTCAGGGATTTGGAAGGAATATGATTGGGAAAAAAATGGTGACAAGGAAATTTGGGGAAGAGGTGTGTGGATAGACCTCTCAGAATGGACAGAAGACATGAAGATATGTGTGTCCCATAAAGCATTTGGTAAATGCTCACCAAAGGGTGACATCAGCAGAGGATGATTTTAATAACCAAGAAATTAGGATGGCCCATTTTTTTGGATACCAGTCAGCCTCTTTCCCCAGCCACCCTGTCATCACCCAGTGGGCTCATGAACAAAGTGGCCATGGTAGCAAGGGTGGAGGTTATGCATGGGTTCACCAACATGGACTTCTATTCACCAAGTCCTACCTGGCTATGGCCACCACTAAGCGCCCAGTCTTCCAGCAGCAGAGACCAACACCGAGTCCTCAACATGACACTATTCCTTGGAGTGATCAGTCAGCTACGTGTTGGCAGGTTGATTATATGGGACCACTTCCATCCTGGAAGAGGCAGCATTTTGCTCTTACTGGGATATACATTTACTGTGAATATGAATTTACCTTCCCTACACGCAACCCAAAACTATCATCCATGGACTTACAGAATGTCTATTTACTGTTATGGTATTCCACACAGCATTTCTTCTAATCAAGGAACTCACTTCACAGCAAAAGAAGTATAGCAATGAGTCCACACTCATGGAATTCACTGGTCTTACCATATTCCCCACCATCTTGAAGTAGCTGGCCTGATGGAACCACGGAATAGCTTTTTGAAGAATTGGTTACAGTACCAGCTAGGTAATATCTTGCAGGGCTGGTTCAAGGTTCTCCAGAAGGTTGTATATACTCTAAATCAGTATCCAGAAATGATTCTGTTTCTCTCATAGTTAAGAATCAAGGGGTAGAAATGGGAGTGGTACCACTCATTATTACCCCTAGTGACCCACAAAATTTTTGCTTCCTGTCTCCATGACTCTATGCTCTGCTGGCTTCGAGGTCTCAGTTCCAAAACGAGGGATGCTTCCTTCAGGAGACACAACAATTATTCCACTGGACTGGGAGCTAAGACTGCTACCTGGCCACTTCGGGCTCTTCATGTCTCTGAATCAACAGGCAAAGAAGGGAGTTATTATGCTGGCTGGGGTGATTGATCCAGGCTACCACAGAGGACACGGGACTACTACTCCCTAATGCAGGTAATGTTGAGTATGTCTGGAATACAGGAGACCTCTTAAAGACATCTCTTAGTATCACTATGCCCTGTGATTAATGTCAATGGAAAACTACAATAACTCAATCTAGGCAGGACTAGTAGTGGCCCAGACCCTTCAGGAATGAAGGTTTGTGTTACCCCACCAGGTAAAGAATGACAACCAACTGAGATGCTTGCTGAAGGGTAAAGGAATATAGAATGGATAGTAGAAGAAGATAGTTATAAATACCAGCTACAACCACATGACCAGTTACAGAAATGAGGACTGTAATTGTCATAAATATTTTCTCCTTATTTTGTTATGGATATGTGTGTGTATATTAAGCAAATATCTTTGTTTTCTTCCTTCTCTTATTCCCTTATCATGTAATATATTGTACCATAAAAGTACAGTATAATAAACTGTACTTAACTTTACATCATAGTACTCAAGTTACAGGACATCAAAGAGTAAACATCATTCATGGACTTTTCCTCCTCTTCTGGAAAAGAGGTACATGCATTTTGGTTGTATGCAGGATAGTTGTATCATGTTAGGTGGAATTATGACCTTGTTATTATCTTAATTTGGGGATTAATATGGTTTAAGAAGATGCATTGGGTGCCAAGTTGACAAGGGCTGGATTTGTGGCAGTTAATTTTATGTAGAATATACACCATCGACCGTCTTGGTTCTCAGGCCTTCTGAAGACTAGAATTATACATCAGCCCTCCTGGGTCTTCAGCTTGCCGACTGCAGATCTTGGGACTTTTTAGCCCCCATAATAGTGTGAGCCAATTCTATATTAGACACACACACACACGAGTGTATATGTATATGTTTACCTTATTGGTTCTGTATTTCTGGAGAACACAAAATACCTCACCAAGGGCCCCTAAAATAAATGAAAAAGGCTCATAGCCAATCACCACTGTCAATACTATGAAGGGTCTGAAATTTTATCCAACTTATAAGCAAACAAATAAGCCTGCCAGAGTTTCATAGGTTCTGGCAGAAGAAGAGATCCTCCTGGATTAGAGACAAAGGACTTTATTACAATAAAACAAGCAGGATGCATTTCATATTCACATGGTTCTCCTCACTCCATAAGTCCCATGGGGGCAACACAGAGCAACCCAGGTAGATGTTGCACATGCTGTGGGTTTGTGTCACAGCTGAGAAACCCTGAGCTTGGGAAACCCAATTCTTTTATAGTGGGCTACAAGCAAAGCTGCCCAAACTTTGCACAGAGGGAAACACCACCTTAATATATTGGATGACAACCAAATACACCCTCTGTTAAAGAGAGAGACACTATATCTTCCAAGGCTGTTTTCTATACAAATGTCTTTGAAAAGATAATTCAGAACAAAAGGCTATCAGTGCCTCAGTTCACAAGACATGTAGAAATGCAAGAGACACAGGGAGAATTGTCTCCCAAAAACCAGAAATAAATAAAAATAAAGAGAGGATTTTAAATGTTTACACAAGGAAAGAACAAGTCTATTCAGGCTTTTAATTACCAACCTTAGAAGCTAGAAGACAATGAAGCAATGACAGAAGACTGAGGGAAATTATTTTCAACTTAAAATTCTATACTCAGCCAAGTTTATCAACTGAGTAACAGATAGAATAAAAACATCGTCAAACATGTACAGATTTTAAATTAATTTCTGTGAACCTCCTACAGAAAACTACCAAGAAGCTATGCGCAAATCAAATGAATTTAGAAAAGAAAAAATATGAGATCCAGTATACAGGAGATTCAACACACAGGCAATCAACAGAGAGAAATTCTAAGAGAATGATGACAGAAGTCCCCAGATAACTGTGCAGTAGGTCATAAGAGCATCCACTATAGACCGGAAAAAGAGAAGAGATGGCTCTGCAGGGAGAGATCGGGTGGTAGCAGAGTGGGAAGGAGGGAGAAATGACCATTTAGTTGACCATTTGGAAAATTATATTGACAGGAGTTGACAGAGCTATTTGAATTTGGGGCCTAATTAATAACAGGCATAATTTATTTTGAAAACTAAGCAAATGGAAAAAAATTGAAGCAGTTATTGAGTCCAGGGAAAGTAAGGAGTTATGAAAAATATAAGAGTACAATATCTGACTAGCAGAGAATAATATTAAATAGCCAAAATAATTCAGACAAATACTAGCTATTAAATTACTGTGTTGTAACTATATTGGGAAGATGGGTGGGAAGGATTAGAAGTGATGGTTATATAGAAGCTAAATTCTTGTCCACTAGTAGAATTCAACAAATGATGTCTATAATTAAGAACTAAAGGAAGTGACAATTTAAGCATTTCATTTAAAAATGTGGAATTAATATCAGTAGCAATAGCTAAAAATGTTGAAAGTGGTTTCTTCATCAAGGAGTGGGACCAGGAGCATGTATGAGTAAGGTAAGGAATGTCTTCTGGGGAAGGTAGTAATAGTAAAGTCATTTTCTCACTGACTTCAAACTTACTTTTATTATGTATATTTAAATTCTATAAGACTGAAAAATTTATGCTTAACTGATAAGAAAGAAAACAAAAAAAAAAAAGAAAACCAGACCTAAGAGACTTCTGAGCCTTAATCCAGTGGTTTTCAAACTATATGTTATGGGCTCCAGGTCTAGATGGAGGTGTTTTAGGCCTCACCATTTCTGAGTTACCAAAGTATCACAGTTCCCATTTTTCAATATATACACTAGGACTCTATGCAGGTTAATTTCAAGACACTTCTTCTGTTAAAACATAAGTAGTGAATAAAATAAAAACCCAAAGTAATAATATAACCTAACAAAATAAAACAGTGAAATGAAATAAAAATATAAAGGAATAAAATACACTTGGAAAGGACTATCTTAAAATAATAAATTCCTAATCACAGGATGGCATATATCCAAAATGGGCTGGCATAGAGATAAGTTGAAGATGAAAGGCAATTTTTGTTGTTCTTCTTTTAAATCAACCTACACTGTCAATACACAGAGCAAGCTGTCTGACAGTCAAGTTGTAATCCTCTTCAAGAAGGAACATATTCCCTTCCATCTTTGTCCCCTGTTTATATCAGCCAAATCTTATTGATGCATTTATAAGTGAATATCTTTTTATTGCAAGGAGCATAAGTTCAATTCAAACTAGCTTAAGGGGAAATAAAATGGAACATATTGACTTGTGTAACTGAACAGCTCGAGAGTAGATTTTTAAACTGGATGGACCCAGGAGCTCAAATGTCAGGTCTCTGCCCATCTCTCAGCTTCCTCTGTTTTGACTTTATTCCAAGACAAGTCCTCCATTCATGGCATGAAGCTCCAAGCATACAGCCAACAGTCTCCGCTATCCCCCAAGAAAGAACTGCTCTTTTCCAAAAACTCCACAAAAGTTCCATATTGGTTCTGGTTGAACCAACTTAATTTGCATGCCCTTCTATAAATCAAAACCCTCTAGACCCATATGGGACACTGCAGATGGAGAATAAAAAGAGAGGGCTGAGCAAATTCTTTGTTAGATTTGTTACTAAATATTCAATACGACGGTAAATGGCATTACAATCCTGAGCACCAGTTACAACATGTGGGTTTTTTCCTCACACCAAGCAGTTCTCCAACAATTCAACTCAATTCTATCTGGAGAGAGCAGCAGCCCGCAGGTTAAGGGCTAGTGCTACAAGACTGCTCCTCAGCCCCAGCACTTCAGATGCCAATCACAAGTCCAGGTTGCCACCTGTGCTTCTCACTAAGCACCTATCGAAGGTTCCAATGACCCCCTCCTTGAGTTCTATTTATTCACTAGAACAGCTCACAGAACTCAGAAGCACATTTTATTTACTAGATTGCCAATGTATTATAGAAGGATAAAACTCAGGAACAGCTAAATGGAAGAGGTGCATAGAGCAAGGTGTGGGGAATGTTGGGAAGTTTCCATGGTCTCTCCGGACACCCCATTCTCCCCAAATCTCCACATGCTCTCCAACCTGGAAGCTCTCCAAACCCCCTCCTTTGGGGTTTTTTTGAAGTTTTCATTGCATAGGCATGATTTCAACCTCCAGCTGCTGTCTCTTCCCCAGAGGTCAGGGGGCTGGAACTGAAAGTTCTCATCTTCTAACCACATGGCTGGTTCTCCTGGCAACCAGCCCGCATCCTTAGATGGGGGGTGGGTGTCCCAAAGTCATCTCCCTTAGCATAACAAAAGACATCTTTTGGCTCTCACCACTTAGGAAATTCCAAGGGTTTTAGGAGCTCTGTGCCAGGAACAAAGACCAAATAAATATTTCTTATTATAAATCACAATATGACAGGTATCTTTTTAAAAAGTATTTTCTATGTGTTTGCTGCTTCTATTTTCTAGAAAGAGTTCACTAATCTGCTGCCTTCACTGCTTCTGCCTTATAAACTCCCAAGTGTTCTACTACCTTCTAAAGTATAGTTTCCACCCCTAATACCTCTGGCCAAGGGCAGGAATATCCTCCTTAATCCATACCTTACAGACAATCCTTTGACATTGATGATCATTTCCTCCTAGAAATACTCTCTTCACTTAGATTCTGTGACACTATACTCTGACATCTCTGGCTCTGCTTTTCAATGTCCTTTTTGAGTTCTTTCTTTGTCCATTCCTTAGGTTAATATTCTTCAACATTTTTATCCTAAGTCCTCTGCCCATTCCTATATATTTTACATTGGCAATTTCTTCTGCATTCATTATTTTAAATACTATTTTTAACCAAATAACTGTTAACTGTATATTTCTGCCCCATTCTTTCTCAGGTTCAGAAACCTTGCCAGAGACTGTTGGTGTTCACCAATATCTGAATTCTCCTGTTCTTTATGGGCACAGAGCTAAAATGTATATTTCAGCCACCTTTGCAGTTCAGAGTGAATATATGATGGGTTCTAGACAGTAGAAATGAGAGAAAGTGATATTTTCCACGCCTAGGGCTAACCCATAACCCCCAACACCCCACCATGTGCAGTACTTATTCTGCCAGGTAAATGAAAGAGTGCCAGGTATCTGGAAGAAAGACCTAGATAGAAAGAGTCTGAATTATTTTATGGAGCAGATTACATCCCACCACTCCAGCCCACATTGTACTTTTGAGTGAGAAATAAACTTTTATTGTGTTAAACTACTAAGGGTGTAAAGCAATTATACTCCAATAAAGATGTTAATAAAAAAAAAAAAACTACTAAGGGGTTATCTGTTTCAGCATCTAACAGTATTTACCTGAACTAATATAGACCCATTTACCTAACTGCTTCCACAGCTTTGTCAAACTCAAGCAGACACAATGCAAGCTCATCATCTTCTTCCCCTCCCCCTCACCCCCAACCTCCTCCTCCAGCTCTGATCCCTTAGTGATTACCTCATTGGCTTAATTACCTCAAAGGGAAATCTGTCAATCTTGAGTCCTTCCTCTCCTGTATCAGGCAGGGCCAATCATCAAGTGATCTCTGGAATCAAACCACTTGTCTCTATTGCCCTGGCTGGATTACTGCCATGGCCTCCTAACTGCTTTCCCTGCTTATACTCTTGCTTTTTTCTAATCCATTCTCCACAGTGCCACCAGATCCATCTTGGAAAACTGCAAATAGAATCATGTTACTCCTCCACTATGCTGAAGATAAAGCCCAAATACCTTCCATGGCTTAAAAGGCCCTATATGATCTGTTTCTTGCATCTCTCTCCAGGCCCATCCTGTATGGTACTCAGTCCTCTACCACGCTGAATGTCTTCCTGTTCCTTGAACAGGTTATGGACTCTGAGCTTCCATCTGCTACTGCTTTGGACTAGCGAGCTCAGTGATGGCAGTGACGTCATCTAATTTTTACGCTGGGGTATTTCCAGACTGTTTGGTATAAGTTAGCACTCAAGCATTGTTGAGTGTCTGACAGACTAAGTTTGGTTTGACCACAGACAAAACCTACGTAAATACCCCATGTAAAGACTGATATCAGGGCTTCCCTGGTGGCGCAGTGGTTGAGAATCTGCCTGCCAATGCAGGAGACACGGGTTCGGGCCCTGGTCTGGGAAGATCCCACATGCCACGGAGCAACTAGGCCCGTGAGCCACAACTACTGAGCCTGCGCGTCTGGAGCTTGTGCTCCGCAACAAGAGAGGCCCCGACAGTGAGAGGCCCGCGCACCGCGATGAAGAGTGGCCCCCGCTCGCCGCAACTAGAGAAAGCCCTCGCACAGAAACGAAGACCCAACACAGCCAAAAATAAATAAATTAATTAAAAAAAAAAAAAAGACTGATATCAGAGTCTGAGCCATGTTAATATCCATAAATAGGAACGCAAAAAGCAACAGTACTTTTGAAATGGTAACCATATTAGTTGGGGGGAAAGGTAGGTAGCTGTAACAAAGAGACTCAGAAGGAGAATGGCTTAAAGAACAAAAACATTTATTTTCCACTCATATAACAGTTCTGATGTCGGTTGTCCAGGTTGGCAGGGCAGTTCTTTTCCATATGGACATTCAGGGACCCAAGTACCTCCCCTCATAGTGCTCCTTCACTCTTGGGGATCGTGTCATTATCTACAGGGACAAAACTGGATCACCATGGGTTCAAGCCAGTGGAAAAGGAGAAGAGAACATGGGAGAGAAGGTACATAGAGGAGAAAAGAACATATAGGATGTATCAGGCAGGATTCCACCAGAAAAACAGCACCAGTAGGATAATATATATATCTAGCGATTTATTGCAAGGAATTGGTTTATGTGACTATGGGTGCTGGCTACGCAAGTCTAAAATCCATAGCACAGTCTCTCCCAAAGGGTGGGCTGGAAATTCTCAGACAGAAACGGAAACATTTGTTCCCAGGTAGAATTTCTTCTTCCTCAAGGAAATGTCAATTCTACTCTTAAAGCCTTTGAACTGATTAGATCAGCCCCATCCTGAGCATAAGCTCTTTTAAAGTTAACTCATATTAATCACATCTACAAAATACCTTTACAGCAACACCTAAATTAGTGTTCTATTGAGTAACCAGGGACTATAGCCTAGCCAAGTTGACACATAGAACTGACCATTACAGAGAAGAGGGTAACAGAGAGGAGAAGGGAACAAAGAGAAGAGCACATAGAGGAGTATCATCGGCTGCCTTGGGTCCCAGGTGAAGTGGGCAGATTCACTTCGACTCACTTTCCATTATGATCACATGGGTGTACCCAACTGCAAGGAAGCATGGGAAATGTAGTCCAGCCACGTGCTCAGTAGAAAAACAAAAACAGTTTTAGTGGATAATTAGTAATCTCCACCACAGCAATGATCAGTTTTGAGAAAGAAGGTCTCAGTTCTTTGGCTATCCATGTTTGTTCCTTGTACTACAGAACTGAGAAGGTACTTTACTCCTTCTGAATAAAAGTCTTACCTGATACCTAAAGACCTGAAAGCACTGCTGGATACAGATCAGCTTATGTATACAACAGATCACACAAGGTTATCTCCTCGGCACTGCTTGCCCAGTGGCTCTTTTTACAGTAATGATATGGGCTTTGTGATCAAACTTTGGTACTTGCTTCTGCAAATTTCTATCATTTATATCCCTGCTAAATATACTGAGTCAGTATAATATCACTGACAATCTACCACCGATGTTAGATTAAAATCATTAAGAAATTGTGATTCTAGCAATTAGCTAACTAAGAGGGAATAACACACTAAAATATTTTGGCTATTTTAACCAAAGAGATTTCACCATGTAAGAGCAAGCTTCCTGCCTCTGGTATGTATCCAAGCGTGTGAGATAATGCCAGGACTGGAGATGGAAGAAAGACATGTTTCTGTCCTCTTAGCAGCTTTATTTCATTTCACTCATTTACTCGTTTTTGAATCTATAGAAATGCCTAGAATAACTTTTCTGCTGGCACCTATTGGTTTGTTTCCTCCTCATTCTCACTCTTCCTAAAATCTACTGGTAAGCAAGGAAGGAAGAGAACACGAGACAGCCGGCAATGGCATTGCTTTACCCTCCCTCTAGTCCTGATTCCTCCACATTCACAACACTGCTGAAGTTAAGAGGCTTAAGTGACTCTCATGCTAGTGAGATACCCTATCAGTGCACTCCCATCACGACAGGGTCCCTAAAACATTATGTGTAGATGCGGATTGTAGTTACTATTCTAATATATGTCCTGCTGCAAAATGAGGTAAAGGTAATAAGGAATCCAAATAAGATATGGTGCCTATTCTCCAAAAATTTACAAATAAGTGACATCATAGATGAGGGCAGAACAAAATTAGGGCCCATCACTTATGCAAAGAACTTCTGGGCTTTTATGAACATGCTCTCCTCCTCCCCTCGAGATCTGTCTCTAGTTTTTTCTGACAATATTACTGAAGCCAGCTGGAAAGAAGGAGGGCTGGAATGAGGCTAGATAAGGAAGTTAATAAAACTAAGTCGTCTATGAAGGATAAACAGTTGATACCACCATTCTGAGCCGTAACACTGTTTCCCACAGTCAATGAGGATTCAAACTTTCTTGAACTGTTTGCATTTCAAGTCAGGAACTGTGTTAAGCACTTTATGTTTATGAGTAGATTTACTTCTCCAAAAAGCTAATTCTGTGAGGTAAGTATGATTAGCCCCAATTTTCAAATAAGGAAATCAGTGTTTAGAGAGGTTGATGAATTTGTCCAAGATCAAGTTGCTAGTACGTAGCAGAGACATTACCACAGCTTTTTTCTACTACACACACACAAGAGATGTTGAGCTATAAGGAAGAGTCTACAGTAGATTTAAAAATTATTCCCACTCATTAAAGATGTGAGAAATAAAGACCGAATCATTAAAGATTTTAATAAATAAGGAGACTGATGGCAGAACACATTTTCTAAAGGTCGTAAAACTACTTGGATAGATTAAGTTGAAAGCTAGGTTGGTGAGTAGGAATGGGTGCGAGGACAAAGTAAGGGAACCAGAAGTTCCATGTTATCCAATGGCTGCTGAAATGTCTGAAATTAGCCTTAACTAGAATCAAAAATAAATCCCAACACATACTCAGAGTCAGTAGGTCTTAAATTGCAATCATGTGAGATTTCTTCAGAGACCCAAGATATTAAAAATGAAATAGTATGTCTATAATATTTTTGTTGCTTCATGTTAAATATGTCCTTTAAACTATTACTACAAAATAATAGTTTTCACTTTCTAAATGACTTCAATCTCTACTCTAGTTTTCTTTCAAAACTTATCTATATGGTATCTCATCCACAAAGACAATTTTCAAAATACCAAACTTTGCTTCTGCCTCTATTAACATACTTTTTGCCTGTAATGGAACTCTTTATTTATAAATATGCAAATAGCATCTAACATGATTCCTGAACCAGGGTAGATAATAATAGTTTGTGTTAGAAAAGAGTGACAGGGAGGAAGAAGGAGAGAGAGAAAATAAAAGAGAGAAAGAAAGAGTACTGATTAGTTTCCTTGAGGACAGAAATTTTGGTAGACACGAAGAAAGAAAATAATATGTTTGCCCAAGATGCCCTCACAGTCATAGAGGAGAATAACAGCATCATTATCATTGATAACATTAACTGAGCGCTTACTATGTACCATACTTTCCTCGTTATATAGTTACCATTATTCTTCTCATTTTAATAATTGAGCACACTGAAAAACAGATTACACAACAAGCCCAAAGTCACAGGAAATGGTGAAGCCATCATTTAAACCTTAGCAATCCAAGTCTAGATCCCACACGTAACCAACACTCTGCTGCCTTCCAAACAACCAGATAACAGCAGTATTCCACAGGAAAGGAAAACTCTGTTCCAAGTGCCAAAGGAACAGAAAAGAAGGAATATTCTGCCCAGGTGGGAGAAGTGAGGGTGTTTGGGTGAGACTGAGGCGTAGATGGCAAGTGGTGTTTAGAGAAGAGGTGACGTTGGGCTTCACCTTCGATGGTGGGAATCCACATAAGCGTTGGATTGGGGATGTTGAGGAAGGAAAGACAAGCCCAGGCCAAGGTAAAAATTGGCCCCAAACTATAGATATCTGAAAGTACATGGTATATTCTGTGTGTGCAGAAGGCAGTAAGGGGGTGGGGGGAGCGTGCAGCAGGACTAGAGACTCTCAGTGTGAGTGGTGAACTGACTGTGAGACATATTTTTAATTTTCATTCAACAACTATGTATTGAACACCTAGTACATGCCGGCACATAGCAGTGAATAAAAGAGGCAGACACTCTTTATAGTGCTTACATCCTAGTGGAGGGTGACAGGCAATAAACATATAATATAGCATGTGGTGATAAGTACTAAGAAGGAAAATAAACCAGTGTAAGGAGACACAGAGTCAGGAGTGGGAGCTATTTGAGATAGGCTGGTAAGGGGAGGCCTTTCTGATAAGGCATTTATTTACACAGAGACCTAAATGAGGGAAGACTTCATTTTGCAAGCCAGGAAAGTTCATGAAAGATTTTAAGCAGGGATGTGACTTGATGAGATTTCCTTTTCTGAAAGCCAGTTTTTGCTGATGGCTTCGTACAGGGAGAGGAGTTGAGGCTAATGAGAATAGAGGACCACTTAGAAAACTATTGCAATAATCCAGATGACAAAATATGATAAACAACTACAACAGCAGCAGTGGGTGTGTCATTTTTAAATAAGAATAAGCTCTGTGGGGGACCTAGAATGCTGAGAAAAAGTCTCTTTTTAGTAACTTAGACCAGAGGCAATTGTAGACATGCTAAAAGCCAGAAGATATTGAGAAAGCAGACAAAGAGAAAAGCAGAGTTATTTATTGCTTGGCCTGCAGCATCAGTGGAAATGGGCATGAATGGCTGAAGAGAGAACGTGGACCATTTTCTCACTTCCCAGAGCAAGTGCTACAAGAAAGGAGGAGGAAAACCTTGAAGTAGTCTTAGCTTGAAACAGTGGTAGTGTCCAATGTCTCTATCATCATGGAAGAAAATGGGAGATAATGGATTCCAACAGCTCCTAATTCCTTCCCACCTATACAGACATTAGCCTACCATGCTCTATCCCGCACCAGCATGTGTGTGTACCCCCCCCCATGATGGTTATTGGTCCTGCGAGATAGGCAAGGGTGGACACCCTACAGCAGGGCAGGGGACAGAGATGAAGGTGGTATGCAGACAGGAGAAATGGCCTGGGGTGTGTCTGAGCTGGCTTCACTGCCCCTACTCTTAGAGGATTAAAAGAACAGAAAGTAAACAACCTATAATGAAAACATACACCAAAGACCATCATAGAGATGGGCAACATGGGGCTTCAGTACAAGGCCCAGCCTGGAGACCGAGGCTGGCATGAATCTTCTTTCCTTCTCCTTCCCTAAAATTCACAGGGTTGGTCCTGGTGAGGTTGGGAGGATAGCAGTCTAGAGAAAGCTACCATATAGCACTGCAGGTGTGTGATACAAATATGGTTTTTCTATGTGTGTCTTAGGGTGCAAAGACTACTGGCATGAGGGGAGGTCCGCCAAGACAGTGGAGCAGAAAGACCCTGGGTTCACCTCCTCTCACGATTACACCAAAGTCACCACTATCTGCAGAACAACCATCGATGAAGAAAACCGGAAGCTACCAGGAAAGATCTTCTACAACTAAAGACAAAGAAGGAACCACCAGGCGACTGGAGTAGCAGAAGCAGGCTCATGATATAATCAAATCCCATACCCCCCAGGGTGGGCAACCCACAGACTGGAGAATCATTAGAGTGCAGATATTCTGCCCCGGGAATGAGAGCTCTGAGCCTCACATCAGGCTTGCCAGCCCAGGGGTTCTGCACCAGGAAGGTGAACCTCCAGAGCATTTGGTTTTGAAGGCCAGCGGGGCCTAATTTCGGGAGCCCTGGGGAAATAAAAACTTGACTTTTAAAGGGCGCACACAAAACCTCATGCAAACCTGGACGCAAGGCAAAAGCAGTAATTTGACAGGAGCCTGGGCCAGACTTACTTGCTGGTCACGGAGGGTCTCCAGGAGAGGCGGGGTTGGCTGCGGCTCACGCCAGGGACGTAGACACTGGCGGCGGCCGCCTTTGGGAGCTTTCTGGTGAGGGTGACGCCATCGCGGGCTCCTCCCTCTCACTACAGGCCAAGACTCAGCCTGCAGGGGCCGGTGCTAGGACACCTCAGGCCAAACAACTAACTGGGCTGGGACAGGCCCACCCCTCGGCAAGGAGGCTGCCTAAAGACTTCCTGGGCCCAGCAGCTGCCTCTAGACGTACCTCTAGATGCGCCCCTAGACACGGCCCTGCCCACCAGAGGCCCAAGATCCAGCTCCGCCCACCAGTGGGCAGGCACAGGCCTTTCCGGACAGGAAACCTGCACAAGCCTCTAGACACAACCTCACCCACCAAGGGGCAGACACCAGACACAAGAAAACCACAATCCCCAGAGCAGGCCAGACCCTACCCTGGGACCAGCTGGTCCCCGACCCTGCCCATTGCATGCCAATGCAAGCTTCAGGACACCCCGGATCGCATACCCAACTGTGTCACAAACCACCACTCCCCCCTATCCCCCCTGGCGATCTGCCACCAGCTCTGGGATCCCCAGGCCCTGCCGCCAGACTCCAGGACCCAGCTCTGCCTGCCAGTTGTCCGGCACTAATCTTAGGACCTGGCTTCACCCAGTCTTCTGCATCCCACCCACCAGTGAGCCAGCACTGACCCCGGGGCCCCCTAGGGTTCTGCAACCAGCCACCTCTTGACCAGGCCCTGCTAACCAGCAACATCTGCACAAGGCAGGGCCTGGCAACAAACCGGACTAAGGGCAAATGAAGCCTACCGGACCACCCATATAGTCAGCCCACCACAACAGAAGGACCCACGCAGCTCTCTTAGGGGGAACCCATAGGGCGTATCGCTTGCGAGATGAGAGGGGAGTGCGTTGCTGGGATGCACAGCATGTCTCCTGCAGAAGGCCACTCCCCCAAGTCGAGAAACCTAACAAACTTACCACATACATAAAGATACAAAGAGCAACTTTAGATAAAATACGGCAGCAGAGGAATATATGTTCCAAACAAAGCAACAAGATAAAACCCAAGAAGAAGAACTAAGTGAAGTGGAGATAGGCAGTACCTGAGAAAAAGTACAGAGTAATGACTGTCGAGGTGATCAAAGAACTCAGGAGAAGAATGAATGCACAGAGCAAGAAGTTAGAAGATTTTTTAAACAGAGAGTTAGAAAATATAAAGAACCAAACAGAGGAAGAATCCAATAACAGAAAGAAAAAGAAAAAACCACAACTAGAAACAAGAAAATTACAAAATGAAAAGCTCACTGATAAAGGCAACATACGGTAAAGGTGGGAGATCATCCACACACGAAACTAGTAGGGAGGTTAAAAGACAAAAGTAGTTAAATCACCTATATCCACAATAAGCATTTAAGGGATACACAGAACAATTAGATGTACAATAGGATATCAAATCTGGTGGCATGGGGTTAAACTCTTACTTTTCACAGGAGTCCTGGTCTGTGACTAACTCTTGTTTACAAGAGTGGCCTTGCCACATTATTAGAGCTTGGCACCATGAAGAGTTCAATAAATGCTTGGCAAGTGGGGAAGCTGATTTAAGAGCCCTGCGAAGCTGTTTTAGGGTCTCTAGTGGCCATTTTGGCAGCTGGAGCCCCATTTGGGGGCTAGAGATACCTTCAGTCTGTGAGTTGTTTTTGGTTCTGGAGAGCTAAGAGGAAGTGGAGCAGGACAGAGAGGGAGAAGCTGGCTGCTTGTCAGACTCAAGAGGTGGAGAGATAAGGAGGCTTCCAAAATTTCCCTCGAGCATACTCAGCCCAGGCTCTAGAGGGAAGAAAGATGTCTGGGAACCCTGGCAGGATCCTACAATCACAAGATGAATATCATATACATGCTTAACTTCCACACATTCACCCATTTCTGCTCCACAACAGGGAGCAAGAGGGAGCACGGATTGAGGGGTAGGGAGGGGTGGTTAGAAGAGATAAGAGATGGAGAGGGGGAGGGGGAGGGGGAGGAGGGGGGAGGGGTAGAGAACAAGAATCATTGAAGAAGAAATAGCCACATAGATTTCTTTGAACTAAGCATCTCCAAGTGAGAGACGTGAATCCACTGTTCCCTTAGCCTCTTGGTACCCACATTCAAACTAACTTTTTGTAGAGTAAGGCATCTAAACACAGATTCTTTATCTGGTACTCAATTACAGAAACAGAAATCTGTTCCAAAGCTTTGCGGGACCCATAATAGATGGTATGTTGATCTCCAGTGTGACAACTTCCTAAGGGATTTTCAAAGGTTGTTTAATGCTTCATGATCTTCACCTTCTGTGCTTGGCTTAGTATCTACCCCAGGTCACGAATAACGTGTGACACTGTTATATTGCTCAGGGACCTGTTCCTGATGAACTGAGAAAAAGGAACCTTTTCCAGTCAGGGTGTAGGTGCTGCCATTTTGAATAAGAAGTAAACTTGCCAACTTAGTAATGTGATAAAAGGCACGTGTATGAAGACATGGTTTGTAGTCAGATCTCTTTCTCTGAACATGTCAGATTTAGCCAGGACTTCATGATAGTGAAGAAATTTCTCCAGTTTACTTCTCTTTTCAATTAATAAGTCTCAAAGTTTCACTTCATAAACTATCTCCCTCATCCCTTACTCTAGCTCCTAGATCACTTTCCCCTTACCAGGCACTTTAATGTTCTAGAATCTTGCCATGCTGTTCCCTCAGGGTGGAGAGTCCTACCTCCCACGTTTTTACATTCATGGAAATCATATTCTTCCCTCAAGACTGTGCTGTAATAATCCCTCCTGTAAGTGTCTTTCTTAAACTAGCCACCTTCTATATTTGCCTACTTGTCTAATTATAACTCACAATATAGTTAACATATTACATATGAGACAACAGAAGTGGAAAAGACTTTGAACTACATGTAAAGTTTGAGTTATATGGTAAATACATTACACCAATTTTTTCTACTTTGTGTTATAACTAGTTATAATTATTTGTCGTCTTTCTTGTGTTAGTTTCCTATTCCTGTAGTCGTCAAGCATTCAGATGACTCCCGCCAAAGCTGTCATCTCACTGCAACCATATGAAATAGCCTAAGAACCACCCAGGTGAGCTCCATCAACTAATAGAACCATGAGAGATAATGATAAATAGTTTTAAAACAGTTTTCTGGTTTTCTGTTAGGCAGCAATAGAAAACCAGAACACAGCCAAGAACACTTCAAATGATACAAAGATCTAGAAGCCGTGAACAAATGTCTTTGCACACAAGTGTTTTCTGAAGAATTCATGTGTTGAGGTGGCATAGTGGAGAGAGGGCCAGGACCACTCAAAGGGTTTGTACTGACGCAACAGGAAAGACGGTGCTGCTGAGGCTTGAGACACAAACAGGAACCTCACAGTGGCAATAAATTGGAACTAAACATGCTTCGGAGCCCTCCCTGGTATCACCTAAGGATCTGGGAGCTTTAATGGCTCCCAGAAAAACTCATTGAATCACTTATACATTAAACAAATACTCAAGGAGAAGTTTACCGGGGGAGAGAGACAGACAATAAATGAGTGAATGAATATGATATAAATGGACAGAGACTTGGTCATCCATGGGCGTTGTCATTATTGCTTTCATTCCCTCTGCTGCCCAGCACTGCTGCGTTGTACCTGGCCTGTCGCTATCCCTCAAGCTCTGCTGTCTGAGTACATGTATAGGCACCACTTCCCATGGCCATAGGGTCCCTCATTGCTGAGCCTCAGCACTCAGTGTCCAGTGCCACAGCCAGTGCCTGGCCATCTTGCAAGCTGGGCATGATGCTGCCGTTCAAGGAACCCCAGAAGCCCCATCATTCCATTTTCTGAAGGCGACTTTCTATCTCTTGGCTCTGTCCATTTCTGCCTTATCTAACCCACAAGTCTATCCACCTCTGGGAAAACCAGGCTAATCCATCTTGATGATCTAGAAACCCTTCAACTGTTTACTCCACCCATCAGGTTGAGGGTAGGGGTGAGGATAGGGAGAAGGGGGAAGGGACAGAGTTCAGCCTCCCTCCAGGGACCAAGGATGGTCTCTTCTTCCTGGGATGGGGAGTGAGAGGAGGTAGTGAGTCCACAGAAAGGAGAAATACAGTTTTCCTCTTCCTTTTTCTAATAGTTCATTCTATTGCACACAGTTACTTGAGATAGGAGAATTGGTATTTTAGTCCATGGGGGGGGGGGAATCATTCTGAATTCTTGCAGTACGTATAAAATTGTTTCTTGAACTAAAATGATGAAAGAATATATCAGAGGGAAGATTTGAAAAAAGTTCATGAAAGAGATTTTCCTTATTTATAGCCCAGTCTTCCCTTGAAATGAACAGTATTTCAGTTCATATCAGGATAATTAATAGACCTGAGAAAGCAGTATTCTAACAAAGGTGATACTTAAAAGGCGATAATGCCTACTGCATTAAAAAGCAAAATATACTACACAGCATAAAACTGTCCTGTGTGTCCATTTCATAAATTCAATCTTTCCAAAAAGATAAAAACATCGTAAGGCTCAGCACTTCAGAAATTAAATGCAATCAGCTAAACATGAAAGTAGGTTTTGGTATTGATGGATTAAAGTGCCAATTTGAAGCAGTAACATTTGAGAAAAACTGGCAGCAAATGAAAAAGTGTCATTTCCAGAGGTATCATTATTCAATCAGAGTTTCTTGCAATATAGAGAGGGCAAAATAACGTGGGAGCTATAACTCCTTGTTTCATCACAAAGGAAGCACATCCATGGGGAAGATGCTGAGGCTGGAATCAGACTTGATCTGGTACTGCAAACTCCACCCTGAGTGACCTGGTGAGTCACTGACTCAGAGCTCCTCTCCTCACTCCTACCTTGGGACAATATCACTCCTACCGCCTGCCTTTCGGGGGACTCAAGAAATATATGAAAACTACGCACAATGCCTTTTCAAAATCCTATACAAATGCTAATTCCCATTGTTACTTACTATTGTCAAAGTTATTTTGTAACAGTTGAGATATGGTTCTAGACAGGATGGGAGGATGGTACCCTAAGAACTTACAGTGCTTAAGGTTACAATGGGGGTGTGTGTGTGTGTGTATGTGTGTTGATTTCACAAGAGGACAATAAATAGAAAGCAATATTTTCAAAGAGTATTATACAAAGAAATATTTGTTTGGGCAGAATTTTTCCCCAGGTTAGCTCAAGTCCCTTTACCTTAGTAATTTTTTTTAACTTTTTTGATTGGGAAAACTTTCAAACATAACACAAAAGTAGAGAGAAATACAATATAAAATGAAATCCCATGTACTGAGCATACAGAACCACAATCAATATTCTGCTTGTAAGAGACTGAATTGTCTCCCCAAAATTCATATGTTGAAGCCCTAACCCCCAGTACCTCAGAATGTGAATATATTTGGAGATAGGTCCTTTAAAGAGATGATTAAGTTAAAATAAGTTCACTAGGGTGGATACCAGTCTAATCTGACTAGGGTCCTTATAAGAAGAAGAGCTTGCGACACAGGAAAGACACCAGGGTTTCCCTCACACAGAGAAAGACCATGTGAGAACACAGAGAGAAGACAGCCTCCTGCAAATCAAGGAGAGAGACCTCAGGGGAAATTGACCCTGCCAACACCTTGATCTTGGACTTCCAGCTTCCAGAATTGTGAGAAAATATGTTTCTGTTGTTCAAGTCACTCAGTCTGTGGTACTCTATTATGGCAACACTAGCAGAATAATACACTGCTGTCTTTGTTTCTTCTATTATTCTACTTTTATTTTGTTAGAGTTCTTTAGTAAATTTGGCACTCGTTAAAATATTGCTGTTTAGCTCATGGGCACCCTGTGTTCTCCTGAAGCAGTGGTTAAAGACATGTTCCAGGAGAACAGTTGTCATCCTGGGCCCCAGAGCCACAGGAACAGCCAGTGTCTATTACAGGAGAACCTCAGGTTGGTACCCAGCGAAGGACATAGTCACTTATGTTCATATAAGGGGACAGGGTCTAGAGTCCCTCTGTTAGACCAGGGGCAGCACCACTATATTTTCTACTTCAAATTCTCGTTATGTTATAGGTCAATTTTTAAAAAATTTATTCTTGCAAAATTTGGAGACATATGGTAGTAAAGTCAAGGCATCCTTGAGCTACTCTGACTAGGAAATATTATCAAAATATTTACACAAAAATAGAAAGTAGAGCTTTACATTCCAATAAAAAATAAAAAATGCTCTAAATAGGAACCTGCTAACATACAGGTTGTCAGCAACAGAAACACAGTCCTGGTAGAGCCCGGTAGCCATTCCACAGAGCTAATGACAGAGCCCACAGTGTCAGGCCAAATTAGAAAGGTATGAACTGCAGCAGGGCTGGCACCTGCCAAATTCAGCCAGACACACGGTGTGGGCCAGAGGCTGTTTCCACAAAGTCCTTTCAATTCCACATCTAAGAATATGGAAGGATTCAAGACCTGCGAGTTGGAAAAGATAAGGAAATAGGAGAGGAATGAAGTCCAGACCTTCAACTCCTACCTCTGACCAACATGAAATAGTAGAGACCAGATTTATCCTCCTACACATAACAACTAACAAACCAAACAAAATATATGAAACAAAGGCTCCCATGACATTGCATATTAGGCAAAAAAAGAACAGTGATCTCTGAGAGATGGGAAATAAATGAGATAAGCCTTATGAATACCTGAGTTTACTGCCTAGAGAAAGTTTATAGGCCATGCTGCAGGGATGGGGAACCCAAGCAAAGCCCAGTGGTCTCCCTGAGTTGAGGATATAGAGTTGGGAATCTAGGGCGCAAAAGGTGGTTTGAGTTCAGAGGACAGAGTACTGGAAAGGTGATAGGTACACAGAGGGAAAAACCCCAAGGATCTGCAGAGAGCCTCCCTGAAGTATTCTGTTGAGTACTGATCAGCACATGCATTTGAGGAAACCACCTGAAGTCTGGCAGGGGTGAGACTAGGAGGGGGATGGCAGACATATGGAAATGATCGGAGGGAACGGTGCCCAGAGATCACACAGAATCAAGAATAGCACCTGCTCTCAATAGCCAGAGTGGAAAAACCTCATAATTCATGGAACACTGCTTAGAGAACTAAGTCTCTTGCCTAAAGTAGTGGGGAAAATGTAACCCTTGACTAAACACTCTAATGAATAAAGGCAAGGCACAAAAAGATCAAACCGTTTTAAAGTAACTTACCTGCATTGCAGAATATTATAGAATAAATATTGCAGAATATTTAAAAGGATGCAAAGTATCTAGCATCCAAAAAGGTATAATATACAATGTCTGGTATCCAATCGAAAGTTGCCAGGCAGGTAAAGGAGCAAAAATATACAACCCATAACAGTAAGAAAAATCAGGGACTTCCCTGGTGGTCCAGTGATTAAGACTCTGTGCTTCCACTGTGGGGGGTGTGGGTTCGATCCCTGGTTGGGAATTAAGATCTCACATGCCTCACAGTGTGGCCAAAAAAAGAAAAAATAAATAAATAAAATAAAAAAAATCAATCAACCAAAACTGATCCAGAGTAAAACAGTATTATTATATTGTTTTATCATTGTAACTGTTGCTATAACTGTATTCCATATGTTCAGTAAATTAGAGGAAAGATTAAACATATTAAGTAGAGACATGGAAGATAGAAAGATGACCTGATTTGAACTTTTTAATGATACCTGAGATGAAAAACACACTGTATGTTATTAGTAGCAGGTTAGACACTGCAGAACAAAGATTATCTGAAGACATAGCAATATAAACTATCCAAAATGAAACACCAAGAGAAAAAAGACTAAAAAAAAAAAAAAAGCATCCATGAACTGTGGGATACCTTCAAGGAGCTAAATATATGGATAATTGATGTCCTAAAGTGGCAGAGGGGACAGAAAATATTTTAAGAAATAATGGTCAATTTTTTTCCAAATTTGATGAAAACTATAACAACCACAGATCAAGGAATTCACCAAATTCTGAGCAAAGAAACATGAGGAAAACAAGGCACATCACTATCAAATTCTCAAAACCGGCGATAAAGAGAAATCCTGAAAGTACACAGATTTTAAAAGACAGGTCATTTAAAGAGGAACAAAGGTAAAAGTGACAGAATATTTCTTGTGCAAACTAGAGAACAGTACAGAAACATCTTGAAAGTACTAAAGGAAAAAAGGGCAACCTGGAATTCTTTACCCAGTGAAAATCTTTCAAAAATGTAGCTGAATGACACCAATTCTATATAATCTCTTCCAGAAAATAATTCACATTATGAAGCAGCATTACCAAAACTAAAGATGTACAAAAAAAGACTATAGGCCATTCTGCCTTAAGAACATAGATGCAAGAATCCTCAACAAAATATTAGCAAATTAAATCCAGCAAAATGTAAAAAGAACACTAAATCACAACCTAATGGGGTTTATCACAGAAATTCAAGGCTGATTCAATATTACAAAAAAATAAATAAATCAGTGTAAATTAGTTAAATTAAAAAAATAGGAAAAACCACATGATAGTACCAATTTATTCAGAAAAAGCATTTGAAAAAATTTAACATGCATTCATGATTAAAACAACAACGAACACTCTCACAAACTAGGAATAGATACCTGAAAAGGGGTATCTACAAAAAAAATTCTAAAGCCAACATCACTCTTTTTTTTTTTTTTTTTTTTTTTTTTAATTTTTTTTTTCCCTACTTTATTTATTTATTTATTTATTTTTGGCTGTGTTGGGTCTTCGGTTCGTGCGAGGGCTTTCTCCAGTTGCGGCAAGCGGGGGCCACTCTTCATTGCGGTGCGGGGACCGCTCTTCATCGCGGTGCGCGGGCCTTTCACTATCGCGGCCCCTCCCGTTGCGGGGCACAGGCTCCAGACGCGCAGGCTCAGCAGCTGTGGCTCACGGGCCGCTCCGCGGCATGTGGGATCTTCCCAGACCAGGGCTCGAACCCGCGTCCCCTGCATTAGCAGGCAGACTCTCAACCACTGCGCCACCAGGGAAGCCCCAACATCACTCTTGATGGTCAAGACCTCAATGTTTTCTATGACCAGGAACAAGGCACAATGTCCACACTACTCACTCTTATTCAGCATCAAAAAACGGCAAGTCCTTGGCCGTGTGATAAGGCGTGAAAAAGAAGCCTCTGTTTACATATGACAATTGTTTATGATGCAGAAAATCCCAAGGAATCTATAACTAAACTGCCAGAACTAAGTGTAGCAAGGTCACAAATACAAAATCAGCATACAAAAACCAATCATATTTCTATATATACTATCAATGAACAACTTGATATTTAAAAATATAAACATATTATTTACATTTGCTCCAAAAAATTGAAACACTTAAGTGTAAATCCAATAAATCATGTGCCGTATCTGTATGTGGAAAACTATGAAATGCTGATGAAAGAAATCAAATATGACCTAAATAAATATGAAACATAACTTCTTCATGAATCGGGAGACTCAACATAGTTAAGCTGTTGATTCTACCCTAGTTGATCCATGTATTTAATGCAATGCCAATCAAAATCCCAGGAGTTTTTTTCAGATACAGACAAGCCAATTCTAAAATATATATTGAGAGGCAAAGCAACAGCCAAAACCATTTTGATAAAGAACAAAGTTGAAGGACTCACACTACCCAATTTTAAGGCTTAGTATACAGTTCCACTAATCAGGATAGTAATATATGGATGAAAAAACAGATACATAGATCAATGAATAGATCCAGAAATAGGCCTGCACAAATATGGTAAGTTGATTTTAGACAAAGACGCAAAGGCACTTCAATGGAGAAAGGGTAGTCTTTTCAACAAATGGTGCTGGATCCTCAGCCTGTACCTCACAATTTATACAAAAATTAATTCAAAGTTGATCACAAATCTAAGTGTGAAATGTAAATCTATAAAAAAAATTTAATATAGAAAATCTTCATGAACTTAGAGCAAAAAAATCTTAGATATAACAAAAGCAGTCTGTAATAGAAAAAAATTGATAAATTAGACTTCATGAAAATTAAGAATTTTTGCTCTACAAAAAAATTGGTAAGAAATTAAAAGTCAAGCTAGTGAGTGCAATATTTGTAAATCATATAGCTGACAAACTTGTATCCAGAATAGAGGACTCTCAAACCTCAAATAGAAAACAGCCCATTTTTAAATAATTGACCAAAAATTTGAACATGTGACCAAAGAAAATACACTGATGAGCACATAAAACATCAGCCAATAGAAAACGTAAATTAAAACCACAATGAAAGACCACTGAACATATTATTAGCTTGGCTAAAATTTTTTAAATATAACAAAAAACTGTCCATATGAAGTGTCAAAAAGGATTAGGAGCAACTGGAACTTTCATATGTTCCTAGTGAGACTGCAAAGTAGTGGAGCCGCTCTTGAAAACGGTTTGGCAGTTTCTTATAAACATGCACTTTCCATATGACTGACCCATCAATTCCACTTTTAAATATTTACCTGAGATCAGAGGTCACAATTTTTTGTAAACAGTTTTATTGGAACACAGCCATTCTTATTTATGTAATGAGCATGGCTTTTTCATACGTTAGAGGTAGAATTGAGGAGTTATGCCAGAGACTATATGGCCAGCAAAACCTAAAATGTTTATCAGTTGTCCTTTTACAGAAAAAGTTTGCTGATCTCTCCCTAGAAAAATGAGTGCAAATGCTCACACAAAAACCTGCCCACAAATGTCCATGGCAGCTTTGCTCATCCTTGTCAAAAACACACACACACACACACACACACACACACACACAAAAACTGGAAACAACTCAAACGTCCTTTGACGTGAATGGATAAACTCTGGTAAATCCATACAATGGGATTTTACTCAACAATACAAAGAAATGAATAATTGAAACACACAACATAATGAATCTCAAACTAATTATGCTGAATGAAAGAAGCCAGAGGGGGAAAAAAAAGAGTACATACCAAATGATTCCAATTATATAAAGTTCTAGAAAACAGAAAACAATCTATAATGACAAAGTGTAAATCAGTTGTTGCCTGGAAACAGGAGATGGGGCATGGAAGGGCAGGAGGGAGGAATCAGAAATGGACAAGATGAAATTTTAGGGATGATGGAGATGTTCATTATCTTGATTGTTGTGGTGGTTTCATGGGTGTATATCTAGTTAAACACTTTAAGTGTGTAGTTTACTGTATGTAAATATATCTCAATAAAGCTATTAAAAACCCAGACCTGCTCGAGTTCAGTGCCCGTACTTTTCACCACAATGTGCTACCTTCGTTCTCATGGCAGAAAGGAAGTCATGAAAAGCCCTAAACTCCAACACCAGGCTGTAATAACAGCCTGTGGTCCTTTCATCCGCAATGCTCTAATCCTGGGGGTGGTAGGAAGACACAAATTGCTTCTTCACAGGACTCCTCTGCAGTCATCAGAGCCAGAGCCACACGCCTCCCCATGAATGAGCCTGCAGGGCTTGCCCCCCCATCTGCCTTCAGCCTGCCCCATCTGGCTGTGACTGCCTCACCCGGCTCAGGTGGAGCCCCTCAGACATCCTGAGAGAGGCCCGAGCATCTCTATTTTTGAGACTCCAAGAAGCCAGAGGAGTGTGGATTTATTTAAAATAAACAGTGTCTATCACAGGTTGGGGTTTCTGGAAGCAGATACTACATTGGAATGCAAGAAGTTTATTAGGGATCAATACCTGTGAAAGCAGAGGGAAAGAAGCAGGATTGGGCAGAGGGATAATCAAACAGAGAAGTCTGGCAAAGCCTTGGCCAACTTGGAGGGGAGCTATGGAGTACCTCCCAGGCCCAACAGAGATGTCCTGAGTCAGGCCCAGATGCTTGGGAATTTATACCCCTGCCTACCTCAGTCACGAGATGCAGGCTGACCAGGAAAGCGTGCGACATTGGCTCAGCCCCTCTCCACAGATGAGGCTGACCGTGAGGGAGGTCATGGCTAGATGCTGTCCTGTCTACCACCTGGCCCTTGTAGAGTCAGGGCGACAAAATAGTTATATATGCTCATTTCTTTTAAGAAAAGAACTATTATGAAAAATACCGGTATACAAAATACAAATATGGTCACTTCCACCATTTTGCTAAGCAGGAAACACAAGGAATGGGAAAAGAAATTGGGTCCCCTAATTAATAACAAAGAGATCTAGTTCACTAGTTTATCTTTTGTGCCTTTCACATGTTGCCCAAGTTTTCTAAGGCTTGTCACACTGTGAGACGATGTTGGGTGGCAGATTTAAGAGCTAGCTAAGAATTAAAGAGTAAAACCACATACCTACCTGCCCTATCAGGAAGAAACTGCTTGTTATGTTCAGAAAGAGAAACTATACATTTGTTATGGGTATGTTTGACTGATTGTAAGAAGCGAGATAGGTGCGATGCAGTAAGAAACTGGGAGAAGATAATGAGGCAGCCAGCAGGGGCTGAGAATCCTATTTATGGTGCTCTGAGCTTAAAATGAGTGTCGGCAGAAGCAGCAGGAGCGTGGGCTGCCAGCTCTGTGATTAACAACAGGAGAATTTCAGGGAACAGTTGCTGCAGTAGTAAGACTTTGCCAAATACCAATACAAAAAGCTAGTATGCTACGACATCAAGAATAGAAACAAGGGACTGTGAGGTGGTATTTCTCAAAAATGAACGGTCAGAAGTGAGCTTTTATTAATCAAGTAATAGTGTTCTGTTGTTGAATGATACTGTTTGCAGAGGGTGGAAAAATATTGAATCAGAATTCACAGAACCTTTAAAATGCCAGTCTATGAAAATAAAATGCGTTGCTTTTAATGATGAAGAAAAACTAGAATTTCCATGGAAATTAAATCAGGGGACAAGTGTAAATAGTACTGGCAGTGAAATAAGTGGTAAAATAGGCAAGAATGGGCCTCTGGGATCTCCTCTCCTCCGTCTGTCTCTTCCACAGTCTAGAGGGGGCTTTGGGGCCCTGGCAGCTATGGCTCCTCTTCCACCATGCGGCCCCCTCTACCTGCTCTGCCTGATCACCCCCAGTCACCAGCCCTTTTCCAACACACCAGCTGTGTGTTCTTTACCCCTAAGGACCTCCACGGAGAGTGCACAGCAGACAGCCATGGGGTGCCTCGACTAATCTCTGGTTAAACAAATTAACCTGAATGTGTATTATCCTTCCAGAAGCATATGGATTTTTAAAAGGACTCCAAGGGCATCCCTGGTGGTGCAGTGGTTAAGAATCCGCCTGCCAATGCCGGGGGCACGGGTTTGAGCCCCGGTCCGGGAAGATCCCACATGCCGCAGAGCAACTAAGCCCGTGCGCCACAACTACTGAAGCCCGCACGCCTAGAGCCCATGCTCCACAAGAGAAGCCACCGCAATGAGAAGCCTGCACACCACAACGAAAAGTAGCCCCCGCTCGACACAACCAGAGAAAACCCGCGCGCAGCAACGAAGACCCAACACAGCCAAAAATAAATAAATTAAATTTATAAAAAATAAAATAAAAAAATAAAAATGAAAGGACTCCAAAACACAGTTTTCAACATGTTTGTGGGGGAAACGTTTTTAAGGTTGTTTAGGTGTCTTCAGGGATTCTCAAGTCACACAGTGTAGGTACTGACCTCTCTGCCTTGGAGTCAGGCTAGCCCGGGGTCTAACCTTTGCTGAGGTTCATATATAACGTGAAGACCCTCCTATCTCCTCTCATCTTGAAGACAGTATTTTCTTTCCACTCAGTGTTTCCAACTAGCCAAGACAATTCCACCTTCTCTACCTCCATTACCTCCCAGCAAACACATCTCCTCCTGGGAATACTAACAGATTTCTTCCCACGCACGAACACCTGGGAATCTTTCTTACATTTCAAAGAGCAAGGGACATCACTTCTCCATGTGGTCCAAATCCATCCTTTGTAGAAGGAACCTTCTGCAACTGTGAAGCTCAAATCCTCAACGGGGATCTTTTTGCCTGGTGAAAGTCTTTGCTCATTTCCTTTATATATTATTTCTTTATACTCAAAACCCTTGTCACTAGCTGACAAGTAAACCGATATTCCTATAAGCTTTTTTTTTTTTTTTTTTTAGCTCCTTCGGCAGAATACAGATTTACTTCAAACTCCAGATGGTCAGCTCCTTTGATCAGGGCCCACAGCTTTTTCTTTGTCCCCCCAAAGCTTGTTTAATGCCTGCAAAAAACCCAATGACCAGTAAATTCCTATAGAACCAACTTGCAACAGCAGAAAGACGTCTTCTTATACTACAGTACATAAGTGGCCAATTCCTCTGAGAGCAAAAGATATCTGTAACCTGTTTCTCACTTGGAATCCTACAGGTTTCCTAGAAACTTTCCTCAGGACCTGCCTGTGTTCTTCCAGGGCTGCCAAAAAAGCTGCCTCCCAGCCACCCAATTTCACCTATTCCTGTCATTCTGTGCAAATCTTCTCACAAGAGACAGGAGTACTCGTTTTTTCATCAAGAAATGACTGGTGTCTCCAAATGTCACTTGCCAAGTATAGTAGGTTGAATAGGGTCCCTCCAAAATTAATATTCACCTGGGACCTCAGAATGTGACTCTTTTTGGAAATAGGGTCTTTACATATGTAATTAGTTAAGGATCTTGAAATGAAATCATGCCGTATTTATAGTGGGCCCTAAATCCAATGACTGGTGTCTTTATCAGAGAAACAAGGAAATTTGGAACAGAGACACAGAAGAGGCACAAAGAAGCAGCCACATAAAGACAGAGGCAAAGATTGGAGAGATGTAGCTTCAAGCCAAGGAATGCCAGAGATTACTAGAAGCCTTGACTTTAAACTTCTAGCTCTATAATTGCCAGAGAATAAATTTGTTTTAAGCCACCCAGTTTGTGGTACTGATACTTTGTTACAGCATCCTTGAGAAACTAATATACAGAGAGACAGTCAAACTTAATATGCCCAAAACTGCCCTTCACATTTTGCCACCTCCCTTTACCTTTTGCTAGCAGGTTCCTAGAATATAATCTGCCTGACTAATGATGAATATGGTATGGAACAGTAAAAAGAACATCAGCTTTAGAATCAGGCTGTGAGTCAAAAATATGACTGGAATCACTTAGTTGCATGAAGCTTCACTTTCCTTTTCTGTCAAGGGGGAGTAGTACCTTCCCTATTAATAAGATAATTCTAGCATTTAATTCAATTATCTACTTATACACCTTGAAATATTTAAAAACAGCTGGTATATCTTGATGAAAACTGGAAGGTAGACCCATATGTCAGAGTGATATGACACAAAATGAGACATTTCTTTATCAAACAAAATGTTAATAATTTCCAAGGTAATTAAGCTAATCAGTCTTGGTCATACACTGACATCACCTGGAGTTTTTTTTTTTTTTTTTTTTTAATTTGAGTCCCACCCTAGACTAGCCTCTGAGGCTGGAAGAGGCATTGGTGTTTTTTTTGTTGTTGTTGTTGTTGGTTGGTTGGTTTTTGTTTTCGTAAAACAAGGCTCTCCTTTATGCAGGCTTTCCCATTTGTTTCCAATTCATAAGGCATGAAATGGAATCAATAGAGTTTATCTAGTAATGTCCCCAATTATTTGCTTCCCTTATGTCACATCATAGAAAATGTAATAAAATAACGAGGGTCCAGACACAGAAAAACCATCATACCCCACACAGTGATCCCTGCTAATATTTTAATAGCACAGACACTCAGCGGAAAAGACACTGAGACAGGCTGGGTCCTGGGACCCTTTACTGGAGGGCTGCACCTGGACAAATGTCTCCTCAAGCAACGGAATACAAAGAAATTTATTATAAGGGACTTAAAATAACTGCATGCAGGCACAGTTGAGGTAATTATGAACAATAAGATACAAAAAGGGCACAAACCAACTGTCACTTCCGAGGTGCCAGGACCAAAAAGAGGGTACTTTTGTGTGATCCCTGCACACAGCACCAAAGGGGTGGGCAGCCCACTTAAGCCACCCCTCGGGCCCAACTCACCAATCCACCCCCAACCCTTTCCCCATTTAAAGAACCAGCTCGCCCAGAGTGAGCAAGGGCACCTGTTTCTCGTTCTCACTCCCTTGTGAGTCCCAATAAAGCCTTGCCTGAATTTCCCACCTGGCCTCTTATCAATTTCTATTGATTAAAGAGTCCAAGGACCCAGGTCAATAACACCAGCACTGATTATGGCTTTCATCTCCTTTACAAATTCCATAGTCAAGGTGGCTGAAAATAAACCTTTCTACTCTAAGTTTGCAGAGTAGCTATTTACTAGCGCATGGTGTCTACTGTATTTTGTTGTTGACTGTGTGTGTGTGAGCACACGTGTAGGTTTGTGTATATGTGTGTATATTCCAGTTAGTAGTGCATAGTTTGTTTTCTGTCTATCCCCATTCCTTTTGCTTCTCCTCAGCCTAACCGTACAAAAACTTCCAATCACACAGCATTGCAAAGCCCTTTCACATAATCCATATTTTGCTTCCCTGGAAAAGAGGCATTGATTGCTTTCCCATCTCAAGTGTATGTACCATATAAGTTGTTTGTGTAGGCACAGTGCCTCACAATGCATCCAAAAATAAATATTAATAAAGATAGCTTGAATCTCACATACAGAGCAAACCTTCTCAAAGAGAAAACCTAACAGTGTCCTTGGTAATAGAGTCGCCTGTTGCCATGGGAATGACGCTAAAGATTCTATGACATTTCCTAGGACCACATGAGCTAAGTGGAAACGATGCCTTTCAGACACAAATCCCATGTTTATATATTTACCTGGGAAACTCTGGGGAAGGGAAAATTCAAGATGAAGGTATGTATAAGTACTTTGTATATGGTTCAGGCATTACAAGATTGCTATCTGGAATTTGTTATTTTTCACAGGTACACAAGCTACAAAAAAACAAAATGAGGGAAAATAACAGATCACCTAAATTTTAATACCACTAAATCCTGAGGTATAAATGTGTGGGATAACAATAGAGTTCTCATTTTCATGTCTCTGACTCTACCCCAAGACAAGTAACACTAAGCTTTGCTGTTCACACCATCAAGGAACCTGTAGGTAAGAGTGTAGCAACACCATTGTCTCATGCACATTTTGTCGCCATCTGGCTTTCAAATAAGACTCCCAAGGACTTAGCTGATTGGCTCTGCTGCAACAGAAACAGGACCAGGAAGTCCTTCTGACTTGTTATGACTCTGTTCTTTATCATGGAACCCATGTTTGGAAGTCAAGACAAAAGTTGGCCTTCTCAGCAGCCCACGGACACTGTGTGAGAGATCATCACCAAGGTACAGCTTTGTTCCTCACAGGAGTGGGGCATCACTGGCCAACTCCCCCTGGCCAGTCTGCACCTAACAAAGGTTCATCTTTTTCTAAAAAGTTGCTCCTTTCCAGATATTATGTAGACACAAACAAAATTGCCAATCTCCAACCATTTTTGTACCTATAAAAATGGCAGGTTCTTCTAGTCAACCTAATATTGTTATTCTACAAGGCTCTACTTAGAATACAGATATTAAATATTTTAATATAAAAGATCCTGCACGGTTTTAAAATTTATTTAAATCTGTATAGATGTAACTACATCACGTATTCCATGCTGTGTCTAATCTAGCTAAAGGAATTTGTTTCTTAGACATTCCTATGTTTCTAGAATAAGTTTTGAATGTTTACTATGTGCTAGGTGCTGTGCCAAGTACCATGTGTGTTTTTTCTCATTTAAGATAATAACTCTATTAGGTAGATACAATTGGTGAGTATCTTGCCCTAGGTCTTAAAGCGCAGAAAAGGTGAGACTTGTATTTGACCTTGGGCAGTCAGACTCCACAGCTTAACTGACCAGGGTCCTATGGTGTTGAAGCCGGAAAGGTCCTTGGAGAGCATCTAATCTAGTGCTTTTCCAATTTTTTTTTTTACAGCAATGGAAGCCTCTTATTAAGTGAAACTTTATGTGGAAGTCCTAGTGATAAAGCAGTGGGAGCAGAGCTGCTTTGGTTGAACTACAAGAAAGCAGGGAGCTCCCTGAGACTTCCGACTCCACCAGGAATTTCCACCTTTTTTAAACTATAGACCATTGATGTGTCCAAACTTCAAGGAGCCACCCAGCAGGATATTATACCAGCTCCAAGTCTGTACCCTCTCCAGGGAACCTGTGTTACACAAAAATTCTCCCATGTCAATATACACCATCTTGTCAAGCGTTATGTTCTGTTCTCCCTGACCCAATACCTTCAAGATCCAAACCCACATGGGTTCTTCTGGTTTCACCAGTATATGTAAGCCAATTTTTTTCAGTGAGTAAACTGTATTCTCCAGGAGAACTTACTTCCCCTCATTTTACTTACTGGTCTGGAGGAACGAGACAAGGTGAGGGTGGATCTTGAGAAGAAAAAGCATCTTCTTTCAAGGCATCTTCCTTAGGCCAGGTCTTTGAACAGGCTCCAGGGAAAACAAGGCTGCTTCCCTCCATCCTCCAACAAGGGGAAGAGGTGACTGCTGCTAGCCCAGAACTCAGAAGACTCTGGAGATTCGAGCTTTTATCCATCCAAATGTTCCCATCCCAGGTCTTCCTTATCAGGGTCCTTGTTTTTCAGAAGAAACCTGTCACACCTGTGCACTCCTCAGTCCCCCTTTAGCTCTATCACATAAGCATGATTTTCAACACGCTTGAAAATCTTCCCTGTGGCTTCACAAGAAGAGAATCTCTTTAAGTGCTGCCATGAAGGCCCTTTGGATTTTATGCCTCACTCTGAACTGACAGATGGCTGAACTGAGCCTGTTGTTTTCGTTCTTGGAGATTTCCGCAGCCAGTGCTCAATCCTTTAAATTATCAATACCCTCATACCACTCAGGTGCTAGAGCAACTACTTTACCTTTCACCTATCCCACTTCCTAACCTACCTCAGGTGAGTCTTTTTTATTGTGATGTTTCACTATGCTACAGATTATCATCAGGAATCACTGACTATCAGCAATAGGTCCTTGTTGCTATCTGACTAGTGAGTGATTGCTCCAGGATATCATCCTAAAGGTCCGCTTTCTAAAGCTATTCCTGATATCAAATAACTATTTTGGGTTCCCCCCAAATCAGTGCCTGAGATAAGATTTCTGTATAGTAGTTTATTTAGTTGCTGATTCCGAGGAAGAGAAGTGAATCACCAGGAAGAATGAGAAAGGGGAAATAAATACATATATATGCTATTGATATTGTAACTGTGAACAACAAAGGCTTAATTTCATAGGACCTCCTGAGCAGCTTAGAAAGTACCTACCAAAATTGTCCCCTGGAGGGACTAGAGACAGAAGGTAGAGGTACCCGCATCGTGCACACTGGCCCAGAACATCATTCAGCACCTACTTGGACTCTGGTCACTGGGTTTCCTAGGATTCCAGATTTGGGACTCTTCTCAGGCTCCATGTTCTTCCTGAGTGACCTCCTATTCCCAACATTTCAACTTTATAATTGCGTATTTAATTGTGGCTTTGATTTTCATTTCCCTGATGGCTAGTGATATTGAGCATCTTTCCATGTGTTTGTTGGCCATTTGTATATCTTCTTTGAAGAAATGTCTATTTCAGATCTTTTGCCTGCTTTTTAAATGGGTCACTTATCTTTTTATTGTTGAGTTGTAATAGTTCTTTATATATTGGTTATTTCTCCTCTTTCAACCCCACACTTTCTGCCTGGAACACTCTTAAGTATGACCCCAATCACTTCGTCTCATCCCTTGTCTTCACCTGGGCTTCCCTCCTTGTGGGATATCTTCCCAGACTCCCTCTAGATTAGTTTAGGAGGTTCCCATGAGCCCTGTTGGCATCCTGTCCTTCCTCTATCATGACACTTACAAGAAGACACTTTTATTAAGTGCCTACTATGTGCCTGTTCCCATTTAATTCTCTCTACAAGCTATTGAAGTGTATACTACTATTATTCCCATTTTACAGATGTTTAAACTCCATTTTCTATTAAGCAGAGGCACTTGGATATGAACCCGGTAATCTAATTCCAGAGCCTGTGTTCTTTGCACTACACTATTTCCTTTCTTTTGTATTAATATACTGTATCAAGAAAATTTATGATTGCTTAACTCAACCGTCTTTCTTCTCCACTGACTATACACTGGATATAGAAGAACTCCAGTTTGCTCACTACTGAATTTTCAGATCTATTCCAATGCCTGCTATATCATAGTTGCTTAATCATTATTGTACTGATGTATTAATTAATGACTCAAATAATCAGATCATGCCCCATTCTGCTTAGAGACTTCTAGTGGCTTTCCATTAAATAAGTCCAAATCATTTTTCAAAATATTGAAATGAAGCAGCACTCTCCCAACCACTTTCTGCCTGACTCTAGCAATACCCCCTCCTCACTTTTCTTTTTCTCACTTAAACTACATGCATTACATTCCAGCAGTACTCAACCATTTATAACCTTAGACCTCATCAAGCTCTTTTATAGTATAAACCATTTCTTGAAATGTTTATTTCTACAGTTTTTACCTAGAAAATTCTTATCCATTGGAGACCCAATAGCCTTTTCAGAAAAGCTTCTCTGATACACCCCCTCCACACATGTACCCTGGAGTTCCTCATTTCCTCTTCTGTGATACTACAGAATTTTGCATATATTTTTATTATTGTATTATCAAACTGTATTATAACCTTATTTACTAATATCTCTGCTTCCCCTATTTGACTGTAAACCCTTTAAGCACACCTTTACCCCTATATATATTTTTTCTTTTTGAGCAGTAAATGTCTTTTAGTTGATGTTATACTATTGTTTAATGGACAGGATTTTTTTAAATTTCTAAATGGGACATAAAATAATGGTGCACCTTATAATTCATGGTGCCTTAGATCAATGAAATACAGTACCCAGTAGTACAGTATAGCTGGTCAGTAATGTGTGTTCAATAAATGTACCTAGTACATAATAATTATTCAATTAATATTTTTTTGAATGTGGTATTGAATTAAGACTTTTGTTTGGTACAAAGATGTGAAATTTTTTCTCTACCAATGAATTATTATCTGTCCTTGCTTTACATGGGAATTTTATTATTCACTCTGTCACACTTTTTGCCCAAGTTATCTGGAAGCCCAGAGCTAATTCTTACAGCCAAGTAAAGTAAATTAACTTGCTAATGTTAGCTATTATTCCAAGGTACCAAGTCTGGAAAAAAGGGAAAGGAGATTATATCATTATGATTAAATAAACATGAAAAACACCAGCTACCCTTGCTATACAAGGGGCAGCCTAATGTATTGAACTCAGATCGTAAGAGATCAGTGCTCTTTTCATGGAGATAGGATACGCAGTAACAGCAGATGTGTTTGGGAGGAAGATAAATTTTAAAATGTAGAATTTGGGGGCCTGGAAAAGTATCCCAGAGAAGATTAAAGAACTCCAGAATAAATCCTTTAGTAAAAGTCAAAGACTTTCCTGAAGCAAAGTATACATAATCTGCCTTATGCAGCTTCCTTATGCAGTTAGCTACTTTATTGTTGTGCCAGTTGCCTTATAACATTCATGAAACAGATTTTTATAGGGTGCATCCTACGTGCCAGGCACTGTGCTAGAAGCCAGGAGTATCATGGTGAATAAGACAGATGAGATCCCTGTTCTTATAGTGTTTATATTTTACTTAGAGAAGGCTGATAATAAAAATCAACAACAACAAAAAATCAACAAATAAACACAATGCTCCAAAGAAAACAGGAATGGGATAGAGAATATTTGGAGACACTACTTCAGACTGTGTGGTCAGAGATGGTCTTTCTGAAAAGATGACATTTGAAATCAGAATCACACACACACACACACACACCACAGTCACTGGAAGAGAAAAGATGGAGTGCAGACGCAAGAACAAGCCTGATGGATATGAGGTTGGAATACAGTGGCAGAGTGACTGGCAGAAGATAAGGGCAGGGTCTTAGCTCGGGCTGCTATAACAAATACCACAGACTGGGTGGCTTAAACAACAGTTCATTTCTCACAGTTCTGGATCCTGGGAAGTCCAAGATCAAGGTGCCAACTTATTTGCTTCCTGGTGAAGGCCCTCTTCCTAGTTTGCAGACATCTTCTTGTGTCCTCACATGGTGGAAAAGAGAAGCTCTAGTCTCTTTCTCTTCATATAAGGACACCAATCCCATCATGGGGGCTCCAGCCTAACGACCTCACCTAAACCTAATTACCTCCCGAAGACCCACCTCCTAATACATCCCATTGGAGGTTAGGGTTTCAATGTATGAATTCTGAGAGAACACAAACATGCAGGCCATAACAGGCAGTAATATACAGGGGCCAGTGCTCATAAGTCATGGGGATCATGTCTGGGAGTTTGAGGTTTAAGTGCAATCAGAAGCTGTTTGAGGGTTTAAAGTAGAAGCATGACACAATTAATGACACAATTATACACATACACACACACACACATATATATATACATATGCACATACACACAGCTAGATATACACATTTTTTCATTCATTCTGACTACCATGGGACAAAAAAACAGACTAAAGCATCTAGTTAGAAATTACTTCAATAATCCTTGCAAAACAATGGTGGATGGTGGGCAATAGAGGTAGGAGATAGAGTTAGAGATGGAAGGAAGCAAGAAGATTCCAGATCTGTTTGGGTGAAGATGCTAACAGGAGTTGGATATAGGAGCGTGAGAAGAAGAGTGAAATGGACATGACCCTCTGGGATTTGAGCCAAAGCTCTTGGGGAGATGGTGTAGGAGAGAAAAGGACTAGGGGAAGAACAGGTGGTAAGGGGGATGGGAGGTTGAGAAATCAAGACATTTTTACATGATAATTTGGCTTTAAGCCTCTTGTAGTTATAATGGCAGGGACTACTGCAGGCATGTTTATGACTATAAAAGGAAATAAAGCATTATTTTGTAAATTGCCACAAAGAGGCATTGCCATATTATGATTCTTTGCACGTACCTGAGGAAAGAATACAATCTATTCATCACGGACTGGAAAATGAGCTCATAATACATAAAGCTTTATTCTATCTGTGAATTATATATTTTTTATGATTATTTAGAAACTGTTCAAGAAGAAAAGAATTAATGAACAGTATTTTTTTACTCAGAAATTTATTTTAAATCTCAGAGATGCCGAAATATTCTCTACCAAAAAAACCAAAAATGGGGTAAAATCTGACACTATTAACAAATGAACAAATATAGAAACCAATTTTAAAAGCATATTCTCTTACAATTTGATTTTTTAAATAGCAAAATTATAACTCCTTGAATTGTCATGTTAAATTCCTCCTCGCAACTAAATTGAACTGATGGCATGAGAAATTGATAGTAAATTCATTGTGATATTTAAAAAGAAAAAGAAAAAGAAAACCTCCTAATTTGGTGACTGCTAAAATACAGTTTCAGTGTGAAAGCCCTTTGTTTTCACAATGAAGGGTGGTCTGTGAGGGACATTTGACCCATTAGAACTGGCTCAGAAACACCTCTTCCCTGAGCAAATAGAATAATTAACCAATTAGAAATGGGAATGATATATAGGAGTCAAAATCAAATGAAGAGGGTACAAGGGTAAAAGTGTATTTGATTTGGTGGAGGAGCAAACTCAGAATATTCGTTTATTTATCTTTGTGTGATGGCTTATGAATGATTTTTTTTTTAATTTTCTAGAAATCTTGGTATTTTTCTGGCTTGAGAGACTAATTTAAATTTTGCAGGAGGGAATCAATGAACAGATCATGGAAACATAGAAAACATCCAGAGTATGGTGGGGAAGCAGCAGGAAAACTGCCATGAAAGGGGACAGAAAAAATTCAAAAAGTGAGGCTATAATTAAAAACCCTGATAATTTTCCATGTGTACCCCTATTGCTCTGTCTAAAGGAATGAAAGTCTTTTAGGTCCTGTGCACTGAAACCCAATCTAAATATGATGACAAGGAGGCTAGAATATTGCAAGTCCAATATATTATTTAGGTCTTCTCACCAAAGTGCTGGGATTTCCACACTCTCCTGGTCCTACATGCCTGGCAAGATTGTATTTTATGAAGAAAAATCAGAATACATGGTGTCCCAGGTATGACTGTGTGGATGAAGGACACTGTGCAGAAAATCTAAAATCTGGACTCTCCAGCTTGCAAGGTCCAATTCCTTACGCTATATGTGCTAATTAGTAGCAGCTACATCTTTGAAGTAAAGCAAAGAAAGAGAAATTTAAGAATATAGGACATTAATATTAGCCACTGAGGAAAACCTCTAATCATTGAACAGTTACGATGCCCTTGAGATTTTATTTGAATAGCATTGTTTTCTTTTCAACTGTGTCTCATTGCTTTCTTCAGAGATAAGTGCTGTAAAGTATTCTTATAAAAGCTACTGTTATCCTTTCCTATGTCAGTGTTTTGTTTTACCCAGCAAGCAATTGTGAACTCCTTGTTGAGAAATGCTGAAATCTGTGGTTACGTAAATAACAGACAGATAAAAATGATTATTAAGCAGTATGCCAGGAGCTGTTGTATGTTTGTTGGTTTTAGCAATCCTAAAATCTAAATATTTATACATTATATTTTATAAGGAGGACGATATTTATATGGCATATTTGGAAATGAACAAAGGCAGACACAGGAGTCAGTACAGCAGCATCAAATCTACCAATTTCCAAATAAGCAAAACATATACATATATATATATAAAATATATATTCATATATGTATTCCAACATAGTCCAATATATATTCCAATTAGGTCCTGGAGAAATTTAAAGAATTCAGAAAGAATTTGGAGCCTAGAAGTACATTTATGCTTAATGCCACCAGGATGCCAGTACCATGTTCACCATGATGAAAATATGTGAAGAAAGAAATTTCCAGCATTGTGTCCTTGGAATTTTGGGGGGTTTAAGCTTAAATCCACTATGACCTAAACATAGTTTGGATGACCTACTATTCTGGTTTCCTTTACCTTGTTGACAAGATACGGCTAAAAATAGCTATGGAATGAAAAGTCACCAAATTGGAAGCCAATAAGTATAACTTCTAGGGACCCCTGGACAAAGAAAGATGCCTTGGTTTCCTCACCAGATGAATGAGAATTATAGAAACTGTCATAAAATGTAAGAATGTTGCAAAACAAAATACTACGCCATTTGGGAATAAAATAAATAAATCATGTAAAATCATTCCCTTTCATTACAAGGTTGTCTTTTTATTAGGAACTGGAACACTTGAGACTATGCTAAGTCACAAGTCCTTACCCCTAAGGCAACTAGATCACTAAATAAGTAACATCAGATCCTCTGGCTTAAAATCAAAGATTTAGTTCTTCACTTAAATTTTAAGGGTTTTAAAAACATCCTAGCTAAAACTGAGGAAATCTAGCAAGAATAATCTCGTGTCATTTCTTAAGAAAAAAAATTTTCTTAAATTAAAATATTACAAGAGTAATCACGAGATAAATCCATATGAAGTTATAAAAATATTTTGTAACATAAAAGACTCTAAAAAATACCTCTACACCATAAAGGAACATGACCATAACACAAGAGTTGTGGAAGGTCATACTTATAAATGTTTAAGAAAATTTGAGATGGCATCTCTTTTACACTCAGTAAAATGTAAGAAGAAATGATTTCTATGAAAAAAGAAATCTTGCTTCATTATTGTCATGTGACCTTGGGAAAATTACTTAATTTCTCTGTGGAAGATTAAAATTTCCAAAAATGGCAAGAGGAATGTTTCTGGTTTCACACGCTCTTTTCGAGCCTCACCACACTTCAGTAAGAGTAGAAATCTATCCCACCCCTCCTTGATACTGGGTGTGCCTTTGTGCTGCTTCAACAGATGTAATGTGGTAGAAATGGCACTGTGTGCCTTACAAGGCTAAGTTATACAAGGCGACGCAGCTTTGTCCTGCCTTGCTCTCTTGAGGGACACTTACTCTTGAGACCCAGCCACCGTGCTCCAAGGAAGCCCAGGCTACATGCAGAGGCTACTTGTAGATCATCCATTTAAAGCCTCAGCCAACAGCCAACATCCACGACCCGCCATGGGCAGGAAAAAGTCTTCAAATGATTCTGGCCCCTAACCTTCAAATCATCCCAACTGACACTGAGTGGAACAGAGGTGGGTACCCCTGTTAAACCCTACCTAAACTGCAGAAATATTTGAAATGAAAAACATGGTCAAATATTAAGCAGCAAAATTGTAAAAGACGGAAATTTTGTTGTAAAGGAAAGTCACAAGAAAATCTCCCAGAATACAAAGAAAAACGCAGAAAAATAACAGGATTACAGGAAAGATGAAGGAAAGGATATGATGATGATATGGCCAACTGCCTTTCCTGAAGAAACTTCAGCACCTACATAAAAGCAACTATGTCCCAAAACACACACACACAGGAAAATACAAAAAGGAAAGCTTTTTAATGAGCTCATGGATTATTACATAGGCATATGGGAGTCCATGGATATATTTTTTTTTAATTTTATTTATGTATTTATTTATTTATGGCTGTGTTGGGTCTTTGTTTCTGGGCGAGGGTTTCTCTAGTTGTGGCAAGTGGGGGGCCACTCTTCATGGCGGTGCGCGGGCCTCTCACTATCACAGCCTCTCTTGTTGCGGAGCACAGGCTCCAGACGCGCAGGCTCAGTAGTTGTGACTCACGGGCCTAGTTGCTCCGCGGCATGTGGGATCCTCCCAGACCAGGGCTCAAACCCATGTCCCCTGCACTGGCAGGCAGATTCTCAACCACTGAGCCACCAGGGAAGCCCCCAAAAAGGAAAGCTTTTTAAGCTGAAAAACACCGACTCTACAAACTCACTATTTCCCAAGTAAAAGTAAAACTCCAATCAAAAGACATAGACTGGCTGAATGGATACAAAAACAAGACCCATACATATGCTGTCTACAGGAGACCCACTTCAGAGCTAGGAACACATACAGACTGAAAGTGAGGGGATGGAAAAAGATATTCCATGCAAATGGAAATCAAAAGAAAGCTGGAGTAGCAATTCTCATATCAGACAAAATAGACTTTAAAATGAAGACTATTACAAGAGACAAAGAAGGACAGTACGTAATGATCAAAGGATCAATCCAAGAAGAAGATATAATAACTGTAAATATTTATGCACCCAACATAGGAGCACCTCAATACATAAGGCAAATACTACCAGACATAAAAGGGGAAATCTACAGTAACACAATCATAGTAGGGGACTTTAACATCCCACTTTCACCAATGGACAGATCATCCAAAATGAAAATAAATAAGGAAACACAAGCTTTAAATGATACATTAAACAAGGTGGTCTTAATTGATATTTATAGGACATTCCATACAAAAACAACAGAATACATTTTCTTCTCAAGTGCTCATGGAACATTCTCCAGGATAGATCATATCTTGGGTCACAAATCAAGACTTGGTAAATTTAAGAAAATTGAAATTTTATCAAGTATCTTTTCCAACCAGAATGCTATGAGACTAGATATCAATTACTGGAGAATAACTGTAAAAAATACAAACACATGGAGGCTAAACAATACACTACTAAATAACCAAGAGATCACTAAAGAAATCAAAGAGGAAATCAAAAAATACCTAGAAACAAATGGCAATGAAAACATAATGACCCAAAACCTATGGGATGCAGCAAAAGAAATTCTAAGAGAGAAGTTTATAGCAACACAATCCTACCTCAAGAAACAAGAAACATCTCAAATAAACAACCTAACCTTACACCTAAAGCAATTAGAGAAGAATAAAAAAACTCCAAAGCTAGCAGAAGGAAAGAAAGCATAAAGATCAGATCAGAAATAAATGAAAAAGAAATGAAGGAAACAATAGCAAAGATCAACTAAAACTAAAAGCTGGTTCTTTGAGAAGATAAACAAAATTGATAAACCATTAGCCAGACTCATCAAGAGAAAAAGGGAGAAGACTCAGATCAATAGAATTAGAAATGAAAAAGGAGAAGTAACACCTGACAGTGCAGAAATACAAAGGATCATGAGAGATAACTACAAGCAACTATATGCCAATAAAATGGACAACCTGGAAGAAATGGACAAATTCTTTGAAAAGCACAACCTTCTCAGACTGAACCAGGAAGAAATAGAAAATATAAACAGACCAATCAAAAGCACTGAAATTGAGACTGTGATTAAAAACCTTCCAACAGACAACAGCCCAGGACCAGATGGCTTCATTCTATCAAACATTTAGAGAAGAGCTAACACCTATCTTTCTCAAATTCTTCCAAAATATAGCAGAGGGAGGAACACTCCCAAACTCATTCTACGAGACCACCATCACCCTGATACCAAAACCAGACAAAGATGTCACAAAGAAAGAAAACTACAGGCCAATATCACTGATGAACATAGATGCAAAAATCCTCAACAAAATACTAGCAAACAGAATCCAGCAGCATATTCAAAGGATCATACACCTTGATCAAGTGGGGTTTATCATATAAATGCAAGGATTTTTCAATATATGCAAATCAATCAATGTGATACACCATATTAACAAATTGAAGGATAAAAACCATATGATCATCTCAATAGATGCAGGAAAAGCTTTTGACAAAATTCAACACCCATTTATGATAAAAGCCCCCAGAAAGTGGGCATAGAGGGAACTTACCTCAACATAATAAAGGCCATATATGACAAACCCACAACCAACATAATTCTCAATGGTGAAAAACTGAAACCATTTCCACTAAGATCAGGAACAAGACAAGGTTGCCCACTCTCACCACTATTATTCAACATAGTTTTGGAAGTTTTAGCCACAGCAATCAGAGAAGAAAAAGAAATAAAAGGAATCCAAATCGGAAAAGAAGAAGTAAAGCAGTCACTGTTTGCAGATGACATGATACTACACATAGAGAATCCTAAAGACTACCAGAAAACTATTAGAGCTAATCAATGAATTTGGTAAAGTAGCAGGATACAAAAATATTGCACAGAAATCTCTTGCATTCCTATACACTAATGATGAAAAATCTGAAAGAGAAATTAAGGAAACACTCCCATTTACCATTGCAACAAAAAGAATAAAATACTTGGAGTAAACCTACATAAGGAGACAAAAGACCTGTATGCAGAAAACTATAAGACACTGATGAAAGAAATTAAAGATGACACAAACACATGGAGAGATACACCATGTTCTTGGATTGGAAGAATCAACATTGTGAAAATGACTGTACTACCGAAAGCAATCTACAGATTCAATTCAATCCCTATCAAACTACCAATGACATTTTTCACAGAACTAGAACATAAAATTTCACAATTTGTATGGAAACACAAAAGCCCCGAATAACCAAAGCAATCTTGAGAAAGAAAAATGGAGCTGGAGGAATCAGGCTCCTGGACTTCAGACTATACTACAAAGCTACAGTAATCAAGACAGTGTGGTACTGGTACAAAAACAGAAATATAGATCAATGGAACAGGATAGAAAGCCCAGAAAAAAACCCACACACATATAGTCACGTTATTTTTGATAAAGGAGGCAAGAATATACATTGCAGAAAAGACAGCCTCTTCAATAAGTGGTGCTGGGAAAACTGGACAGCTACGTGTAAAAGAATGAAATTGTGTATGGTGTTAGAACACTCCCTAACACCATACACAAAAATAAACTCAAAATGGATTAAGGACCTAAATGTAAGGCCAGACACTATCAAACTCATAGAGGAAAACATAGGCAGAACACTCTATGACATACATCACAGCAAGATCCTTTTTGACCCAACTCCTAGAGAAATGGAAATAAAAACACAAATAAACAAATGGGACCTAATGAAACTTAAAAGCTTTTGCACAGCAAAGGAAACCATAAACAAGACCAAAAGACAACCCTCAGAATTGGAGAAAATATTTGCAAATGAAGCAACTGACAAAGGATTAATCTCCAAAATTTACAAGCAGCTCATGCAGCTCAATATCAAAAAAACAAACAACCCAATCCAAAAATGGGCAGAAGACCTAAACAGACATTTCTCCAAAGAAGATATATAGATTGCCAACAAACACATGAAAGGATGCCCAACATCACTAATCATTAGAGAAATTCAAATCAAAACTACAATGAGGTGTCACCTCACACCAGTCAGAATGACCATCATCAAAAAATCTATAAACAATAAATGCTGGAGAGGGTGTGGAGAAAAGGGAACCCTCTTGCACTGTTGGTGGGAATGTAAATTGATACAGCCACTATGGAGAACAGTATGGAGGTTCGTTTAAAAACTAAAACTAGAACTACCATATGACCCAGCAATCCCACTACTGGACATATACCCTGAGAAAACCATAATTCAAAAAGAGTCATGTACCAAAATGTTCATTGCAGCTCTATTTACAATGGCCAGGACATGGAAGCAACCTAAGTGTCCATCGACAGATGAATGGATAAAGAAGATGTGGCACATATATACAATGGAATATTACTCAACCATAAAAGGAAACGAAATTGAGTTATTTGTAGTGAGGTGGATGGACTTAGAGACTGTCATACCAAGGGAAGTAAGTCAGAAAGAGAAAAATAAATACCATATGCTAACACATATATATGGAATCTAAAAAGAAAAAAGTTCTGAAGAATCTAGGGGCAGGACAGGAATAAAGACGCAGACATACAGAGAATGGACTTGAGGACACGGGGAGTGGGAAGGGTAAGCTGGGACAAAGTGAAAGAGTGGCATGGACTTATATATACTACCAAATGTAAAATAGATAGCTAGTGGGAAGCAGTCACATAGCACAGGGAGATCAGCTCAGTGCTTTGTGACCACCTAGAGGGGTGGGATAGTGACGGTGGGAGGGAGACGCAAGAGGGAAGAGATATGGGTATATATGTATATGTATAGCTGATTCACTTTGTTATAAAGCAGAAACTAACACACCATTGTAAAGCAATTATACTCCAATAAAGGTGTTAAAAAAAGAAAGATAAGAACCCTACAAGGCTTACCAAACCCCTGCTCTTTTGGGTTTGAATTCACCAATTCATCATTAGCCAGGAAACCTCAAAGCAGTCCACATGCAGACACTCATAAAGGCAAGTGTCCCCAATCCCACCACTCTTCCTCTGTCTGCACCCTGCCTTGGCCTCCTCTTGTGGCCCCTCAAGGTGTGCTGTGTACCTCCTCTAGGACCTGTGAGTAATAAACTTTCCTATTTCAATTCCCTTGTGGTCTTTTGTTGAACCTCACCATCCAACACCCTGGGACTCTACTTAACAAATGATAATTTAACAAAGTCACAACCACTTCCTTTAAACATATCTTGTAGTGCAGGTATGCTTGTGATTACATCTTTCAGCGTTTGAAATTCTTTACATCATCTTTATTTTTGAATGGCACTTTCACTGGTTATAGGATTCTAAGACTAAGTTTTTCCTTCTCTTCCATTATTTTAAAGAATGTTGCTCCATTGTCCCCTCACTTGAATGGATTACACTGAGAAATCTCCTGTCTTCCTTATTTTCTCTGTATAGTAGTCTCCCCTTATCAACAGGAGACATGTTTTAAGACCCCCAGTGGATGCCTGAAATCATGGATAGTACAAAACTCTGTATATGACAGGTTTTTTCCTATACATACATACCTATGATAAAGTTTAATTTATAAATCAGGCACAGTAAGAGATTAACAACTAATAATAAAATAGAACAATTATAACAATATACTGTAATAAAAGTTATGTGAATATGAGCTCTTTCTCTCTCTCTCTCTCAAAATATCTCATTGTACTGTACTCACCCTACTTCTCGTGATGACATGCGATGATAGATTGCCTACGCAATAAGATGAAGTGAGTTGAATGCCATAGGCACTGTGACATAGCATTTGGCTACTACTGATCTTCTGACGATACAATGTCAACAGTTGGGGATCCAGGCAGGATGAAGCAGGACAATGTGAGATTTCATCACACTACTCAGAAAAGCATACAATCTAAAACTTATGAATTTTTATTTCTGGCATTTTCTACTTAACATTTTGGGACCACTATTGACCGCAGATAAGAAACAAACATACATACATATCTTATTTCACTGTCTACCTTAAAATTTTTCTCCTTTTCACTACTTTTGAACAATTTAATGATTATTATGTTCCTTCATTGTTTTCCTGTCTCTAGTCCTTGGAACATTTTTAAGATTCTTGGATCTGCGGCATTATAGTTTTCAATAAAAATGAGTTTTTTCCATCATTATTTTCTCAAACATTTTTCTTTGCCCCCACCTTCTCTCCAATTCCAGATATATTAGACTTCTTAGAGTTATTCCACTATTTACTGGTGTTTTGTTCAGTACATAAATTCTCTTTTTTATGTTTCTTTTTTAAATAACCATTTTACTAGTAATTTATATACCATAAAATTCATTCTTTTAAACTGCACAGTAGTTTTTAGTACACTCACAAAGTTGTGCAACAATCACCACTATCTAATTCCAGAATATTTTCATCATCCCAAAAAGAAACTTCATGTCCGCTAGCAGTCATTCCCCATTCCACCCAGCCCCAGACCCTGCCAACCACTAGTGTACTTTCTGTCTCCATTGATTTGCCGATTATGGACATTTCACATAAATGGAGTCATACAGTAATTGGCCTTTATATCCGGCTTCCTTTACTTAGCATTAACGTTTTCAAGAATCATTTATGTTGTAGCATTTATCAGTATTTCCTTTCTTTTTATTGTTGAATAATTCATTGTATGGAGGTACTATTTTTGTTTATCCTTTCATCAGTTGATGGACATTTGGATTGTTTCCACTTTTTTGCCATTATGAATAATGCTGCTATGAACATTTGTGTACAAGTTTTTGTGTGAACATATGTTTTTATTTCTCTTGAGTGTATACCCAGGAATAGAATTGCTGGTCTGTGGTAACTATGTTTAAACTTCTGATTAAATGCCGGGCTGTTTTCCAAAGCAGCTGCACCATTTTTCATTTCCACCAGCACTGTATGATGGTTCTAACTTCTCTTCATCCTCACTAAAACTTATTAGCTGCCTCTTCTATTATAGCTATCCTAGTGGATGTAAAATGGTATTCCCACTGTGGTTTTTTATTTAAATTTTCCTGATGGTTAATGATGTTAAGCATCTTTGTCTGTCTTCTTTGAAAAAATGTCTATTCAGATCCTTTGTCCATTTTTAAAATTGGGTTGTCTTTTTATTATGTTGTAGTAGTTCTTTTTATATTCTGATTCCAGCCTTTATCAGATATGTAATTTGCAAACATTCTGTGGATTGTCTTTTCACTTTATTGATGGTGTCCTTTTAAGTACGGAAGTTTTCATTTTGATGAAGTCTAATCTTATTTCTTCTTTTGTCCTTTTCTTTTTTTTTTTTTGGTGTCACACTTAAAATTCATGACCTTAACCCAAGATCACAAAATTTACTCCTATATTTTTCCTAAGGGTTTTATAGTTTTATCTCTATATAAATGGCAAAAGTTACATTTAAAATTTTTTTAATTCCCCAAGAAAATCTACCAAAATCTAGAGTATGCATCATAACTAATGATGAAATATTGGAAACTTTCCCCTGAGATTGGGAATGGATTGGGAATGAGAAAGAATGTTCACTAACATCACTTCTATTGAATATTGTACTGAAGGTTTTAGCCAGTTCAACAAAGCAAGAAAAGCAAATAAAATACATAAACAAAATGTATAAGGATCAGAAACAAACAAAAAAAAAACCTCATTATTTGCAAATGACATGATTATGTACCTATAAAATCCAAAATGATACAGAGGTGATTAGAAGTGAGTTTAGCAAGTTTACTTTATACATGGCCATCACAAAACAATCTATTGTATTTTCTATATACCATAAATAAGCAATTTGGAAATTTAAATTTTAAAATGTTACTATTTCTAACAGCAAGAGAAACATCAAATACCTAGGAATAAATCTAATGAAAGATGTGCAAAACCTTTACACAGAAATCTATAAAATTGTATTAAGAGAAATTAAATAAGGTCTTAAAAATGGAGAAATATACCACATGAATGGATTGGAACAATTAATATTTATATTTATCAGAACTCCCCAAAATGATACCATACTTTCAGTGTAATACCAACCAAAATTCCAGGAGGTGCCTGAGGGAAATTGACAAGCTGATTCTACAATCCATATGAAAAATAAAAGAGCCAAAAATAACCAAGAAAATTCTGAAGAAGAAGAGAAGTGGGAGCCCACATTCTCTGATATCAAAACATTATAAAACTATAGCAATGAAGACAGTACAGTAATATTGCCAGGACAGACATAGACCAATGGAACTGAATAGAGATTCCATAAAGAGACACACACATACATGCGTGCTTCATTTTTCACAAGGGTGGCACTGTAGAGTCATGGACAAAGGACAGTCTTTACAATAAATGGACTGGGTCAACTGATTATCCATGTTGGGAAAAGATGGAATTGGGCCTATACCTTACGCTATACACAAAAATCAATTTTAGGGGACTTGTAAATTTAAATGTGAAAAGTAAAACAAGAAAGCTACTAGCAGGTAATATAAGAGAATATCTTCATGAAAATCCAGGGCAAAGATGTCTTAACACTAACCATAAAGGGAAAAAAAGCATAACTTGGATTAAATTAGGGATCTATACATCAAAAGACATTAGCAACACACATGACAAACACAGGGTTAAGATTCTTAAGTAAATGCCTCTTAAAAATAAATAATAAAAGATAAAAATTTACCACCACACCCAAAAATGATCAGAAAACAAAGACAATCTCTATGAGATTATTTACAGTCAATGAACATACTAACATGTGTTCAATTTCACTAGAGAATAAAGATAAAGAGAAATAAGATTTTTAACCTAGTAGACTGGCAAAGATGAAAGTAAAAAAAATTAAATTTAGTATTAGCCAAGATTTGAGCACTTTCATAAACTTATGGTAGGAAATTAAATTGGACAAGTTTTCCAGAGACTATATGGCAATGTATCACAAAATCCCTAAAAAATATATCTATTCTTTGACCAATTATTCCACTTCTAGAAATTTATCCTAAAGACTCTGGGATATGGAAATTTTGCAAAAGTGGATTTTCATCACTGCAATGCTTATATAACAAAAAATTTAGGAAAGAAAAGTCTAGCAATAGGAGATGGGTTAAATATGTCATGGTAATCCATATAGAAAGACACTATGTCATAATTATAAATAATGATTTGGATCAAGGATCACCACCTAAGATGTCCACAGGAGCAAGATGTAACATAAAGGAGTAAAGAGGCTCTTTGGCAAACTGGATAGCACATGCGCCTTTTGAAGAGGGCAACTCCAATCAATTGATGCCAAGTAAGAAGTGGGGGAGGGTCTAGCGTTGTCAGTGTACCTAATATTTTAAAAGAAGTAGAAAATTGAAGTTTTTATGTGAAATCTCCTCATGTTTAAAAGTTGTCTATTGTTTAGAATTTTTTGAAAAAATTCAGTGACCAAATAAAATATGTCATTTATGGACTAGATTCAATTCAAAGGCTGAGAGCTCCAGTGTACATATATATATTATTGACATAAAAAGATCTCCATGATGTATTGTTTTTATTGTTGTAAAAAGCCTGTTACAAAACAGTTTATATAATATGGTCTAATTTTTTGTTAAAAATGAAAGCACATTTATATGTATAAAGAAATGCTAAACAGGGTCTAAGAGGTATAAATCTAAATGTAATAGTGGGAGATTTTTATTTTTTATATATTTTTCTATTTTTGCATTTTTATATTGATCATTAATATTTTATTATAAGAAAATAAGATGAAGTTTTTTTAATTTGTGGTTGTAAGGGAAAGAGTTAATGGTTTAGTTTAAAGTTTTGAGAATTAAATTAAAAATCAAAATCATTGAATAAATACTCTTGCACAAAATTTGGACAGACCAGAATTCAAAGTCAGTTCTTCCACTTACTATATCAGTGGCCTTTGGCTTTCTCACCTACAAAATATCAGTGATAATACCTACCATCGCCACCTCAAATTCCCTGGGTAATGTAAAAATTAATAAACAAAAATAGAATGAATATCTACCACCCTGCCTTCCTAGCATTGCCAAAAGCTAAGTGGAGAGAAGGGGACTTTTTCTACAGAAGTTCAAGTTTGGAAAAAAACCAGACACTTGTAGAATATAATAATGAAAAAAGGTTGTATGTTTGTTTTTGCTATTCCATCAGGAGGTAAGACCTCTTCCCTGGCAACTTCTCTACTCTCAGAATCTAAAGCTCCTCTCTGCCCCACACCTCAATCCCTACCTCAAGGATACCCAGCGCAGTGGAGCAGAGAGTGGCTGACACCAGAACGAGCATTAGATGAGGTGGAATCATATCATGTTCTCAAGAATATTTGGGTACTAGAGCTTAAATGTGTGTGGAGGCCCAGGACAAATGGAATAAACTAGAGAAGTCACACTCAAGGATTGGATTTGACCCTCAAGTAAAGACATGAATAAATATTCTTTGAAAGTTTGCCACCCTTTAGCTTCTCTTCCCACCTCTCTGTAAAGACATGAATTTCTCCACGTGGTACTCAGGGAGGTGAAGAGGTCCATAGGTGAAACCAACCAATTGGCTAATGCAAGGAGGGTTTTGTTTCTGTCTATATCACCTCTTTTTCATCATAAGGGGCTTAGATATCTGCATTCCACTATTCCTTCCACTGTGAAGGGTAAGTATAATGGAGGGTAAAGACACTTTTTCAGCCTATTGTAGTACCACTGGAAACCTACCTTCAAATGAGCTCATGTGTCTTCCCAAGCGCCCAGTTTTAAACCTAGGGAGAAATATCATCATATCTGGTCCATGGAAATATCATATCCTGTAAGATATTTTTTATTTAGTAACTCATTTTCATTATCGTTCTTTTTTCAATTAATTCACAATAAAAGAGAACAATAAAAGTGTTGTTTCATACCTTTACTCTCTCAGTAATGTGCAACATGAACATAATAGTGTTAAGAAGTCAGAAATAACTTAACACAGTTGCTATAGAAGATGTTTATATTTGCAAAATTTCAGCAATGATCTTCCCTAGGTTCCCCCGAATTAGCATATTTGTTAACCAAATTAATTAAGAAGCTTTTCAAAATAAAAGCAATGTTTTAAATAGATATATTTTCATAACCATAGAACATTTAGTTCTGTTGGAGGTAACAAACATATTACACTCAAGTACTTTCTGAAGATATTAGGGTAAAAATGATCTGGATGCAATTATAAATGTACCCTAATTAGTCATTTGCTTCTTTTGTGTGTATGTTTTTCTGTATGTGTTAAAATTATATCATAGATACTTTGTAATTGGTTAGTACTTAAATCATCACAACGTTATCTGACCCACAGAATTTATATCAGCTCAAGGTGATGATATGATATTGTTTGAACAATGTCTTTAAATTTAAATTTAGTACTCAATTAAATGCAATGAAAGCCAAGACCTCCTAGCTGCCCATGTCTGTTATAGAAAATGAATGCTAAGATTCCCAGTTAGGAAGAATGAGACCTTCCTATAAATCACAACCTTGAAATTTCATAACTGAATATCGTTGTCACATCAAAATCCTGATTTCAACAGAGTTTTCATGGTGTTTCAGAGTACCACATAAGTGGGTATAAATTCACTTATGATCAGCTTTTCCACTGAAAAGTAAACAACTACAGAAAATTTTCTAAAAATTGATTTTATTTAATAAATATTTTAAAGAGTTCACTAACTGAAGACTTTGCTGATCTTCCCAGAAATTCTGATCAGTTGTTTATCCTTCATTCACTTTTATTTCTACTGTGATTCTTAGGAATTTGTCTAATCTATATTTAATCTATTAAAACATCTATGCATGATAAATTTGGCTTCCTTCAATTATAAGCTGTGTTATGATCCCCAAATTAAATGACAAAGGTTAGAGAAGTAAAATTAAACACAGCAACAGGTTGTAGTTAAGTGCTTTTTAGAATTTCAGATTAACAAATTTGTCCCAAAATGATAAAGTAATAACTTACTAAGTGAATAATGCAACACAGAATAGATTTTAACAGTATCTCAATCTCTCTCTCTCCCGTCCCCACCTATCTCTCAGTCTTTCTTTTTTGCTCTCTCTCTCTCTCTCTCTCCCTATCTCTCTCTGTCTCTCACTCTCTCTCTCACACACACACACACATACACATGCTTCCGCCCACATCCATACGTGAGTGTGTACACACATCTCAGAATTTTAAAACACTGCTACTAAAGGTTTTAACTTAGATAAATTAACTACGTTAAAATACTGACATTGTGAAAATATCTGTTTATGTCCAATACCCAAGAGAGGGCATCTTTTTGTGAACTTCTAAAAAGCTTAAAGAAAGAAAACCAGAAGGAAAAACCAGAGTCCTTGGCAGGAAGGCTGGGTGAAGGTGTGGCTGGTGCTCAGGGTCACAGCTTCCCATTGTCCTCGCTGCTCTCCTTCTCCTCTATGGCCTCCAGGCTGCGCTTGCTCTTGGCCTCGGCACCACTGCTGGGGGCTTTACTAAGGCCACAAGACAAGCACGCCAGCTGGATCTGCTTCATGTTCTCTATAGCTTCATTCTTGGCATTCTTCAACAGATCTCCTTGGCCCTACAAACAGGCAGAAATAGACACCAAAGAAGAATGTTACGGGCCAGGCAGATCCTAAGTGACATCACTCTATAGCCTTCATGCTGTTGCTCAGCGCGGAAACAGACTCAGACTGGAGAGCCCACTTTTCCAACATCCTTTTCTTGCATTATTGAGGGTCTTTGCTCTTTAAGTCAAGGACCTCAACCTGAGCCTTCCCCATTTTCTCTATAGTTGCTGGCAGCCTCTGGAGATTTCCTGTAGGAGGGAACACCGTCTGGGGACCCTTCTCTGAACATACCAAGGACAATCAGCCCTTCCATCACCAGGGTTCGAGACTACACACTGCTGTAACTCCTAACCCACCCAGCCCAGCATTCCTAGGCTTGGCAGAAAACAAGGGAAGAAGCTCTTCCTCAAAGAACTGAAAATTAAATCAGCTTCTCAGCGTACGAGAGCTTACAAAGCAAATCTCTGTAAAGTAAATCACACACCCTTATGCTTGGTAAGCTGGTTTTTAGTATATTGGGTCATCGCTGCAGCCTGCCTTTTGATAAGTTCCTAGTTACCCATGTTCTTTTCTATTATCCTAAGGACAATGTTCCCATCAGGCTGATGGAGAGAGGCTCCAGAGGCTTAGTGTGTCAATCAAAACAAAAAAGCAAATGAGGATCACAGGAAGTCATCAGTTGTCAGTTATATCAGTCTGAGAAAGATCTTTTCCCATTATTTTTTTTCCTGTTTTAGTTCATTGTTATAATGATCAAGTGTATATGCTGACACTGGCCCAAGGGGCTGAAGTAGTAAGTGTGGGGAAGCCAGAACATGTTTCCGTTGTGTACAGACAAAAAAGGAAGGAGTTCCGTCTCTCCCTCCATTCTCACGACAATGCCTGAGAGTGTGACCTTGAAACTGGAGGTTACACGAGCTGCTGGAGAGTTCATCTACAAAGCAGAGACTTCGAGAAATGGTAAGTCACCTATTTTATGCAAGGTACTTCATCATACACTGTTTGATCTCTTTAATTTGATGAAAGCTTTTACCTTAGGGTGTATGACGACCCTAAAATTAAAAATGCCTTGCATTAAAAATGCCTTGGAATACTTCTTTCCTCAAAATCTGTACAAGCACTTGTCAATTCTATCTCACGTCATAAAATCCTTCAAACAACAGCCTTTAAATATATGGGATGAATAAGTACAACTTTGCCTAATACTTTTGTTAAGGTGAACTTACCCACAAGTACCTCAATCATGGATTGGCATTTTAGAAGTAGACTTGGAAGTTGTATAGTTTAGCCTTCTCATGAGGAGAAAAGACGCTGAGCCTGATGAGGTGACGTGACTGACCCAAGGTCACAGCTGGTTAATGACTGAGCTGGGACTAAAGTCCAGGTCTTCTGCCTCTCGGTTCTGTGCCCTGTTCCACACACCACGTTTATAATTTAGACTAAAACTAGAGACTAGAGAATGAACACTCTTTCAGATAGAGATGGACTTTCTAAGCGAAAAATATGCATGACACAAGCAGAACTTGGGGAGTAGAGGCATAATGAGTCCTCTCTGGATGTTAAAAAAAGTCACATCCACTTTGAAAAATGCAATCCTGAAGCGATAATGATAATAATACAACATAGAAAGTGCTCACTCTCTACAGGCATTCTTCTTCATACTTTACAAATGTTCATTATTTGTCACAACATCCCCACAAAATAGGCTCTTTTCTTACTTTAAGTTTACAATGAAAATGGAGGCCCAGAGTGATTCTCCTTCCCAGACTCACACAGCTGCTAAGTGGTGGAGCTTGGGTTGAAATAAAGTCCAGCAGTTGGCTCCAGAATCTGTAGTCTTAACCGCTACATGATATGGCATCCTTTCAAGGCAAACTGTGTGCTCTCTACAAAGCACAGTAAAGACTCCCAGTCATTGTCACCCATGGAAACAACACGGATAAAAAGACAATCATTAACCAGGTGGCACAGTCGGACAGAACTTAGAGATGGGATCTACAGAGTCAGGCAGATAAGATGCACCAAGATACGTTGGCAGAGACAAAAGTCAGAGTATCTTAGTTTTGCTTTTAGCTCCAACAATTTCCCCCTGGGCCATTTTATCTCCTGTAAAAATGATGAAAATATTCTTCTGTCTTCCTCACAGCTTTAAAGATTACAAAAAATGTTGAAAAGTTATTTGTTGGAAACAAAAATAAACAAATGGGACCTAATGAAACTTAAAAGCTTTTGCACAGCAAAGGAAACCATAAACAAGATGAAAAGACAACCCTCAGAATGGGAGAAAATATTTGCAAATGAAGCAACTGACAAAGGATTAATCTTCAAAATTTACAAGCAGCTCATGCAGCTCAATATCAAAAAAACAAACAACCCAATCCAAAAATGGGCAGAAGACCTAAATAGATATTTCTCCAAAGAAGATATACAGATTGCCAACAGACACATGAAAGAATGCTCAACATCATTAATCATTAGAGAAATGCAAATCAGATCTACAATGCGATATCATCTCACACGGGTCAGAATGGCCATCATCAAAAAATCTACAAACAATAAATGCTGGAGAGGATGTGGAGAAAAGGGAACCCTCTTGCCCTGTTGGTGGGAATGTAAATTGATACAGCCACTATGGAGAACAGTATGGAGGTTCCTTAAAAAACTAAAAATAGAACTACCATATGACCCAGCAATCCCACTACTGGGCATATACCCTGAGAAAACCATAATTCAAAAAGAGTCATGTACCAAAATATTCATTGCAGCTCTATTTACAATAGCCAGGACATGGAAGCAACCTAAGTGTCCATCAACAGACGAATGGTTAAAGAAGATGTGGCACATATATACAATGGAATATTACTCAGCCATAAAAAGAAATGAAATTGAGTTATTTGTAGTGAGGTGGATGGACCTAGAGGCTGTCATACAGAGTGAAGTAAGTCAGAAAGAGAAAAACAAATACCGTATGCTAACACATATATATGGAATCTAAAAAAAAAAAAAAAAATGATCTTGAAGAACCTAGGGGCAAGATGGGAATAAAGACACAGACCTACTAGAGAATGGACTTGAGGATATGGGGAGGGGGAAGGGTAAGCTGGGACAAAGTGAGAGAGTGGCATGGACACATATACACTACCAAATGTAAAATAGATAGCTAGTGGGAAGCAGCCGCATAGCACAGGGAGATCAGCTCAGTGGTTTGTGACCACCTAGAGGGGTGGGATAGGGAGGGTGGGAGGGAGGGAGATGCAAGAGGGAAGAGGTATGGGGACATATGTATATGTATAACTGATTCACTTTGTTATAAAGCAGAAACAGACCATTGTAAAGCAATTATACTCCAATAAAGATGTTTAAAAATAAAAAAGAAAGAAAAGCTACTTGTGATTTAAATAATCACAAGTAAACTATGCTATAAGGTGACATGAAAAGCAATTAACATACTCTATTACTAAAATAAATATCTTGATAGTGTGCACATTTTAATATACATTTTACTAACTTGTTTAAAATGCATCTACAAGAGTCTGTTTTTACAGAGATATGTATATTGTTACTGCTTTTACAAACGTAAAGATTCCTTTAAAAAAACTGTATTAATAAACAGATTATACCCACACTCATTTTCAGAGTATTACTTTTAAATGCTCCCTTTTCTTTTAGTGTTAAAGTTTTCATCAGGCATTTTTAAAGCATAAAAAATGCAAAATTGGCATCTTCCCTAATTGCAAGAGAGGATTAAAACATGCAAAAACATCAGGCTTGATACTACTAATGAATAATGCTCTCACGTCACTTTTCCTGCAGCAGGTTATAAAACATATCTAATTAATCAGCCAGAATGTCATCTCATCGGTTCTGAGAGGTGGCATCCAGGCCTAAATGCCAGACTGTGTCAGTTCTGGTAAATAGAAGTCAGTCTCTCTAGAAAACAAAGGCCAATTGGAGAAGACAGTTTGTGCCAGTGCACAAAAACACAAGGACATCATCTCCTGATAACCAGGAGACAACACGCCCTGGCTGTACGATACAGGCAGAAAAAAATTGGAAAAGAAATTAAGCTATTAACTAACAGAAGAAGAAAAAATGAAAGACTAAATTATGAAGAGTTTCCATTGAAACACTGATGTAAAAATGTTGTTTTCAATTTTTTTTTAAGAAGGAGGCATAGAGGTCATCTTTCTGTTCTGTGGTTAAACTCCTTGAGTCTTCTCGATTAAGTTAGCAGAAGCAGAAAAGACTCATTCTAGGCAAAATTGTAAAGAGGGTGAAGTTTATTGTTAACAACCCCATCTTGGCATTCCTTTTCAGGGCTGACTTTTTCCCACCATGCGTGCAGTGATTTCCGCTGACCAACTAGCATCCCTCTCTCTACTCCGTTACACTCCCTCTCAGACTCCTCCTAACTAGCCAGCTTATACCACATCTCCTCCCTCAAAACACCTCTGTCCTGTGTATCATTTCCCACAAGACATATTAGGTACTCAGATCAGCTAAGCCGCTTAAAAGTATTGGTGTGTAGTCTGCATTTAAGGAGTAATATAACAGGGCATTTCTAAAGAATATGCTCAGAAATTCTCCTCAAGCAGAGGTCTTGGGAGAGAGGCAGAAAGGAGAGAAGCCCAAGAGAATTCATTTTACTTGGTGGTATAAAAATTGTAACATCTCCTGGGAAAATAAATCTGGGATTGTTATGGCCTGGAATGTAAAATTAATGGACAATTTGACCACTGAATACTCAACTTGAAAGAAATGTCAAGCTGTTGCCAACATTTCAATATACTAGCAATCTCATGGGAATTTTTAGTTTCTCTCCTCTGGTACTAGGGATGCTTCAGGGGGAAAAAAGTGAGAAGGACTGCTTTAATCCAAAGAAAAGTAAGAGTAATAGAGGGCATCTCAGGCAGACTTATGCTGATGGGCCAACAGGACTATCAAAAGTCTCAACAGCAATGACTACCAATTCAGCCTCCACAGTTATTTGACTTCCAAATGTCATACTCCATGGAAATCCCAACACATTTAAAAAGTAACACTTGGAATCATAGAAAACCACAGAGAGATCACTACAGAGATTTTTGAACCTAAAAATTAGTAATGATTAATGAATTTTTTTAAAAAGAGACATTAAGCATTCGTAACCAAATCCTTCCAATGTCATTAAACTGCAATTAAAATAAATCATCTAGAAATCAAGAAATATCTGATGCAATTAGATTGTAAATGGGACTGATATACTACCATACCACCACAATTTTTATTACTACTAATAAATTATTACTGACAATAAAATGCTATCACAACACTAAACAGAGGCTAACACTTTGAACACTTAATATACTAAATGTAAACCAATTTGCACATATTATCTCATTATATCAAAACCATAAAAGAGGCTAGATTTCTAAATGTGAGTTATCTATTAGTTATATATTTGTAAGTTATTTAATAACTATATTTTATAATCTATCAAAAGACATTTAGAATTTGTGTTATTCCTGTTCTTACCAAGAAATGCAGTTTCCTTCTATTGTTTGAAAATAGTTTTGGCTACAATCTGGCAGAGTAACTTACAAAAGACATCGACATCCATGGCTCTTAAAATACCCATTTTTCCCATGAACTGCCCTATCCCTTGTGATATTAGTGCACGAAAGAGTGGTCAAACATCATAACTAGTGTCCTTGTCACGTGTGAAGGAAATGTGTGGGTTGTCTCAGAGCACACCACAAATATTTAAAGCAGTTAATTGAGACTCTGGGAATGGAGAGGCCCTCACATATACACAACTACGCATATAAACAAATGCAGCTCTGTCATCGGGCAGGCGTGGATGGGTATTTTTCAGCACACACTCAACGGCTGACTGATTCCCCTGAAATTCTTCCCATATGATCATCCACACCCACAGCTAGAGCCACCCCTGGATAATACTGCAACAAAAGTCCGCCACAGACAGCATGGTGGTATTAGCACCTCTTTATTTGTTCCAGCTCCATTTGGTGGACATGACCATGTGTGGTGGGCTGTGTACTATCACTGTATTAACAGTTCAAAAAGCATGCTTTTGGGGAATCTCTGTATTATCTAAAGGGGGTAAATGTTTTGCTCAAAAGGGGTAAAAACAACTATTACAATGTCCTTCATTTGAGAAATTAAAATAGCAAATCAAAAATGTGTTGATGTCATGACAGATGCATTTCTCTTGATGTTACATTACTGGAATATTGGGTAAAACTATGCAAAGATGGCCTGGGATTCTTGCTCTCCAGAATGAAAGCCTAGTTTTGTAGGGAATGTATACAACATGTTAGCAAGAGTTATAGGCACAAAGATGCAGCCATTAGGGAAATTATGTACAAAATACCTCAATTGCACAAAAATAGAAGTTTTCATTGCATAAAGTTATTAAAGCTCAGATTTATTAGTTTTCAAGACCTTGTCCACCAAATATTTCAACTGCATTCTACTCGCCACTTAAGAAGTTGAATTTTTACTCTATGAACATTCAAGAAATATGGATGAATAGTTGTAGAGCAGTTCTGGTCTAAGAGTATTGACTTATTGGAGCTTTTTATGTTACTCTTCTCCTGAAACTCTGAACTCAAAACAAAGGAAAAAACACTACTTTTCAAATCTTTATCACATAATGCAATTAAACTATTTCATTTTTATAGGAACAAAAAGTGAATTACATTGGACATGTTTACCTGAGCCATTAGATTTTATACCCTTTATAAAGTTGTTTTTTAAATTAGTTTTATGACTGATACATTTTAGTATTGGTCAGAAACTCCAATTAATTGGATATCTCTGAAGATTATGGAAAGAGAACATAAGTAAATATTTTTAGTATCTGAGAATCTAGATCTGAAGGAAGAATAATTTACAAAATGTAGAAGATACTTCAAAGAAATTTTAAGAATAATTCAATGCCAACAAGACCACACAACATTACAGAATAAAGCAGAATGACATGTTTAATAAGCATAGCCATACAAAAGGCTCTAAAAAAATATGAAGTCATATTCTATTAAAATTCAACATAATGAAAATTATATTTGAAAGTTAAATTTGAAAGCATATGTTTTAAGACCTGACAAATAAGATTTTCTTTTTCCACAAGTCTTTCTCAAATAACATCCTGCTTTGTTACAATACCTTTCTCATCAGGAAATCTTGACTGACTTGAGTGTTGAAGGAATGAAGGATCCTATTTACTTCAAAATGGTAATTAACTGCATCTTAAGCAGAAAGCCTTTGTATTAACCATGTTTTTTAAAAATAGTTTTTAATATAGAGGAGACCATTATTGTGTCCTTGTGTGTGTGTGTGTGTGTGTGTGTGTGTGTGTATATATATAATACTATATGTAAATAAAGTAGTTTAATAGTATTTAAATACTAATCACTAATAATAATATAATTGCATCACTTTAACAGAATGAAATATAAAAATTGTATGATCATTTCAATAGTTGCATAAAAAGCATTTGACAAAATTCAACATCTTTTTATGATAAAAACTCTCAACAAAGTGAGTATATAAGGAATGTACCCCAACATAAAAAAGGACATATATGACAAGCCCACAGGTAACACCACACTCGACAGTGAAAGGTTGAAAGCTTTTCCTCTAAGATCAGGAGCAAGACAAGAGTGCCATAAGAGTGCCCACTCTCACTATTTCTATTCAGCATAGTACTGGAAGTCCTAGCCAGAGGAATTAGGCAAGAAAAGTAAATAAAAGATATCCAAACTGGAAAGGAAGAAGTAAAATGACGACCCGATCTTATATATAGAAAACCCTAAAGACTCCATCAAAAAAAAACTGTTAGAACTAATAAATGAACTCAGTAAAGTTGCAGGATAAAACATCAACATACAAAAAAATCAGTTGTGTTTCTATACACTAACAACAAACTATCAGAAAAAGAAATAAATAAAACAATCCCATTTACATTAGCACCAAAAATAATAAAATACTTAGGAATAAATTTAACATAGGAGGTGAGAGATCTGTACACTGAAAATTACAAGGCACTGATGAAAGAAATTAAACACAAATAAGCGGGAAGATATCCCATGTTCATGGATCAGAAGAATTAATATTATTAAGATGTTCATACTACCCAAAGCCATCCATAGATTCAGTGCAATCCCTATCAAAACTCTAATGGCATTTTTCACAAGAAAAGAAAAACAATCCTAAAATTAGTATGGAACAACAAAAGACCCCAGATTGCCAAAGCAAGCCTGAGAGAGAAGAACAAAGTTGGAGGCATCATACATCCTGATTTCAAACTATATTACAAAGCTAATCAAAACAGTATGGTACTGGCATAAAAACAGACATGTAGACCAATGGAACAAAATTGAGAGTCTAGAAATAAACACATACATATATGGTCAACTAATATTTGACAAGGGAGCCAAGAATATTCAATGGGGAAAAGATAGTCTTTTCAATAAACGGTGCTAGGAAAACTGGGTATTCACATACAAAAGAATAAATTGCAGCCTTATATTACACCATTCACAAAAATTAACTCAAAATGGATTAAAGACTTAAATGTAAGACCTGAAATCATAAAATTACTAGCAAAAAAATAGGAAAAAAAACTTGACATTGATCTTGTCAATGATTTTTTTAATATAACACCAAAAGCACAAGCAAAAAAAAAGCAAAAATAAACAAGTGGGACTACAACAAACTAAAAAGCTTCTTCACAGCAAAAGAAACAAACAAGAAGATGAAAAGGCAACCTATGGAACTGGAGAAAATATCTGCAAACTGTATATCTGATAAGAGGTTGATATCTAAAATACATAAGGAACTCAATATGCATGTAATAACTCAAAATATATAACAACTCAATAGCAAAAAACAATCTGACTAAAAAATTGGCAAAGATATGAATAGACATTTTTCCAAAGAAGATATACAAATGGACAACAGGTACATGAAAATGTGCTCAATATCAACATCAAAACCACAATGAAATATCACCTCACCCCTGTTAGAATGGGTTTTATCACAAAGACAAGAGGTAATAAGCATTGGCAAGGATGTGGAGAAAAGGGAACCCTTGCACATTGTTGGTGGGAATGTAAATTGGTACGGTCATACACAAAAACAGTGCGGAGGTTCCCCAAAAAATTAAAAATAGAACTACTATATGATCCAGCAATTCCATTTCTGGGAATATATCCAAAGGAAATGAAATTAGGATCTCAAAGAGAGACCTGCACCCCCATGTTTAATGCAGCATTATTTACAACAGCCAAAACATGGAAATAATCTTAGTGTCCATCAAACTAATGAATGGATAAAGAAGATGTAATATATATATGGAGATTATATATATATTTATATGTGTGTGTGTGTAAAATGGAATATTATTCAGCCATGAGAAAGAAGTTAATCCTACAATTTTCAACAACATAGATAAATTTTGAGGGCATTATACTAAGTGAGATAAGCACACAGAGAAAGACTATATGTGGAATCTCAAAAAACCAAATTAATAGAAACACAGAGTAGATTGGTAGTTGCCAGGGGCTAGGGGGTTGGGGGAAATGGGTGAAGGTGGTAAATGGGTACAAGCTTCCCGTAACAAGATGAATAAGTTCTGGAGATCTAATATACAGCATGGTGACTATAGTTAACAATACTGTTTTGTATACTTGAAAGTTGCTAAGAGAGTAGATCTTAAAAGTTCTCACCATTAAAAAAAACGTAACTACGTGAGGTAATGGATTTGTTAACTAGCCTTATTGTGGTAACCATCTCATAATATATACATATATCAAATCATCACCTTGTACACCTTAAATTTACATAATGTTATATGTTAATTATATCTCAATAAAGCTGAAAAAATAATAATATAATAATAATCCAAAATTAATAATAATCAAGTAACAACAGTGCTGATGACAGGTAGTATTGATGGGTAACACATGCATTCATCAATAAAACCTATTGCATTGAGATGCTTTTGTTGACCAGATCATATAAAGAAATATGGAATTTAACGTCTCCAATTCCCACTTATTGTCCCTATTGTATCCTGTTCTAAGCTATGTATATATGAACTGCTTTCTCCCTTTGATTTAGGAATACTGGTGGTCTTTGTTAGCTATCAGTTAGGACTTGGGCCTTCATTTTTGTCTTATTCATCTATCAATCCATCAAGCAAATATTTATTAAACATCTACCATATGCCAGACTTTGTCTTCACCTGTGTTTGTCACCCCTATCAAAACCAAGATCCTTTAAAACAAATATTTTGTAAGGCTTCCTTTATTATTCTAAAATGAAAGTCATAAATGATATAACCTAGTTATATACATTATTAAAAATTAAGTAAATGTAGTATCCTAGCTATAATATAAGGAGAAATAAGAACGGTCATTTAAAATAAAATAATATGTATTTCAATATGTAAATGCCCAGGCAGGCACACAAGAAACCATAATGAAGTAGACAAATGCCTGTACTTACTTAATATGAATTCATTTAAATTTAAAAGAGAGATAAGATCAGATGCCTTTCCACACACACAAGATACAGGAAAATGACAATGCAGATGTACCACAAAGACACTAGTATAAAAATAAATAATGGCAACTGTCCAGACTTACTTACATACAATAAAAGAAGGAAGGAAATAACCTTAATTAAGATAGGGATAATATGTCAAGACGAGTACAGAGTCTCACCATGGAGAAAAAGTCTGATAATCCCACAAGTGAGGAAGTAAATAAAGTCCATACACCCCACTAAATTTTCCAAATCTTCAAAAGTACCTCAAAGGACATTTTCCTTGTGGTTGACAATATCAGCTTCTACTTCGCAGGATACTGTGGGATGCTTATCATGGATTATCAATAATAAAGTATCATATTAAAATGAATATCTCACTTCAGTTTGTTCCAGTATTACTGTATAGCAATTATACAATCAGGTGGACAGAATGCCCAGAGCAAATACTTTATTCAATAATTTGGAAATAATGTCTTTATTCATTTAGGCTTCCCTCTCAGTAACTACCTTTTCCTCATGTACTGGGCCTTTCACATAACTTCTTGTTAAATAAACATCATTTACAAAAGTACTCTGATTTGTATTTTAGAGGGTGTAGTCAAGCAGGACTTGAGAAAGTCTTGCAGGACATAGGGCAGTTCTTCATTATGTTGCACCGTCCTGCACAGTGCAGGACAGCCAGCATTCCTGGCCACTCCCACTAAATGGCAGGAGAATCCCCCGCAGTCACGTCTACAATGTTCCAAAACACCCTCTAGGGGTCAGTACTGTGCCCATTAAGAACCGTCAGGCTAGACTCTGGGGATACCACGGTGAGCACAGATCCCCTCCTGCCCACATAAAACTTAAGTCTAGTGAGGGACACAGGCAAAAATCAAAAAAAATCACAAAAAGAAAGTTACGTCTAATTGCAAGTTGTGCTGTGTGCTTAAAGGAAAGGAATGTGATGCTGTGAGAATGGGTATTCTAGGGGATCAGTCAAGGCTTCCTCATAAAAGCGACAACTGAACAACAATTTGAAAGATGGAGAGGCTTCTTCACCTTACAATCAGTGAAATACGATGTAAGGATCTTCTGATGCTCACCTTGAATCCTCAATCCTTCTACAGTATTACAGATACAGATATAGAGAGTATGGGAGAGTGTTCTGGAAGGATACTGCCTCTATGACACAGTACCAAAATAGTCTAATATATCCCATTTTTCCTCGTATTTTATTTACTTAGAATTTACTTTGTTTCCTTGAAATTTATGCTTGGGAAAAAACCACTGAAAGTGGAAAATACTCAATAAAGTTTAATTTAATGACAGTATCATTTTATTCTGCTAAGTAAGAGTTCTTAGTAATTATTTCAAATTTTTGAAGTACAGCTATAATGTTTTCATAAATATATAGATGAAGAAATGGACTCAAGATAGCTAAATAAATATATTGCCCAAGTTCACACAGAAAATAAGTGTGAAGGAAATAACTAGTAACGCCTGCTTCCCAGACCAACAGATGCTTTTTCTTCATTGCATTATTTTTCTTTGTGTTTAGGTGCATTACATGCTATGTTGCTCATGTCATCTAATAGGTCTTAGAAATGTAGAGAAGAAAAAAATAGCTTAAGACTTATTTGGTTTTAAAAAGAAAAATGCTTTGATAGACCCTCACGAATGCTTTGATAGACCCTCAAAAATGCTTTGATAGACTCACATAAATACTACTTTTGTGCTCATACTTTGATGTCTGACCTTTGCCTTCAATATGGGTACAGAGTTTGGAATAATTTAATAATTTTAATCTGAGCCAAATTTTCAGAAAACTGCAATACAAAAGCAATGATAGAAGATTCATGAGTAGGGAAAGTGTGGAGAAGATGACTGGTTTTCATTTTAAAGACCTCATCATAAGCACTAATAGATCAGATCCAAAAAAGAAGATTATAAATGAATCAATCCATTACAAGTACCAGCTGAACATTTTTTTTTTTTTGGAGTATAATTGCTTTACAATGGTGTGTTAGTTTCTGCTGTACAATGAAGTGAATCAGCTACATGTATACATATATCTCCTCCCTCTTGGACCTCCCTCCCACCCCGCCCCTTATCCCACCCATCTAGGTCATCACAGAGCACAAAGGTGAGCTCCCTGTGCTATACAGCAGGTTCCCACTAGCTATCTATTTTACACATGGTAGCGTATTTATGTCAAACCTTTTTGAAGAATGCTACAATGTAAAAACTCATCAGTTAGTTCTCAGATCCCCAGGATACTGATTCTCCTTGCAGTACTCATGAACCCTAAAAGTCACCCACATAAGATGGCTGCCCAGGATGGTACACACAAGTTGAGAGCAGAACCAGAACTCCAGGAGTGATGAAGGAATATATCTGATTCTAAGGATTCCACATTTCTGTCATATAATAACAATCTGGCCTAGAGGCTTTAAACTGTAACCATACTGCTATTCTACAGGTGAACATATAGTATGACCTGCACAATCAGACTACTTGGGTTCAAATCCACCAAGTGTTAGCTTTTTGACCTTGGGCAAGGTCATTCGATGCCTCAGTTTCCTCACCTATAAAATGGCTATGATAACTGTACTCATCTCTAGGTTTAAAAGCAAGATTAAGAGAGATAATACATGTGAATCATTTAGAACAATGCCTGGCATACATGGCAAACTCTAATGATTATTAGCTATTACTATTATTTTATAAACAGAAAATTTAAAGCTTTCAGTAAATGCAATGTTTCACTATCAGTAACATTATATATATATCAGTAATGTTATAGATGTCTACCATATTTTACCTTCTAAATTGTGAGGAAACATAAGCACTTTGAAGCTTAAAAAAGACAAGTTGGTAAAGTCAGGGGGAATAAACCATTACTGAGAATAAAATTCAGGATTGATCAACCATTAGCCCTGTGAAAAATCTCATAATGTTTAAAATAAAAACAGTAACAATTGCATTGATGTGGGAACTTTCCTTGGAAAACCCCAGAACGTGTAATCTTCCCCCCTCCAAAAGTCTATTTTCTTATTTGTAATTTAGAAGTTACAACACTGTTCAGTGTAAAACACAGAAGCATTGCTCACTATTGGAATAAAAAGTTTTAAACAGCTGTTTCATTTAAGCCAGATGAGAAATTAAAAATGAACTGAAATCATCTGTCACCAAAAGAAATTAATGACAAACATTATCTTTTGTGACAGGACTGTTATATTTCTGAAGATACCATATGATAGATTTCTGCCAGGGTACTCTGTTTAAGAAGCCGTCTATCTGCTTTGGGCAAATCACTGTAAGCCTAATCCACTTACAGAAAATGTCAACAAAATTGCCTCAACACCAGTGAGCTGAATAATAGAAAACCCTGAGCTAAATTTTAAAAATATGATTCAACTGCAGAAAGCTTTATGAATTTAGGTGTGTGTGGTGATACTGGTATCCTGAGAATTCTCTTGCAGGCATTTTGACAAAAGAGCCATTCAATAAAACAATAAGTCACTGCCTGTTGATTTCCCTGCCCTCTGCTCTTTCCTTCCCATTATTGTGATCATCTGCCTCTATGTCAACAGATCTAATAAGAAAGGACAGAAGACTGATATCAACCTTTAGCAAGGTGGCAAAGGTAATTGATTGCACTTCAGATGAAACTTTGGTAGTAGATGGTCATCATCACAAAAAAAATATTGTTTAAAAGTTCTAGCATCTCAAAGTAACTTTCCTTGTGTAATGAATGACCCTGAAATCCAACTTCATACAACTATCTTGAGTGCCACAAGCCACACGCAGAACAAGCTTCTATAAAAACCTCTGCTTCACCAACTCGTGCTATTTCCATTTCAAAAAGATTATTTACAGTGGCTTGAAGGATGTAGGATGCCTCAAACCCCGGAGCAGACAAAGGCTATAGAGATAGTTACTAATATTAGAAGGATATTTTTAAAAATCCATTCTGGAATTTACTTGGTAAGGTTTCACTTTAAGAAATTACTGATTGCATTGCTTAAATTATTGGCTACTTGATTCACCCAAAAAATAAATCTGCAAAAATGCCAGAATAAGAGTGTAGATGCAATAACAAAGGTCCAACATCAGGGTGAACTGATCACAAAATGGCTTCAGCTGCTTAACGGCCGCAGCGCTGAGACTTTCAGTAAGCAAGTGGTTTCTTGTGACATCTGGCCCTGTGTTGCACAACTCCAGGGCCTCCTTTCACACTGTCTTCTATGTGCATAGCATTCCCTGCAGCCCAATGACAAACGTACTGCATCTGGTCTAGACATGTCCTTTCACCAAGGACATTTATTCTTTATTCTCTGCCGAATCATAATGCTTTTAAAAAGACTGAAACTGTCCCCTTTAGGAGTGCATCATGGCATGTGCAGAACTAGCCTACCCAGTGGCTCTATAGGCACCTATTTACACTGGCGTGACTTCTAGTTTCAGTGTCGCTTGCAATGGCCAAATAGCTATTAGCAAGACATTGTCAAAGGGGCAACTGCCTTGTACTCTCCACCTATTTTTTTTTTTTTATTAATGAGGGCAAGGCAGCTATTAAATGAAATGTGCTACTTTTATTAACAGTTAAATCAAGCAGCAGCCAACTCAGCTCCCTCCACAGTGACTGTTTAGAGATTTAGTCATTAATGAGGTACTCACTGTTGGTGGCCCAAATCCAGTAGGGCATTTGGTTAAAGACTAGACTACTGTTACTCCAAGGAAATGTCAAGACCTGCTTTCCCTAATGTGAGACTTGCTCAAATTTCAGATCTCAAACTCAAGCCATCCATAACACCAAACTATTAGCCACACATTTTCCTCATGCTTTATATGTTTGTTTTTAAAATTATGCTGCTCAAAAGTTAAAATAATAGCATCCAAATTTCCATATTGTGTCATGTTGGCTTAATCAACTTATCTACTGCTATCCATCTGTCTGTGTATACATCATCCTGAATACCTCAGTAGGCGTATCATGAAAATAAGGACATTCTAAGTAACCACTCTACTGTCATTGCCCCCAACAAAGTTGGCATTCATTCAGTAATCTCATCTGACTGCGGTGCATGTTAAATTGCTTAAATGTCCCAAAACAACTTTTACAGCTTTTTTAAAAGTCCAGAATCCATTCAAGTTTCACACGTTCCTAGCATCTTTGAAAATAATGATCCAGCTATGTGAGTTAGAGCAAAAGCACGAGTGACAGGTGAGTGCACACGGAAACTCAACAGCAAGTTCACAGCAATAAGTACCACTTCCTTGAAAGACATACATTTATTACCTCAGCTTCACTCCTGTACACTTAGTGGATTACGCACCACTAAATCATCACATACACTTGTCAAAACATTTCTTTTGAATGTCAAATACCATCACTCTTATATTCTTATTTTTAAATCAACTTTATAAATATATACGCCTGGAAAAACTCACCATACATTCACCAAACCCATTCAATTTTGTGAATGTCATGCTGCTCTTCCTAGGCAGGCCTCAGATTTCTTTCCAGAATAGATGACTGTGAAAATCAGACTATCAGAAACTTCCATTCCAATATTTCAGTAGCTGGTATTTTTTTAGGCCTTAGCTATGCAAACCAAAAAACTCCACATTTTTAGAGGAACTTTGAATTATCCCCATGTAAAAGATCCAGAACACCATTTGCCAAGCCTTGCATGACCCTGTCCAAGTCCACAGACCCCTGCTAAAGAAAACAGTGTCAGGCTGACCTTGAGCTGGGATGGCTTTGCCCTGTGCTTTAAAAACCCATCTCCCCAGCCACAAGTGGTTAAACCAAGCATCACACTGGCCCAGGAGTGGCCACTCAATGGGGGCCAGTGACCTATGACTCCAGGCAGCAATGACACCAATTAGTCAAACCAATCGGATGAACTCTCTCAGAAAGTGAGCCTGGGAAATTCGAAAAGCCTCAGTTGCTCACAAAAAGAGATGCTGGGAAACAGAGGGAAGAAAGAGAGAGGAGAGAGCTGAACTTAGGGCTACAGCACTAGCGTGAAAATTCTGAATTCTTGCTCCTGAGAGAGGAAAAGATAACACAGTGCCTTAAAGCCTCCTTGATCTGCCATGATCTTCTAGCCGGAGGTTCTGTGAGGCTGTGGCTTCCCTTCTTCCCAGGAGTTGTGTTGCTTGCATTGTCATTTATAGTCTCACCTGCAAAAAGCCTAAATGAGTCCCTGTTCCCTGTAACTCAGGCAAAAAAAAAAAAAAAAAAAAGTCTACCAAAACAGAGTTTAAACCATGCTTTCATCCCAGCTAAGGCTTTCTAAGCTTCTTGTAGAGAAAAGCAGAATCCGTCAAAAAGATAGAAAGGACAGGCATTGTGGCAAGGACAGGCATTGTGGCTGATGTCTGCAGTGCAAAGACAATTAACAAATTATGAATTGGCCGTGTGACCTTGGGAATATCATCAACTCCTGTTTCCTTTTCTATTAAACAAGAAGACTGGATGAGATGCTCTCTGAGTTCACCTTATATACCCAATGTCTATCATTTATTAATTAGGGCTCGATTTAAAACGGCTGTGTTAAAATTCATTACCTCATTATTTTAAGTGAGAGAGACTGTCTAGCGGGAAAGAGAGAAAGAAGCAATGAAAGTGTTATGTTAGGGGAAGAACAGGGTGCTGTGGAGAACACGTGGCAAAGATCCTAACCTTGATGAGGCGGGAGGGGCGGGAGAAGACGCCACGCCAGAAAAGGTATCCTGAAGGCCTGGCACCTGCGGTGAAGTGCCCAGTGCAGTGTGGGAAGAAAGGCTCCCGCGGAGCAGGGCTGCCAGCAGAAGGGAAGGCCGGTATAACTGCTCAGCATGACAGCCTAACTGGTACCACTGAGGGAAAAGTTCGGTGTGTCTGGGGTTGCGCCTGAAAGAGGAAGGCGATGAGAGGCGAAGCTGGACGGGAGGAGGTCGCAGAGGGCTCTGCAGGCGAAGTTAAGACGTTTGCAGGAGGAGCCATGGGAAACGTTGGAAGGGCTTTACGTGGGCAGAATGGCCATGACCAGGCTTACGTTTAGAAAGGTCGCCAAGCTGCCGTGCTTCGGAGGGGGGCAAGGGTATATGCAGAAGGAAAGATTTTTCACTAACCAGGGAGATAAATAACTAAGGCCATAGCTGTGGGGACAGAGATCTCTTAGGGAGATATTTAGGAGGCTGACCCAGCGATCCTTGGTAATTGCTTAGAGGTGGAGGCTTAGGGAAAAAAATCAAGGATAACCCCAGGATTCTTGCTTGGATTGCTCTGAGTTGTCATTCGTTCATTTAAGTAGGGATAGCAGAGGTGTCGTGGAGGGCAGGCAGGAGATGTGGGTGGAGATGAGCAGAGTTTGAGACGTGCTGGCCTCGCTGTGGCTGAGAGACCCCCAGAGTGCAATGCCGGGGGGGTCCTTGGGAGGGATGTGTGGGGAGTGGAGGTCATTCAGGGATAGAAAGACACACTTGGACCAATGATATCCATGTGGGATTCAACAGCATAGAGGGGGCAATAGAAACCATTAGCGTGGTCAGGATGACCCAGAAAGAGAGGATGCAGTAAGAGAAGAGAGCCTAGGCTAGAACCCTAAGAAACACCAGAATTTAATAGAAGAGTAGAGGAAGGGTAACCTGCAAAAACTGCTGAGAAGAAAAAGCCAGAGATGTAAGAGGAAGGTCAGGAATGTCCAGAGGATGTCCCCAAAATCAAGGGAAGCGGTGATGCAAGAAGGAGGGAGTGATCAGCCATGTAGAACGTTCCCAAGTAGTCAAGGGAGATAAAAGCTGAAACACATCCACAAGATTTTGTGACAAGAAGGTGACTGGTGACTCTGATGAGAACAATTTAATGGAGTGTCAGGGGAGGAAGACAGAGTAAAGTTGGCTAAGGAGTGCATGGGAGGCAAGGAAGTGCATACAGCAAGTGTAAACAACCTTGTTAAGAAGTTTGGCAGTGTAGGCGAAGAGAGAGATAGGAAGTAAAGTAGCTGGAGGGGAGCTGAAAGTATTTATAAAAGCTATTTTCTATGTATAAACACGGTTAAGCTGAACAATGAATTGTGAAAGCAGAAAGACAAAACATGAAATGGAATAACTAAAAGCCTCTACTTCTTGGACTGACTGTTGTTCTCACTTGATCTTCATGGTATCCTAATGTTCCTTCTCCTTATATCAGAGCCTGTTATTTGTATGAAGTGGGAAAGTTACCCAGCAATTAAACATGTAAAGCATACTAATTTAAATATATAAGTAAATCTACCTAAGCTTAAAAGTATAAAAGCAGGGATAGCACATGGTCTATGCATTTATAACTACCCCCAGAAAATGAAGTTCTCACGTTGTCCACCAGGTGGCTCCCCTGTTTTGGGCTTAGGTAGGGAGCTCCTGTCTGTCCACAAAAAGCTTGTGTTCCAATGGTTAGAAACGGCCTTCTAACATCATTTGGTTAATTCCTCTGCTTCCATGTAGATTTGCACCTCAATCATTCTAAGTATGTAAGAGAGACCTCAAATAAATTCTGAAAACTTACAATGTCATAAAAAAATATCCATGTATCACCAACCGGTATATGCAAGCATTTTTAGATGGAAAATATCTTTCGCAGCAAAATCTGAATAGTCATGCCTCTTCAAAGACAAAAAAAATAATAATAAAAAAAAATCTGGCTACTTGCTTTCTCAATTCGGTGAAAGGAGAAAAAACTAATTCTAAAATGTCCAATAAATTTGTTTTATATAACAATAAATAGGTTAAAATATCAATGCCTCTTTTATGTATAAGGCAGTATCTTTATACTTGCTGTTTGGAGAATTTTAACACGCATAACTTAATCTAATATGATGTAAAGCTCTCCGGTTTACATAATTTGTTGATGGTTCTAAGACATAAAGATCTTTCCTCTACTTGATAGGGGTTATTAGCATGATTTAGCATTCAGGAAATGTTATCGTTATGCATTTATGAATATTCACAATAAGCAAATTATGTGGGTTGAAGGGCAGTTGGAAAGGTCCACCCCCCCACAGATACTTCTCTTTGCCCCTCTCCCATCCTACTGTACCTGAAACACCCACTAACACCAGAAATAACACAGGAAAGGGGAGGGGAAAGATTAGTTTTACAACTACCAGTGTACAAAGGGGTTAAACACACACACACACACACACACACACACACCATACTAGCTAAAGCCAGTTTCCCTCACTTGCCTATCTTTTAGGAGACAGTTCTAGCATTTTTAACTTGTTAATAGTATAGCATGAACGTCAGCACCTCAGGTTTGGAACCCACATGGAAATGAGAGAAGCACTAAGGTAGGTGTGGCTCTCTCTGCAGGGCCCCTTGGGAAATCCCCATGACCATCCCCGGGGACAGCACATCATGTTACTCCTTATTTATCCCTCTTTCCTCATTTTCTGAGAAACTTGAAGAAAAAAAATCCAAAACATTAGCCACTGAGCAAAATCACCTCGGAAGGCAGGAATGCCCATGGGATATTTGGAGAATTGCAGAGGGATTGCCATGGCTGGAGCACAGGGGGAAAGTGAAGATGAATACTGTACAAGAAAAATAAAAGCAGCATTAAGGTCATTAAGGAATATGACCTACTTAACAAGGCAAAACAACCTCATCAGAGACAAATTAAAAGAACTGTATACACCCAGACAGGATCTTAAAACTTTGTTACCCTAGAGACTTGAGAAGCTGTATTCCTCTAAGGGAAATACTTGTTTGTTTCATAGAAGCATGTTTGTTGTGCTGCTTATGTAAAAATTTACGTCATGTTTGTTCAGAACAAATACTGACACGGTCTCACCATCTCCTAGCGGGATCCCCTGAGCCACTCTTCCTTACCCTTTATTTTTTTTTATTGCAGTATAATTGCTTTACAATGATGTGTTAGTTTCTGCTGTACCGTGAAGTGAATCAGCTCTATGTTTACATATATCCCCTCCCTCTTGGACCTCCCTCCCACCCCCCCACCCCACCTATCTAGGTCGTCACAGAGCACCGAGCTGAGCTCCCTGTGCTATACAGCAGGTTCCCACTAGCTATCTATTTTACACATGGTAGTGTATTTATGTCAAACCTAATCTCCCAATTCGTCCCACCCTCCCTTTCCCCCCCCACCATGTCCACACGTCCGTTCTCTAGGTCTGTGTTTCTATTCCTGCCCTGCAAATAGGTTCACCTGCACCATTTTTCTACATTCCACATATACACGTTAATATACGATATTTGTTTTTCTCTTTCTGACTTACCCTTTAACTTTCCATATTTATGTCTTGGAGCAGCCAAGCTGACACCTGCCAGAGGATGTTTCAGCACTGAGAGAAATCAATGGGTCTTGGCAGCCATCTCAGCTCCCTTCAAAGGGTGACCTTTAGGTGTGACAGCAAAAGCATATCCCCTACCATAACATATTATTTTTTTTAATCCTCTGTTTCAGGTTGCACATTTTTAATAAAGTCTCCCACTAGTGTCAACTTCAAGGGTACTGAACCATCACAGCTGATTTCCTTCTCTACTCACATTTCAGTCTCTTCTTTTTTCCCATGTACTTGGAAAAATGGAGCTTGGCTGTAGTGAAGTCGAGGTTAGTTTTCTCGGCTGTGGAGGGTCCAAAGTCTGCTATGTTATTTCAAGGGAACAGTTTCCAACATTTCTCATCTCTATAAACCACAAGAGGTTTATTTTGTACAGTCAGGTGTTTGGTATTTATTTATTTGTTTGTTTGTTTGTTTGTTTGTTTTTTTATGGCTGTGTTGGGTCTTCGTTACTGTGCAAGGGCTTTCTCTAGTTGCGGCAAGTGGGGGCCACTCTTCATCGCCGTGCGCCGGCCTCTCACTATCGCGGCCTCTCTTGTTGCGGAGCACAGGCTCCAGACGCGCAGGCTCAGCAATTGTGGCTCACGGGCCTAGTCGCTCCGCGGCATGTGGGATCTTCCCAGACCAGGGCTCGAACCCATGTCCTCTGCATTGGCAGGCAGATTCTCAACCACTGCGCCACCAGGGAAGCCCCACAGTCAGGTGTTTTAAATAAAAAGGAAAAAAAAATCTTAAAGATCCCCTAGTTACTATGGACAAATTGCTCATAAATATAAAAATGAACACTGTAAGAATGCAAAACCTCAATATTCATAATACTAAAAGAAAAAGAAATCTATCTCTAGTTTAAAACCAAGCCCCGTTCCTCATTTTGAAGGCCAGCCTAAGATGAGATTTGTACCTTGGCCTGCAGCCAAAAGTGGACTATTTTGGTCCATATATATAGACAGATATAGATACAGATACATAGATATATAGATATCTTCTATTCTCTAAGGAATTAACAGTTAAGGACCCTCTTACTTTACTTTGTAATTCTGGTATAATCCTATAGCCCGGACAATAGGCACATGTGGCTATCGAGCAACTGAAATGTGACTAGTGCCATGAGGACGGAATATATAATTGTATTTAATTTCAATTATTTCCATTTCAGTAGATACCCGTGGCTAGTGTTGTCCACATTGGACAACACAGGCTGAAAGGTGGTGCCAACCTTCAGCAATACAGTGAATTTAGTAAAATTATTTGTCACTCTCTCCAGCCTCTTTCCTGGCATAGCACTTGCCCCAGTTAGAACTAAATAACTGATGATGGCTTGCACTTTTTAACATTTGCATCTCTCACGAGAACACACACTTCTTAAGTGCAGTGGCTGCCTTTGTCACGGGCACAGCTGTATGCCTAGCAGGTAGCACAGAGCCCCGCCCAAAGCAGAGATCCAAAGCATCTGTCAAATGAAACAATAAACTAGGTGCCATTGACTACACAATCACCTCAGCCTACAATTTCCTTGACAGCCACCTCCCGCAAAATCTCATTTTCCAACTTTTTAATTCTGGCAAGGAATAGTCAATTCACCCCAAAATGAGCCCATCCTTTTATAACAAATATATTGCCCCCTACCTTTTACTCAGGCCCTTTTTAACAAGAATTTTCTGGAGGATGACCATGATACCAGTAGCAATTTCAAGGTCAGGTGGAGTGATAACAGGTATAATTCTCCACCTCGTTGGGGAGGCAGGAACCAGTGGAGTAATAATGGATATATTTCATGGGAGACGTGAACCAGTGGAATCCTTCTAATCACACGACTAAGGAGACTGTCCTATCTGCCCACATCAAGACCAAGTCATGTGGCCATTGGCACCCCACGTCACATAAAAATGCATTCTAAGTAAATTATATTTTTGGCCAATGGTTAATAGAATATTGTGGCATGTGTTTTCCTAATGGGTTTTATATTAGAAAATTCCTTAAACTTTAGCTTACAATCTTTCTCTTCCTGAGTCACTGCTATGGATTTTCATCTGTTGAAGTCTTAATCGCCAACATGATGGTATTTGGAAGTGAAACTTTGGGGAGGTAATTAGGTTTGGATGAGGTAATTAGCCCCCATGATGGGAGTGGTGCTCCTATAAAAGGGTAAAGAGATTTAAGCTCACTCTCTCTTCACCATGTGAGGAAACCAGGAAGAGGGTTCTCACCAGAAATCGACCTTCTAACTCTCTGATCTCAGACTTCCCAGCCTCCAGAACTGTGAGAAATAAATGTTTGCTGTTTAAGCCACCCAGTCTGTAGTATTCTTGTAATAGCAGCCCTAACTGATGAAGACAGTTACTGTATTAGTTTCCTAGGGCTACCAAAGCAAAGAAACACAGACTGAGTGGGTGGATTAAACAACAGAAGTGTATTTTCTCACAGTTCTGGAGGCTAGAGCTCTGATATCAATGTGTGGGCAGGGTTGGTTTCTTCTGAGGCCTCTCTCCTTGGCTTATAGATGACCGCCTTCTCCCTGTGTCCTCACCTGGTCTTTCTTCTGGGCGTCTATGTTTAATCTCCCCTTCCTATAAGGACCACCAATCATATTAGATTAGGGCCCCCCCCATGACCTCATTCTAACTTAGCTACCTTGTTAAAGACACTACCTCCAAACAAGGTCACCTTGTGAGGTAATGGGCATTAAGACTTCAACATATGAATTTTAGGGGAACACAATCCAGCCCATAACAGTGACCTCTCTCCCAGTGCTCCAATCTGTGACTCAAGTTAACTTGTTATCTATATCCAAACACACTGGAAACCCATGTTTAAAATTTGGAGATAGTTTGCCTATTGTACTATGAATCAAGAGCCCTTCTCTGCCCATCTGAAGACCCCCCTGCATTTATAAATTTGTAAGTTTAGGATTTAATTATTATTATAAAGTACGGTTTTACTGCTGTCAATATGCGTTTTCATATGTTATATATGAAATAGACACGTAACCAGTGGGGCAGTCTTGTCATAAGATAAACAAGGACTCTGGGTCCAGACAGCCTGGGTTTCAATTCTGGCTCTGCCACTCATTAGCTAGTTGACCTTGTTAAAGGTTAGCTATCACCTAACTTCTCTGTCCCTTAGTTTTCTCATTTGTAAATCATAAATATTAGTAGTACTACACCATCTGGTTGTTATTAGAATTGAATGGTTTAATAAGTATGAAGCATTTGGAACACTGTCTAGCAGAGGATAAGCATTTTATAACTGTTAGCTTATTATTATTATTATTATTTGTTGTTGTTGTTGTTACTAAAGTGCTTTCTGTATTAAGAAAAATATTTCTAAGAGAATTATATTCATCAATTTCAACCAGTCATATGCTTGATTCCAGTTTTAAGGTGAATATTCCCTAAAATGTCCCATTTCTTTCTGGTGTACACAAGCTGTTTTTCAATAAATCTCTAAGTTATTATAAAAATAATGATGATCTCAAGATAAGAGGATTTTTCCACAAGCGTAACAAAGACCAGTGGGAGAAGGTCTGCCTGTTTGGGGCATAAGTGAAATCCAGGAAGGAGAGCAAACTCCCAAGGCATTTTCACATATTTATAGCCCTAGGTGTATGATGAGCTCTTAATAAATATTTAAAGAGTGACAGTGATGAAGATGGTGATGATTCACAAAGGGAGGAAGGAACTCAAAGATAAAAGTTACCTAGATTTTAAAAAAAGATCACATAAAAAATTCTAAAGTTCAGTCACTTGGATTGTTAATGATATCTGAACCATGCTGGAAAAAGACAAAAAATCCAAAGATAATTAAAGTATATTTTTTCATCCTCTTATGAGCAAATAAAGGCAATAGTCTAAAGTCTTATTGTACTAGGGCAATTTTTAATATCTTTTCAGGTTTAGTTTCAAATAATTCAGTTCAGCAAATACATCTTGACAACATACCACCCGCTGCTTCTATTGCAATAATAAAAAACTGAATGCGGGAACTAGTTGTAAAACATAGAATAGGCCCACAAAAAGTGTCTGTAATGTGTACTCAGAATATTTGTGTACGTGTGTGCACACTCCATTTACGTGGCATGAACTGAGGAAAACGGCTGGAAGGATCTGAAGCAGTGATCTGGAAAACTGTGTGACTCTAGAAACAACCTGAGAATAGTCACTAGTTGCCGGACAGAGAGAAGATGAGTACCTGGAGGATGAGAAAAGTAAAAGTGGGCAGTGGGCCTCCTGAGAGAAAAAGCTAAAGCCAAATTACCAATCTAGTGCCCATGGGTGCCTGCCCATGTTCTGTGAAGACAGAATGCCCTGGTCAGAAAAGATGGGGAGGAATAGGCCAGGGAAAACGACACTCCCCAGCAGTAGAAAGAGGAAGCAAGAGGACAATATGCCAACCCCCTGAGGAAATGGAGCTGCCAAGAACTGCAGAAACACCCAGCTCCCCAACTGGCACACAGGCATCAAGTGGTGACCTTGGACACCATGACTGTGGACGTGAAGAACAAGCTTTGGAGTTACACAGATGGAGGTGCTCATCGAGCTCTGCTGCTTCCTAGTCAGTTATGTTCTCTTGAACAAGCTGCTGAGCTTCTGTAATCCTCTGTGTTCTCAGCTTAAGCTCACACCACAGTGAGGCACAGGCCCAGCCCTGAAGGAGCGCAACCTCTTACGAGAAAAGACATGGGAGCAAATCCTTACCAGAAAGGAGTGAAACTGTGTATCAGCTACAGATACAGCACTTCTAAAAGGAAGATTATGTGGTTTTGTTGGAAGTTGAAGAATGGGGGCATGGAGAGCAAAGAACAGGGAAATCTTCCCTAGAAAAGTCATAGGTGACCCTGTGCTGGACTGAGTGATGAGGAGGAGCTGGGCAGGTGACTGAGGACAGAAAGAACGTTACAACTGGCAGGAACAGCATGTGCGAAGGCACAGAGTCCTGCAACTGCCCAGTAGGTCCAGGAGCCGCAGAACTGTGGGAGAGTGGGAGCATGAAAGGTGGAGGTGCAGAGCTGTACAGAGGCCCCATCACACTGGACCTTCTAACCAGACCAAGAACTTAGAATTCTTTCCTATGGCTGACAGGCAAACATCAAAAAATATTTCTCTCCCTCAAGTCTACTTGGGCTGTTAAAAAAGTGTGTTTGGGGCTTCCCTGGTGGTGCAGTGGTTGAGAATCTGCCTGCCAATGCAGGGGACACGGGTTCGAGCCCTGGTCTGGGAAGATCCCACATGCCGCGGAGCGGCTGGGCCCGTGAGCCACAATTACTGAGCCTGCGCGTCTGGAGCCTGTGCTCCACAACAGGAGAGGCCGCGATAGTGAAAGGCCCGCGCACCACAATGAAGAGTGGCCCCTGCTTGCCACAACTAGAGAAAGCCTGCCCTCGCACAGAAACAAAGACCCAACACAGCCAAAAATTAAAAATAAATAAATAAATAAATAAATAAATAAATAAAAATAAATAAAGAAAAAGAAACAGATGGTTTGGGCTTCCCTGGTGGCGCAGTGGTTGAGAATCTGCCTGCCAATGCAGGGGTCACGGGTTCGAGCCCTGGTCTGGGAAGATCCCACATGCCGCGGAGCAACTAGGCCCGTGAGCCACAATTACTGAGCCTGTGCGTCTGGAGCCTGTGCTCCGCAACAAGAGAGGCCGCGATAGTGAGAGGCCCGCGCACCGCGATGAAGAGTGGCCCCCACTTGCCACAACTAGAGAAAGCCCTTGCACAGAAACGAAGACCCAACACAGCCATAAATAAATAAATAAATAAAGATTAAAAAAAAAAAAAAAGACAAAAAAAATTGTGTTTGTGCTTTTTTAATCCTCTTAAATGAATTTAGAGCATTCTTTCCTGAAGATTAAAAAAATATTAATTAAATTTTCTCTCACAAGCTTGTATTAGACTTGAAAAGAGGATCGGATATTATTTTTCCAATGCCTCTTGTTTCTGTCATCTGGAGTTACAAACGGAATCAACCAAGTTTGGTTGTCAAAACCAATTAAAGTTAAGATCTAGCTAAGCTACAAATGAAATTTCCTCATCTGATGTATCTAATACTCTGGATTGTTGAGCTTCTCTACTGTGCTTCAATAGACAAATAAGTGGCAGGTTCACAAGAAGACACACACTGCACATGGATCCTTGGAAATTACTAAAGACTTCTCTGAAATGTAAATCTTAGTAGGAAAAATCACTGTAGTAGAAAATAATTAAAATTAATATAAGTAATAAATACTTAAGGACACTCCCCCAAAACTTCATGGAAAACAGAAGGCTAGAGATAGAAAAATGATTACATTGACCATTTCACGGCAGCTATGTGAGAAATCCAGAAGGCACCATTCACATAGACTCAAAGGGAATGGCGCCCCCTAGAGCTGTGTAGTACACAACTCATACGGTAATATTACTGCATAGCAGCTCTGACCCATTCAAGGATCAGATTGTTAAACCTTGTTGCAAAAAGGAAACTACGCTGGTGTAGAAATGTGTAATCAAGAGATCCAGGAAGATAATTTTAGTTGTACTGATATTTAACTTCACTGAATTTCATAAAGTCTCATGTGATTAATTATCGAGGCCAGCTGTGTTTCAGGGTCTCCTGTGAAAACTCTTCCTGGGTATCCTTGACAAAGGAGCCAAAGGAAATGACCTTCCCAGGAGCAGTTATTTAAAGAGTAAAAACAGTGGTAATCACTTTACTATTTGCTCCCTTTCCCTCTGACCAGAGAGGAAGTTCAAGAATAAGATGTTTCTGAGACGAACCCAATAATCTGTAAGGTGGTGGTTGGTAAGTGAAGGATGACAGAAATGATTCAGTCTGAGTGATATAACTGTAATTTAGTAGCTAAGACAGTACTTTCCAAAATTCAGAAATGGAATTTCCACCCTGGCAGTGTTTGTAATTATCATATTGTTATACACTTTTATGTTTTTCACAAGAACAACTGAGGATACTTTTAGACAACCAAAAACTCAGAAGAGATGTCATTTCTCCATTATTATTATTATATCTACATGTATTATTACAGAGCTTACAACGAGTGAGGTTAGTAAATGGATTGTTTAATATAAGTGTCAGGGGGCTATGTTATAACACACATACACACACACACACACACAGAAGCACACACTATATATACACATAATTGTTTCTTTCAATGGTATTCTTCCTCTCCCGGACAAAAATGTGTTATAGATAAAAGAGAAGAGGAAGGAAGTTGCTGGGTTTTCCCTCTCTGGTCTCAGATTGCATAAAAAGACTCTATAGGCTGACTCAGAGGATACACAATATACATTGTTAAGAATCTTTAGTCTCATTTATTCAGACTTAATATTAAGCCATAGCTACAATTAAAACACACTTTTCATACACAAGCATTTACATGCCAGCTTCATTTTTTAGCAGGCTGGGGTATCAGTTTCTTGGTTGATATCAAATCCACAATAAACAAAAGAGCCTGTTTCCTCCAACATTTTTAATAAGTGTAAAGAACCATCTGGAAGATAAAGGAATGAGGAAGTCATGTGCAACCAGCCATGATTTCACCAGCAAATAAACTGTCTATAGCTCTCAAACGTCAATATGACTTCTCCATGATGTTCAAAATGTACTCATCAAAGCAGTCTGAAGGAATAAACTACTGATTCAGTAATGCACCCACCAGAGAACACGAGTAATTCTAAAACTTTCAACCTTCCCTCTCTCTATATTTTTGCTTTCAAAAAAAAAAGTGAAGCTCAATTAAATCTGGAGAAGTAGAAAATTACAGTGAGACAAACCCATATTTCTGACCCAAAGCAATCAGAAATGGCTGCTGAAACCCAGGCCATAATTTTAAGGCATCTTGTATATTTCAAATGTATGTGAGAAATACATCTCTTAATGCATGTTTGAGGAAAAAAGCTCAACTTTCTGAAACTAGATTTGTTGGGAATTGATCAGGAACTTCTTTTTTGGCCCACAAGATTAATATTTCTCAGACAACAGGATTTACAAACCCATTTAATTCTAGTTTTTTCATAATGTCAGCTGCTGAGTAGCAGACAACTGGGAGATCTATAGTATTCTAGTTGATTAAAGGGTACCTCTGAGAGATTTGGATTGCAATCTTTTTATCCTGGAATACATTGTGAAGTAATTTAAGAACTTTCCATCCCTGAGTCCACTGACTCAAAACTCCATTGAGAATAGTATCTTTTAAATAAACACTCAAAGAGTTTGGCTAATTTTAGAAGACATAGCTTTGTTGTGGCAGATTTACAAACCAAATCAGAAGGGGTTAGTGTATTTTGTTGTACACTGAACGATTCTCTTTAGCTAGAAAGAAACCTATACTTTTTTGTCTCTGAAAGCAAGCAGTTTCTACCTAATAATTTGATAACCTTCCCATAAAATCATATGATAGTGCAAAAGTTTAAGACTCAATTTTAAGTCATAGTTCTGTGACAGGGAGTCTTTTCCTTTCCAAAATTATCTTCTTTCAAAACATTAATGCGATGATTGTAACGATAATGATGATGATGATAAGTGTTTCTTTCTTATTCAAACTTTTCTGAACAGTTACGTGTAGATTTTTTTATGAACCTAAATAAACTAAACTTAGTTTTAAAAATCCAAAGATATTTCTTTTTCAAAAAATCTATAACTAATCTTTTCATAAAGCCATGGATTTTTCCTTAAATGGGAAATTCAGTTCCTAATTATTCTGTGTTAGTGAAAAGGTACCTCCACTTATTACAGATGCTTAAAGTATCACTAATATATGCGGAGTGATTTAAAAATAGAAAATTGTTTTACAAGAAGTGGGAAATAAAGGAGAAAAAAATCCCTCCACCCCCAATGCCAGTCTGTTACTATGAATATGTAATCTCATACATGCTGTATATTTGAGCACACTAGATCTACTTAAAATAAGATAAGTCTAACTAAATTGGAAGATAATCACTTCTGGATTGAGGGAAAGCATGATCTTTTCAGTATGGTTTTAAAAGAGTAACATCTAATTTCATTATTCTTACCCTAAAATGTTCTTTACACATTAATATTTACAGATATGTATATATATATGTGTGTGTGTGTGTGTATACATATACACACACACACACACACACACACACACACACTATAACATTTCTTATACACATATTTCTATATGTATGTGTGTATGTTGACAATGTTAAACTTTACCCAAGCCCTATGTTCTTGGAAAACAAGGATGGTTAAGAAACCCCAGGATTTTGTGTTCCAGGAAATGGCTTACTGCCCAGAGCCACCCTTCCCCATATGACTTAGATAAGACTCATGGATGCCCTCCTTGTTTACCTATGCCAGACACAGATCCTCCAAGTTCCCTTTCGGAAATGATTAGCTGAACTGTTTGTACCCATTAACCAATTTGGACAAAATACATGCTTCCTTGACTCAGCCAAACTTAAGTTAAGCTTCTCTCCTCCCTTCAGGCCCTGATCTTTGATCCTCTCCCCAGCCTAAGTCAGCATTCAGCCCCTTCTTAATGGCCCTTCAGGATCATACCACTCAGCCACCCTTTCCCCAGACCTGGTTCTTCTAGCCTTGTTTGCCCCTTCCAGTAAAAGAAAAATTGTTTTTGTCTGACCTTTAAGAAGCTTACAGATTTTATGGAAAGATCATTCTCCCTATTTCCTGCAATTGTCCCCTTCCCCATACTGCAATAAACCTTTTAAATAATATCTCTCTTTACCTAAATCTGGGTTTGTCTTTACCTGACAATGCACACACCACACTTACATATACATTCAGAGTAGTGAGCTCACATTGCTCTGATTTGGGTTAAGAATAAGGAAATTAGATAGATGTATCCCATCTTCTTCTCCCTAGAGTAACAAGGAAAGAAGAGGAGCTTGTGTCTGAAAAACCTAAAAGGGCTATATAAGAAATTAGAATGAAGCACTTTTGCTACCAATGTTTTCTTTCCACATGTCATTGAAGAAAATAGTTAACAGAGTAAGGACATCAAACACACCTTAGACTAAGACTCTGTGTGTAAGAAACATTTTCTCTAAAAAAAGTTTTCCTGTAAGAAAAGCAAGACCTTCTATAACCTCACAAGTTGGAGCCAAGTCTATGATGCATCTATTCATTTGGATTCTGCCATTTTTGAATTATTCAAAATCATTATAAAGTGCAGCTTTCATCTGAAAAAAAAATGGACCCCCCAAGAGACACTAAATTTAGTTCTACTGGAGATAAAGTAAAGTGGTCTGTGCTTCCATAATCATATCAACAGCCTGGCTTTTATCTCTACTAAACCCCTAGGCAGCACAGCTGGTTTGCAACCACCCTAGGCAGAAATCTGGACACCATGTAACCAGCCTGCTTATTGCTAAGAAGCATTAACATTCCATCTGAACCATCCTATATTGTTGGACAAGGGCTGTTTGGAATAACGTTTTAGATTTGTGATTTTTTATTATTATACATGCATTAATTATACTCTTTAAAAAAAGATTTTACTTTTTTAACACTAATACAGTTCATATTGTATATTCTATAATGCTCTCTCTGCATCTTTTCAGCTTTAAATCACAGAAATCTCTCAAAAACCAACCTTTAAACACCCTCCTCTACAACTACAAGCTGTCAAATGAATTTTATGGATACACATGGACAGAGAATGTTGCTGCAGATTATTTTTTAGGAGATAGATGATTAAATTCACATGTAATTAGCCATATGACTCATGACCAGGTTGGATATAGTAACAAATTAGCTATGATGCTAATCAGTGGCAATGAGCGAGACAGACATCTTAGAACTCCGCAGACCAAGTTGAGGATGTCTAGCACATCTTTATTTTGATTTGTTTTCTTTTCACCGTTATTTTCAGATTGTTTTGGCAACCACACTCAAGTATCAGGATATAAGGTAGGGTTTTGGAATCCATGAAAGGCTAAAGATATTTACTCCCTGCTCAACTGGTACTTCCTCTTGGAAGACTTCCCTGACCTCCCATTAGGTCAAATCCCATTACACATTCTTATACTTCTCCTTCACAGCACTCATCACTGTGACGAATACAATATGCAGTGTGTGATTATTAATGACAGCCCCAACTATGGGTCTCATGGCCCCATGAGACCATGTTTTTATTCATGAGTACATTCTTAGGCACAGAACTCAGAACCCAATAGGGGCTTATAGGTATGTACTGAATATATGCATGTGATTTTACCCAAAAAAACCCCAAAATTACTATTTGCTAATTTATGGATTAGAGGCCTTTTATGTTGTGCACCTTCTTATTTATAAAGTTAAAGCGGAAATAAATTAAATCAACTTCTTGTGATGGAGAAAAAGATCTTTATTCTGTACTAACAAGCCGAACAATAACAAGGTTCTAAAAATGTGTCTAGGAGTACCTTTTCAAACACCTAGTCTGAGTATAAATACCTCAAACTTAGCTTATAAAACCCCTGGAATAGATGCTATGCCTGCTAAATGCATACTCTTCTTAAGGCCTAATAATATTTTCTTTTGTGTGTAAAGATAATGGTACTGACACATGAGATCAGAGTTGTTTTTCTAGTACTTATCCATTCATTCTCTCTCACCTGCCACCTCCCTCATGGTGATAAAATGACATGCATTGTAAGGCAGTTGGCTGAGATTACAAGTGAGTCTAGGCTTGCTAGGTTGAGTGAGACTAAACCGGCTGCCACTAGAATCAGATCCTCAATTTTGGCATCATCACTGTTTTGCTTTTCCCAGTTGCAGTTACCAAACATTTCCAGCATGACAAGTACCACAACTGCTCACGAAAATTAAAATATTATTTTAAAAACATTTAATAGGCCAAATAATTAAAATACATTTTTAAATAAACTGAAAAATTTTTAAATAAATGTAACCTAGAGAAGATATATACTAGGTCAATACACAACATTCCTTCCACTAGCTATTAGGCACACTTAACCTAACAATGTAGGAAACTCTTCAGGTTGACAGGTAAGTCTTTGAGTAGATAGATACACAGCTAGCTGGCTGGATAGGTGTACAGACAGACAAGTACGTCCTAAGGTAGTGACTACTTATATGGTCCACTCTGTACAATTTGCTTTTTACTATAGAGCACTTAACCTATGGAGTTTAACAGACTATAATCTGTATTTCCAGAGTAGAAGAACTTCTGTGAATTATAAACTGACTTTAATTATTAGAACGTGTATACTGTTTATTGAGTATTTTCACTACAGGATGGCCTTGAAGAACAAAAGAAAGAATAAAATATCACGCTGTTTGCAAAAATTCCCAACAGGAAAACAATATTGTTAAGATGTCAATACTACCAAAAGCAATCTATATATTCAATGCAATCCCTATCAAAATCCCCATGATGTTCTTGCAGTATTAGAAAAACCTATCCTAAAATTCACATGGAATCTCAAGAGACCCTGAATAGCCAAAACAATCCTGAAAAAGAATAACAAAGCTGGAGGACCCATACTCCATGATTTAAAAACTTACAAAGCTACAGTAATCAAAACAGTGTGGTACTGGCATAAACTCAGACACATAGACCAATGGAATAGAATAGACAACCCTGAAATAAACCATTACATAAATATGATCAAATGATTTTTGACAAGGGTTCCTAGACCATTCAATGGGGAAAGAATATTCTTTTCAACAAATGGTGCTGAGAAAACTGGATATCTATATGCAAAAGAATGAAGTTGGACCCTTACCTTACAATATATACAACAATTAACTCAAAATGGATTAAAGACCTAAATTAAGAACTAAAACTATAAAACTCTTAGAGGAAAATATAGGCTAAAATTTCATGACATTGGATTTGGTAATGATTTCTTGGATATGACACCAAAGGCACAGGCAACAAAAGAAAAAATAGACAAATTAGACTTCATGAAAAATTTTAAAATTTGTGCATTAAAAGACAGTATCATTAGAGTAAAAAGGCAAACCACAGAATGGGATAAAATATTTGCCAATCATATATCTGATAAAGGATTAATATTCAGAATATATAGAGAACTTAGAAAACTCAATAGCAAAAAAACCCCAGGTAACCCAATTCAAAAACATGCAAAGGACTTGAATAGACATTTCTCCAGAGAAGATATACAAATGGCCAATAAGCACATGAAAAGATGCTTAACATCATTAATCACTAGGAAAATGCAAATCAAAACTACAGTGATTGATATACTACCTCATACCCATTAGGGTGGCTACTATCAAAAAACCAGAAAATAAGTGTTGGTGAGAATTTGGAGAATCGGAATTCTTGTGCACTGTTGGTAGGAATGTAAAATGGAACAGCTGTTGTGGAAAACAGTATGGTGGTTCCTCAAAAAAAACCCCATAGAATTACCACATGATCCAACAATTTCACTTCTGGGTATATAAGTATTGGAATCAGGGTCTCAAAGAGATATTTGTACACCCACATTCATAGCAGCATTATTCACAAAAGCTAAAACATGGAAGTGTCCAAGTGTCTATCAGCAGATTAGTGGATAAGCAAAATATGGTATTTATATACAATGGAATATTATTCAGCCTTAAAAAGGAAGGGAATTTTGACCTGTGTCACAACATGGATGAACATTCAGGACATTATGCTAAGTGAAATAAGCCAGTCACAAAAAGACAAGTACTGCATTATTCAATTTATATTATATACTTTGAGTAGTCAAAAATCAGAGACAGATAGTAGAATGGTGGTTTCCAAGGGCTGGGGAGGAGGGGGCAATGGGGAGTTATCGTTTAATGAATACAGAGTTTCAGTTTTACAAGATGAGGAGAGTTCTAGAGATGGATGGTGATGACGGTTGCACAACAGTATGAATATATTTAGTACCACTGAACTTAAAAATGGTTAAGATAGTAAATTTTATGTTTTATATATTTTACCACAATAAAAAAAAAATCAGAAAAAAATTCCCAACAAGATGGTAGGTAGAGACCATCTTATTTGGAAAAAGCAGTCAGGAAGGGAGAAGACAGCAGTAGCAGAACCAAGCAGAACCCTGCAGGCTCCCCACACCCCCACCAAGTACAAAAGCCCCTCTATGTCCTCTGCTTCTTGTTGGTAGAAAAGCTGAAGTCTCCCAGGCCTCCCAGAGTCACAAAAAAGCAGGTTTGAATAGTTAATTATTAGGACAACAGAGTCACAGACTCAGTGTCTGATGCAAATTCTTGAGTTGTTTTACAGATACCATAACTGCCACCAGAAGGCATGACATAAGCTGCTCCATCTTGAGCAGTACTGAATCTATGGCTAGCACAATTCCAAGAACTGGCCTCAAGAGAATGGGATTAACATTACTGCTTATAATAATCTATATCTTTGTGGGCATCAAAATAATTGTAGCTTGCTCTGCCCATATATGTAAGCAGGCAACTAAAACTGTCAGCAAAGAGATGTTACAGACGCATGCTGACATCTTTCACTCTGAGAATACAGCATCCTATGTCAGCACAAAGAAGTTACAGAAGATGGACCTTCACCCCAATCCCATCAAAATGGAATGATGTTTGACAGCAGGGAATTAAAAGCAGCTCTTTTGCCCCTTTCCTGTTTGCCCATTTCTGTTCCCTTCTAAGTGTAAAAGAACCTAATTATAGGAATGAGATCACTAAGCCATTCAAACTAACTCCTGACTTATACTTTCCCAAATGCACACCATGCCTTACCTAACCTGTTGATATTTTTCATAGATAAAAAGAAGTAAGAAAGAAAAATTAAGTAGTTAAAGAATGTTTAGCCTTCTACCCCAAAGCCCCCCTAAGCAATCTTGCAGGCAGATGGCTCTCGCAAGATAACATTTGAAAAGTCAGCTAGACTGCACACAGTGGAGAACGATGACCCAACCTCCTCTCTCGATGATTCACTGAGATACTTCCCCCCAATTTTCCCTTAAAAAACCATCATGGCAGAGCAGAATCTTCAGAGTTGGTCTCAGGACAGCAGTCCACCTTCTCCCCAGACTGCTGGCTTTTCTGATTAAAGCACCTTTCCTTTCTATTGACACTTGCCTCTCGAATTACTGGCTTTTGAGCAGCGATCAGCTGATCCTGAGTTCGGTAACAGTAGGAGGGATAATAGTGGGAGACTGTGGGAAGTAAGGATAGAAACTGAGTATAATTAGGGTTTTATAGTGTCATGGGTTTTTTAAAAAAGTGGGGGGAGCAAGACATAACAGAGACGATATATAAGCAGAAAGATTTATGTTATTGATAGGTTTAGTGACAAAAGGATCAATGCCTTTAAGAATGTAATGTAGTTTAGGCACAGAAAAAGACTGAAAAATAACATACAATCATAAAATGTAAAGATGTGTAAGGATTCCAGCAGTCATACAGTCTCGTCTTATTTTTAGGTGAGAAAATCTAGCCCCAGAGAAGATAATTTTTAAAAATTATATTAATCAGTTGCAGATTCCTAGACTCATCGTCCAACTTTCTATAGGTCTAAACCCTTACATAATTCTAAGATAACACAGACGGGAATTCACAGCCCAAGAATTTGTTATTTTGTATGTATCACTAGGAAGTATTTTCCTTAGACTTAACAGAATTTATAACTTTGTTTAAACCCTTTGAACCTTGCTTCTCAAGATCGGTGACTTAAAGGCTCCTCAGCTTTGCCACTCAGGAGTCTCCTTTATTCTCAGTGAAACCTGAGGAATTTACCTATAGGGACTTCACCTCACTTCTAAATCAACTCAGGTTTGTTATCCAAAGGAAGAAGATTCCAGGACTTCTGCTCTAACAGCTTAGATGATACAGGAAAGATGGAGGCTCTGAGAGGAAGAACTGAGGCTGTAGAGGCTGGGTGAAGGAAGGAATATGAACAGGAGTATGGTCTTTGCAAAGTTTTTGCTGGAAGCACGGCTCTTAAGTTTCCTCTGTCTCATCAAGATGTGGAGGCCAGCAACAGCTAGACTAAAAGCCAGTAAAGAATAAAGCTGTCCAAGAGAAACAGGGGGCTGTCTTGATGATTCACTGAGATACTTACCCTCCATCTTTCCCTGGGTTCTCAAGGTGGGTCCAGTGTCTGGCTTTCTGCTTTTGTATTTTTGTTGTTATTTCATTTTGTTTTCTTAATCTCAGTGGTATCTGTCCAGGGGCTCAGTTGCATCCAATCACTCAGCAGTGATCAGGCCCTGGGGAGCTGATTCATGCTAACCAAGCTCATAGGAGATGGACTGATTGAAAAAAAGAAAGCTAACTGACTCATTTACAAAGAGAAAGCCAGGCAGATGGGACTAGTTATGTCACTTGATCAACTCATTCCATCTTCACCGGAAAAGTGAGCTTGGGAAGCCAAGTTGAGAACAGAGTTGCTTGATGAATGTAGTGTCAGAACAAGGAGAACTGATGTTCCCAAGCTACACTCTCTCAAAGTACTGTTCTGCATTGTAGGAAAACACTGTCAAGGTGGTTGGAATACTCATGTTAGCTGAACAGGACACTCACCCTCTTGGATGAAGATAATAAAGCACTTAGTATAATATTTGAGACACATAGAGTACTCAGTTAATACAAGCCATCATTATTATGGGGCTATATATACTCTGGCAATTTAGCATAATGGGCTAACAGCATGGGCTTTGGAGTTAGAGCCTTGCTCCATCACTCAGTACCCCTATGCCAACAGGAAGGTTACTTAACCTCTCAAGTCTCAGTTCTCCTATCTGTAAAATGAGTATAATAATAGTAACTTTACAGGGTGACCCTTAAAATTACTTAATATGTTGTGTGAAAATCACTTAACTGCTCGCTGTAAGCACTGAATGCTTACAAACTCTTACATAGCATTTTTTATATCTCAGATACCACTTTATAGACATTAATTCATTTAGTCCTCACTATGACTAAAGGTAGATATAGCTGAGGAACCTGTCACTAGTAGATTATATTCACCAACATCTGCTCCCCTTCCTTGAGGAAGTGTATACTTTCCCAACTCCACTGAAGTCAGATAGGACCATTTGACTTACTTTGACCAGTCAAATTTAAATAGAAGGGACATGTGACACTACTTGGCAGAAAAGGTTAAAACCAATTTGTGCTTCCCTACCTCTAGGATTAGAGATGGATTAGTTGAGGTAGAGCCCCCATTAGCCTGAGTTCCTAACTGACCCTTGCTGACCCTCGTAGGCAAACAGTGTGAGCAAGAAATAAGCTATTGTTTTAAGGCACTGAGATTTTCATTTTTGTTACCACAGCACAACCTGGCATATTCTAATTGATTCAGAAGCATAGAGACAAAAGGAAATTTTCCCAAGACCACACAGCTAGAAAGTATCTGGCTCCAGAGTCTGTACTCTTGACCACTTTATGTTTCTTAATAATTGATAGTAACATCGACATGAAGAATAGTTTATTATTAATGCATTGTTGTCAGTGGAGGTCTGTTTCTAGACTTCATAAGTAGCTGTTCTTTTCTGAAAGAGTTGGCTCAGGTAGAAACCTAGCCTTTCTCCAGCCTCTATTGTAACAACAGCCAGCAGCTGACAGAACACCATTGGAGAATTTCTCAGTGGACGACATGGAAGACATGTTCCTTCTTTATATAACCTCAGAGCAGCCCCCAGGGGCATAGTCACTATGGCTGCCAGTAGAGCCTGGTTGGATCCCCCCAACACACACAGTATCTCAGAGAATGATTTAAAATATCTACGGTCCTTCTGCTGAGGGTGACCCCATTTTTTCTGTCACTCAGTCTTTCAGAGTTGGATGCCTCTTCTCATACTTCTTTTCCCATTAGCCCATAATCTTGTTTCCCTTCTTTTCCTGCCTCTCAACAATGAGCAAAGACTGCAGATGTGTTTGCAGGCTCTATTAGAAAGCATATTATTGACGTCCATGTAATTTCCCTTATGTAGCAAGATTCCCCAGAGATGTGAGGGCCTGAAATTTAGGGACTGAGCAAAAGAATCTGTCTGAGTTAGAAACACAAGTACCCAAGGAGCTTTAGCCTCTGCTCTTCCCAAGGAAAATGAAAATGTTGTCAAGATAAAAACAGAAGGAGCAAAGCTTAAGCAGTGATAGAAAGCCAAAAAGTTAGGTGGAAAAAGATTAGTCATATCTACTGAACATAAATCTATAAAAGAGACCCAGTTTTTTGTGGCATACAATGAAATGCATTAAATTATAAGCTGGAAATCTATCTAGGGAAAGTATAGATACACATCAATTAATAGAAGTGTCCATTGATGAAGTAATCATCTATTCATAATTTATTTAATACATGTCATTCAACTAGTAATCAATGAAATTCATGAACAAATAAGAAGTCAGCCACTTCTTAACTCTTTTATTTATTTGTAAGCTCTAGTGATCACCTACTTCATAGCTTTTCTGTTATAATAAAATGTTTATTAATTATATTTCAATTTTTTTTTATATATCTCTACTTGACACTTCTCCAGCTTGGAGAATTGATTTTTTCATCAAACTTTTGAAAATGTTAAGATAATGGAATTTAGTTCCTTAAAATAGCCAACAGACCAAGTTAGAAAAATATATATTGGGAAACTCACTAAAATGTTACTCTCAGGTTCTTACTGGTTTCGGTTTTATAGGTGTGACCACCTTTTAATGAAATTCTTTTTGTACTTAAAGAATTAAATCATTCTGGATAAAGTCCAAAATTTTAAATGAATTCCACTTCATGATACATTACGTTTCATCAGTGACATAGTATAAATTCGTATCTCTTTTCCAAGAGAGCTTCAGAATTCTCGTTAGCAAAATATTTCCAAAGTTGATAACAATGTACTACAATAAACTGGCTGTGCAAGTGAAGTTGTAGTATCTCTTTTTGGAAGACGTAAAGAACAGGAAAAATTTTCATTGTAAGATTTTAATATTATGCTAATAACCAAACAAAACTGTTTTATGAAGGACAGCATGGAGAAAAAGACAGATGGAAGGAACAGTTAATGCTTGAGGGTGGGATGAGATAGAGCTATCTTTGTCCAATGATTATCTGGAAAAGACACTGCAGACTGAGTCATTGAGACCCACATCATCATATCATCCCAAATGAACACAGAAGCTATTTAAAGACTTCAATTTTATGCTCAGAAGTGAAAGAGAAAGAAAGGAAGAGGAAAATGACTGTAATAGTTGGTTATTGGCATGTGACAAAAGTGTGGGGAAATGCAAAAGATCTTCTAAGCAATTCCCTACTCTGGACCCATGCATAGTGCTAAAATATGAATGAAAGAAAAACACAGGTATGGGAGCTTCCAGGACCATTGTGAGTTCAGCCTCCTTGCTGGATTATAAATCCTCATTTCTAGCTTGGAAAATTTGGACTCTGTAAGTATAATTCATGTTTGTTATATTGTAGAGCTATTCATCTTCGTCTCTGCAAATTTTTCTCCAGCTTCTCTGTCATATATTAATATAAGATCAATGTAATATTGAATTGCAGAAAACACAAACTAAAGAATTTATTTTTTAGTCTCAGCTCAATTTCCTTTAAAGTCAATGCCCCTTTCTACCACTCCATGCTGCCCACCCACCATTTTCCTGAGGACACATTTCTCATTTTTTGTAGATCCTCCCTTACTTGTTGGAAATTGCATCGGAATTAAATATTTTAGCTACTTGAATGCACATGTTCAACAAATATTGGTCAGTCATCATTCTCTTCCTCTAGATATCGAGGAGTACTTGTAAAAATTGTGTGTAAGGAAACCTTTTCAGTAAGCAATGCAGAATTTTTAGGTGAGCCTTGACATATCCTACTATTTCAGTGATTATGTCTTACCAATGTGGTTGTTACTAATTCATCCAGTTGTAAGCAATGGAAATTGCCTCTAGTAAACTTAAGAAAAAGGGCATTTTTAGGAGATTGAAAATCAATAGGAAGACTGGAGAACAAAGAAGGAACTAAGAACTTCAGATCCAAGATACAAGAAATAAAGGAAGAGCCTTAGAGAGGAGGTTCTTCTCAGAGAGGCACCACTAGATACACAGCCTCCAAAAAAGCCTAGTCTCTTTGTGCCTCAGCTAAAATTCACATCCCAAGGAGGTCATTTGTTTAGCACTTGGGGAAAGAGCACATGATTAACAGGTCCACTAAACGCAATGGGGGAGAGAAGGGAAATAGAAGTTTGGAAAAGTTCACTATTCTTGTTTAAGTTCCTAGTGCTCAAGCTGAAATACTAGTAGCTGGTACATGAGCTAAAATAATAGAAGATTGATTCTGTTTCAAAAGATCTGTCTGAGAATGATTTGTACAGCATTTGCTAGGCCCCATTTAGCAATCAGTTCCTGTCACTAAACCAAACACACAAACAAACCTCAGAAAACAGTGAATGGGCTTCAGTCAGAAGTTAACAAAGAAACTAACAATTATACCTCAATTTTAAATAATTAATTAGTTGATTTTTTAATTTAAATTTAAATTAAGAAAAACCAAAAGCCTTTTGTTCCAATGGTCATCCTCACCCTGGCAAAAGTAATAGCATATATATACAATAATAGTATAGGTATAGATATAATGTCAAGTTTCATGCACTGTGACTTAGATATTTTTGTGTGTATTATCTCATTTCATTCTTATAAAACCTGGCATGTGGGTATTATTATCACCCTCAGAGAGACTACATAACTTGGCCAAAGCCTCACAGCCATCAGGCGTCTGCACCCAGAGCCTGTGCCCTCACCCCTGTACTAGGCTGCCTGGACTCAGTCACATGGATTGAGTCTTTCAGGAGGCAGGAGGACAGGGTAGTGGTTAGAACAATGGGCATGATATAGCATCTCAGTTCTGCCATCTACTAGCTAAAGGTAAGAAACTAAAACCTTCCTGAGCCTCAATTTCCTCATCTGTGAGATGGAGAGGGTCATATCAGGGTCAGCATGAGTTGCTGCAATGTCACACAGTTGTTGCGAAGAGGAAGGGAGGAAACACACATAAACTACTTAGTCATGGGAGCTTGTCACATGTGAAGTGTTGAATAATCAATGGTTGCTATTAGTCACATGTCTGTCTCCCCTAGTAGACTAGTTCTGGAGGCCCAGGTATTACTTTTTTGATATTTGTGTCTGTAGCTCCTTTCTCAGCGATCAGCACATTAACGAGCCCACATAAAAATACGCTGAACAGAAAGCGTCTGTATCAGGGCTCACACTGCCATGTTGTACTCAGGTATTATAAAACAAGCTCGTCTTTATATTAACACTATAGTTCCTGCCTCTTAAGCAAATGACACCTATTTTCCCCCACCCCACCTCCTGCCCCCAGACTGTTAACTCACGAGGTCAGGGTCTGTATCGCTTTTGTTCTTCATGGGTTCCCAAGGCATAGCAGAGAGCCCAGTACATAGTAGGAGCTTAACAAATATTTGTGGACTGAATTTTTAATAAACATTTGTGATATGTATTACAGTTCACCTAGCACTTGCACGTAAACATGTGCAGTATCTCTCTGTAGGGCAGGCTCTGGAGCCAACTGCCTGGGTTCAAACTCCAGCTCCACCATTTACTAGCTGAGTGACCTTGGGTAATATACATAAGTTTTCAGTGCCTTGGTTTTCTCACTTTTAAAATGAGAATAATAACAGTATTGAATTAATGAAAGTATTAAAATGTTAATTCATATAAACCTTGCAAAACAGCACCTGGAGCATCAGTGTTCTTTAGATGTCAGTAATTATTAATTTTGTTTGAGTTGTTTTTCTCCATCACACTGCTAAGAATAAATTATTCCAACTGCCTAAATCATTCGTCCATTCATGTAACAAAATATGAAAAGTGGCATCTTTACTTCGAAGACTCAAAGTTAATTTTCAGCAGAGCAAATCATAATCTCAAAAAACTGACTTCCAAAATTTTTGCAAAAATAAATGTATTTATAGAGACTCATCCTAAAATCAAATAGTCCTAAATGGCTCCAGATATTCTGTAGATTAAAGCTTTTCCAAGTCAGTTGTGTTGGATCCTTCTCCAGCAACATTTTGTGTTACTCTTTCCACAAACCAGAACAGCCATATTGACTTGACTAGAAGTATGAGTAAACCACATACACACAAACACCAGGTAATAGAATTAGGTCGTGCTGTCTTCTGCCTCCACCACAAAACTCATTGTCCTATTATGGCAAAACGTGTGTTAATCCCAGTATGCATCTCCCGTCACTTAGAGCACGAATTAATTAGGTCAAGCGTTAATTAAAAATTCAAGTCACCGTATTTAACCACTGACGCTTCTCTACACATTGGAGAGATGAGGAGAAAAATAAAGACAAAGGGGCACGTGAGTACTTCATTTACCTTCAGTACTGTAATGTTCCAAGCAAAGCTCTCAGTTGCTTTGTTGAGTTTTCTTCCTTTCAAGCCTTCTTTTGCCCCCAGATTATGAAGTTCCTCATGGAACTCCATCCCTTTAAAAAGAGAACATAAGCCAATTCTTTGTATAAATTTCAGAAAAATAGGCATTTTATTGTGAAAATATTATAAGTAAGAATGTAATTTCCCATTTCTGTCCTTCTCATAATTTCTAAATCCCAAAAGTGAATTCTCCTTCTCATTCTGTTCGTCACCACCAAATGGTTATCCTTAAAGGAAAACTAAAAATAATCAGTGCATTAGATTAAATTAGATTTTAAACAGCAAGGGGCCATAGACAAAGACGTGAAGTTAAGAAGCAAATTCTTCTAACAGGTGGCATCCATCTTGTTTGTTCTCTGCCTGGTTTTTATATAAAATGGTGTAATGTGTGAATGGCTACCATATGTGAAGGATGCACATATCTTACTTTGCCTTATGAACCATCCATATGGCTTGACAGTAGGCCTGGAGCCCACATAGATAACAATGGTAATTAGTAAATGTTGAGTAAAAATAAAAAGTCTTTTTAAAATAACATTCCTGGAAACACCCAAATGTGTCAGATTTGGGAATGGCCTTAAAGTTATTTTTAGCTAAACCATTCCCCCAAGCTTGAATACTATAAAAAACATCACCATCATCTGTCTCTCCAGCCTTTGTCTTAGCACCTCAGAGATGGGAATCACACTTTCTTCTGGAAAGCTCATTCCATCTTTGGAAAGCTGTGACTGATATCAAACCAGTCTCTCTCCCTGAAACTTCTACTCCTTGGTGCTAGCTAGCCTCAGAACAACAAGGTCTAATCCCTGTTCCACAGTACAGCCCTTTAAATATTTGAAGAAAGATGTTGGATAAAGTCTACTAGAGTTTTCCCTTCTCCAGATTAAACATTCTAACATGTTTCAGCTTATTATAATTTCTCTTTAAGGATGACATCCAGGAACATCGTTCTCAAAATGGGATTGAAGTTGCCCACATGACATAGGGTTTTACCAACACCTTCCTAGTTCTAGTGACTAGGCTTGTATTAATGCACCCTAAAACCACATTAACTTTCCTGGTGCTAACATCACAAGCCCAGTACATAGTAAGAGCATGGCTGCAGAGCCCAGACCTACACTCTGGCTCTACCACTGACTAGCTACGTGAGCATGAGCGAATCCCTGAAACTCTCTGCCATTAAGTCTCCTCAATGGTGCAATGGTGATAACAAGAGTATTGACCTCATGGAATTGTGTGACAATTAAATGAGTCAATACATATAAAACTCTCAAAGTAGTGCATGGTACATAGGAGCATAATATAAGTATTTCATATTGTTATTATTTTCGTGCTTCCTGTCAACGGAAACATTTAAGCCTCCAGAGCAGTAGCGAAGAGCACCATTTTCAAAGTTTGGTCTGGGTTCAAAGGTCACCTCTACCACGTGTTGATATGGGATTTGGGGTAATTCACTCAATCTCTCAGAATCTCAGATGCCTCATCTCTAGATTGGATATAATGATGACTACATTGCAGAGTTGTTATGAGGACTAAATAACATAGCGTGTGTGCTTAGTGTATCATATGCGTATATATCAAGCAACTGTCAGTGTCATCTTCCTTATTGCAATCACTAATGCGTGTGTGTGGATCAGGGAGAACATGGATCCAAGAGAGATAAAAGTACTGGGGTGTGGATGAAGTGAAAATAAATAAACACAGCACTGTGCCATCAGAGACATGTGGCCCATCCCATCCTTAAAGAAGGAACAAATCTAAAATGAGGACTAGTAAATGAGGCAAAAGCCTAGAAGGTTAACAAGATTATGGTTCAAAGTGTAAAAATAAAGTGTTTCTTAAGGGGCAATGTGAAACCACAGTTTCCATATCAGTAATAAAAGGCTTTGACAGGTTCCCAAATCACAAAAGTAAATTCAGAAACCCTCACCTCTCTAGACATCTTCAGATACCCCCTCCATATACACACAGACCACCTACCTACTATCACGTAGATCTCTTCTGTACTAAACAAAGGCTTCAGTGTAACTCAAAGTATAGTTAAACTTTAAAAGTCTGCCATAAGTCATCATTATGGTTTCTAAAAGAAACGGGGGCAAGGGGAAAGGTTACCTGCTTTCTGACACTGCACAATCTTTTCCTGGACTGTGTCTGCCATTTCTATGAGAAACCGGCTCTCTTGGATCATCTGTCACAAAATAAGCATTAAAAAGGTGGTTGTCAGAAATCCTTAAACTGGCACGTTGGAAAGACAACATAAAGACCCACATGAAACTGCCAGTAATGGGGCGCCCTGGCCATAACCACAAGAGATGGGAGAGGGAAGGATGATCTCTGCTCCAAGCCCCATCCACTCTAACACCAGCTAGAGTCACCTACCTTATGGTTGCTCCACTTATGTAATATGCCTGGCACACCATGGGTGCCAAATCAATAACTGTTGAATAACTGCATACACACTCCTTAAGTCCCAGATCACATTCATGAACACCTCTTATGTTATCCCCTCGCCCCAAAGTTACTGCAACATCAAGGCAAGTGGTACTGGAACAACAGCAATGAGATATCAGAACAGGGAATCACCAAGTGATGAGGTAAAGAACTACAGGACACATCGGTGAAGTCGGCAAATTGGATTTAAGTGGCGCAAAGATGGTGGAGTCCTGGTCCTTCGTCGGGAAGGGCTCCAACTCCATTGGCAAGAATGAACTGTGGGTCATATTCACCAGCAATTCCACAGAGCTTGTAGGCAACAATACTGAAATGGTGTCCCTGCCCTCCACATTTGGGTAGAAAGAAAAAAGACCAAGAAGTAATTAATATACTGAGTGAAGTAGGGAAAATAGGACAGCTGTTGGAGAGATAAAGAAAAGAGAAATCTGTATGTGAAGAAGGGGGAAGATGAGAGTAGGTTAAGAAGTTGTGATCAGAAAGACAAGGGATTGGGGCCCTTCTGAAGAAGTGACTAAAGAAAGGCACCAATAGGCAAACACTTCCTGTATTTCCAGCCACTCTTCTATTCCTAATAAATGTTGTCCCTTTTAATCTGACTACTCCATGTTTTATCTGTCTGGCTCAATAATCTGAAGAGAGTTCAAGGCAGAATCCAAAGTGGACATAAAAAGTCTTGAGTAAGACATTCTTCATAATTAAATGCTGTTGTACAAGATTGTAGTTTTATACAATCACTTTCAAATATAAAGTTTATGACTACAAATCTTCAAATGGAAAAGAACATTTGAATCATGAATTTTTAGTGCCTAACAACTCTATAGAAGTAAAATCAAATCATTCATTCATTTAACAAATATCTACTCAGCAGGCACTGTGTGTAAGCACTGTAGTAACTACAAGGGGTATGATACATGGATGAGCAAAAACAGACACATTTCTATCTCCATGGAGTTCATAGTCTAGTAGGGAAGTCTACTCAAATGATTAAATGACACATGATAATTAATTCAACCAAACTTCAATTACTGATATTTTCTGCCTAAAATGATAGTTTGAAGTGACTTATTTGGAGGGCTAAAGTGACTATTAAAACCATAAAACTAGACACCCCAGAAGGTCTAAGCTGCATCAAACTTTTTAACTGCATTAACTCTTTCAACTCCCAAGAGGAAGTGGAATGTTTCTGAATAACAGTTTCTCAAATGGTTACATGTAGCCTGAGTTACTGCAGCTTCCAAGTGAATGCAACTTAAAGGCAAAGAAAGATTTAATATGAAGGGAATCTGATTTAGTCTTTTCTAAGCTTAGCATCTACCCATGCAGCATCAATTAAGTTTTTATAATACTTTCAAAGGTATCAGATGTTCCAATGGGTCAGATAACATACAAAATGTTTTCATAAAATTCAAGCAAGGGAAACATTCATAAAGAACAAACACATTCTGTAACTTTACCATGAGCAAAATAGCCAATATACTGCACAATTTTAGAATCATTTTATTTTTAAGGCTAAAAGAATCTTAGCTATCAGGACCACACCCTTAATTTTGTGAAAAAGGAAACTACTTATAAGAGTTAAAATCCTTGGAACTAATGGAAAATTAGTTCCATTTTTAATGGAATTAGTGATCAAACTGGAATTAAAATCCCGGTTTCCTGGCATCCATTTATTTTCATGAAAAAATAGCACCCTCTGATTTTGTCTAGCCTGGCCATGCCTTCACACATTCAGTCTTTTGAGCCTGAAATGTAGCTTTCCAAAGTCACCTGACCCAGCCCATCAGTAATAACATGAGGCCATGACCGTAATCAATCTACTTCAACCAGGTTCAAATATGTCCTTTTTAAGAAAAACTCCAAAAAGGGATAGCATTGGTAATTTCCTCTGATAATATCTTGACTGACATTCATTTCTCTTGGTTTTGCTCTCAGTGGAGAACATATGATACCATTATCAGATTAAAAAAAGAAAAGAAAAGAAACTCTATTGATTTGTGGCCACCTTTTTTTTTTTTTTTTTTGCAGTATTTTACTAAATATCTCCTCAGTGTTGAGTACAAAAGGAATATATTTCCTACATCCAAAAATGCCACAGCCTTTTTGTGAGAACCTGAGAAGGAAGTGTCCTCTTCGCCAAGGCTAACCCTTCTACCTCGACTTCCAATCTCACCTTTCCCTCTTCCCTTCAGGAACCCATTCCTAATGAGACCTTCTTTATTCATCTACAATTTCTACCTCTCCCCTGGTTTTTCCCTTTTCCATACAACATCTCCTACCTTAAAGTAAGCAAACAAAAACAATAACAAAATACTCTTTTGGACTTCAGTGGTTGTCCTCATCAATGCTTCCTTAAAAAACTAGCCCATGCTCATTGCTTTGACTCTTGCGGGACTCCACTGAGACCCCCAAAGTTTGGCCTCATCACAGACTACCCCCTGGCCAATTCTCAGTTCTCATTCTTGCCAGCTCAGCAGTTGACCCCACTTTATATCCCCAGATTCATCTATCCATTTTCATATCTATCCATCGATATCACCTTTTCCTTATCTTATTTTGTGATACTTATTTCTTCTAGTATTAATTACCCACACATGTACACAACAGATCATTTCTCAAACTTATCATGGTCTTTTTTGAAATATAATCTTTCTTTTTGTCTCTAGTCTTTTTTCCTAGGTTCTCCATTTTTCTATAACTTTACATGTTCTTTTTTTTTTTAATGTTTATTTACATATTTATTTTCTTATTAGTCATCCATTTTACACACATCGGTGTATACATGTCAATCCCAATCTCCCAGTTCGTCCCACCACCACCCCCACAGCACGCCGCTTTCCCCCCTTTGTGTCCATACGTTTGTTCTCTACTTCTGTGTCTCAATTTCTGCTCTGCAAACCGGTTCATCTGTACCATTTTCTAGGTTCCAGGTATATGCGTTCATATACGATATTTGTTTTTTTCTTTCTGACTTACTTCACTCTGTATGACAGTCTCTAGATGCAACCACGTCTCTACAAATGACCCAATTTCATTCCTTTTAATGTCTGAGTAATAGTCCATTGTATATATGTACCACATCTTCTTTATCCATTCGTCTGTCAATGGGCATTTAGGTTGCTTCCATGACCTGGCTATTGTAAATAGTGCTGCAATGAACATTGGGGTGCATGTGTCTTTTTGAATTATGGTTTTCTCAGGGTATATGCCCAGTAGTGGGATTGCTGAGTCATATGGTAATTCTATTTTTAGTTCTTTAAGGAACCTCCATACTGTTCTCCATCGTGGCTGTATCAATTTACATTCCCATCAACAGTGCAAGAGGGTTCCCTTTTCTCCACACCCTCTCCAGCATTTGTTGCTTCTAGATTTTCTGATGATGCCCATTCTAACTGGTGTGAGGTGATACCTCATTGTAGTTTTGATTTTCATTTCTCTAATAATTAGTGATGTTGAGCAGCTTTTCATGTGCTTCTTGGCCATCTGTATGTCTTCTTTGGAGAAATGTCTATTTAGGTCTTCTGCCCATTTTTGGATTGGGTTGTTTGTTGTTTTAATATTGAGCTGCATGAGCTGTTTATGTATTTTGGAGATTAATCCTTTGTCTGATGATTCATTTGCAAATGTTTTCTCCCATTCTGAGGGTTGTCTTTTCGTTTTGTTTATGGTTTCCTTTGCTGTGCTAAAGCTTTTAAGTTTCATTAGGTCCCATTTGTTTAGTTTTGTTTTTATTTCCTTTAGGAGGTGGATCAAAAAAGATCTTGCTGTGATTTATGTCAAAGAGTGTTCTTCCAATGTTTTCCTCTAAGAGTTTTATAGTGTCCGGTCTTACATTTAGGTCTCGAATCCATTTTGAGCTTATTTTTGTGTATGGTGTTAGGGAGCGTTCTAATTTCATTCTTTTACATGTAGCTGTCCAGTTCTCCCAGCACCACTTATTCAAAAGACTTTTTCTCCATTGTATATCCTTGTCTCCTTTGTCATAGATTAGTTGACCATAGGTGCATGGGTTTATCTCTGGGCTTTCTATCCTGTTCCATTGATCTATATTTCTGTTTTTGTGCCAGTACCATATTGCCTTGATTACTATAGCTTTGTAATATAGCCAGAAGTCAGGGAGTCTGATTCCTCCAGCTCCGTTTTTTTCCCTCAAGACTGCTTTGGCTATTCGGGGTCTTTTGTGTCTCCATACAAATTTTAAGATTTTTTGTTCTAGTTCGGTAAAAAATGTCATTGGTAATTTGATAGGGATTGCACTGAATCTGTAGATTGCTTTGGGTAGTAGAGTCATTTTCACAATATTGATTCTTCCAATCCAAGAACATGGTATATCTCTCCATCTGTTGGTATCATCTTTAATTTTTTTCATCAGTGTCTTATAGTTTTCTGCATACAGGTCTTTTGTCTACCTAGGAAGATTTATTCCTAGGTATTTTATTCTTTTTGTTGCAATGGTAAATGGGAGTGTTTCCTTAATTTCTCTTTCAGATTTTTCATCATTAGTGTATAGGAATGCAAGAGATTTCTGTGCATTAATTTTGTATCCTGCTATGCTACCAAATTCATTGATTAGCTCTAGTAGTTTTCTGGTACATCTTTAGGATTCTCTATGTTTAGTATCATGTCATCTGCAAACAGTGACAGTTTTATTTCTTCTTTTCCAATTTGTATTCCTTTTATTTCTTTTTCTTCTCTGATTGCTGTGGCTAGGACTTCCAAAACTATGTTGAATAAGAGTGGTGAGAGTGGACATCCTTGTCTTGTTCCTGATCTTAGAGGAAATGTTTTCAGTTTTTCACCATTCAGAATGATGTTTGCTGTGGGTTTGTCATATATGGCCTTTATTATGTTGAAGTAGTTTCCCTCTATACCCACGTTCTGGACAGTTTTTATCATAAATATGTGTTGAATGTTGTCAAAAGCTTTTTCTGCATCTATTGAGATGATCATATTGTTTTTCTTCTTCAATTTGTTAACATGGTGTATTGCATTGATTGATTTGTGTATATTGAAGAATCCTTGCATCACTAGGATAAATCCCACTTGATCATGGTGTATGATCCTTTTAATGTGTTGTTGGATTCTGTTTGCTAGTACTTTGTTGAGGATTTTTGCATCTATATTCATCAGTGATATTGGTCTGTAATTTTCTTTTTTTTTTTTTTTTTTGGAGTATCTTTGTCTGGTTTTGATATCAGGGTGATGGTGGCCTCATAGAATGAGTTTGGGAGTTTTCCTTCCTGTGCAATTTTTTGGAAGAGTTTGAGAAGGATGGGTGTTAGCTCTTCTCTAAATGTTTGATAGAATTCACCTGTGAAGCCATCTGGTCCTGGACTTTTGTTTGTTGGAAGATTTTTAATCACAGTTTCAATTTCATTACTTGTGATTGGTCTGTTCATACTTTCTATTTCTTCCTGGTCCAGTCTTGGAAGGTTATATCTTTCTAAGAATTTGTCCATTTCTTCCAGGTTGTCCATTTTATTGGAATAGAGCTGCTTGTAGTAGTCTCTTACGATACTTTGTATTTCTGTTGTGTCTGTTGTAACTTCTCCTTTTTCATTTCTAATTTTATTGATTTGAGTCCTCTCCTTCTTTTTCTTGTTGAGTCTGGCTAATGGTTTATCAATTTTGTTTATCTTCTCAAAGAACCAGCTTTTAGTATTATTTATCTTTGTTATTGTTTTCTTTATTTCTATTTCATTTATTTCTGATCTGATCTTTATGATTTCTTTCCTTCTGCTAACTTTGGGTTTTGTTTGTTCTTCTTTCTCTAGTTCCTTTAGGTGTAACGTTAGATTGTTTATTTGAGATGTTTCTTGTTTCTTGAGGTAGGACTGTATAGCTATAAACGTCCCTCTTAGAACTGCTTTTGCTGCACCCCATAGGTTTTGGATAGTCATGTTTTCATTGTCATTTGTCTCTAGGTATTTTTTGATTTCTTCAGTGATCTCTTGGTTATTTAGTAACGTATTGTTTAGCCTCCATGTGTTTGTGTTTTTTACGGTTTTTTTTTTCCCGATAATTGATTTCTAATCTCATAGCATTGTGGTCAGAAAAGATGATTGACATGATTTCATTTTTCTTAAATTTACTGAGCCTTGATTTGTGACCCAGGATGTGATCTATCCTGGAGAATGTTTCTTGAACACTTGAGAAGAAAATGTAATCTGCTGTTTTTGGATGAAATGTCCTATAAATATCAATTAAATCTATTTGGTCTATTGTGTCATTTAAAGCTTGTGTTTCCTTATTAATTTTCTGTTTGGATGATCTGTCCATTGGTGTAAGTGAGGTGTTAAAGTCTCCCACTATTATTGTGTTACTGTCGATTTCCTCTTTTAGAGCTGTCAGCAGTTGCCTTATGTATTGAGGTGCTCCTATGTTGGGTGCATAAATATATACAACTGTCATATCTTCTTCTTGGATTGATCCCTTGATCATTATATAGTGTCCTTCCTTGTCTCTTGTAACATTCTTTAGTTTAACGTCTATTTTATCTGATATGAGTATTGCTACTCCAGCTTTCTTTTGATTTCCATTTGCATGGAATATCTTTTTCCATCCCCTCACTTTCAGTCTGTATGTGTCCCTAGGTCTGAAGTGGGTCTCTTGTAGACAGCATATATATGGGTCTTGTTTTTGTACCCATTCAGCAAGCCTGTGTCTTTTTGTTGGAGCATTTAATCCATTCACATTTAAGGTAATTATTGATATGTATGTTCCTATGACCATTTTCTTAATTTTTTTGGGTTTGTTTTTGTAGGTCTTTTTCTTCTCTTGTGTTTCCCACTTAGAGAAGTTCCTTTAGCATTTGTTGTAGAGCTGGTTTGGTGGTGCTGAATTCTCTTAGCTTTTGCTTGTCTGTAAAACTTTTGATTTCTCCATCGAATCTGAATGACATCCTTGCCGGGTAGAGTAATCTTGGTTGTAGATTCTTCCCTTTCATCACTTTAAATATATCATGCCACTCCCTTCTGTCTTGTAGAGTTTCTGCTGAGAAATCAGCTGTTAACCTTCTGGGAGTTCCCTTGTATGTTATTTGTCATTTTTCCCTTGCTGCTTTCAATAATTTTTCTTTGCCTTTAATTTTTGCCAATTTGATTACTATGTGTCTCAGAGTGTTTCTCCTTGGGTTTATAGTGTGTGGGACTCTCTGTGCTTCCTGGACTTGGGTGGCTATTTCCTTTCCCATGTTAGGGACGTTTTCGACTGTAATCTCTTCAAGTATTTTCTCGGGTCCTTTCTCTCTCTCTTCTCCTTCTGGGACCCCTATAATGCGAATGTTGTTGCATTTAATATTGTTCCAGAGGTCTCTTAGGCTGTCTTCATTTCTTTTCATTCTTTTTTCTTTATTTTGTTCTGCAGCAGTGAATTCCACCATCCTGTCTTCCAGGTCACTTATCCGTTCTTCTGCCTCAGTTTTTCTGCTATTGATTTCTTCTAGTGTATTTTTCATTTCAGTTATTGTATTGTTCATCTCTGTTTGTTTGTTCTTTAATTCTTCCAGATCTTTGTTAAACATTTCTTGCATCTTCTCGATCTTTGCATCCATTTTTTTTTACGAGGTTCTGGATCATCTTCACTGTCATTATTCTGAATTCTTTTTCTGGAAGGTTTCCTATCTCCATTTCATTTTGCTGTTTTCCTGGGGTTTTATCTTGTTCCTTCATCTGGTATATAGCCCTCTGCCTTTTCATCTTGTCTATCTCTCTGTGAATGTGGTTTTTGTTCCACAGCCTGCAGGACTGTAGTTCTTCTTGCTTCTGCTGTCTGACCTTTGGTGGATGAGGCTATCCACCTTACATGTTCTTAATTCCCTTTCAAATTGAGTAGTGAAAACTAAACATACAGCTTTTAAGAGGATTATACCTATGGAAAATGTAATACTCAAGTATCAGAAAATAAATTTTAAAACTTTATTACTTATTTGAGGCAAACTAAATTCAGAACTAAAACATACAACAAACACTATGATTCAAGTTCTCTTCAAAATCTTCCAAGTAAATATTTGTTAACCCCATAGTGTAAGAAGTTTGTTTTTCCCATTGTCTAATAGAACACTTCATAAAGAGATAGTCAAGTGTGATTTAACCTTCAACATAGAAGATTATCCCCGAGGATAACTTTAAAACCTTTAGTAACAAAAGTTATAACTTTAAAACACCTCATAATTAATATTCTCAGAACTTAAAATCATTGCTCATGTAAACTTTTGTCATAAGAGCATTTGATCCTCTTCTCTATGGTAACAGTTTCCATTGTATTTAGAAGAATAATTTTATTTTATTTACTGTAGTCAACTTTCAATTCTTAGTAGTTATAGAGAAAACAAATTAGATGGATGGCTGAAATGTACCAACAATTCCAAACCACATTTAAATCAACAACTTCAACCTTTCTCCCCAGCTAAGTAATTTATCTAAGTTGTTAGGAAGGAAAAATGGCTGATTTGAGTTTCATCTCCTTCCTAGATCTCTACAGATCCTGACGGAAATGAAATACCAAGTGCTAAAGCCAAGGAGAGAAGGTGAGGAGCATGTCTTCAGATAATCCCCCAGCTGGGTAGTCAGTAGACAGTCAGCCAAGGCTGGATTGACTCAGTCGATAGAATCTGGCAGCAGCCTGATTTACATATCTGATGTCTCAGCCTGAGCTCCCAGTTGCCTTTGCTGTTATAGTAATACAAAGAGCTTTTCTTTGGTTCTGTCACATGAATATTTCCTAATGCATCTTATTTCCTAGCCACGGCTTTGAATCTAAAAGAATAGAGGACTTACCCAGATAAAGGTTGGCATTACTTTAAGCATTAGATATGTCCTGAACTGGGGAGTGTAAAGTTCTCAGTTAAGATCAAAATCATTTATTTAAAACAAAACCTTTACTGAAGGGAACAGTAATGCTTTTACTCAAAGGTAGATTAAATTGTCTCGCCTGTGTGAAAAAGAACTGTCTTCCCAGCTCAATAGGGAGTTTGACTAATTGCCTAGGATCATTGTAGAGTCAATGTAACTATTTAATGGTACTGAAAAGATGAGATTTCATCAAATCATGACTCAGAAACCTTCCATAGATGTCAATTTTATCCTGAATTACATCTAAGTTCTTAGAACCACAGAACTTTACATCTAGAAGTAACCTTAACAACCATCTGTCATGGACAACCCCATTTTACAAATGAAAAAACTCAGCCCCATTGACTTACCTTAAGCCACATGGCTAGTTAGTGGAAAGTTTAGACTAGAACTCAGGCATTCTTGAGGTGCAGACATTATAAACTGTTCTGTGATGCTAATATTATATTAGAGTGTAGAATTCCTATTTCAAGTGCAAGTTGGTATTAACATTTTATACATTAGAATTGACCAAGTAGAGCAACATGAAACATTTTTGCCATGACTGCTTCCCCCTCCAAGTCTAACTTGCAACACACACGAACCAGTATAGATATTCTTCCTATGAAACCTAGTAAGCAATGTACTTACTTGTGTCCACTGTTTTTTCAGGAAGGAGTTATCAAATTTGGAAAGGCAATCATTTAAGAATATGTAAGTCAAGAAAAAGTCAATCTGCTCTAGATGTATTAAGAAGACTGAAATAATTAATCTATCTCTATCTTCCTTCTAATCAAAATGCTGGGTTTTAGTTGTTAGTTCCATAGTGGCTCATCTGTTCAAATTGTTTAAAATAAAACTTGAATTTTATTAAACTTGGTACATTTTAATATCTGATTGTTGTTACAAATACATTTGCTAAGTAGAATGAAGATAATTTCCCTTAATTTTTAATTTACTTAAACATTTTAAATCAGATGGTTAAAAAGCACTCTTGATAGATGGGCATCTTTTGGTTTTAAGCAAAGTCAATCCTAGAAGACTGCTAATTTTTGGTGAAACAGGAACACATATAAGGTTAGAACATTTGCAAGCTTACTGGAAATCCACTACCTTTGGTGTATGTGATGAAGTAAGTATTCTCTGTCCTGGAACCAGCTCTGAATCACTTTTCCTAGCCTGATTTATAATAGAGCAGGACAGGGGAACTCACACAGAGCAGGCCAAAGGACCTCTGTCTCCACATCAGTAATAGGATCTACTGCATGAACAGCTTTCTGCATAAAAGGATCATTTTACCTTTTCTTTTCTCCAGTTGTTCTGTTTCCAAAATATAGTTGTCAGCTATATCTTGAGTAATCATTAGAAATGTTTGTTTTTATCCCACTATGATTAAAATTTAGTTCATTCATAAAATTACCAGGTGACTAAACTTCATGAACTTTCTCCAGAATTTTCAGGCCAATTTGACGATCTCACACTGACTTAAACTAAAACTGTTTCAAGAACTTGAATATTCAGGAATTCAAAGCAAACTTTGAGGATGCGTGCACAATATTCCACAAAGGAGGCCCCCTGAGATACTTACTTATTGATGCATCTGTGATATCCTGTGTCCTTGGGACCCTGGTACCAAGTGGAAATGCTGCCAACTCTCAAGATGCTGACATTTCCCCCAATATACAGAAAATGTATCACAAGACATTGGCACACCCAAGAGTAAAAGAAGTTTCAATGCACTAAGTGCACAACACCTTGTTTTTAAATAACCAGCTCTGGTTGAGCACATGCCAGTGGGCTGTTCTTTTTTATCCAGGTTCCATTACTACACAACCCAATGTACTTTTTAAAATTCAAACTAATATAAAGTTTCACACAAACTTCATAAGGAGAGAGAATGATGGAGAGAGAGTGCCTTTGACTTAATTTCAATCTAAATTTATTCCAATAAGTAAAACTACATTGGGGGACTGTTGACAACTTTTTCCCATCCTGAGAGAAGAGACTGTATTTAATCCAACTCTTATGTTTGGCTTAATTGTGATACCGGCCAGTGTATTGATTCCATTGCAAGAGTGATAAAAGATACTGATTGGCTCTTTTTGCTAGAGCCATTCCTAGTAATGCTAACATAATCAACTGTTCTCCAAATCACACAACAGAGGAAAAGATTAAATAACCCTTGACTCATGTTCTCTAGGTTGCTTTGATTTTATGTTCAGAAAATCTGTCGCTCATATCATAGCAAAGTTTTAACTTTCATGTTAATGTTAAATAATTCAGCACAGCAGTCAACTTCAGAGAATGCTTTGGGTGTATTTTTTACAGTTGCAATCCCCCGTAACTATTCCACCTCTGATTGCTATGTTTAAAACACTAACTACCCAAAAGTGTTCACATTAATTTAAAACACTTAAGAGGACCAAAATATGTTAGGCAATACTTCTTGACTATGCATGAAAAATTAGACAGGTGAGAACAACAGAGAAGTAAAAATTCAGGTATCTAAAGAAAAAATATACAAAGTTTAGACAACATTTTTCTTTCAAAACTATTTGCAAATAAAATTCTGCTGAGCACTGGGTGAGACGGGGTGAAAGTCAGGGAGGGGGTATAGTATATTACAAGTCACTGTGAAAAGTCCACCATAAGGACTCAAGGTCCTTAGGCTCCAGCTCAGGACATAAAACATCATCTGGTTCACTGTCTGAACACTGTGTGACTCTGTCCTTCCCCTTTTTAAGTGTAAATCTCGCCTTCCTATCAGCATTTCCCATTCCTCAAGGACAGAAATTTTGCTTCATACCATTTCTTTCCTCCAGCAACTTGCATAGTAGTGACATGTGTGCAAAATGTGTTTGTTGAATTGACTAATCAAAAGCCTAAAGACATACACAAAATGATATATCAAAAGAGAAACTTGTGTTACAAGCGGCAAATATACATGCTCCCATCTCATTTTACTTACATTTCTCTTGGTTGAAAGAGCTGTCATGCTTTGCACTATGGCTATTTGTGCTGATACCTCTCTCTGTTTATTCATCTCTGTATCGCACACAATCTACTAAAATTCTTTATAGTTGGTATGAGTTAAATGCCGTGAATAAAGTCAATAAATGAATTTTTTCTTAAAGTCAGTTTTGCAAGAGGTTAGGACAAAGGGCTGGGCTTAGGTTGATGGAGAGGGAATTAAGGCTAGGAAGTCATTTGAGGTGGTACAGAATAGAAATACAAAGGATGGAGAATGAAAAGTATGTGGCAAATATATCAGCTTGACTGAAGGAGAAGGTTCAAATAAAAGGAAATGGGAGTTGAGGGTGGCAAAACAGGCAGCATGGTGGGTGAAGGCTTTGCAAGGCTAGTTAAAAATCAAAAATAGAATCTGAGGATGATTATTCCCATTGCTGAATTAGAGAAAGGTAGAGACTAGATGGAGGACTAGTCAGCCTATTGAAAAATTCAGGTGGGAGGAGAAGAGAGCCTGTTGAGAACCTTGGCTGTGTCAATGTAAGGAAATGGATACACATGAGAAATACGGTGACAAAAGAAGCAGTAGCTCTCATTGATATTGAATTATAAATAAAAAGACCTTATAGGCTAGCCAAGATATATATATATATATATATATATATATGTATATATATATATATATATATATATATATATACATATATATATATATATATATATATATGTACACATACACACAATGGAATATTACCCAGCCATAGAAAAGAATGAAATAATGCCATTTGCAGCAACATGGATGGACCTAGAGATTATCATACTAAGCAAAGTAAGTCAGAAAGAGAAAGACAAATACCATATGATATCACTTATATGTGGAATCTAAAACATGACACAAGTGAACCTATCTACGAAACAAAACCAGACTCACAGATATAGAGAACAGACTTGTGGTTGCTAAGGGGGAGAGGAGCTAGGGGTGGGAAGGATTGGGAGTTTGGGATTAGCAGAGGCAAACTATTTATATATAGGATGGATAAATAACAAGGTCCTACTATATAGCACGGGAAACTATATTCAGTATCCTGTGACAAACCATAATGGAAAAGAATATATATGTGTGTGTGTGTATGTATCTATGTATGTATATATAACTGAGTCACTTTGCTGTACAGCAGAAATTAACAAAACATTGCAAATCAACTATACTTCAATAATTTTTTTTTTTTTTTTTAAAAAGACCTCGGGACTTCCCCGGCAGTCCAGTGGTTAAGACTCTGCCTTCCAATGCAGGAGGCGTGGGTTCGATCCCTGGTCAGGGAACTAAGATCCCACATGCCATGGGCTGCGGCCAAAAACTTTAAAAAGGACCTCATTGGAGTTAATATATATAGAGAGAAAGAACATTTGAAAATCACTTGGAGGAATTGAGGACCATTGGCTTGGTGTTATCTTTTGCAGGGGTCAGAAAAGGAAAAATGAATACCTAGGGAACTAAAACATGAACCCAGTTTTTGACCTATTAAATTTCTATTGTTTGTTCTTGAGACACCTAGGTGATGTCCTGTAATCAAATGTAGAAGTGTGACTAAAGTAAAATTTTAGGGCTGAGGCTAGAGATGGGTTTTGAAAATAATGTACAATGTCCATGCATTAAAAGCACCACTGTAGAAGGAAAAAAGTCTACCCTAGCCAAAGAAATTTTGATAGTGTTCTACTGAAATTGCAATGTATTTCCCAATGTAATCACCCACCGTTACAACCTTGTGTTCAATGATGAGGAACATAAGCGGATCACCAATGATCCACTTGTAAGCCAGATTTGGACCTTACCAGGTCGCCTGCCCTGACTGTAAGCTACTGGAGCACAGGGGCTGCTGTACCTCCCACTGCATGAACACAGACGGCTGCCCAGGGGAGAAACTCAGTAAATGTTTGTAAAATTAAACATCTCCGTTCCTGGCTCTAGCACTAAGCAATTCTTTCAGTAACTAACTTTTATTTTTAACAACCCCAAGGTTAATCCTAAACAAAAAAAGAAAACCTTACCTTTTATTTGCAAAACATAATTATACTACTTTAACAGCCTTAAAAGACTTAGCAGTGACGCTATGACCTACATTACCTACATTAGTGGATATTTTCTTAGAGAACGTGAAAAATCTAGAGTGGGGAAGTGACGCTTGCTCTTTCAGAGACCAGAGCTCCACCCCCGCCCCACTCCCCCCCACCTCCCCCAGCAAATCGCGGGGCAATAAAGGGACAAGTCGGGGGGATTGGAGAAGATGGCGGAAGAGTAAGACGCGGAGATCACATTCCTTCCCACAGATACAGTAGAAATACATCTACACGTGGAACTGCTCCTACAGAACACCCACTGAACGCTGGCAGAAAACGTCCGACCTCCAAAAAGGCAAGAAACTCCCCCCGTACTTGGGTAGGGCAAAAGAAAAAAGAAATAACAGAGACAAAAGAATAGGGACGGCACCTGCACCAGTGGGAGGGAGCCGTGAAGGAGGAAAGGTTTCCACGCACTAGGAGCCCCTTCGCGGGCGGAGACTGCGGGGGGCGGAGGGGGGAAGCTTCAGAGCCACGGAGGAGAGCGCAGCCACAGAGGTGCGGAGGGCAAAGCGGAGAGGTTCCCGCTCAGAGGCTCGGCGCCGAGCAGCACTCACCAGCCCGAGAGGCTTGTCTGCTTAGCCGCCGGGGCGGGTGGGGCTGGGAGCTGAGGCTCGGGCTGCGGTTGGATCGCAGGGAGAGGACTGGGGCTGGCGGCGTGAACACAGCCTGAAGGGGTTAGCGCACCACAGCTAGCCGGGAGGGAGTCCGGGGAAAAAGTCTGCAGCTGCCGAAGAGGCAAGAGACTTTTTCTTGCCTCTTTGTTTCGCGGCGGGCAAGGAGAGGGGATTCAGAGCGCCGCCTAAACGAACTCCAGAGAAGGGCGCGAGCCACGGTGATCAGCGCGGACCCCAGAGACGGGCGTGAGACGCTGGGGCTGCTGCTGCCGCCTCCAAAAAGCCTGTGTGTGAGCACAGGTCACTCTCCACACCGCCCCTCCCGGGAGCCTGTGCAGCCCGCCACTGCCGGGGTCCCGGGATTCGGGGACAACATCCCCGGGAGAACGCACTGCGCGCCTCGGGCCGGTGCAACGTCACGCCGGCCTCGGCCGCCGCAGGCTCGCCCCGCCTCCTCCGTACCGCTCCCTCCCCGCGGCCTGGGTGAGCCAGAGCCCCCGAAGCAGCTGCTCCTTTAACCCCGTCCTGTCTGGGCGGGGAACAGACGCCCTCAGGCGACCTACACGCAGAGGCGGGTCCAAATCCAAAGCTGAACCCCAGGAGCTGTGCGAACAGGGAAGAGAAGGGGAAATCTCTCCCAGCAGCCTCGGGAGCAGCGGATTAAAGCTCCACAAACAACTTGATGTGCCTGCATCTGCTGAATACCTGAATAGACAACGAATCATCCCAAATTCAGGAGGTGGACTCTGGGAGCAGGAGATATTAATTCTTCCCCTTTTCCTTTTTTTTGTGAGTGTATATGTATATGCTTCTGGGTGAGATTTTGTCTGTATAGCTTTGCTTTACAATAGCTTTATTTTACTTCACTATATTATAGCCTCTTTCTTTCTTTCTTTCTATTTTTTCTCCCTTTTACTCTGAGCCGTGTGGATGAAAGGCTCTCGGTGCTCCAGCCAGGCATCAGGGCCGTGACTCTGAGGTGGGAGAGCCAACTTCAGAACACTGGTCCACAAGAGACCTCCCAGCTCCACGTAATACCAAACGGCAAAAATCTCCCAGAGATCTCCATCTCAGCATCAAGACCCAGCTTCACTCAACGACCAGCAAGCTACAGTGCTGGACACCCTATGCCAAACAACTAGCTAGACAGGAACACAACCCCATCCATTAGCAGAGAGGCTGCCTAAAATCAAAATAAGGCCACAGACACCCCAAAATACACCACCAGACGTGGACGTGCCCACCAGAAAGACAAGATCTAGCCTCATCCACCAGAACTCAGGCACTAGTTCCCTCCACCAGGAAGCCTACACAACCCACTGAACCAACCTTAGCCACTGGGGACAGATACCAAAAACAACGGGAACTACGAACCTGCAGCCTGTGAAAAGGAGACCCCAAACACAGTAAGATAGGCAAAATGAGACGACAGAAAAACACACAGCAGATGAAGGAGCAGGCTCAAAACACACTGGACTTAACAAATGAAGAGGAAATAGGTAGTCTACCTGAAAAAGAATTCAGAATAATGATAGTAAGGATGATCCAAAATCTTGGAAATAGAATAGACAAAATGCAAGAAACATTTAACAAGGATGTAGAAGAACTAAAGAGGAACCAAGCAATGATGAAAAACACAATAAATGAAATTAAAAATACTCTAGATGGGATCAATAGTAGAATAACTGAGGCAGAAGAAAGGATAAGTGACCTGGAAGATAAAATGGTGGAAATAACTACTACAGAGCAGGATAAAGAAAAAAGAATGAAAAGAACTGAGGACAGTCTCAGGGACCTCTGGGACAACATTAAACGTGCCAACATTCGAATTATAGGGGTACCAGAAGAAGAAGAGAAAAAGAAAGGGACTGAGAAAATTTTTGAAGAGATTATAGTTGAAAACTTCCCTAATATGGGAAAGGAAATAGTTAATCAAGTCCTGGAAGCACAGAGAGTCCCATACAGGATAAACCCAAGGAGGAACACGCCAAGACACATATTAATCAAACTGTCAAAAATTAAATATAAGGAAAACATATTAAAGGCAGCAAGGGAAAAAAAACAAATAACACACAAGGGAATCCCCATAAGGTTAACATCTGATCTCTCAGCAGAAACTCTGCAAGCCAGAAGGGAGTGGCAGGATATACTTAAAGTCATGAAGGAGAAAAACCTACAACCAAGATTACTCTACCCAGCAAGGATCTCATTCAGATTCGATGGAGAAATTAAAACCTTTACAGACAAGCAAAAGCTGAGAGAGTTCAGCACCACCAAACCAGCTTTACAACAAATGCTAAAGGAAATTCTCTAGGCAAGAAACACAAGAGAAGGAAAACACCTACAATAACAAACCCAATACATTTAAGAAAATGGGAATTGGAACATACATATCGATAATTACCTTGAATGTAAATGGATTAAATGCTCCCACCAAAAGACACAGGCTGGCTGAATGGATACAAAAACAAGACCCATACATATGCTGTCTACAAGAGACCCACTTCAGACCTAGGGACACATACAGACTGAAAGTGAGGGGATGGAAAAAGATATTCCATGCAAATGGAAATCAAAAGAAAGCTGGAGTAGCAATTCTCATATCAGACAAAATAGACTTTAAAATAAAGACTATTACAAGAGACAAAGAAGGACACTATATAATGATCAAGGGATCGATCCAAGAGGAAGGTATAACAATTGTAAATATTTATGCACCCAACATAGGAGCACCTCAATACATAAGGCAAATACTAACAGCCATAAAAGGGGAAATTGACAGCAACACAATCATAGTAGGGGACTTTAACACCCCACTTTCACCAATGGACAGATCATCCAAAATGAAGATAAATAAGGAAACACAAGCTTTAAATGATACATTAAACAATATGGACTTAATTGATATTTATAGGACATTCCACCCAAAAACAACAGAATACACATTTTTCTCAAGTGCTCATGGAACATTCTCCAGGATAGATCATATCTTGGGTCACAAATCAAGCCTAGGTCAATTTAAGAAAATTGAAATCGTATCAAGTATCTTTTCCGACCACAACGCTATGAGACTAGATATCAATTACAGGAAAAGATCTGTAAAAAATACAAACACATGGAGGCTACACAATACATTGCTTAATAATGAAGTGATTACTGAAGAAATCAAAGGGGAAATCAAAAAATACCTAGAAACAAATGACAATGGAGACACGACGACCCAAAACCTATGGGACACAGCAAAAGCAGTGCTAAGAGGGAAGTTTATAGCAATACAAGCCTACCTCAAGAAACAGGAAACATCTCGAATAAACAACCTAACCTTGCACCTAAAGCAATTAGAGAAAGAAGAACAAAAAAACCCCAAAGCCAGCAGAAGGAAAGAAATTATAAAGATCAGGTCAGAAATAAATGAAAAAGAAATGAAGGAAACAATAGCAAAAATCAATGAAACTAAAAGCTGGTTCTTTGAGAAGATAAACAAAATTGATAAACCATTAGCCAGACTCATCAAGAGAAAAAGGGAGAAGACTCAGATCAATAGAATTAGAAATGAAAAAGGAGAAGTAACCACTGACACTGCAGAAATACAAAAGATCATGAGAGATTACTACAAGCAACTCTATGCCAATAAAATGGACAACCTGGAAGAAATGGACAGATTCTTAGAAATGCACAAACTGCCGAGACTGAACCAGGAAGAAATAGAAAATATGAACAGACCAATCACAAGCACTGAAATTGAAACTGTGATTAAAAACCTTCCAACAAACAAAAGCCCAGGACCAGATGGCTTCACAGGCGAATTCTATCAAACATTTAGAGAAGAGCTAACACCTATCCTTCTCAAACTCTTCCAAAATATTGCAGAGGGAGGAACACTCCCAAACTCATTCTACGAGGCCACCATCACCCTGATACCAAAACCAGACAAAGATGTCACAAAGAAAGAAAACTACAGGCCAATATCACTGATGAACATAGATGCAAAAATCCTCAACAAAATACTAGCAAACAGAATCCAACAGCACATTAAAAGGATCATACACCATGATCAAGTGGGGTTTATCCCAGGAATGCAAGGATTCTTCAATATACGCAAATCAATCAATGTGATACACCATATTAACAAATTGAAGGAGAAAAACCATATGATCATCTCAATAGATGCAGAGAAAGCTTTTGACAAAATTCAACACCCATTTATGATAAAAGCCCTGCAGAAAGTAGGCATAGAGGGAACTTTCCTCAACATAATAAAGGCCATATATGACAAACCCACAGCCAACATTGTCCTCAATGGTGAAAAACTGAAACCATTTCCACTAAGATCAGGAACAAGACAAGGTTGCCCACTCTCACCACTATTATTCAACATAGTTTTGGAAGTGTTAGCCACAGCAATCAGAGAAGACAAAGAAATAAAAGGAATCCAAATCGGAAAAGAAGAAGTAAAGCTGTCACTATTTGCAGACGACATGATACTATACATAGAGAATCCTAAAGAGGCTACCAGAAAACTCCTAGAGCTAATCAATGAATTTGGTAAAGTAGCAGGATACAAAATTAATGCACAGAAATCTCTTGCATTTCTATACACTAATGACGAAAAATCTGAAAGTGAAATTAAGAAAACACTCCCATTTACCATTGCAACAAAAAGAATAAAATATCTAGGAATAAACCTACCTAAGGAGACAAAAGACCTGTATGCAGAAAATTATAAGACACTGATGAAAGAAATTAAAGATGATACAAATAGATGGAGAGATATACCATGTTCCTGGATTGGAAGAATCAACATTGTGAAAATGTCTCTACTACCCAAAGCAATCTACAGATTCAATGCAATCCCTATCAAACTACCACTGGCATTTTTCACAGAACTAGAACAAAAAATTTCACAATTTGTATGGAAACACAAAAGACCCCGAATAGCCAAAGCAATCTTGAGAACGAAAAATGGAGCTGGGGGAATCAGGCTCCCTGACTTCAGACTATATTACAAAGCTTCAGTAATCAAGACAGTTTGGTATTGGCACAAAAACAGAAATATAGATCAATGGAACAGGATAGAAAGCCCAGAGATAAACCCACACACATATGGTCAACTTATCTTTGATAAAGGAGGCAAGCATATACAGTGGAGAAAAGACAGCCTCTTCAATAAGTGGTGCTGGGAAAATTGGACAGGAACATGTAAAAGTATGAAATTAGAACACTCCCTGACACCATGCACAAAAATAAACTCAAAATGGATTAAAGACCTAAGTGTAAGGGCAGACACTATCAACCTCTTAGAGGAAAACATAGGCAGAACACTCTATGACATACATCACAGCAAGATTCTTTTTGACCCAGCTCCCAGAGAAATGGAAATAAGAACACAAATAAACAAATGGGACCTAATGAAACTGAAAAGCTTTTGCACAGCAAAGGAAACCATAAACAAGACCAAAAGACAACCCTCAGAATGGGAGAAAATATTTGCCAATGAAGCAACTGACAAAGGATTAATCTCCAAGATTTACAAGCAGCTCATGCAGCTCAATAACAAAAAAACGAACAACCCAATCCAAAAATGGGCAGAAGATCTAAATAGACATTTCTCCAAAGAAGATATACAGATGGCCTACAGACACATGAAAGAATGCTCAACATCATTAATCATTAGAGAAATGCAAATCAAAACTACAATGAGATATCATCTCACACCGGTCAGAATGGCCATCATCAAAAAATCTAGAAACAGTAAATGCTGGAGAGGGTGTGGAGGAAAAGGAACACTCTTGCACTGTTGGTGGGAATGTAAATTGATACAGCCACTATGGAGAACAGTATGGAGGTTCCTTAAAAAACTACAAATAGAACTACCATACGACCCAGCAATCCCACTACTGGGCATATACCCTGAGAAAACCATAGGTCAAAAAGAGTCATGTACCAAAATGTTCATTGCAGCTCTATTTACAATAGCCAGGACATGGAAGCAACCTAAGTGTCCATCGACAGATGAATGGATAAAGAAGATGTGGCACATATATACAATGGAATATTACTCAGCCATAAAAAGAAATGAAATGGAGGTATTTGTAATGAGGTGGATGGAGTTAGAGTCTGTCATACAGAGTGAAGTAAGTCAGAAAGAGAAAAACAAATACAGTATGCTAACACATATATATGGAATCTAAGGGAAAAAAAAAAAAAAAGGCCATGAAGAACCTAGTGGCAAGACAGGAATAAAGACACAGACCTACTAGAGAATGGACTTGAGGATATGGGGAGGGGGTGGGGTGAGATGTGACAGGGTAAGAGAGTGTCATGGACATATATACACTACCAAATGTAAAATAGATAGCTAGTGGGAAGCAGCCGCATAGCACAGGGAGATCAGCTCGGTGCTTTGTGACCACCTAGAGGGGTGGGATGGGGAGGGTGGGAGGGAGGGAGATGCAAGAGGGAAGAGAAATGGGAACATATTGTATATGTATAACTGATTCACTTTGTTATAAAGCAGATGCTAACACACTATTGTAAGGCAATTATACTTCAATAAAGATGTTTGAGAAAAAAAAATAATAAAATAAAGGGACAAGTCACTTAGAAATGGCATTCTGATTTTAAATTAAGGTTTGGGGAGTTTCTGAAAAACTGTCTGATGACCACAGAGCCGCCAAAACGGCACTGCGGCAAGGAGTCTACCACCACAGCTCTCCTCTGTGTGTCTTTAGCCTGGGAAGGAGACATCAATTCCACCTTCAATGTTTAGACCCTGTTCTACTTGCTTGAGTTATTGATTAATAATGTTCCCAGTTTGCTTTAGTGCTTTCAGAAGCTGTCACTTCCCACCTCTGGCTGTGACATGTATTTGATATATCAATCAGGAAAGTTACCTCTGCTTTTGTTGCCCTAAATATCAGCCAGGCATTTACGTAGCTACATCCCTATTCAGAGCATTGAGGGAGATTGTAGACAGGGATGCTCTTCAGTAAAATTGCAATTATTTGAGCAACTTCACCCCCACCTTACCCAGACTTGGGGAACACTCTGTCATTAGGATCTCTTCCTTTCCCCAGGTGAAAAACTGCCTGTAGGACAGGATAGGTTACAACCATCCGAAGGTACAAATTACTGATAACCCAATGTGTTTTTGCATTTTTAAAGAGATTAAATGTCTTAACCCTAAGGAATTTATTATAATTTTGAAATTTCAACCAGTAAGCAGATAGAAAATATATGTCTTAAATAAGATATGAGGGCTTCCGTGGTGGTGCAGTGGTTGAGAATCTGCCTGCTAATGCAGGGGACACGGGTTCGAGCCCTGGTCTGGGAAGATCCCACATGCCACGGAGCAACTAGGCCCGTGAGCCACAACTACTAAGCCTGCGCATCTGGAGCCTGTGCTCCGTAACAAAAGAGGCCACAATAGTGAGAGGCCCACATACTTGCCGCAACTAGAGAAAGCCCTCGCACAGAAACGAAGGCCCAACACGGCCAATAAATAAATAAATAAATAAATAATTTTAAAAAATAAATAAATAAGATATGAAATGGGGGTGGGGGGGTGTCTTCTGAAATTATGCCATGTAAATAAATCCACTCTTATGGATATATTTGTCCTTTGATTCCTTCATACCAACACAGATACTATAATTTTAATTTCAGTATAAGATGACTTTTAAGACTGAATTTCCAAAACCCTCTAGAGGAAATATTTCCAAATATTAAATTAGCCAGTGTTTGGTAAAGAATAGGACCATCTCAGGTCATTAGGGAAAAGCTAAATTTAGAAAAAAAAAAATCTGTGCAGATGAACTCAAGGTCAATGTTTTCTAGAATATTTTCATTTTATTTCCTGATGATAAGTAGTAGAGTCTGATGCACTCAGGTTGACTTTCAATAAATGTAGGTTACCTGGTTGCCTGATTTGTTTCTTTTGATACTGAAATAGGCCAAACATTTGTATCTGTTCAGAAATGATTTCAGGTTGCTTTTTATTCTAAACATAATCTGTATTCTTTTTTTAGTGGTTACAACATCCCCTCTTGGATGGCATCTATACAGTTCATCACCATTTTTGAGAAATCTTTAAGCAACTTGAGCCTAAGTCGAGCACACAAGCTGCTCATTTGAGGATACCTGTCCCCTACCACCACCACCAGGCGATAAACCCTAGATTCATCTTCTGCCTTAGTCACCCAAATAAGTTTTTATTAATAGTCTGTGTGGGTCTTTTTTAGGTGTAAGTTTTAGAAGTTTTAGGTTTGCATAAAAGTTGAGCAGAAAGTACAGCGAGTTCCCATGTACCCTCTCACCCCACCTCACCCCCAGTTTTTCCCACTGTTAACATCTTGCATTAGTGTGGTATACCTCACCTTATCCTGCCCCCAGCCCCTTGCAGCTGCTGATCTTTTTTCCTGTCTCCATAGTTTTGCCTTAGTCTATAGGTTTCCAACTGTATGTGTGAAACAGGGAACAATTTGACTAGGGTAGGGTCATAGAGATAAAACAAAGGGGATTTAAAGATTTACCATAAAGCACATTCAAAGATAGCATGGGAACTACATTATTTTCACCAACTATATAGATGCATCTACTTATATTTTATTCAACTAACATTAATTGATAACATACTATGTGTCAGCAGTGTTTTAGGTGCTAGAGTTAACAATAGTAAGCAAGGCAGACAGCTTCTCTGCCCTCCTGGAGTGTATACTCAAATTGAGGGTAAAAGAAAAGGACAGAAATTAAACAAAAAATCAAGTATTTTCAATACTGCCAAGTAAGATAATGGAAATCAAATAGGGTTATGTGATAGAGTGACAGCTGGAGACAGTGGTTAGGGAAGGTTTCTCTGAGGATATGACATTTGAGCTAAGAATTAAGAGATAAGAAGCAACTATCCATGCAAGAGAAGGACACTCCAAGCAGAGGGAACTGCAAGTAAAATGGCCTGGAGATGGGAACAAGCTGAGTCTGAAAGCCCATGTGACTGGGTGGAGTGAGCAGGAGAGAGTGTATGGGGGTGAGGCAGGGAGAAGCAGGTGAGATAGGTAGGCAAGACTAGGTCATAACTGGTCCTATAAGCCACAGTAAGGAGTTTCAGTTTTATTTTAATGGGAAGCCACTGGAGGCAGGAAAGTGATATGATCTGATTTACGTTTTTAAATGATCACTCTGGATCTGCAGAGTATCTTAAAAGACATCTTTAAAATAAATACTAACATGAATACACCAAGCGTACTAAAGATGCCAACCAATACAATGCAAATCCTAAAGTAAAAATGGTGTTTCAAGATCATCCTGGCATGTATCTGGTCCTTATCCACAGCACCCCAGAAAAGAAATAACCAGCTGAGACATTAACAGTATTTTTGATTATGTCCACAATCTGCCAAGTTTACCATTTGGTATAGGGATATTTACACTTAATTCCCTACCAAAATGAAAAATCATTTCCATAGGGAACTATAAATGAACACTTCATTAGATGTATTTCTGCTTTCCATGGGAATTCCCTGGCAGTCCAGTGGTTAGGACTCCACGCTTTCACTACCGAGGGCCCAGGTTCACTCCCTGGTTGGGGAACTAAGATCCCACAAGCCACGTGGCACGGCCAAAAAATTAAATTAAATTAAATAAAAAGAAGTATTTCTGCTTTCCACTATAGACTTTTATTTTAAGCTTTGGAAAATCATGCTGTACCTGCAATTAGAAATTGCATTTTAGAAATACAAATGAGAAACGGCTGATGTTCATATTTGGCCAGCAGATGTGGTATCAACACCATGGGACGCTTGGGGATGTGAAATGGAAATTGGCCGACCACAGACCAGGTGCTTTTCTGCTTATTACAGGCCCAGCTCCAGGGGACCAGGCTCCCCTCTCAGTGAGTGATTTTTCTTTCTTAGCTTAAAAAAGAATTGGAACAATAAGTGATTTCCACTGTCTGTCTCTATGGCAACAGGTACCCTAATTTCACCTCTTAGATGGCAACTATACCTATTCACTGAATAGCTTTCAGTCCCTACTATTATGATGAAAAAATTGATTTCATGAAAAATGCTATTTAGGTTATAAGCAAACTTATCCCCCAGCAACCATGAAGTACAGTTTGTAAGAGGTAAAATCATTCATAAGCAGAATATACTCTGTGGGCTTTTCTTCCTTTTCAGCTGTAGGGTATTTATCCCCAACATCTCTCTTCTAGTTGTTTTTGGATGATAAAATATTATTCTTTTCTTCCTTAACATTTATTTTTATTCAATTATGAAAATTGGTCAGGTTCATTGTAAAGAGTTTGGCAAATACAGAAAAAATATAGAAAAGCATATGCAAGAAAATAAGACTCACTCTCCTTATTTAAAAATAATCGCTATTAATATCCTGCTAGTATTTTAGATGTGTATACATATAAATACAACTTAAATGCTATAGTGTATATTTTTTTGTAACCAGACTCTTTCACAAAACATATTATGAGGAATTCTTCACATCATTAAGTATTCTTCTAACATACAATTTTAATGGTTTCAAAGGAGTCCATAATATGGCTTACTGTATTTTATTTAACTTATCCCTCTATGCTGACATTATTAACCATAAATGTTTATGTACACATCTATTGGCTTAGAATAAATCCCTGGATATGAAATACATGGATCAAATGGGATAAACATTTTAAATTATATTGCCAAATTTTCCCCCCAAATTATATCAATTTATTTTCCCACTGAAGGTAGATGGATAAGCGTATCCATTTCCTTAAATTCTTTATCAGAGGTACAGTTTTTAAAAAGAAAAAAATTGCCAATTTGATGGAGAGGGGAAGTATCTCATTATATTTCTTTAACATCTTAAATTTAAAACTTATTTTCAAGTTAAATATGTTTTTACATTTTCATTATTTTTTTAGGGTGAGGAGATACATAAATTGCCTGTTCACCTCTGAAGCAAAGACTATTTGTTGTCCCCTAATATCCATTCTACCTCTGTTTCTTAGTAACAGAAGAGATGACTTTTAGTTGAGCACATAGCCCTTTAAAATAAAGACATTTCCCATTTTCATTTGCAGCTAAGTGTGTCTATGTGTCAACTCCAGGTAGGCAAATGTGATCTATGCTTTTTCAGAGAAATGTCCTTAAAGGGAGAGGATAATGCCTTCTTTTTCCTCTTCATCATTCCTGATGGTTAGAATGTAGATATTATGGTTAGAGCTTCAACAGCCATTTTGGACCATGAGGATGTGCTAGAGATGGCAGAGCAGAAAGCTAGAGGGAGCCTAGGTTCTTAAGAATTTTATGAAAGTGCCACCCTGCATGGCTGGTTTCCATATTTTTATGTGAGAAAATAAAACTTTCTATTTTTAAGCCATGATTAGTTTGCATTTTTAGTTTCATGAAGCTGAACTTAATCCTGACTGATGTAGATTAAGATTTTTTTCCTCATTTTTTTTCTCATTGATTTTTCAGTGCTCTTTCTATTTCAAGGTTATTTACACTTTACCTGGCACACATGTCACAAATTTTTCCAGTTTTTCATTTGGTCCTAATTTTTTTATGGAATTAGGATATGCAGAAATATAGTTACTCTTAAATTTATTTGCTACTTAAATTCCATTATATTTTCAGAAAAATCAGATAACAGTATTAGCTTAGAAATATAAATTCCAGAGAAATAGTTTGTCTCAACCATCATAAGGCAGTACTGAGGCATAATTTTACTTCCTATAGGTATGCGATTAAATGGTTACATTGCAGGCTAAAGTCATTTAGATGATGAGAAATTGTGTATACTTTTGAGGACTTAATCAATAATTCATTGCTTGCTAAAGCAGAGATTTTCCATTTTTAATCTGTGGCGCTCTAGGTTCAAAGCATTGCCTCAGAGGTCTCCACTGGGGCTTAGGTGGGGCTGAGTGGGCCAGCTCTGCCTGCCACTCGCAGTTGAGGTTTTAAAGGCAGTCACTCTGTGTTATTCACTGGAGTTCCACAAAAGAGCCCCTGCCATATGATTTCCTCCCCACACAGAGAAAAAATAGAGAGTAACAATTTCCTACCAGATCATAAGCAGCCAGCATCTTTTTCTGCACATCTGGAATTGCCCCCAGAGGCTCCAGATGAGGAAAGTTGTCTTTCATCACAAGAGAGACGGAGGGAGTATTGTCACTGGTGATGAGCCGAGAGGACAGTGTCAACAGGCACTGCTTCAGACTGGCAATTGGAGGGAGTCCACACAGTTCCTTAACAGACACAATGGCATTCTGTGGGGAAGAAAACATGGAATTACACTTCTGACCACATGACACATCCCCCCCAGCACTTCTAGGTTTACACAAAAGTATATTCATTAAAAGTATACCCTTAAATACATATGAAATTTGAAGCAAACTGGATTATAACCAACGAAAAATGTTGAGATACGCATGGAGATAACACGCAGAGCTAATTCACAACTACACTTCATCTTTCTCAGCTTTTAACAACTGCCACAAATATGCCGCAAAGCAAAGCAGATTATGACCCAAGGCTACACAGTGCTTTTCAAAGCAGGGCTGTGGAATATTCTGGAATATCTGAAATATTCTGGACAATGCACACAAATTAATATTGGCTGATCATGAATATCTTGTTAAATTTGTATCATGATGATCATAAAAGCATGTCAGTGGTTGTACATTGGAGTGCATCTTCTTTGAGTTTTTCCCCTCAAGGTAGCAGCCTGCTATTACTCATCGCCCTCCTTTCACATAACCATCAGTGGTATTCCTTTGTCATCCCACCAGAAATGCACCTGACAGACACACATAATGAAACACGTTTCATGTAAAGCTACATTTTTCCATGTGACAGGCATTTAAAAGATTCATTTGAAGTAGAAATTATGCCTATTAACAATGAACAATACCTAACCTAATGCGTGTCTCATGAATTTAGTGACAATGATGGTATTCATTTTTCTAGTAATTAGGCTCTAAGTAATCCTAAACCAAAAAAAATTTGAGATGAGATAAATTATCAGTACTAACTGGAAAAATTTTATCTATAGCCAACTCTCCTTATTATGTATTTTAAACACGTAATACATGCAAAGGACACATTCCAAGAATTATATAGAACTACATAAAATCTATTTCTAATATATAAAGTCAGGTGTAGAAATGACTTATAACTAATCTAACATAGGGGTTTATAATAGTTATAGAATTATGTCAGAAAAAGTCAGGTAGATAATGCTGATATTTGGAGCCTATTTTTAAAATAGCGGCCAAGGCAACCCACCACAAGTTATATGTTTACAATCTAAGTATTTGTATGTGGTTTATGTAATATAGTATTTTCTACCATTTTGGTGATTTAAAATTGATTTTAAACCCATTCCAGAATTCCTCTGTGAAATAATGTAAAAATAAAGTTTTCACCAAGTCATGGTTTGGCATTCAGCATCACATAACTAAGAACCATGAATGATCATTGGGTTTTGGTGGTGGTTAATTCTGGATTTAAAGCTCAAATTCTTATTTATTAAATGCAATATTGGGGAAATTACTTAACCTCTTCAAGCTTGTTTTCTATTTTGAATGTAGGGATTTTTGGTGAAGGTTACCATAAAAATGTTAGCTAAAGGAGCAAATAAAGTACATTGAAAAATATTCCTCTCCTGTTTTGCTCTCATACATAGACTCCTACTGCTTCTGCCAAACAACATCTTCTTGCACATTGCAGGAACTAAGCAAGCATTTGCCGTTTGATTGTTTCTTAGTAACATGAGCCTAGAATAAGCATATTAAATAGTCTTGAAGAAAAAAGTTTGCAGCCATCTCTGATTATAAGCATTAATGAAGGCAAGAAAACTGACTTTGAATTCCTACATGCTAAGGCTGGGTAATTTACATATACTCCCATTTAATTCTCATAATAATCCTGTGATGTAATTATTACTATTTTTCTTACCTTATGAGGAGAAAACTGATGACCAGATATCTGAAATAATTTGCTCAAGATCACACAGGGATAGAGTTTAATCCAGAATCCATGTCCTTTCAATTAAAGCACATTTCTAAGAGAAGACTAAATAGTTTTCAACAAGTTCAAGTGCTGAATTTTGTTTGTTTATTAGTTTTCTTTGTTTCGTGGAGGGTAATTTATTATTGTTGTACACAAACAACTAAGACATCATCTAATAGGCTTTACATTTGTTTTATATGACTTCAAATACCCTTCTGTGTTCTTATCTGCAAATATTTTACATATATACTCATAATTAGTATGCATGTGTTTGTATATATAAAATTTTGCATATTACATGCACATATAATATTTTATATTCTATTCTTTTCACACTGTTTCATATACACATTCCCATATATCAATTTGGTTTTGTACTAGGGACATTTGATGGATATATAAAGCATTTTGCTACACTGATACTCCATTAGCTGGCTTAGTTCAGGCCAGATTTAACATAGCATTCACCATTAGAAACATAAAATATATCTGTTTTACAGAAATAAAGTTACAGATGTAGAAAATAAACTTATGGTTACTGGGTGGAGGTGGGGAGGGATAAATTGAGAGATTGGAATTGACATATACACACTACTATGTATAAAATAGATAACTAATAAGGACCTACTGCATAGCACAGGGAACTCTACTCAATACGCTGTAATGGCCTGTATGGGAAAAGAATCTAAAGAAGAGTGGATATATGTATATGTATAACAGATTCACTTTGCTGTACAGCAGAAACTAACACAACATTGTAAATCAGCTATACCCCAATACAATTTTTTTTAAATATCTGTCTTATCACAGGCAATACTGAACTTAATTCAGCAGTACATGGGTTTACACATCCTCTGTGATAGTTTTTTGAGCAATCAGATCATTAGTAAAACACAATGTTCACCGGTGAGAGAGGGGGTCAGAAGACTCAGGGGTAAGGGAGGACAGTATGGGATTTTTTCCTACCTGCATATTTTCTCTCATATCTATGGCTTCTCGTAAGGGATGAACTGCTATCTTAAAGATGTCATCTATGGTTTTAAGACCAATATTCCTGAGCATGGTATACTCCCGAACTTTCTTCCCCATTCTCACTGAAAGGCTGCGCTTCTGTGGCTTTCCTCCTCCACTTCTATTAGTTATTGCTATGTGGACGAAAAGAGTTACATGCTCCATGACGTCACCCACAAAGGAGCGGAGGGGAACATGCCGATATCCAGGCTGCAAACATTCGAACGGGATTGTATATTGCCCTATAAACTCATCCCCAATGTAGTCGTCATCCAGAACCACAAAACGGATCACGGCCAGCTCAGGCAGGTTCACTTGAAACTCAAAGGTCTCATCAAAAATAGGATTATCACTGTTTTGTTGTACAGTTTTAGTTCTTTGTTCTGAACAGTCGGCTGGAATTCCATGTATCTCTATACACACATAGGGATCTATGACATCCCCTTTGGCACAAGCTCCCTTGGGCTTTGGGAAGTTCTGACCACTGATGATCTTAATATGAAGCACTAAAGGAGACACCCCTGGTACAATGCCCTTTGTATTTGCACTGAAGTAAGAAACTTCATCTCGCATGATGGACGGCCTTAGAACGTAACCACAACCTCCATTTTGAAGAAACCAGCCTGTGTGAAGGTCCATCATTGGACCCGGAGTCTGGAAATTCATTGCCACAATCTGACAGCCACAATTCCAAAAGTCCTGTGGATTCAAGTTACTGGAATCGATTCTCATGGCACTTGGATAGATTCGTGATAAGAACTTCTTATTATAATTTACAAAATCCTCTGGGTATTCATTTGCAATTCGGCTGGCCTCTGTTTCACTAAATGAACAAATTTCCCAATAGTTTTGGCTTTTCATAGATAGTTCAAAATCCCTGTACTGAACAGATTTACAGATAGACACCAAGTCAGAGAGCTCCCTACACAGCAAGATTTGTTTCTGCTCACCATTGTAATCTACTGACATCCTTCGAGACATTTCAGCTTCTTCATCTTCGTCTGTAACTTCTCCTTCTAAAACATCTGGATCAGAAGGCAATTTCTTTCCTTTCACAATGATCATTCTTTTTAATTTTTCTGGTGATGGGAGGTAGGATTCTGACGGCAAAGGTGCTTCAGTATAGAGTTTACTGCCAAAGACCTTTTTCATCTGTTGAACCATTACCTTCTGCTGTGGTAGGGAGCAGTGATTTCCCAAGCAAAGAATGAGTGGGTACTCAGAAGCCACAAAGGCAAATTTATTTATCACCTCTATGACACTTCGAAAGGAAAGGTGTGTTGTCATGTTATTTCGATTACAAAGGATTGGTTCATTGTCTGAACCATCATTTACATCAAGTTCAATGCTTCGACAGCCCATTTTCAAAGCTCTAACATACCCGTTAATGTCAGCCGGCCCCCTGAACTGGTCTTCTATGAGATAGGTGTTGTGAGAGGCGTTGATGTAATAGTGAGATAATGGCTGGGTCATATCTTGGGCAACCTTTTTTTGTTCAGGATCAAAAATGTCACATTCTGGTGACAACAAATACTGGGTAAAGCCATCAATTGCAAGAAACCCTTTCTGACGTCCCTCTTCAGAAAGCTCATATCTCCGAATAATGTCTAAGCACATGTCCTCGGTGATCTGGGTGACTCCTTGCTCAGCTTCTAAAAAAAGCATGAGATCATTAGCATCCAAATACTCTTTGTTTTTAGATATCTGTACAAGTAAGAAATACACTTCTGGCCTGGTGCAAAGTTCACAAAAAGCTTCACAAAACTCCTCTTCTGTCACTCGGGTGGTTAGCTTTTCTTTGCTCTTCTGGATTTCTTTAAACTTTAACCTGATCTTGGATTCCTTCAGGGTAGGGTTGAGTTGTTTTATTAACTCTACAGAGGTGTCTTCCAACATAATCCCATTCCCATCGATATCTGCTGCTTCAAACACCTTTTTCAACCACATAAACCTTGGTGTGTTCTGGTTGCCTTCCATAAAGTCAAGGGGTTGCTTACTTCGAGAAACCAGATACCGTAACCCTGACACCCAGATGTTTGCTACATCTGCTGAATTGGCAACTAGGTCCAGAGACTCGTAGTTCTCCCCGTGGAGTATGGAAAAGGCACAGTCCTCACAAATCTGGTCAGCAAGCCCATTGTTTCTAAATGTTTCCGTGTTCTTCCCCAGTCGGATCTCTTTTATGGCAGAAATATCAAGCTTAGCTTTCTCAAGGTCTTTCTTGGAAGGTTCCCAGCGAAGAGCTTGGAGGTCTGTGTCCAGAGTGAAAAAACGGTTGTAAATGCGAGAATTTGGCCGTACTTTCTTCAGTTCACAGCCAGCTTGCATGAAGCTGATGCAGTCGCTTGCACTACTGATTTTCTTTTCTGATGGCATGCTGCTGAAAGACACGGTTTTCTTTCTTCCACCACATTTTTGGTTTGCAGGATCCTGTAAAGCAATTTGAAAATAATGAGTCACTTTCCTTTAGAAAATAGACAAATTCAACAACACTCTATGAGTGCCTCAGACTCCATTCAGCTATTATGATTATTTGGACAGGAGCTAGCCTACATTTTACCTTTTCACTGTTTCAGAAAAGAGAAATTGCCAAGAAAATTGATATCATTAAGTTCAGGAAAAAAACTTATTTTTCCAACGCCTGTGTGTTCTTTGAAATAAAATCAAGCATTAAGTTAACTACAAATCACTCTTATTTGTTCATTAAAGTAGATTTCCTAAGATCCTCTACCTGTTGGTACTTTGACAACCTTGCTCATGTCCCTATAGATATATGGAAGAAATAAAGCTGGATTTCTTTAAAAAGTTTTCCTCATTTACACTTTGCAACAGTTTAGTTCAAATAAAAGATTTTTACCTTAACATACATTACATCAAAAAGGGCTTACAATATAGCTTAACTAAAAAAAAAAAAATCACTTTTTTTCCTCAAATTATTGTGAAGAATAAAGGCACCTTGAAAGTCAGATTGAGAGCTAACAATAGACAAATGACTCTCACTTGAGCAATTTTTCAGACATAGGTAAACAATTTAAATGAACATTATGATAGAGTTGCCACAGGATCCAGCAAAAGACGAAAACTCTAATTTGAAAAGATACATGCACCCCAATGTTCACAGCAGCACTATTTACAATAGCCAAGACACGGTAGCAACCTAAGTGTCCATAAACAGAAGATGTGATATATATACAATGGAATATTACTCAGCCATAAAAAAGAATGAAATGATGCCATTTTTAGCAACATGGATGGACCTAGAGATTACCATACTAAGTGAAGTAAGTCAGAAAGAGAAAGACAAATACCATATGATATCACTTATATGTGGAATCTAAAATATGATACAAATGAACCTATTTACAAAACAGAAACAGATTCACAGATGTAGAAAACAAACTTATGATTACCAAAGGGGAAAGGGAATGGGAGAGGGATAAATTAAGAGTTTGGAATTAACAGATACAAACTACCATATACAAAATAGATAAACAACAAGGTCCTACTGTAGCACAGGGAACTATATTCAATCTCCTGTAATAAATCATTATGAAAAAGAATATATATATAATAATATATGTAATATATATCTGAATCACTTTTCTGTACACCAGAAACTAAGACAACATTGTAAATCAACTATACTTCAATAAAAAAATAAAAATAAATGAACATTATGAGATTCACACCTACATTTCAGTATAATGCTATTAGCAGCCACTGCATAAAACCAAACAGAAATATGAATGGCTCCACTAATTTTTGAGGTTCTTCCAATGTGAATTAAATTTCAAAGCCTTTTGCCATAAGATTTCACAGGGAACACTTGCATCTTACCTTTTACCCATTTCTGTAAGTGTCCTTGTATCTTAGTCTCACAGAGTCCCGAATTCCTCAGCCCACTTCGCCCTTCCCTGAACAACAGTGCCAACAGGGCATCAAACTTCATCTGTGCAGATTAGTGTATTTTAAGCAGGTGAATTTCTTGTGGCTATTTCCTTCTTGGGTGTGTCTAGGCCTTTTCACCTATTGCCTTTTCTAAATTTCAGGTCCAGTCCTCTGAACACTCATAATCACAAGACGATGTATTTCATCTTAGCCCTGGACTATCCACTGTGTCTATCACTCCCAATTCATTTGCACTGAATATCTGAACAATGCCACTTAAAACTGGATTTTTCTTTATACTTTCTTCTGTTCAGACCATAGACTCAAATTAACAATGCTCCCAATCATATTATCAATTCAGATAATTCTCCCAGGAACAAATTTCCCAAAAGTACCTTAGTGCATGTTTAAAGTGCCCAATTTTATAAAGCATATCAAAGAGGCAGCAAAGTATAGAGAGCAAAAGGCATGGTCCTTAGGGTAGAAATAACTAGTCTCCAGTTGGTATTATTCCACTCACTAGTGACCTTGGGTAAGTTACTTATCCTCTCTGAATCTTAATTTCTGCTTTTAAGTAGGAACTAATAATCATTATATATAATAGAGCATTACTGTGAGACTCAAAAGAGAAAATGTTCATGAATATTCTTTGTAAGGTTAATCTTTTTGAAGGAAGAGGAACATTTCATCATATACCTGGTCTCTGTAGGACTTTCAGTAGGCACTGACCAGGGATATTGGGGGTTATCCAGAAGTTGCTTCATTCCTGATCTATGAGCATTTAAGACAGATCTTCAGTGAAAAACTGAAAATGTTTAAAAACAACCATATGATATTACTATTTTAAACACTGAAAAGTGTAGCCAAAGTAGTCTAGGCTGTTTCCTTCAGGCATTCTTTTAAAACAGGTTAGAATCTCTCTTCTAGGGTCTCATTTAATTGTGGTCTTGCCTGTAAGAGTCTCCCTATCTTATGATTCAGAAAAAGGCAGGATGATTTATTATTCAATTGACTAAAACCTTGCTTGTGAAAAAGAAACAAAATTTGCTTTAGTTATGGGATGTTGGTAGGATGATTCATTGACTCAAATATATATCTGATCTTCAAGTGACAAAGATATAAATTACTCAATTTAGATTAGAGGATATTGTCTCTTGGTGCCCTGGCATTTAAGAACTTAGCCTCTGCTTTTCCAGAGAGTTGTTATTTTTAATTATCCCACAGTGGTCAATTTCCTCATCTTTAAGTTAAAAAACAACCATAAATCTTCAGCTGTTTATATGCAGATGCACTATTAGAACACATTTAAATTTGTCACAGCCCACATGCTCAGAAATATCAGATGTTTGTGTGTATTTTTCCGCACCATCAAGGCAAGAACCTAAAGGTACTGCTGAGATGGGATTAATCTAACAAGTAAAATACTGAAGGAAACTGTGACTGTGAATTGTGATGGTAAATTAGACTGTGACTCAGCTTTTAAAGCTACCATTTCACTAGACTTTTAAGTACTGAGAGCTTTCACATTAAAAATTATTTTTATATAAGCAGATCATATTCCAAATAAGATGATTGTCAACAGAATTATAAAACCTCTAATAGTTTCTAACAAAGGTTAAATGGGAAATCAGTGTTCCTCTGAATGCATGTATATATTTCCTCTACCCTATGCATGGTATTATACCATCCTTCTCCATGGTCCAAGTGCCAATCTTGACTTCAGCCACTATTTGTTTATGAGAACAAAACTACTGTTGTCAGAATAGCTTTCTCTTATAAGCCTCTCTTCTTTGTGGTGATATCGCCTCATATCAAGACTTTCTCTCCTAGTAAGATAAGTCTTCAAGAAATAAATGTTTTATATCTACCCTACAAAAGAATCCACCTGCCTCGTAATGCTTATTTCTTGCCTTGACATGCAACTTTTACATGATTATAAAACTTAACCTAAAATGCTTTAAAACTTGGAACCAGTGGAAAAGATAACAATCTTTAGGTTGTCATCTCACAAAGGACAAAATCCAAAGTTATTACAAGCCCCCAAATAAGCAAAAATATATACTTTATATATATAATATAGAGAGAGAGCCATAGTACATATGGACAAATAGTTTGTTTGCTGTTGACTAGAGCCAAGATTATTTATATTCAAAATATGCTGGAAAAGTTTCAGGACTCTGATGTTTCTCTACGTCTGTTCTTTCAATGGTCAAGCTATGCATTAGCTTTGAAAAGTTGGCAGAAGGGGAGATGGAAACTGTGTTAGAGTGGACGGGGACGACGGGCTACTCCAAATCTCTTTCTGAGCTTCTTCACCACCAAGGCCTCTTTGCTGAGCCCTACACCCCCCTGTAGTTCCCTCAAGAAGATCTTAGCAGATTGATGGTGGGGAAGGAGTACTATTCTAATAAACAAACTGGGGGTATCCGCAACTGAAGGAAGCTAAAGTACTGGTTATAGATCTTCCTGTTGATAAACACACCAAAAAAATTTGATGATGAAATAAGAGCAAATCCATTGCAGTTATCTATATATTAGGAGGACAGGTACTTTTGGCACTTTCCAAGAGAAACCAAAGTTTGTTTTTAGTTCCCGTGTGCTCTTGTCAGTTTCTAGCTCATGAGATGATTGAATTGACTCCAATGACCATAAGGTCATTATTATAAGGAGATTATTATAAGGTATGAGAATTTGACATTTATTTCAAAGCTAAATTTCCTCACTCTGGAATGAAAAGAAAAGGCTAGAGTACAAATTCCTCCCCCCCAAAAATTTTTTTCTTAGAGCAGCTTACAAAATAAAAAGTATGAACAGCACGTTGTGATGCCTCTATCCCCTAAATTAAAGCTTAGCCTCATATTCTAGCGAGGTCCAAAAATTAGTCAGGCGTTGAGCTCAATTTTTTCTATTTCCTAACATTCTGTGTTTAAATTTCCAAATTATAATTTCACAAGAAGGGATCACATTTAAACAAGTTATATAATAAATAAACCAAACTGTGTTTATATGTTCTCTGAATATTTCCAGATAAGACCTTACATTTGGATCTACTGTCTTCTTAAATTAATCAATACTCTACATGAAGGATTTAATCATCAGAATCAAGAAGAGTCTCATAAACTGGCAAAGCAATAGACAAATGTTTTAGTCTTTTATTAAAACAGTACAAGACATTGATTTGTCTATGAACACTATTTCTAATATATGCATATCAAAGAATTTCTATCTAATCTCATGATATAAGGGTTGATGTCTAATCTTAAGAATAATTTCAAAATATTAGGGGAAAATGGTCAAATGTTGTTCTAGTTTTTTAAATTTTTTCATTATTTTCTACAATATTGTTGCTTATCCACTCTTAGGAGTAGGATACCAGTCATGATCACCTGAGATTCCCACACAAGAGTAAAGGCTTTATAGCTCCCTAAACATGTTTTATTAAACTAAAATTGGGGGGAAATGTTCAGATAAATCGAATTAATAAACCTGTTTCCATAAGTTCCCATTGGCATTTGCTCTCTGAGCCTAACAAGATAACATATGCTGCAAGTTCCTTAACAAAACTTAGCAAACAAAATCATTTTTCATCAGAACACACTCATAAGCCCCGGAGAGAACTCTGCTTATTCAATGAAAGCACAGTTTTGGGTCTCAATAATGAATTATTTCAATATAATAATTTCAAAAAAAATATACTAAAGCAGCACAAAAATGTGAATGTACCCAATGTCATAGAACTATACATTTAAAAATGGTTAAAATGGTAAACTTTATGTTATGCCTATTTTACCACAAAAAGAGAATATATTGAAGCATTGTACAAAACCTTAAGAGTAAAGGAAGCATACCGAGGTTTACCGACCTCTGACCTGATAAGCGTGTTTAAACATCTAATTGTAATGTAATGTATTCTTTCCATGTTTTTTTTTTTTTTTGGTAAGTTGTTATTAAGTGAATGATGATTCTTTGTTAAAACAGAACAAATTTACAAAAACTTTAAGAATGGCAATCAAAACACCAGGTGTAAAACTGTGATTAGAAAGAAACTTATTTCATAATACAGAAATCCAGCTACATAAATGCAGATACACTAAAGTGACATTCACTTTTCTTTTCTAGTAAAAGAGGGGGGGAAACATTTATTTTTGAATAGTTCTCTTAAGAAAGTCTCCACATACAAATTTAATAGACTATACCTAAAAGGCAAGCAAAAATATAGCACATAAATCTTATTTTCACCATAAGGAGCCTATCTTTTTCTTATAGACAACCTATGAACTATAACTCTATACTAATAATATTCATTCCGGTTTTATGACTTCCAAGCAAAATTCAGAAAAGGTTTAGTTGATACATGAAACCTTCAAAGGATTGTAGACCATATAATCTAGGACCCAAATGAGCCCTAACAATGAATGCTGAGAGGCCTTTGGTCTCCATTCTTCATTCATTCATTCAACAAACAATGATAGGTACCTACTTCATGCTAAGGACTAGCACATTTAAGAGTTTTGAAGAAACTGATAAAGTCTGCCTTTTATCTTAAATAGATCACTTTGGATGCGCGCTAGAAGGATTTGATATGGACAGAACTGAAGATGGTGCGGTAGGTGAGCAGCATTAAAGGAAAGAGCTGGTGATGGCCTGAGGTAAATAGCTAATAAAAGGAAGGGTGAGAAGTGGGAAGTATCAAGAAATAGGAGGTAAAATCAGAAGTTCTTGATTCAGTCTAGGATGACTCCTAGGTTTCTGGTTTGAATGAGATGTGAATGGAAATATTGCTAACAGAGAGGAAATACAAGGAGAGGTAAAGTTGAAAATGAAGGAGGTTTACTTCGGGTTATGGTGGATTATAGATGAGTATGGGCCACCTAGGTGAAGAGGCTGGGCAGAGGAGATGACCTAAAGGAAAGAAAAGGCTAAGGGGTAAGAGAACCAAGAGCATGAGTCTCACAGGAACCAAGGAACACATTTGAAGGAGCAAGTGTTAGAAAATAAGATGTTAAAGTGGCTTATTGGATTCAGTCATCAAGATATTTACTGGTAACTTTAATAAGGGAATGTCTTATGTTGCCTTCAAAATGGTGAGGATGGTGACAGGGGTGAGAGCCAAACTGCAGCCTGAAAAGAGTTGAGAGCAAAGGGTTCCAGGAAAGCGGAAGAGCAGGTACAAAAGTCCTTTGGTGGGAAAGAAGGTCAAGATAACTACAGTATAATAAGTGAGGGGTAGAGAGGCCCCAGATAAGAATGAAACAAAAAGCAGAGACTGAGAGTGATACGTCAAGAGAAGGCTACCCTCACAACACTGGCTTTATTGACTTATATTGGTGATAGCTCAAGGAATGGAATCCAAGTCTAATGGATACATTAGATGTATGTAATGTGTGTCATATATACCTATATCTAAAGTATCCTGTCCAATGCGTCTATGCCCAAATCCACAACCGTGCCTGGCAGTTAGGCAGTCTGGAAAAAACCCAGCCCCCGACACAAGGCCTAACTCTTCCCACAAAACTCCAGGAGTTGGGGATGGTGGTATCGTCACTACATCTGTTGCCTTCAAGTTTCAAGGAAGGGAAGGTTGCAACTGTAGAATTACACTATTTTTTTCACATTGAAATTTCCAAAGTTATTTTCTCACAGTAAACTCAAATTACTTAATGCAAAGTCACAAACAGGTGATGTCACTTACTTATGATGAGCACCATGTGACCCACCTGATGTCACTGTGTGGGACAGTGGGGGTGGAGGTCCTGATGGGCATTGCTGAGAAGCTGCTGAAGCCTGACCCAAGCTCTGTGAACCACGGGCTCTCCCTGGTGGCTCTCACTAAGCCTAGTCGGTAAGAAGCCGAATTTTCTTATCCATAAAGAAAGTGTTCATTCTCTACACCATCTTATAATTCAAGAGGATTAATTAAAGGCAATGTGTGAAGTTATTCATGCACATATCTCTCGCCAAATTAAGTTTTATGTCTGTATTTAACATTATATTTCATTTATAAAAGGTGATCCATTTAATAAAATGCACTAAAGCCATCCCCTTTAGGAAATCTACTCCACTGTGTACATGCCATGGCTGTTATGAAATTCACTGAATTATAGGAAGCCAGAGACCCTCTAAACATTCTTTTAAATGACATCTCTTAAATGACCCTCCTCACTTGAAAACAAAAAGTGTTGATTTTCTAAAGGCAAAGATGGAATAAAATGTAGAGTCTATTTCAGCGTGGGTTCTTAGTACCTTTGATTTGTTTTGTTTAACGGAGGAAGCTTCCTGCTGTGCTATATCTCACTGCAATCATTCACTCATTAGAATTCATTAAGACATTACTCTAAATAAAAGTGATTATCTCAAGTTCTTCTGCTGCATGGTTTCTACCCAGTTAGGGTTTTTCTGCAAGTATGATTCTCATCATGCATGTTCCATGCATTAGTTCAAAATACAGCATTCACTTATGCAAAGATTAACTGAACACGTACTATGTGCTAGACAACATCCCAGTGATTAGTTCTTTAAAAATTATTAATCCCAACACTAATAGCACCTGGAATAAATGCTTTCTTTCCATCACACTTTTTATGCACAGGTTTTTATAACTGATGAAATTTGTAAGTAGAATAATGACAAAATCTTCAAATTTAATAAATCAAGCAAAGCATATAATGAATGCTTCTAAATAAATTAAAACAGCTTTAAATAACATTGAGGATGTTTGAGAACCAAAACCACAAAGGGGTACAAGAGCTGGTGAGGTGATATTTAAAAGGGAGTACTAGTAATTAAGTACAGTTAAGTTACATCTTTACCACTAGGGCATTTATCTAGATACTTAAAATTGGACAAGAAAAAAATTAAGCTTTGAAATGTTCAAAATCTATAAAGGTCTTAGTTAAAATAATTTTAAAATTATTGCCACTTAACAAGAAAACAAATATGGTTTTCACATGGAGCTACACTATAATTTTATGCCATGAGAAAAAATCTTAAATTACATAGCCCTACCTGTGACTCCATTATTCCCAGATGTGCTAGAAAGACCTTGCCACTAACAGTGTGGCTAGTAAGAGTTTGCTGCAGGAACCCAGAAGATGGCATCAGTGGGTTTAGTCACACCAAAGTCCTGTTGCCATGTTCTCCTAGTAACTGCTAATAGTCAGACTGCAAAGCACATTATTAACCACAAGAGTACTGGATTTTTAATAGGTTAACATTTTTATAATGCCTCCTAAAATAACTGGAATAGCAAAATCAAGGTTAAGAAGTCACATTCTATCAGTTTCATTTTGCGACAAGAGGCTTCTTATTCTCTAGAGCATAATGTTTGGCACAGACTAAAAAGGCTTTGGTTTGAAATTTTTAACAAAACTGGGAAGAAACCAACTCAAAGGAATGGTAAGAATAACAGTAAATCATACCAAAGTATCCTTTCTGGATCACAATTTCAGGAACACTATATCCTGATTTATATATTTTAAATGTTATTTATGATGTTTGTTCAACAACAGTGGACTAAAGGTGAAGAATTACCTCTGCTTGAACTTTTTTCTATATACTTTCATCTCTGTGATTCATTCAAGAGGCAAAATCATAAACCTAATGAAAAATCTCTGACTTTCATTGCAGATCAATGCTCATAGGTAAAATCAAAGACTATTTACCTGTTTGGAATTTTTTTCACCTGTACAGAAATTAAGTCCATATAGGTGAGGAGATCTGGCCACAGAGGAAACCAGGTCGATATTGACTTTGGAAGCCCATGTCTCCAGACGTCCGATCATTCTATTGTGCCATTGATTCTTGCCATTTCTGTTTTCCCCACAGAATGAGGGCACAAACCCTGCTATTGTTTATTGTGAAACCTCACTAACTGATGGACTTTCTATTTTCAACTCTTATTTCCCCGCAAGTCCACGAGCATAGATGTTCCTTTATAGTGTCAACTGCCTTCTTGGGAAAGGGCTTGTTTCTCACTTAAATCTCACCAATCTCCTCTTGCATCTTTCACAGTCCACTACTTTGTATACAGTAGTGGTACAAGGTACATCAACACTCCCATTTTTCTAGTCAAAAACATGATGTTTTCAACTAATCCAATTGCTACATGAAATGCATGGTTTTGCTTATTGTAAGTCCCAGGAGAATATGGTACAGTACCGTGTCTTAGCAGCACCAATATGAATAAAATGAAGTGGACACAAATAAAGGTCATCTGACAATTATTCAGTGGCTTCTGAAGAATGACATGCTGCTATCAATCCTATTCCTCTAAGACAGATGTCCACCTCACACTCAAAAACACTACATTTAAAATTTATCAGTAGCCTGTGCAACTCTCAGCAGAGGTGCCAAGAACCAAGTGGGCCTAGAGACTGAGATATGATTCTGTCCTTCGTCACAAGACTCCCTACACAGCAGGCTCAGGAATCCTGGCTGAACTTATGCCAGAGCCTACTTTGTTGTTTCTGGTGTGAGGATTAATCAGAGGTGCTCTTTATAGAAGGCAACATGTCATGGTCCCTATAAAAAGAAAGTCTGTAATGAAGAATGTGTAAATGTATGCTTTTATTTTTTTTTTAAGATTTTTTTTGATGTAGACCATTTTTAAAGTCTTTATTGAATTTGTTACAATATTGCTTCCGTTTTATGTTTTGGCTTTTTGGCCGTGAGGCATGTGGGATCTCAGCTCCCCGGCCAAGGATTGAACCTACACCCCATGCATTGAAAGATGAAGTCTTAACCACTGGACCGCCAGGGAAGTCCCAATGTATGCTTTTAATACCTATCTTGCTAACACGTCTCTTTCAGTGTATTGTTGTAGAGATTAAATAGAATGCCCTAATTATTTCGTAGGTATAACTGTATAATTAATGCTTAATTAGGGCATCCATCAGAAATTGATATATGATTAGGGAGGCGTTCAAACCTATACATAATTTTTTTTCATTCCAATTAATGTTGCACATTTACTTAAACTACATTATCTGAAAAATTAAAATATCAATAGGAATGGAACATTATTAAATATAGTTCATTTCAAAAATGTTCCTGAAAAGTTTTTGCATTTTCCTTTGTGTGCTAAATAACCAGTTCACAGAATAGTTTCTGCTTCATTTTGACTTTTCAATTTTTAATGGTAATATTTACCATCAAATATGAGGCACCAACATATTATTTACATTGATTTCAGTCACTTTGGAATTTAAACGTATTCTCCAGTCATCTAAATTTGAATAAAACATATTTAAAACTGAAAAGGAAATGCCCAATATGTTTCAACACTATGTGAGTTCTACCATTTGTTATCGTAGGGTGTTATTGGAGCTGAGTTTCAGAAACAGATGTGATTTATAAAAATAAAATCATGTAGAATTTGAAAGTTTCTAAGAGAGTAGATCTTAAAAGTTCTCATCACAAGAAAAACAAATTTTAAATATGTGTGGTGACAGATGTTAACTAAACTTATTCTGGTAATTATTTCACAATATATAAATATATCAGATCATTATGTTGTACATCTAAAACAAATACCATGTTATGTGTCAATTAAATCTCAATTTTAAAAAAGAAAATCATTCAGAGTTATATTAGCTTAAGTGGAAATAAGGTCATAGTCAGCCTTGCTACAGAGCATAAAGATGAATTAATGAAATAGAATTTGAAAAATGGTCAAATTCCAGGAATTCATGATTTTCTGTGCAACATTTGTTAAGGACAAGATTTCAGACTATATACATCATTTATAAATTCCAATTGGGGTAAATATAAAATATATAACTATTAGTGGTATTTCTTAGAGATAGAATCAGTGCCACTGTACTATATAGAAATAAACATGTTTTGGTTTCTCATTAAGAGAAAAAAATCTTACAAGAGATTTAAAAACAATAAATTTACTTTATAAAAACATCTTGTAAATGTGTGTGACTCGGGACATGAAGATTAAATGTCAATTTTATAAAAGTATAATTCTATTGAAACCTAAAATACAATTCATTTGTAGTCTAAATCCATTTTTCTCTACACTCAGGGAAGTCTAGTCTACCACTTAATAAATAAATGTATATCTTAACTAATGGACCATTTCTTGCATTTGCATTAAGTTTTACAGATTCTAAAATTTATACTTAAGTTATTTTAAGCTTCCCAGTTGAATATTCCTTGTGTAACAGATCCCTAAGAGCAATCTCTAAACTTTGTATAAGGTAGATCCCTGAATCACATGTAAAATAGAATGTCAATTCTCTGACCCAATGCAATGTAAAAACACATCCTTAATATTTTTTTCTCTTATGATAATAATAGAATATGTGGTTTCAGTACTTGTTACCACAGAGATATAAAATCTTTGACTCAAATAGCCAGCTTGACTTGAAAATCAAGATGAATCTGATTAAAGGTTTCAAGTTTTATCCATAACTTCTGGAATGGGTTAGTAGCAACTAACACTTTAATCCTTACTGTATTCTGTATTACCTCTCTTTAACTGAATATCGGCATCTGTCCCTGTACAACAAACAGATGGCAGAACTCAGAGAATGTGTATTCTCAGCACAGAGACTCATTTAGGGTGAAGGCTCCCTGATACCCAGTGAAGGCTCCCTGGTCAAAGCAGAAACAAATCTATTGTCTGAATTTAGAAAAATGTAAAAGGAAAGTATGTAAGGACTGTTTTTATTTGAGATAATAAAACTCAAAAGTCCATAAACACCTTACTTATAGAAATTACTGAAATAATTAAATTTCTTCTCCCCACAGCATTGGGTTGGGGACTAATGGATTTTAGTGTCACGATCACCACCTACTTGTATGACTTTGTGACAGGCAAAAAGATCTATATCTATTGTTCTTATTTATCAGAATAATATAATAACTTCTGCCTAATTCATACAGCTATCTCAAGGATCAAAGGAAATAAAGCATGCTAAAGCATTTTGAAAAGCATAAAACTCCAAAACAGTGAATTATAGATCCATCTTACTTATTAATATAAGTAAAATATGGCAATATATTAAAAGAGTAATCAATTTTTCAAAAAGTCAGGTTTATTCCAGGGATATAAGAATGTATCAACATTAAGCAAGCCATCAATGTAATTCAATAAATAAATAGATTAAAAGAGAAAAACAATATGATCCTACCTATAAATTCCTCAAAGGCAATAAACATTAATTCCAAGAAAACTTTCAATAAACTGAGAAAAGAAGATAACTTCCTTCACATGATCAAAATCCTATTTCAGAATCCTAAAGGAAACATCATAACAACTGGTAAAGATTTAGAAGAATTCCCATTAAAATAAAAAATGGAAACAAAAGGCTACTATATTACTCTATATTTTAACATAATTCTGGGTACTTAAGCCAAAGCAATAAGGCAAGGATAAGAAATTAAGCATAAAATATTGTAAAGAAGGTGAAAGATCATGACTAGTTGCGGAGAAGATAATTATTTACCTAGAAAATTCAAAATGATCAACTGAAAATTATTAGAAATAATAAAACTGATGGTGGCAAATAAAATATTAATGTAAAAAAATTAATAGCTGTCTTATACAATAATCTGCTTCTAAATGTAATGGCAGGGATGGGTAGAAGTGAGAGGAACACATTCAAATTAACAACAGATATTGTAAACAAGCCAAGAATAAATTTAACAAGATATGTGCAAAAATTATATATAGAATTTTATTTCATTTAAAGTTGAAAAAGAAGGATCAAATAAATGAAAACATAAAAGTTGCTGGAAAGATAATATTGGTAAAACTCAAATTCTCCACTAAGCGGTAGACAAATACAATGAAATTCTGATGAAAAGCCCAGTGGGATTGTTTCAAGGGGTGGGGTGGAAGTGGCATTTCAAATAACGAAGGAAACAATATATTATTCAATTATTAGTGTTGAAAAATTCACTATTCATTTGAACAAAAAATATAAGTAGATTTCTGTTTCATGCCAGGCCAAAAAATTATTTTAGATGGATTAAAGATGAAATAAAGCATGGAAGTACTAGAAAAGATGTAACCATGTATTTCTATAGTTTTGGGGTGGGGAAGATTTCTTCTTAACAAATAAATCAAGGCCACAAGCCATAGAGGAAAAGACTGATGGAAATGAGCACATAAAAACTTAAAACTTTGTCCAAATTTTTAAAAAAATCTCAAACTGAAAAATATTTGATATATATTTCTTGATTTATAAAAAGTGTTTGCAAACTAATTTTGGAAAAGACAAATCACAAAATTATACAACTGCTTCAAAATTAATGAAAAGATGCTCAAACACAAATACTTACAGGTACTATAAACACACAAATAAAATTATTACTTTTGCATATCACATTATCAAAGGTTAAAAAATGTGAGGTTATGGGGAAATGGGAATTTTGTTAAATATAAAATGGTACAACTTTTTCAGAAGGCAATGTGATAATATGTTTTAAAATGTTAAAGATGTGTCTACTTTGATCCAGCAATATCATTTTTGAGACTTTATCTTAAGGAAATATTTGAACAAATGGGCAAAGATATAAGTACATGGCAGGGACTTCCCTGGCAGTCCAGGGGTTAAGACTTTGCCTTCCAAGCCAGGCGGTATGGGTTCGATCCCTGGTCGGGGAGCTAAGATCCCACATGCCTCACGGCCAAAAAACCAAAACATGAAACAAAAACAATATTGTAACAAATTCAATAAAGACTTTTAAAATGGTCCCCATAAAAAAAATCTTAAAAAAAAAGTACATGTCAGTTCAGTGCTACTCTGTCAGTAATATTAAAAAAATTAGAAATAAACTAAACACTTATCCCCAGTAAGGACTGGCAAAATAAATTATGGTACATTCATGCAAAAAGACTCTATGAAGCTCTTATAATGGATGACATAGATCTATAAATCTTAAATCTTATAAATCTTATAATCTGTGTGTGTGTATGTGTGTGTGTATATGTGTCCTTAAAAAATAGATAATATAAAAGACTACATATTATGGGACCTCATCATTTATATATAACAAATCTGTAAGGATATATTCCAACTCGTAATAGTGGTTATTTCTAGGGGAAAAGAAGCAGAATTATGAAATTAGTTTTCTCTGTTTTGCTCAAATTACTTAAAATTAACGTATATTAGTATATATTATGAGAAAACATATTAAAGATATTTCCATAGCATTAGTTCCATAATTACCTCATTAGTTATCTGAAAGTTGCAGTTTATAGAGATAATGATATATATCTTTAAAGACTTACTTGAGGCATAAAGTACATTAGCTTATTTTATTAAAATAATATTTTAAAATATTAAAATAACTAATGTTATTTTAGTTAAATACAAAACTTTAAATATTTACTATTCTTGGGACAGGTCAATGTATCTCTATTACAGTATGACAAAATATCCCCTAAATATCATAAGTCTTTGATTTGGAAATTATTTTAGACTCTTACACTTTAGAATTATTGACTTTAATTAGTTTGGTGAAAAGAATGTCCAAAGCACAATTCAATTTTGTAGCATATCTGTAAAATTAACCTCATGAGTACTTAAACAATCAATTTAAATGAAAATGTATAGTATATCTCCTTTTGAATCAAACTTTTGCTACCTCTAAGCTTTGAGAATAGATATAAGCAGATGAATGGTCCCAGAGGAAGAAAAGGAGATTAAACTCAGATTTCCTGACTAGTTGTTTAAATCAATTTGATTTCAATTAAATGCACTCCACTGATAATGAGATTTAAATCTGTTGTATTAAATTAGGACTTAAATATGCTTCAGAGAAATTGGATTCAGTAAGAATTCCATATAGGTTACAAGAACTTTAATCTTTCAGAGAACACATCCTAATTATCAAAATTTCAACAATTTTCATTAAATAAAAAGTGTAGGCTTAAAAGTTCTTCCCTGGTAGCCTTGGCCTAATCCTCTATTTTCATGTCCAGATATGAATCCCAAATTTGCCTTTGTGTTCTGTCCTCAACACACTCCCAAGTCTTTCTTTGGAAAACATATTGTAGTGCCCAAAAAGTGTCTTTCATTGTCTCCTAATCCACATTTCTTTATTGCTTTAATTATAGCTATAGAGTCCCTTCTTTAACAGAGGTTTCTTATCTAAATTCAACTAACCCCAATTCACAGAGTTGTTTTTGTCCATCTTTGCCACTTAGAACACTCTTCTACCAACTATACTTAACTCTCTACATTTAACTTGTGAATCTTAGGAAATTTAACTAATGAACCCAATATTCTACCTTGAATGTTACTTAAAATAGCAAATATTTTTCTGAATCATTTTTACACTTTCAGGAAAAATAATGGTTGTCAATAAGTTAAAATACACTAAATCTGCTCAATTACCACCAGGATGGTTGCCTCATGAGAATATAATCTGCAGTATGAGAATATAATCAGAAGAAACAACAAGCAGTGTAACTAGAATAAAAATGCTCTCATATCCCTTGTAAATCTGAGCCAAATTCAGTTGAGATACTAACAGTCAATTACGGTGCATATTCCTAAGCATTGGCTCACTGTTTTAAAAAACTGCCAGGTGGCTTGCTTTCTTGGCACTGAGAGAAGTTTACAAAACCTTATGAAATTTGAGATAGACCTGCTCATCTTAGCAGTTTTAAAAATGGGATGAACATCACAGCCTTTTATAGGACTATAAATTAACACATACTGATCTCTAGGCTATCAATTTGTCTGAACACAAAGATATTTAAAACACAACTTGAATTGTGTGGGGTTTTTTGTTGTTGTTATATAAGGTCATTATTTTTACTAAAAAGCTTTGAATTCCCATTTGTTGATGAAACTGACTGGCACACCCCTGAGAGGCTACATTTCTAATACATCTACTAATGTTCTCTGAAAAGGATAAGATATTTTATCCCAGGGAGTGTGAATCCCATGGTGAAGAAATAAAAGAAAAATATTCACGTTACGGATTCTTCTTTAGTACTTGATCATAAAAGGATCATGGGCAGCGTGGCTTCCAAGACATGCTGGGTCAGTTAAATTAAACTTGTTTCAAAATAAAGTTTCATCTCTTAGATCTCATTTCTATTGTCAGTAAAAGAACATTAAGGTCATGTATTCCTATAAAACTGGTAGAAGCACAGAAGTAAAATACTTAATGAAGGGCTTCCCTGGTGACGCAGTGGTTGGGAGTCTGCCTGCCAATGCAGGGGACACGGGTTCGAGCCCTGGTCTGGGAAGATCCCACATGCCGCGGAGCAACTGGGCCCGTGAGCCACAACAACTGAGCCTGTGCGTCTGGAGCCTGTGCTCCGCAACAAGAGAGGCCGCGATGGTGAGAGGCCCGCGCACAGCGATGAAGAGTGACCCCCGCTTGCCGCAGCTAGGGGGGGGCCCTTGCACAGAAACAAAGACCCAACACAGCCCAAAAAGATATATAAATAAATAATATACTGATGCAGTGTTATTAAAAAAAAAAAAAAACCTTAATGAAACCATTTATAATCTATAACCCTTTTCTTAAAACAGCATTTCTAGTAAACACTTCACAATGAAAAGGCATAGCAATTTACAAATAGCTTAATCTCTGATTAATCTCTTAGAAAAAGAAACTTGATACCACAACATATTTAAATTTAATCAGTAGCACTATCAGGAAAGCTTGTAAAGAATTAAAAAGTAGATCCATAATGAATTCACTACATTTACTTTCATATTATCATCACTAGGTGGTTTCTTTTCTTTTTTTTAATTAATTAATTAATTAATTTATTTATTTATTTATTGGCTGTGTTGGGTCTTCGTTTCTGTGCGAGGGCTTTCTCTAGTTGGGGCAAGCGGGGGTCACTCTTCATCACGGTGCGCAGGCCTCTCACTATCGCGGCCTCTCTCGTTGCGGAGCACAGGCTCCAGGCGCGCAGGCTCAGCAATTGTGGCTCACGGGCCCAGCTGCTCCGCGGCATGTGGGATCTCCCCAGACCAGGGCTCGAACCCATGTCCCATGCATTGGCAGGCAGATTCTCAACCACTGTGCCACCAGGGAAGCCCTAGGTGGTTTCTTAATAGTAATTTTATAAACTGAACGAGAGTGACAGCTAGTCCTACTCTGAGATTAACTAAATCCATTATTCGTTTAAAAACCTCCAAGTAAAATCACTTTATATTCATAAATGAAAATCAAAATAAGGAGAGTAAGAGCATCTGACGTTTTTAAGAAGTTTTATACTTTGCAAAGGGCTTCCACATTTGTTTTCTCATGAAATCGCCACAAGATTTTAAAGGTGAGAAAATCCAAGATACAAAAGGACTGAATGACTTGCCAAAAACATGTAAATCAGTGGCAGAGTTGAACTCCAAATCAGACAGTCCTATTCCTGATTGAATTTTTTTCTATAAACTCACATTACCTCTCCATTTTACTGCTCTACTTTTCTGCGTATTTTCTCACCCCCTTCACCATGGTAAGGAATGCAAGTTTTACAACTCTAGCTATTTTCTCTCACCCAATGTTGAATAAAGGGGACTGTCACTTTACTAGTTATCTCCTCCCAACTGTGTTATTTTACTTGGCAAAAATCCCCCTCAAGAAGAAAGACCACAAAAAGAGGATACAGTATGGAAGATAATTTTGGAATATTTTAAATTCTTTCAGCATAAATTTATGGAGCCCCAATTCAGTGTCAGGCACTCATCCAGGTGAGTAGGTACGCACTCAGCTTGGTAATACGTGTATCATAATGTCACTTGTAGTAGAAAGATATGTTAAAGAATAATCTCATAAACATATTATTAAAAATTATAAGAAATGCTCTGAAAGAAAGTATTTTAGGTACAGGGGCTAACTTAGATTGGAGTGGGGTCCTACAAGTCCCCTGAGGAACTGGCATTTAAACTAGGGAAATTGCCAGGCAAATAGAGTGGGAAGAATATTCTATGCAGAAGAAATAACATGGGAAGATCTTGAGGTAACTACAGTAATGCAGACCAGTGTAGCAAATGAGAGAAGAGGGGGGAAAGAAATGAAGCTGGAGAGGCAAGCAGAAGGCAAATCAGATGAGGCTGTGAAAGCCATTTCTGAAAAAATCTGGAGTTTATTCCATTGAGATTTTAAGCCAGAAAGGTGAAAGTTCGTACGTTGAAAATATCTCTAGCTGCTGGATAACGAATCTGGGGACACAGAACTATTAAGGGAGCGATCCCTTAGATGGTGATTGCAGGAGATCCAAGTATACTAAATGGGGTGGGAATAAGAGAGAAGTGGGTTTTTTGAGGACTTACTGGAACTGAAATGGGAAATGGGGAAAGGAAGAAGGGACTACCACAAATGACCCCCAGATCTCTGGTTTGAGCAGTGGAGGGATTGGAGGAGCCATTTGTAGAAATAAAAAAAGAGCAGATTTGTGAGTGGCTCTGGAGGTGTTGAGAATGCAGTTGCAAAAAGAGAACTAGACCTCAGGATAGAAATGTGGGTTCAACATAAATTTGGCAATTGGGAACTGTCAAGTTAATTGTGGTATCTGAAGCCATAGAACTGGATGAAATAACTTAAGGGAAAAAGGCAAAATAAAAAGAGAAGCATATCTAGCACTGACCTTTGGGGAAGTATATTTTGAGATCAGTTACAAAGGAGATGGATAATGAAAGCCAAAGCAGTAGGAGGAAGCCAGAAGAGTATGTTGTCATGACAGCCAAGAAAAGAGAACATTGCAAGAAGGAAGGGGTGGTCAGCTGTGGTGAATGCTAGGAAGAAGTCTAGTAAGATGAAAAGAGATGTCCAGGGACTTCCCTGGTGGTGCAGTGGTTAAGAATCCGCCTGCCAATGCAGGGGACACGGGTTTGAGCCCTGGTCCAGGAAGACCCCACATGCCGCAGAGCAACTAAGCCCGTGCACCACAACTACTGAGCCTGTGCTCTAGAGCCCATGTGCCACAACTACTGAGCCCACGTGCCACAACTACTGAAACCCACACGCCTAGAGCCCGTGCTCTGCAGCAAGAGAAGCCACCGCAATGAGAAGCCTGCACACCGCAGCGAAGAGTAGCCCCCGCTCGCCGCAACTAGAGAAAGCCCACGTGCAGCAACGAAGACCCAACACAGCCATAAATAAATAAATAAATAAGCATTAAATAAAAGAAAAGAGATGTCCACTAGATTTGATAACACGAATGTTATTGGTGGTCTTAGAATGAGCAGCATCAGCGGAGTGGTGAAGCAGTGGATATAGAGAATAGAAAGCAGTAGATTGAAGAATTAATGCGTACAGAACACAAAAGTTTGGCTGAGGAAGGGAGTTGAGAGAAAGAGCAATGGCTGGAGAGAGATATGAATCAAAGAGGTTTTAAATATGTTTTTGCTATTGTACCAAGGGGAAAGAAAGACAGAGCAATTGAAGATAAGGACAACGGGGTGTGGGAAGGATAACTGAGAAGAGGGATAGAAAGAGATCCAGGGCTCATGTGGAGAAAATAGCTTTAATAATAGAAATTATAGCAGGAAAGAAAAAGAGGATGAGTGCAAAAATATTAGATGAGAGGGATGAGTGGTGGTAAAATAAGGGAAGTCCCACCTGGTGCCTCTATTTTATCTCTAAAGAATAAGGCACAGTCATTTGTTGAGGATAGAGAAGGAGGTAAGGAAAATCAGAGGTCTGACAAGAGCAGAAACAGTCTTGGGTTGTTTTTGCTGGCTCGTCCTCCATTCACCCTCCTATTCCTCAGGGAATCACCTTTCCCCACTCACAGTCTATGGTCTAGAGATGGAACTGATGCTCCACTCCCTTCCCCTTCAACCTAGATCCTGGGGGTGGTTTTGCCCAGGTCTGCTCAACTGAAGCATTCACCACTCTTGCATTAATCATTGTTTCAACCCAGTGAAACCCAATGGCAGAACTTTTGATGAAACCACTGGGAAAAAAGAAGCCCCAGGGAAAGAAGCACACTTTTTCCTCTAGGGCTCCTAACATGCGGGGATGTAAGTCTGGAACTACCGGCACCCAACTTTATCTCATTTGGGAAGAAAACCTGAGGAACACAGAACTAAAACATAGAAAGAAAAAAGGCTCCTGATAACTTTTTCTTGCTCTAGATTCAGCTAGATACTCCCAGACATCAGTATCTGAGCCAATATCCCTCTCTACTTGAGAGAATATGAGTATATGATTTGGGTAATATTAATCCCTGTGGCAAGTCAGAGAATAACTTACTAGAAGAATGATTGTCAGGCATTGTTGAGGTTCGATTTGGCTTCTAGTTGTCATGAATTCATGGTGAAATCAGTAACCTTAGGATTTCCACTAGATAAATGAAATTCTTTGAAATTTTCAGTCATAATACCTAACACTTTGATATTTAATGTAATTAGCAATTTGATATAATCACTACTATTATGTAATAGACACGCTATTTAAAAACAAAAGTAATATAAGAGAATGAGAAGGCAAGCTAAAGACTGGGAGAAAATATTTGTAAAAGACACATTTGAAATAGGGCTGTTATCCAAAATACACAAAGAACACTTCAAAGTCAACAATAAGAAAACAAACAACCCTATTAAAAAATGGACCAAAGACCTTCACAGACATCTCATCAAAGAAGATATACAGATGAAAAGTAAGATGTTTCACATTATATATCATCAGGAAAATGCAAATTAAAACAGCAATGAGATAGCACAACACACCAATTAGAATGGCCAAAATGCAGAATACTGACAACACCAAATGCTGACAAGGATGTGGAGCAACAGGAACTCTCACTCATTGCTGGTGGAATGCAAAATGGTACAACTACTTTGGAAGACAGTTTGGTGGTTTCTTAAAAAGCTAAGCATAATCTTACCATATGATCCAGCAATCGCACTCCTTGGTATTTATCCAAAGGAGCTGAAAACTTATATCTACACAAAAACCTACATATGAATGTTTACATTAGCTTTATTCATAGTTGCCCAAGTTTGGAAGCAACCAAGATATCTTTCAGTAGGTGAATAGATAAACTGTGATACATCCAGACAATGGAATATTATTCAGTGCTAAAAAGAAATGAGCTATCAGGCCATGAAAAGACATGGAGGAACCTGAAATGCATATTACTAAGTGAAAGAAGTCAATGAGAAAACACTCCATACTGTATGATTCCAACTATATGACATTCTGGAAAAGGCAAATTAGGAAGACAGTAAAAAGATCAGTGGTTCTCAGGGGTTGGGGTTGGGGGAGGGATGAATAGACGGAGCACAGAAGATGTTTAGGGAAGTGAAAATACTCTGTATGATACTATAACAGTGTATACATGTCATTATACATTTGTCCAAACCCATAGAATGTATAACACCAAGAGTGAACCCTAAGGTAAACTCTGGATTTTGAGTGATAATGATGTGTCAATGTAGGTTTATAGATTGTGACATATATACGACTCTGGTGAGGGATGTTGGTAATGGAGGAGGCTGTACATGTATGGGGGCAAGGGGTATATGGGAAATCATTGTACATTCCTTTTAATTTTATTGTGTAACAGTCTTTCCCTTGTCTAAAGTTTAAATTAAAGACATTCAGGGGCTTCCCTGGTGGCGCAGTGATTAAGAATCTGCCTGCCAATGCAGGGGACACGGGTTCGAGCCCTGGTCCAGGAAGCTCTCACATGCCGCAGAGCAACTAAGCCCGTGTGCCACAACTACTGAGCCTGCGCTCTAGAGCCCATGAGCCACAACTACTGAAGCCCTCGCACCTAGAGCCCATGCTCTGCAACAAGAGAAGACACTGCAATGAGAGTAGCCCCCGCTCACCGCAACTAGAGAAAGCCCACGTGCAGCAACGAAGACCCAACGCAGTCATAAATAAATAAAATTTTAAAAAATAAAATAAAATATAAAGACATTCAACTTAAATGTAAAAAGGATGTAACATAAGATCACTCAGTGTCTTAACAACATCTAAACTGGCAAAAGATGAATTAAGAGGATGGCTTTCTTCTACATTTGTATCCAAGATGAGTCAGAGACCGATATTTGCCTGCAGTTTAACCAAGGGAAAACAGGCCCTATAAATTCTATTAAATTATTTAACAGCCACAAACAGATGCAATAATTCATTGTCAGTGAAACAAATAATTTTCTCTCTTCTCTGTCAATGCCAATAAAGCAAACATTCGCAGGTGCTCAATCAGCATCCTTGCATAAAGCCAAACAATACAACCCTTTTATGAATGACAAAGGAAACACAAACAGGGTGACAAGATAATGAGTCATTCACAAGCCAGATATTTGGAGAAGTTTTTTTTTTAAAAACCAATCTGAAGAATATGGGGGAAAATTTTTTTACCAAGATTCTAAATATAAAAGTCATTTCACTGAATTGACATTTATCAAGCAATTATTGGAGAGAATTCTGTAAGAAAAAGATTATCAAGATTTGAAATAGCTTTTTCTGACTTTCTTATTCATGTGGACTGGACAAGTGATTAGCCTTACCAATCCTGGGTTGAGAGTATGCTCGGACTAAAGTCATTTTCTAAACTGAAGAAAGAAGTTTTCTAAAGAAGTTTCCTGTAAAGGTTTTCTGGCAAGGTGATACCTAAACCAATCCAGAGAGGACTACCACAGAAGATGCAAAATTTCTCTCTATACTAGTCTTACGTCCTAAAATTTTTCCTCATTCCTTCAAATGATGAGAGAGTGCTTCTCTCTGTTCTAATCTTAGAGGATTTGGAGCATTCCACTATTCCCACAGTGCAGGGTGTACATAATATGTGCGTGTGCATCTGCATTCTTAAAGAAGAAATCTTTGCTGCCTCCCTCCAGTCTTCTTTGTTGCATTTCTAGTTTCTAGTCTTGTGTTTTCTTGCTATCACTATGCTGTTTTGCCCCCTGATTTGGGGGCTTCTGTGGAGCTCTGTTAATTCACGTCCATAGGCAAATCTATCCATCTAAAGTATGCTACTGATCATGTCAAATATCCTCCAGGTGGGTAGACTAGAGGGGAAACAACGTTTCAGTGTCTTCTGTGTGTCATAGAGAAACTGGTGCTGGTCTCTGGGCCAGAAAGAAATCTGCCCAGCCCGTTAATGATTCTGCCTCCATAATCTTCCCCATACCAGACAGTCGCCTGCAATTATTTGTTCCAACAATTCACATGCCTGAGGACAAATGGGTGCTCTTTTGTCTGCAAAATATAAAGACTTTCATTCAGTCTTTGCTTCAAATTAGTTACAATCTTACAGAAGAAAAGTACAGTCTTAAATGAGTCACCAATAATAATTAATATAATTTTGGTATATTTTGTCAAGACTAGGATAGTACTTCCTTTTGGCTCAGGAAACAAATTTTGCTTAAATTTTCAAACATAAGACTATGAAAATGATGAGGTTGGCAGGAATCAATAGCTTCCTAGATTTTGTAGTCAAATCTGTCCTCAAGAAAATGGAAATTACTAGATTATAAATAATGGAATTCCTAAGATATAAAGTAAACCTAAATTTTAAAATTATAGTTACAATATTTTATTTGTGGCTAAGTCTTAAATTGTGGCTAAGTCATCAAATAGAGAGTAAACACATAGAAAGTTCACAGTTATTTGCACTGGTAATATGGACAAAATCTATTAATGCCTAAAAGAGGATTAAAATGGACAATTTTTTTAAGTTGCAAACTAACCTCTAAATCATCGAATTAAGGAACTCAGTCTTCTGGTTAAAGCAGAAAACTCTAGTCAGGAAATCTAAATTATCAGCTAGCTGTAATGAGCCAGAATAATGTGAACAAACTTAAATATAAGGTACTGTAATGGAAGTTCACAAAGATAAGGATTTTGTTTTTGTTTTGATCATTGCTCCATCTTTAGCATCTAGTATTATTATAGTAACTTCCTCATTCTCAAGTTTATTGCCTACCTTCCAGAGCTCCCTGAGAGTAGATGTCCCCAGTACCTAGGACCATGCCTGGCACCTTGTAGGCACTCGATAAATATTGAATAAAAGCTTGTAGAAATTCCATGGCTGTGTGCTATGACTATTATTATTATTAGCTTATTGAGCATCTACTACAGTGCAAGCACTGTGCTAAGGGCCCTGCCTAAGAGGTATAAGCAAGATTTGAACCAGGCATCTGACTCCTGGGCCCTTTCTCTTAACAGCTACTCCAGGAGTTCAATTCCATAAGAATACAATCTCCATATAATATATGGCTTCTACATGAGCATTGGCTCTTTGTACTCAAATTGGTTTCTCCTTCTCATATCATGAGAAAAAAAAACTTCTTAAATGTTTGACTTTATGAGAAACTATGGAACAAAGTATTCATGTTTAAATAATGGTGTTTGATCCCTGAATGTGATGACTATATTTCTTTCTTAGAACTCAACTAAATTTACAAATGTCACATTAGTCATGTGTGTAAGGAGAGCAGGTAGCAGTGATTTTATCCTCAACTGACATGGGAAACAGCTCTCGGATGATTGGTTTCTCCATTTCAATATTAATTTCTTCTCTTCAGTATCTAAACTTACAGAATCTTGACAGTAATGATTCAGACAAAGCATTCAGATTCATCAGTGCTATCAAACTCATACAGTCAAGTGACCTTTCTCTTCTCACACAGTTAGCTTGACTTTTACTAGATTCACTCTGTATACTTGAGTTGAACTCAGATTATGTTGTTTTACTAAGATGTGGTTATTACAGCCCAGTTATTACTTTGCTGACTGTTCACCACCTCCTCACCCCCTTTTCAGCCTCCTCTCTTCCTCTAATTTCTGTCTTCTCCTTCTCAGTATCCATCTGTAGTCCATATTTAACCAAGGTAGCTTACACTGAACTTCACAAGCACAATACATATACATATATATGCATAATGTATGCAAAAACTTATTTAAGTACACACAAGAAACCTGAAAATAGAGAAAGAAGAGAAAAAAGCTAAGGGTTACTAAGTAACTATACTAAAGCTTCCCAGCTAACAAATAGGATTGGAACCCAGATGTATCTGGTCTCAAATTTGCATTCTTTCTGCTACATCAGTGGTTCCCAAAGTGTGGTGCCTGGACCAGCAGTGACAGCATCACAGGGGAATTCATCAAAAATGCAGATTTTCAGGCTCCACTCCAGACCCACTGAATCTGGGGTGGGGTTCAGAAACTTGGGTTGGTTTTTTTTCTAATAGTTTGTACCTTTTGACTACCTTTATCCAATTCCCCATATCCTGACCATAAAAAATCATTTAAGATCGCTCATTAAAATAATGTATTGCCAGGTCCTACCCATTTGATTCAGTAGGTCTGAGGTAGGTCCCAGGAACACAAATTTTTAACAAGTGATATCCCACCCCCACCTCAAGTGATTTTTATGGTCAAGGAAATTTAATAACACTGTACCAAATCAGGATATTCAACTTTGTACACTTTTCTAAGTAGACATCACATATAATTATGTGATAGTTCCATGTTAAGAATATCTGTATATTGAAACCATATTGTTTCAATACCTTAACTTGAATTAGTATAATTCCAGATTCCCAGAGATTAATAATTACATATAATTGTAGGCGACTTTGAGAAAAGCCCAGTATCCATTCAAATGTAGAGAACTTAATAAAGGGTTTCTATTTGTGTTATAAAGGACTTCTTGCTTTAACGAAGGATTCATCTAACATTGTTAAAATGACCATACTACCCAAAGCAGTCTACAGATTCAATGCAATCCCTGTCAAAATACCAACGGCATTTTTCACAGAACTAGAACAAACAGTTTTAAAATCTGTATGGAAACACAAAAGACACTGAATAGCCAAAAAAATCTTGATAAAAAAGAACAGAGCTGGAGGAATCATGTGCCCTGACTTCAGACTATACTACAATGCTACAGTAATCAAAAAGGCTACAGTACAGTACCGGCACAAAAAACGGACACATGTTTCAATGGAACAGAATAGAGAGCCCAGAAATAAACCCACACACTTATGGTCAGTTAAACTATGACAAAGGAGAGAAGAATATACAATGGAAAAAAGACAGTCTCTTCAATAAGTTGTGCTGGGAAAACTGGACAGCCACATGTAAAAGAATGAAATTAGAACATTTTCTCACACCATATACAAAAATAAACTCAGAATGGATTAAAGACCTAACTGTAAGACCAGAAACCATAAAACTCCTAGCACTCTTTGATATAAATTGTAGCAATATTTGGGGGGATATGTCTCCTAAAGCAAAGGAAATAAAAGCAAAAATAAACAAATGGGGGCTTCCCTGGTGGCGCAGTGGTTGGGAGTCCGCCTGCCAATGCAGGGGACACGGGTTCGAGCCCTGGTCTGGGAGGATCCCACATGCCGCGGAGTGGCTGGTTCCGTGAGCCACAACTACTGAGCCTGCGCGTCTGGAGCCTGTGCTCCGCAACGGGAGAGGCTGCGACGGTGAGAGGCCCGCGCACCGCGATGAAGAGCGGGCCCCGCTCACCGCAGCTGGAGAGGGCCCTCGCACAGAAACGAAGACCCAACACAGCCAAAGATGAATGAATAAATAAATAAATTTTGAAAATAAATAAATAAACAAATGTGACTTAATTAGACTTAAAATACTTTGCACAGCAAAGGAAACCATCAATAAAACAAAAAGACAACCTACTAAATGGGAGAAAATATTTGCAAATAACATGACCGATTAGGGATAAATATCCAACATATATAAACAGCTCATACAACTCAACATCAAAAAACAAACCACCCAATTTAAAAAATGGGCAGAAGACCTGAACAGACATTTTTCCAAAGAAAACATACACATGAAACACACAAAGGAGAAGGCGTGTGAAAAGATGTTCAACATCACTAATCATTGGAGAAATGCAAATTAAAACCACAATGAGATATCACCTCACACTTGTCCGAATGCTTTCATTAAAAAGAACACAAATAACAAGTGCTGGCAAGGGTGTGGAGAAAAGGAAACCCTCCCACACTGTTGGTGGGAATGTAAACTGGTGCAGCCACTATAGAGAACAGTATGGAGGTTCCGTAAAAAACTAAGAGTAGAGTTACCATATGACCCAGCAATCCCACTCCTGAACATATACCTGAAAAAGATGAAAACCCTAATTCAAAAAGATACATGGAGCACCAATGTTTATAGCAGCACTATTTACAATAGCCAAGACATGGTATCAACCTAATTGTCCACTGACAGAGGAATGGATAAAGAAGATGTGTGTGTGTGTGTGTGTGTGTGTATACACACATACACACATGCACACACACACACACACACAATGGAATATTACTCAGCCATAAAAAAGAGTGAAATAATGCCATCTGCAGCAACATGGATGGACCTAGACATTATCATACTAAGTGAAGTAAGTCAGAAAAAGAAAGACAAGTATCGTACGATATCACTTATATGTGGAAAATCTAAAAAAAAAATGATACAAATGAACTTATTTACAAAACAGAAGTAGACTCACAGATGTAGAAAACCAACTTATGGTTACCAAAGGGGAAAGGTGTGGGGAAGGATAAATTAGGAGTTTGGGATTAGCAGATACAAACTACTGTATATAAAATAGATAAACAATGAGGGCCTACTGTACAGCTCAAGAAACTATATTCAGTATCTTGTAATAACCTATAATGGAAAAGAATCCGAAAAGGATATGTATATATATACGAACACAAATAACATATATATATCTGAATCACTTTGCTGTACGCCTGAAACTAACACAACATTGTAAAACAACTATACTTCAATTTTTTAAAAGTGGCCAATGTGGAAAAAAAAAAGGAAACAGACTCACAGATATAGCGAACAAACTACTGGTTACCAGTGAGGAGAGGGAAGAAGTGAGGGGTAAGACAGGAGTAGGGGACTAAGAGGTACAAACTATTATGTATAAAATAAATAAGCTACTAGAATATATTGTACAACAAGGGAAATATAGCCAATATTTTATAATAACTATAAACGGAGTATAAACCTTAAAAATTGTGAATCACTATGCTGTACAACTGTAACTTATATAGTATTGTACATCAACTATATCTCAATAAAAGAAAAAGAAAAAAAGAAAGAATTCATCACAACAGTATTATATAAACTACTTACATGTACAACTAGTACTGTTAAATGTACTCAAATGAAGAGGAAGGGAGCTGTAATTTAGTGAAGTCTAACCACTGTCGTGCAACAAAGGGTGAAATGCCGTCTCTCTCAGTATCCTGCAATATGTATGGAGTGTAAAAAGTTAGGAGTCAAGGAGGCTTGGGAGAAGATGGCGGAAGAGTAAGACGCGGAGATCACCTTCCTTCCCACAGATACAGTAGAAATACATCTACACGTGTAACTGCTCCTACAGAACACCCACTGAACGCTGGCAGAAAACGTCCGACCTCCAAAAAGGCAAGAAACTCCCCCCGTACTTGGGTAGAGAAAAAGAAAAAAGAAATAACAGAGACAAAAGAATAGGGACGGCACCTGCACCAGTGGGAGGGAGCTGTGAAGGAGGAAAGGTTTCCACGCACTAGGAAGCCCCTTCGTGGGCGGAGACTGCGGGTGGCGGAGGGGGGAAGCTTCGGAGCCACGGAGGAGAGCGCAGCCACAGAGGTGCGGAGGGCAAAGCGGAGAGGTTCCCGCACAGAGGCTCAGCGCCGACCAGCACTCACCAGCCCGAGAGGCTTGTCTGCTCCCCCGCCGGGGCGGGCGGGGCTGGGAGCTGAGGCTCGGGCTTCGGTTGGATTGCAGGGAGAGGACTGGGGCTGGCAGCGTGAACACAGCCTGAAGGGGTTAGCGCACCACAGCTAGCCGGGAGGGAGTCTGGGAAAAAGTCTGCAGCTGCCTAAGAGGCAAGAGACTTTTTCTTGCCTCTTTGTTTCGCGGCGGGCAAGGAGAGGGGATTCAGAGCGCCGCCTAAACGAACTCCAGAGAAGGGCGCGAGCCGCGGCTATCAGCGCGGATCCCACAGCAACAGGGGCGCAGAGGGAAAAACGGAGAGACTCCCGCACAGAGGCTCGGCGCCGAGCAGCGCTCACCAGCCCGAGAGGCTTGTCTGCTCACCCGCCGGGGCGGGCGGGGCTGGGAGCTGAGGCTCGGCTTCCGTCGGATCACAGGGAGAAGACTGGGGCTGGCGGTGTGAACACAGCCTGAAGGGGTTGGCGCACCACAGCTAGCCGGGAGGGAGACCGGGAAAAGGTCTGCAGCTGCTGAAGAGGCAAGAGACTTTTTCTTGCCTCTTTGTTTCGCTGCGCACAAGGAGAGGGGATTCAGAGCGCTGCCTAAACGAACTCCAGAGAAGGGCGCGAGCTGCGGCGATCAGCGCGGACCCCAGAGACGGGCGTGAGACGCTGGGGCTGCTGCTGCCGCCTCCAAAAAGCCTGTGTGTGAGCACAGGTCACTCTCCACACCGCCCCTCCCGGGAGCCTGTGCAGCCCGCCACTGCCAGGGTCCCGGGATCCGGGGACAACATCCCCGGGAGAACGCACTGCGCGCCTCGGGCCGGTGCAACGTCACGCCGGCCTCGGCCGCCGCAGGCTCGCCCCGCCTCCTCCGTACCGCTCCCTCCCCGCGGCCTGGGTGAGCCAGAGCCCCCGAAGCAGCTGCTCCTTTAACCCCGTCCTGTCTGGGCGGGGAACAGACGCCCTCAGGCGACCTACACGCAGAGGCGGGTCCAAATCCAAAGCTGAACCCCAGGAGCTGTGCGAACAGGGAGGAGAAGGGGAAATCTCTCCCAGCAGCCTCAGAAGCAGCGGATTAAAGCTCCACAAACAACTTGACGTGCCTGCATCTGCTGAATACCTGAATAGACAACGAATCATCCCAAATTCAGGAGGGGGACTCTGGGAGCAGGAGATATTAATTTTTCCCCTTTTCCTTTTTTTTTGTGAGTGTATATGTATATGCTTCTGGGTGAGATTTTGTCTGTATAGCTTTGCTTTACAATAGCTTTATTTTACTTCACTATATTATAGCCTCTTTCTTTCTTTCTTTCTATTTTTTCTCCCTTTTACTCTGAGCCGTGTGGACGAAAGGCTCTCGGTGCTCCAGCCAGGCATCAGGGCCGTGCCTCTGAGTTGGGAGAGCCAACTTCAGGACACTGGTCCACAAGAGACCTCCCAGCTCCACGTAATACCAAACGGCAAAAATCTCTCAGAGATCTCCATCTCAACATCAAGACCCAGCTTCACTCAACGACCAGCAAGCTACAGTGCTGGACACCCTATGCCAAACAACTAGCAAGACAGGAACACAGCCGCATCCATTAGCAGAGAGGCTGCCTAAGATCATAATAAGGCCACAGACACCCCAAAATACACCACCAGACGTGGACCTGCCCACCAGAAAGACAAGATCCAGCCTCATCCACCAGAGCTCAGGCACTAGTTCCCTCCACCAGGAAGCCTACACAACCCACTGAACCAACCTTAGCCACTGGGGACAGATACCAAAAACAACGGGAACTACAAACCTGCAGCCTGTGAAAAGGAGACCCCAAACACAGTAAGATAAGCAAAGTGAGACGACAGAAAAACACACACCAGATGAAGGAGCAGGGTCAAAACACACCAGACTTAACAAATGAAGAGGAAATAGGTAGGCTACCTGAAAAAGAATTCAGAATAATGATAGTAAGGATGATCCAAAATCTTGGAAATAGAATAGACAAAATGCAAGAAACATTTAACAAGGACGTAGAAGAACTAAAGAGGAACCAAGCAATGATGAGAAACACAATAAATGAAATTTAAAATACTCTAGATGGGATCAATAGCAGAATAACTGAGGCAGAAGAAAGGATAAGTGACCTGGAAGATAAAATGGTGGAAATAACTACTACAGAGCAGGATAAAGAAAAAAGAATGAAAAGAACTGAGGACAGTCTCAGAGACCTCTGGGACAACATTAAACGCACCAACATTCGAATTATAGGGGTCCCAGAAGAAGAAGAGAAAAAGAAAGGGACTGAGAAAATATTTGAAGAGATTATAGTTGACAACTTCCCTAATATGGGAAAGGAAATAGTTAATCAAGTCCTGGAAGCACAGAGAGTCCCATACAGGATAAACCCAAGGAGAAACATGCCAAGACACATATTAATCAAACTGTCAAAAATTAAATATAAGGAAAACATATTAAAGGCAGCAAGGGAAAAACAACAAATAACACACAAGGGAATCCCCATAAGGTTAACATCTGATCTCTCAGCAGAAACTCTGCAAGCCAGAAGGGAGTGGCAGGATATACTTAAAGTCATGAAGGAGAAAAACCTACAACCAAGATTACTCTACCCAGCAAGGATCTCATTCAGATTCGATGGAGAAATTAAAACCTTTACAGACAAGCAAAAGCTGAGAGAGTTCAGCACCACCAAACCAGCTTTACAACAAATGCTAAAGGAAATTCTCTAGGCAAGAAACACAAGAGAAGGAAAACACCTACAATAACAAACCCAAAACATTTAAGAAAATGGGAATAGGAACATACATATCGATAATTACCTTGAATGTAAATGGATTAAATGCTCCAACCAAAAGACACAGGCTGGCTGAATGGATACAAAAACAAGACCCATATATATGCTGTCTACAAGAGACCCACTTCAGACCTAGAGACAAATACAGACTGAAAGTGAGGGGATGGAAAAAGATATTCCATGCAAATGGAAATCAAAAGAAAGCTGGAGTAGCAATTCTCATATCAGACAAAATAGACTTTAAAATAAAGACTATTACAAGAGACAAAGAAGGACACTACATAATGATCAAGGGATCGATCCAAGAGGAAGGTATAACAATTGTAAATATTTATGCACCCAACATAGGAGCACCTCAATACATAAGGCAAATACTAACAGCCATAAAAGGGGAAATCGACAGCAACACAATCATAGTAGGGGACTTTAACACCCCACTTTCACCAATGGACAGATCATCCAAAATGAAAATAAATAAGGAAACACAAGCTTTAAATGATACATTAAACAAGATGGACTTAATTGATATTTATAGGACATTCCACCCAAAAACAATAGAATACACATTTTTCTCAAGTGCTCATGGAACATTCTCCAGGATAGATCATATCTTGGGTCACAAATCAAGCCTTGGTAAATTTAAGAAAATTGAAATCGTATCAAGTATCTTTTCCGACCACAACGCTATGAGACTAGATATCAATTACAGGAAAAGATCTGTAAAAAATACAAACACATGGAGGCTACACAATACATTACTTAATAACGAAGTGATTACTGAAGAAATCAAAGGGGAAATCAAAAAATACCTAGAAACAAATGACAATGGAGATACGACGACCCAAAACCTATGGGACGCAGCAAAAGCAGTGCTAAGAGGGAAGTTTATAGCAATACAAGCCTACCTCAAGAAACAGGAAACATCTCGAATAAACAACCTAACCTTGCACCTAAAGCAATTAGAGAAAGAAGAACAAAAAAACCCCAAAGCCAGCAGAAGGAAAGAAATTATAAAGATCAGGTCAGAAATAAATGAAAAAGAAATGAAGGAAACAATAGCAAAAATCAATGAAACTAAAAGCTGGTTCTTTGAGAAGATAAACAAAATTGATAAACCATTAGCCAGACTCATCAAGAGAAAAAGGGAGAAGACTCAGATCAATAGAATTAGAAATGAAAAAGGAGAAGTAACCACTGACACTGCAGAAATACAAAAGATCATGAGAGATTACTACAAGCAACTCTATGCCAATAAAATGGACAACCTGGAAGAAATGGACAGATTCTTAGAAATGCACAAACTGCCGAGACTGAACCAGGAAGAAATAGAAAATATGAACAGACCAATCACAAGCACTGAAATTGAGACTGTGATTAAAAACATTCCAACAAACAAAAGCCCAGGACCAGATGGCTTCACAGGTGAATTCTATCAAACATTTAGAGAAGAGCTAACACCTATCCTTCTCAAACTCTTCCAAAATATTGCAGAGGGAGGAACACTCCCAAACTCATTCTACGAGGCCACCATCACCCTGATACCAAAACCAGACAAAGATGTCACAAAGAAAGAAAACTACAGGCCAATATCACTGATGAACATAGATGCAAAAATCCTCAACAAAATACTAGCAAACAGAATCCAACAGCACATTAAAAGGATCATACACCATGATCAAGTGGGGTTTATCCCAGGAATGCAAGGATTCTTCAATATACGCAAATCAATCAACGTGATACACCATATTAACAAATTGAAGGAGAAAAACCATATGATCATCTCAATAGATGCAGAGAAAGCTTTTGACAAAATTCAACACCCATTTATGATAAAAGCCCTGCAGAAAGTAGGCATAGAGGGAACTTTCCTCAACATAATAAAGGCCATATATGACAAACCCACAGCCAACATTGTCCTCAATGGTGAAAAACTGAAACCATTTCCACTAAGATCAGGAACAAGACAAGGTTGCCCACTCTCACCACTATTATTCAACATAGTTTTGGAAGTGTTAGCCACAGCAATCAGAGAAGACAAAGAAATAAAAGGAATCCAAATCAGAAAAGAAGAAGTAAAGCTGTCACTATTTGCAGATGACATGATACTATACATAGAGAATCCTAAAGAGGCTACCAGAAAACTCCTAGAGCTAATCAATGAATTTGGTAAAGTAGCAGGATACAAAATTAATGCACAGAAATCTCTTGCATTTCTATACACTAATGACGAAAAATCTGAAAGTGAAATTAAGGAAACACTCCCATTTACCATTGCAACAAAAAGAATAAAATATCTAGGAATAAACGTACCTAAGGAGACAAAAGACCTGTATGCAGCAAATTATAAGACACTGATGAAAGAAATTAAAGATGATACAAATAGATGGAGAGATATACCATGTCCCTGGATTGGAAGAATCAACATTGTGAAAATGACTCTACTACCCAAAGCAATCTACAGATTCAATGCAATCCCTATCAAACTACCACTGGCATTTTTCACAGAACTAGAACAAAAAATTTCACAATTTGTACGGAAACACAAAAGACCCCGAATAGCCAAAGCAATCTTGAGAACGAAAAATGGAGCTGGGGGAATCAGGCTCCCTGACTTCAGACTATATTACAAAGCTTCAGTAATCAAGACAGTTTGGTACTGGCACAAAAACAGAAATATAGATCAATGGAACAGGATAGAAAGCCCAGAGATAAACCCACACACATATGGTCACCTTATCTTTGATAAAGGAGGCAAGCATATACAGTGGAGAAAAGACAGCCTCTTCAATAAGTGGTGCTGGGAAAATTGGACAGGTACATGTAGAAGTATGAAATTAGAACACTCCCTGACACCATGCACAAAAATAAACTCAAAATGGATTAAAGACCTAAGTGTAAGGGCAGACACTATCAAACTCTTAGAGGAAAACATAGGCAGAACACACTATGACATACATCACAGCAAGATTCTTTTTGACCCAGCTCCCAGAGAAATGGAAATAAGAACACAAATAAACAAATGGGACCTAATGAAACTTAAAAGCTTTTGCACAGCAAAGGAAACCATAAACAAGACCAAAAGACAACCATCAGAATGGGAGAAAATATTTGCCAATGAAGCAACTGACAAAGGATTAATCTCCAAGATTTACAAGCAGCTCATGCAGCTCAATATCAAAAAAACAAACAACCCAATCCAAAAATGGGCAGAAGACCTAAATAGACATTTCTCCAAAGAAGATATACAGATGGCCTACAGACACATGAAAGAATGCTCAACATCATTAATCATTAGAGAAATGCAAATCAAAACTACAATGAGATATCATCTCACACCGGTCAGAATGGCCATCATCAAAAAATCTAGAAACAATAAATGCTGGAGAGGGTGTGGAGGAAAGGGAACACTTGCACTGTTGGTGGGAATGTAAATTGATACAGCCACTATGGAGAACAGTATGGAGGTTCCTTAAAAAACTACAAATAGAACTACCATACGACCCAGCAATCCCACTACTGGGCATATACCTTGAGAAAACCATAGGTCAAAAAGAGTCATGTACCAAAATGTTCATTGCAGCTCTATTTACAATAGCCAGGACATGGAAGCAACCTAAATGTCCATCGACAGATGAATGGATGAAGAAGATGTGGCACATATATACAATGGAATATTACTCAGCCATAAAAAGAAATGAAATGGAGGTTTTTGTAATGAGGTGGATGGAGTTAGAGTCTGTCATACAGAGTGAAGTAAGTCAGAAAGAGAAAAACAAATACAGTATGCTAACACATATATACGGAATCTAAGGGAAAAAAAAAAAGGCCACGAAGAACCTAGTGGCAAGACGGGAATAAAGACACAGACCTACTAGAGAATGGACTTGAGGATATGGGGAGGGGGTGGGGTGAGATGTGACAGGGTAAGAGAGTGTCATGGACATATATACACTACCAAATGTAAAACAGATAACTAGTGGGAAGCAGCCGCATAGCACAGGGAGATCAGCTGGGTGCTTTGTGACCACCTAGAGGGGTGGGATGGGGAGGGTGGGAGGGAGGGAGATGCAAGAGGGAGGAGAAATGGGAACATATTGTATATGTATAACTGATTCACTTTGTTATAAAGCAGAAGCTAACACACCATTCATTGTAAGGCAATTATACTTCAATAAAGATGTTTAAAACAAACAAACAAACAAACAAACAAAAAAGTTAGGAGTCAACATATCTATTGACCTTAATAATGCATTCGAATGAGAGGAATGGTTTGATAATTCCTAAACCAGTGTCTCCCACTCTCTCAGACTATCCACCAGTGAGTGTATATTTCACCAATTCCCCTTAGCTCCCTTCTCACCCTCTCCCCTCTTCAGTAACAGCTGCTCCTCTCCCTACCTCTACTATCCTTTACTGTTAGAGGTCATTATAGAGGATGTGAATGGGTGACATCTCTTTGTTACGTGCGGGTAGTACAAATTATACTGGGAAACACTATTTGGAGCCCAAGCATTTTTCAGTATTCAAGAAATAATAGAAATTCTACCTGCAGGATATAAATGGATTGAGTCACTAATTAACAAAGTGTGCTGCACAGGTCCCAGATGAAATTTTCACATACCTTATGCCTCCCTCCATTATCAGTGGCTTTCAGCAATCATTCCTTTCACATCTAATCCACTGCCGCACACTGAATTCCTAATTATAATTACCCATAATCTTTTTTTCATAAGCAGATGGAACTAGGGTTCCACAATGGAACATTACCGATTCTAATCATTACACTTACTGGGTCAAATCTGCAGTCCTTACTTCCAACTGGGACTCGTTTACATCCAAAGTAGCTTACGAAGAAAGTAAAGTAGAAAGTTCCATACAGCTACTGATATATTTTCAAAAGTGGGTCTGGGTCTTCTATACCCAACAGTGTTGATAAATGCTTTCTGCTACTAACCACAATTTTAGATACATCAGTATCAGGCACTAATCCTGAAACAATCCTATTAACATTCTTTATGTTCATTTCACTTAATGGTACATTAAAGGAAGGTGACATGAGAAAGACATTTTTCAAGTCACCTCAGGAAATGAAATCTACCACTACCTTGTAACAAATTCTAAAGTCTATTTTGTCTGATATGTTTATTGCTACTCCAGCTTTCTTTTGATCTCCATTTGCATCGAATACCTTTTTCCATCTCCTCACTTTCAGTCTGTATGTGTCCCTAGGTCTCAAGTGGGTCTCTTGCAGACAGCATATATACAGGTCTTGTATTTGCCAGTTTATGTTTTTTGGTTGGAGCATTTAATACATTTACATTTAAGGTAATTATCCATAAGTAAGTTCCTATTGCCATTTTCTTAATTGTTTTGGGTTTGTTTTTGTAGGTCTTTTTTCCTCCCTTCCTCTCACCTTGTAACAAATTCAACATTGTTATTTCAAAACAAATAGTAATACAAAGGCAGAACTCCCTGAACAATTTAACCTATTTCATTTATTTCAAAACATAACTTTAAATGAATAATCAAATGTATGAATCAAAAAGTTCTATATGAAAGCTTGGGGCGGGTAGGGAGGAAAGGATGGACCCTATCAAGATTTCCAGAGCATGTATATGTGTTCATGCATTCCCATAAACTGTTTCCATGGACAAACTGACAGCATGAGGGTGAACTGTGGGACTGAAGTGCTCTGACACACCCATAACTACTGTTGCACCTCAGCAGGAAAATGCATGAGACCAACTAAACACGTAGCTCATTTGAGTGGAAGTGTGTTTAATATTACAACGAAGTGTGTTTAATATTACGATATTGTGTAGTCTCCAATCTTGGGAATTAATATGTCTATGCTAAATTTAACATCTGTAGTGACTTGCACACAAACAGCTTCAACTCACTGACTAATCCACGTACCTTTTTTTTTTAACACCTTTATTGGAGTATAATTGCATTACAACGGTGTGTTAGTTTCTGCTTTATAACAAAGTGAATCAGCTATACATGTACATATATCCCCAAATCTACTCACTCTTGCATCTCCCTCCCACCTTCCCTATCCCACCCCTCTAGGTGGTCACAAAGCACTGAGCTGATCTCCCTGTGCTATGTGGCTGCTTCCCACTAGCTATCTATTTTACATTTGGTAGTATATATAAGTCCATGCCACTCTCTCACTTAGTCCCAGCTTACCCTTCCCCCTCCCCGTGTCCTCAAGTCCATTCTCTACGTCTGAGTCTTTATTCCTGTCCTGCCCCTAGGTTCTTCATAACCTTTTTTTTTTTTTTAGATTCCATATATATGTGATAGCATACAGTATTTCTTTTTCTCTTTCTGACTTACTTCACTCTGTATGACAGACTCTAGGACCACCCACCTCACTACAAATAATTCAATTTCATTTCTTTTTATGGCTGAGTAATATTCCATTGTATATATGTGCCACCTCTTCTTTATCCATTCATCTGTCGATGGACACTTAGGTTACTTCCATGTCCTGGCTATTGTAAATAGAGCTGCAATGAACATTGTGGTACATGACTCTTTTTGAATTATGGTTTTCTCAAGGTATATGCCCAGTAGTGGGATTGCTGGGTTGTATGGTAGTTCTATTTGTAGTTTTTTAAGGAACCTCCATACTGTTCTCCATAGTGGCTGTATCAATTTACATTCCCACCAACAGTGCAAGGGGTTCCCTTTTCTCCATACCCTCTCCAGCATTTATTGTTTGTAGATTTTTTGATGATGGCCATTCTGACTGGTGTGAGGTGACACCTCATTGTAGTTTTGATTTGCATTTCTCTAATGACTAGTGATGTCGAGCATTCTTTCATGTGTTTGTTGGCAATCTGTATATCTTCTTTGGAGAAATGTCTATTTAGGTCTTCTGCCCATTTTTGGATTGGGTTGTTTGTTTTTTTGATATTGAGCTGCATGAGCTGCTTGTAAATTTTGGAGATTAATCCTTTGTCAGTTGCTTCATTTGCAAATATTTTCTCCCATTCTGAGGGTTGTCTTTTCATCTTGTTTATGGTTTCCTTTGCTGTGCAAAAGCTTTTAAGTTTCATTAGGTCCCATTTGTTTATTTTTGTTTTTGTTTCCATTTCTCTAGGAGGTGGGTCAAAAAGGATCTTACTGTGATTTATGTCATAGAGTGTTCTGCCTATGTTTTCCTCTAAGAGTTTGATAGTGTCTGGCCTTACATTTAGGTCTTTAATCCATTTTGAGTTTATTTTTGTGTATGGTGTTAGGGAGTGTTTTAATTTCATTCTTCTACATGTAGCTGTCCAGTTTTCCCAGCACCACTTATTGAAGAGGCTGTCTTTTCTCCATTGTATATTCTTGCCTCCTTTATCAAAAATAAGATGACCATATGTGCGTGGGTTTATCTCTGGGCTTTCTATCCTGTTCCATTGATCTATATTTTGGTTTTTGTGCCAGTACCATACTGTCTTGATTACTGTAGCTTTGTAGTATAGTCTGAAGTCCAGGAGCCTGATTCCTCCAGCTCTGTTTTTCTTTCTCAAGATTGCTTTGGCTATTTGGGGTCTTTTTTGTTTCCATACAAATTTCATACATTCTTTTTAATAAATGAGATTTGTTAAATACAAACCTTTGGTTTTCTTTTTACACATTCTAAGTCTTTTCATACATATCAATTCACAACAGAAAGAGAATTTTGTCAGACCACATTGTCCATTTTCATAGTTAATGTGTTCAAAGGAGAGATCTTGCTGTGTCCAAAAGGCTTGAGCTGGTTTCTGGCTTGAGCTGGGTAAATTCAAGTAAGTGTGGGGGAGAGCATTCCAAATTGGGGGACCTGCTTATCTAAAAGGGGAAAATGTTGTTGAGACTGCTAATTGTTCAGGGGTAGAAATTATAGGAAGTTAGCCAGGGCTCACAATTTGTGTTGGAGGCTAAAAGTAATGAAATAACATATACTAATATACTCAGGATTCTGTTATGCTAGTTCCTTGAAAATCTTCAAGAAAAAGACAAAAAAAGAAAGTCATATCCTGCCTTATTATCTGTTTTTGCATGAATATGTAACGTGTATGATTTCAATTCTGTCTTTAGTTAGCCTGATTTAAGGAAGAAAGTCACTAGAATGAAATAAAATGGAATAAAACAAAATAAAATAAAGCAATCATATGTCTCAATCATTATACTAAAATCTAAAGAGAATGGAGAACTTTTTAAAATGAGCCATACAAGAAATATATTTGGGTAGTAAAACAACCATTTTTCAGGTTGCTATGATACCTGGTACAGAGATGTAGAACATCTGCTTATACGGAATATAATTAAAATATTTTATTTTTTTAATATTTTAAACTATTTCCTTAAAATAATTTTCTTATATGCTTAAAGAGGCCAGTTTGGTAACTGCATGTGTTTGAGCTTACAAAATGATTCTTTTTATTCCTGAATGCTCCCTTGTGGTTTGACTGTAAGGTTATATTATATTGTTTTAATGTGTCAGAACTCATACGGTAAAATGAGTATTTCCTCCTTCACAGTAGACAACTTGAGAAGGGATATACTCAATTCAGGATGCTGCCTTTGCTTAAAGGCATTCTTTTATTAAATATTAAAACAAAATTTCTGTTAATAGAATTATAGAAAAACAATGTCAAACAATATGGACAGACATTAAAAAATAGTAAAATTCAACCAATATCACAAATTGCAGAGATGCTACTATTAATATTTTAGCAAATATCTTTCCAGACACTTATTTATGCAAACATATGTTATGTAAACAAAAAAATTACAAAAATGTCATCCTACTATGTATGTGGTCCCATTACCATTTTTCACTCCACAACATAAGAATCATTCAAAATAAGCAGTTTTTTAAACCGCATAATATTTATTTACTTAAATTCCTCTTTGATGGGTATTTCAGTGTTTTTTCCCCTTGATTTTTCATGATTATGAACAACTCTGCAACAAGCTCAATGCATTTTCAGAACAACATTTCAGAATTCTCTTCATATGCAAATATACACCCTCAGTTTTTGGAAACTGCACTCCACTGAGTGTATCTTTCCTTGGAAATACCCAAGTCTTTCAAAGCCACGTCTGGTTAATAGGAGTAGCACTATTCCTGGCTACAACCGGCTGTGACTGATGGAGGAAATTCCGTGGAGTTCCATCCATCATATGCTTCTTAGGAGGCAGCATGATAGAGAGAAAAGGGCATAGACTTTGAGCCAGGCAGACCTATTTGCTTTGATAAGTAACTTTTATTGAAGTATAGCATATACACAGAAAAGTGCATGAATTCTAAATATATATCTTGATGGACTTTCACAGCATACACTGTGTAACCAGAACTGGTATTTTCTTCTCCTTCTAATACTGCTTTTCTATTCACTGAGTAATCCTGGACAAATCATCTCTCTGAGTCTAAACTGGGCATGATAATACCTGCCTTAAAGATGCACTGAGAGGATGAAATGAAATTATGTATACAAAGCTTCTAGTACTCAGTAAATAAATGACAGTTCCCTCCCCTCCTCTCCCCACACTAGGGAGCATGTTCCAGCCATATCCCAATCAGCTCGTTCTGTCCCTTAACCTAAGGCCATCAAAAGCCTAGAACACCTTGCTCCCCTGACTGTTTGAATTACGAGCCTCTCCATTGTAAAATGAGTTCTTAATGTTTGGGAGGAATACAATCACATCAAGAATCCTAATTTAGAACCACAAGGTATCAGCCACTAAGAGATAAAGAGGCTCATCTCCATTAAGAAAAGTAGTCATTAGAATGACTGGCAAGTTTAATTCTGCTACTCGCTAAGTATTATTAAAAATATACTGAAAGGCAAAGCGCCCTCGGTTTTCACCAGGGCACCCATAGAAGCCAGGTGCAGTCTCCCTCAGCAGCTCCAAGTGTGTTACATCCTCAAGCATAAAATCTATTTTCATTCAAAAGGCCAAAATCAAGGATTTGGGGTAGCAAAGAGTGAAATTGAGCTTATTTTTTGCCATTGCTGCTAAAGCCATACAAGGGCTGAATGCAGTATCCTCAAGTCCAAATGAGAGTCAGCAACACCCAACACTTCCATAACTCTATCTAATCTGTGAGGCTTCAACCATCTCTCAGGGGCTACTCTATGATGACAACATTTAGCAGTGCAGTAAGCAGACTGTCAAATGCTAATAGTCACAAAAGCAAACAGACAGCACAATAACTTAAAAAAACAACAGCTTCTAAGGTTTGAATCTTACTGTGTGCCAGGCTCTCTCTCATGTAAGCTCTTTACACACTATCACTTTATTTTTCCCTCACAACAGGTCTTTGTGGAGGTTTCCTTATCTCTATTTTGCAGGTGGAGAAATTGAGGCTTAGAGAAATGAAGTTACCTGCCCAAGATCACACAGAAGAGATGACTGAAGATTCAAGCCTAGGCCAAGGAGAGACTATTGAGCATGTAAGCCTGGGTCTGTTGGACTCCAAAGTGTTTGTCTCTAAAAACCAGATGGCCAGAAAAGTTGCCTTTGTCCACCCTGATGTTTCATACAAAGTATTACGCTTTGTCCCTGATGTCTACAGAAATTTAAAACACTAATCAATCCCTTTGGGGTGGGAAAACACTTTGATATGGTAAGGATAGGAAAAACTGCCTTAACCAAAAGACTTCTCTGATGAAAAAATTTGTTGCTAGAATTTTTCTAGCTATTTTGTTTTTAATTAGCAGGTAATTAATAATGAGATAAACAGCATGAAGACAGGGAAATGCTTTTGAAGTGGTGTTGTCTGTAATAATTTTCTCCATTTCTTGGAACACTTTTCATTTCAAGACTGCAGCAGAGGCATCTTAGTGTAACTACCACTCCATATGAAGCTAAGAAGTGGTGGAAATTTCATACGGAAATTTTAATAATCCGTTTCTCTCCAAAGCCAATTATTTTTCTTTCCTAATTGGAACCAGCCCACCCCATTTGACTTGCAGCCATGAGCTTGGAGGTTGGTTGGAAAGCTGTAATGAGCAGAGGCTGCCAGCATGTCAGGTTCCATTGTGTTTGTGTGACTGCTGATCAGAGCGATGAAACAAGGATTAGCTTCATTCTTATCACTATGAATAAATGTGATCGTATGACAACATTGGAGCTTTCATCATTTATTAAAAAGGAAAGGAAGAAATGTAAAAGTGGCTATACAACCCTTATCAAAAAGTCTGCTTGTTCCCTGAGGTCAGCAGTTGATATTACTTTTGTATTATTTAGGTCGTTGTGAATAAAAAGCTTTATTAATGCAAGCATCAATCCAAGGAAAACCATGCTCATCTCACTATATTTTAGAGGACGTACTATGAACGGTTTTCTCCAGCCAAATCTTTCACTCAGAATTGAAAAAGACCATAGAAAACAAAAGGTTCATTTGGGAAACTATAGAATATTGATGCATTTAACATTCAGTTCAATTGAATCAGTTATTTAATTAACTGGAGGTTATCTGGAAGTGAGATATAACGTGACACTCCAAGGACATCTGGAATCTCTCTCTCTCACATACACACACACGCACAGGGAGAGAGAAAAAGAGAGAGAGAGAGAGAGAAAGGCTTCAATCAGTAGTCCTTGAGGTCTGTGAATGTTATGAGTTTTAAGAGTTTAAATTCATTGGTTTGTGCATGTTTCAGTCCCAAGTTCCTATAAAACAGGAAACATTATAGTTGGAGAAGGCAGGTCAGAGCACTAGCTGTTTCTTCCCAGAACCTTCGACCTGCACAACGTGACTGAAAAGTATCTGGGAAGAGAGTTTGGGAAGGGCTTCCTGTTTGTCTTCATTTATTAGACTCTTCTCCTCTTTCCCAACACACACACACAAAACACAACATGAATGCCACATAATGTGCTGTCTCTGATTTGCCAGAATGATTTTATGTTTGTTTTCCATCTGAGGTCATTTCTTAATATAACCAGACATGGTTCCTGAAGACGCGAACTCATTCCTGTCCCTCAGAGATCATTTTCCATAATGCCCCGGCACACCGAGGAAGTGGATTCCAGCCTGCTGTAGCAATGTTGACCACCCCCACCATGTACTACCTTAACCCATGAGGAAATTAAAACTTCAAGTATCTGCTGTTTTGTTTATTAAGTCTGGACCTAAAAGCTGGTCCCAAAAATGTCTCTCAATTCCTGCAGGTCGTTTGGAAGTCAATTTTTATCTCCTCCCACAGCACTCTTCTCGCGAATGCTACACTGGCAAGAGGAACAGCTTGCTCATCTCAGTCCCTTTGGTGAAGGGCTGCTGCCCAACTGGCAAAGAATGGGATCTGAGCAGCCAGCCTCCCCTTCTACTGCCCAGAGAGGTTACGGTGACAGGGCTGGAGTCAATGGAGTTGGAGGGATAGGTTCCAGGCTGAGCGAGGCGCCAGAGTGCCTTCCCTTCTGGGCCACACATGGCCTTCCTCTCTTCCCTCTGAACTCCTCCCCTTACCCTTTCTCCCTCATACTCCTGAAGCTTCAGTACACTTGAGTGGGAAAGGCAAAGGGTGCAGAGACAGTACAATTATGAAGTTTCTTCTTTGACATGCTCTACACCAAACCCATAGCTTTTACCCCAAAGCCAACCCCCCTTCCAAAGGCCTATCTCCATCAGGGACAGTTATCAGTAGCCTAATTGCCTGATTTCTCCTGATCTTTGCCTCTTCAGCTTCATTGAAGCTCCCTGTAGCTCACAGTTAGGTTACCGAAATGGATTGAATCAATAAAGGTCCATTGAGGGAAAAAAAAAGCACTCCAAGTGTTCAAGAGAGAGGGAATTTAACACAGGGCCTCATGTATACAAGTGCTGGAAGAGCTGAGAAACCAAGAGCAAACAATGAGGTAACCCAGAGCTTAGCACAGTAGGTAGTTACTACATTCCCACAAAAGGAGGAAGTGGTGTTACCAGTACCCAAGGGCCAGAGTCATGGAAGAAGCTAGAACCACAGTGAGCCTGTTTTGCAGAAGTTGGAGCCACAGAGCAAACACAACATAGCTGCAGACTCTCGCCCATCTCCTAACAGTGCCTCCCATTGGCCAGAATCGGAGCTGGGAAATAGGCAGCAGGGGTTGAACCCTCTGCCATGCAAAGAAAGGGAGCGGGAAACAAGGAACAGATCTGGTAGCAAAAAGGCCAAGAACCAGCTCATAAGCTAAATATACTCTATTATATTTAGTTCCCACCATAAATAACTGATACTGTCATTCTACATTGTAGGAAATTAAGTCTCAAGAGGATAAGTAACATACCTGGGGTCAAACGGTGCAGCCAAGATTTGAACCTTGATCTCTCCAGCTCTAAACTCCTTTTTCTTTCCCCTGCTTCACTGCTTTCTCTTGCCAGTAACTCTTCAGCTATAATATTTACACCATAATAGGGTACAGTCTCAAAGTGTAAACAAGAATGTTAAGGTTTGAGTAGAAAATTCATTATTTCTAAGTTTTTCTAATTAAGAAAGTAGTAACATCTATAAACCATAGTCTCATGTTTATCATAAGCATTAAAAATGTAAAACTATGTTAACATTAGCAAGAGCAGGGTAAAGGGTATACAGGCTCTACCTATACTATCTTGACAATTTTTCTGTAAAAATTATTGCAAAATAAAAAGTTTATTTTTTAAGACCCACTGAATGTTTAATGTCTCCATCGATATGGAAGAGCGGCGTGTTTGTTCCTCTTGTCGTCCATTTCTCAGTCCCCTTTCCAATGACTTTGTTCACTGTTCACAGCTTTCTTGTCATCCCTGATCCCTCAAATTGATTTCATTTTGTGTTCAAGCCAGGAAACTCCAGCAATGTGAACTTGAAAGAGACAGAACTCAGCTTACTTTCCACTCTCTACATTGTGGTTGAAATGTTTCCCCTTCAAATAATTATACTGCATAGCACTTTCAAATGTAACTACTTGAAGAAAACCAATTTTAGAAAATCAAAAATAGCCCACAAAGGTGTTGACTGGGTAACAAACTGCTTCATCTAGGATCCTAGAAGCCTCTAAAGAGAGTTTCCAGATGTTCTTTAGCATATGAGAGAAAACAGAGGAAGAATTAGAAAAGAAGAGGCAAGGAGAGCAAAATAGTATAAGACAGAGACTTTTGGTGGGGGGGAAGGCCAGAGAGGAATTTTTAATTCCGGATCATTTCATATCAGCCAAATTGCCAAATGAATAATACCTGGCATATGTAAGTCTTAATTTAAATACCACCATGTAAGTCAAAGGAATGTTATGAGACATATTTTAAAACCTTCTCACAGCACACATCAGGCAAAACAATCTTTTAACAGTCTGCTTTAAACTAAAAGCGTTCTATTAAGTGTTTTCTTCTTTTCTTTTTATTACTCCCAAGTTTCCCAAAATAGTACCTTTGCTGGATATTCATTTTATACACTTAAAGATACCTTTTTTTCTTTTCTTTCTTCTCCCCCCGCCACTCCCTACAACCCACCACTTCCCAGGGATGCAAGAGAGATAAAGGATCTTTAAGCATCTACATATTAGTTATGTTATTGGATAATGGAAAGAGTTATTTTTACTTTTCTGGTAAAGTCTGTTTTCCTCAAGTCTCTTATTTCTTCCACATCTCACCCACCATTGTCTACATACAATAATAACCATGAAGAAAAGAAGAAGAAGAAAAAAAAAACAGGCCTTGAAGCCATTTCCACGGCCTTACCAGGCAAGGGTGAGCCAGAACACCTTCCCTATCAGACTGGACACAACAGGAGGCAACTGCCAAATCACAGACCTCACCTCCTCCCCCTCCCTACCCAGCGCAGCCTGTGAGGCCCACACTCATCCAGGTGCTGGGGCATTCATCCTTGTCAAAGTCTTCCTCACAGTTTTCATACAAGCTCTTCCAGGATGCAGTGACACTGTGGGTGATAGATGTGCCCAGCCACTCTTCATATCTACCAGTCTTCAGTTATAAAAAGACAGCTTTTCTTGGCACCCTCTTACTCTCTTCTCAGCAGAATCTTTCAGGCTCCCAGGCCATCATCCCTGGCACAGGCCCACCCACTTTCATTGTTCAATGGAAGGTGTCATCTATTAATAATGTTGAAGTCAGGGACGGTATGACCACCACACAGTAGTCAACTGGAGGTGCCAAGTTTCGCTCAAAAGGCGTGAAACATGCTGTGATTTACGGCAGCCCTAATGAGCTGGAGATTCTGGACCTGTAAGCCCCTGCTGCTTCTGCAGCCTCTGCCAGCTCTACTGCCACGTCCTGGGCTATTGCACAGCACCCCCTCCCCCTTAGGGGCATTTATGGTTAAACCGCATTGAAAGGCTTCCTGTGCCATCCACTTTGCTTTAAAAGGCAACACTCATCAGGAAAGTCCATTTGGGGAAATGAGAGAAAGGGTCCTATCTTCGCTTTTTCTCTTTTGCTCTATGACTGCTCTCCAAAGGATTCCCAACTAGCTCTGTAGTGAAATAAAATCAGGAGGTAATTTTATTTATTTACTATTTGCATCAGATATTCTTCTATGAAAGGTTTAGAGGAGAGAGCCAGAAAGCTTCAGGTGCTGTTTGTTAAGAGAAAAGATTTATGCTGTTGTATTTGAGGCACTTGATGTTCCTTCCCTCCAGGAATGTGATTTGTCATCAGTCACAACTAGGAGCAGACAAAACAATCCCAGTGACTCCCAAACCATGCAGACGTGCTCGTACCACTTGACCTCCCTGCTTTACTTCAGGTGATTCTTCTGAGCACTAAACACTCAACCCTGTAATGGAATGGAATCACAGAAGCCAGGCTGACCAAAATGGCACCTTAGTTCCTTTATGTCTTGCCCCCACCCACCTGCTCCCTCTCCCCACCCTTCTTGCTACTCAACTAGTGTTCTAACTCTAGACATAAACCATTCACTCCATCCAAGCTCTTCTTCCACATGGACCATGCTTGTTCAACTCCTAAAGTCACCATCTTGTTCCTCTATCAAACCAAATTCATACTCTTCTCAGAAACTGAGATTAAATGCAATATTCTCCACGAAGTTTTTCCCAGCTGATCCAGGCCACCACATTGACCTCTCCTTTCTTTTGATTCTTATGGCATTTGGTATTTGGTACAGTGTGACAAAATGATTCTACTCTACAAGGTTCTTAATCTGCCAACATGCACATGGAAGACTTATGCAAACTGAATGGGTACTCCACTCTATGAATTCCATCTCCCTGCCCTGTAACAGCCATTTCAATATAGAGAAGAAACTCCCCACTGTTTAAAGCTAGGACCTGCTTTTTTATAATGCAAGAAAGTCAAGGGACAAGACTAAATGCAAATGAAACAAATTAGAGATACAACATGTTGTGTTGCTCATGGGTGCATGTAGTTTCACACCACTTTATAATTGCTTCTAGTGCCCCTTCCAAGTCCACCCTTCTCCCTACATATGTTCAGTTGTGTGCCAGGTTATTTCTCTCCACTCCATTTAGTCCTTGAAGATAGAAATTCACTATGTTTTGAGCCCAAGGCTCCTCACCTGTGTTATTAAAATTCGTTTCTGCAGAAGCAGTCGTGGGGGCATCCCTATACATCGATCACAGAGCTATCCTAAAGTAACTGCCTCTTTCCTAGCCTATACGCAACAAAGCCTAGTTCAGCATACTTTCTGACTCTACGATTTCTGGAAAAGCCCCTGACTCATTAAGAACTCCGGATAATCTACATCCCACCACATAACTGTGTGGCAAAAAGCTGGCGCTCCCATTTCTAAGTTATAAAGTCAAAAAAGTATCTCATATATTAGTGTCCTCACACTGTACTTTTGAGAACTCTGGCTCTGACCAGATTGAAATAACTTTCAATTCATATACATTTATGATACAGAATATAGGAGATTATTTTTTTGCTACTATCATACAATTAGTCCTTGATTATAAAGTGTTATATTTTTCTCTGGTTATTTCATTTACATATGTCTTGTCTGAAGAACTCTCCAAGGAAGTGAACAGGTTTTTCACTTCTTTTCTGTCTCCCTTAGCATCTTGGTGATTTGATTCTATATTGAGATGTAAAAAAATTGTATGCTATCAGGTTTAAAGAATACTAGAAGGGAAGGCCTTAGTTTGACTTAAACTAGGAGCTGACAAACTTTTTCAGTAAAAAGCTAGTCAATATTTTAAGCTTTTGGTCCATATAGCTTCTGTTGAAACTACTTAACTCTGCCATTGTAGTGTGAAAGCAGCCATAAATAATATGTAAATAAATGAATGTGGCTGTGTCCCAATAAAACTTTATTTACAAAAACAGGGGACAGGTTATACTAGGCCTACAGGCCATAGTTTGTCAACCTCAAACTTAAAGTGTGAAAACATCAAAAAAGACAAATGATATATTAGCACTCCACCAGTCAACACTGTAATTCAAACTCAACTCCACAAGAAGTTTTTGATTGCTAATTAAATTGAAATTAAGAGTGGTAAGATATATATACCTCAGTGAAGATCTCTATCAAATTAAGTGGTACACCTGTGCCCTGGCAGGGCTCACTTCCAAGATTTTTGTGCCCCTTTATATCCCACCTCATCCCTGAGTATTTTATTCCAGAGATAACTGTAGCTAAACTCAATGAGGCACTTATGTACTATTACTGACAACTTTCATTTGTTTTTATGTTTCACTTAAGTCCAAATAAATCAGTTCTTAAGCAAATGCTTATGCATTAAAAATTAACAGTTGAGTCCTTGGCAGACCCATTGATTTCTGGCAATTAAAATTCTTTACTCCAGAATGCATATCCATGAATATCTTCCCCCTTCTCTCCCACTCCAAGTTACTTCTCAAGTGCTTGTATTAAATATAAGTCAATGCAAAATAATTATTCCTTTCGTCCTCAATTTCAAAATGGAAATTCTATAAAGCAAGATGAACTGACACACCAAATATTTCCACAGTTAAAAAAACAGTGAAAGTATCCTATGTAATAAAATTTAGGACAACATATCTAAATTACAAATGGTTTAACTTTCCACCTAAAATAGTGTAATATGTTTCATATTCTCTACATTCCTAAGATTCATAACCCTCAAAAAACTACAGTATTAAATAAAGCTCGATAAACACCAGAAAATTAAAGCAAATCTGACTTGAATAGTCAGTTGATTCACTCTAATGGACATTTGATTTCCACTAGAAAGCATAATGCAAAAAACCATACATAAATGTTAAAAGGAAAATAATCTGACAACATGAAAGGACTTATCACCCAAAATTAACTCCTATATTTTGGGCTGTAAGTAAACAATTAAAACCAAGGTAGAAAACTAAATTTTACCTATACTTAGAGTTAATCCTAAAAAGAATTTAGTATAAATCGTAATAGAGTTAAAGCACATCATCTAAAGATCACAGGCAATGGGGACTATACTCAGTGCAACCACATTTTTCTGAGTAGAAAGTTAGTGGAGGTTGCATATTAGCCAGCCTTTCTATTTCCCACAGAAATTAAGCTTTCTGCTAACTCTTATGTTGTGTGCTACCTCCTTAACCCTTTCTTGCTGACTTTAGAGAGTTTTCAGAAAATGAAACTACAGTTAGAAGTGAACTGACCTACTGAACTAGGAAACAAAGGTATGTTTAATATGATTCCAGTTTCAAAAAAAACCCCACCAAAAAATACGCAAATAGTGGTATTCTCCAGGAAGTTGGAGCAGTTTTTACTTCTTTTCTCCTTTTTTCTATTTTTCAAATTTTCTGCCATTATAAATGCCTCACTTTTACAAATCAGAAGAAAATAAGAGTGTAAAGACCTACTAAGGTCCTCACAATTTGCATCTATCACTTTTATCCCTTATTATTTATATGTAGTTTTTATATAATAAAACTGGTGCTATAACACATATATGAAAATCAGTCCCAATATACAGAAATGACCCCTTCATAAGTTAACATAAACTTGAGTTTCACAGGATTCCTCCTGAGCTGAGAGCAAAGTTCCTTATATAGTTCAGTTACAGTGTGGACGTAACACCAGTTAGGGTCTCATGCAAAACGCCATCTGCTAGCTCATTAGTGTGCTTTTTAAGGACTTTTTAAAATATTGTCCTTCATAGAGATTGCTAGGAGAAGCCACTGTGAATGGATGGCAGGTTTCAGCCACACTGTCAGAAACCCAAGGCTGAGTCCAGCAAGCCTATAGCCGAATGCGTGGAAGGGTAAAATACTGCCAGAACTGGCATGTCAATGCTTTTCATTTCATATTTAGGAAGTCTTACCAAAGTGACATAAAGCTTATTAGATATGTGCCTAACTTATACTCAGCCTAAATTGTATTTCTAAGTAAATAATACACCAGTATACTTTGAGTAAATGGCATGTAATTTCACCCAAGTGTTTTTTTGCCAAAAAAAATTTTTTTTTGAAATCTCTGTTTATAACAAGCCACTGTGTCCAAGTACTAACGGGCAATGCCTGGGCCTATCCATCTCAAGGTCCTGCTCCACATTCGAGACCTGCATTTATTCTTCTCAGGTCAGAACCCCTTTCTCTGCCACTTCCCCCACCACACCTTCCAGATCTGTTCTCTATCCTCTGGACGGTCTTCCCGCTTCCTGGCACACTAGACTTCTCATCTTCCTCCCTCCCCAGGAACATTGTTCTACACTCTCTCACCTTTGCTACTCCCCAGGAAATCTCCACCTGATGCTGGGTCTCCTTCTCAGTTCCTGGTTCTCTGCTAAGGACCTGCCTGAGGAAGACACAAAATCACGCAGCCTTGCCCTTGACAACGAATGTTGCCATCTCACCTAGGTTAGGCCAGCTTTCCTTTCCCACTAATTTTCTGTGACCTTTGCACAGATGCCTCATTAACACACATCCTCACAATAGCTGCTCCAGAGTTAATCCCTCCCAAGGCTCCCTCGTCACTTCTCCCCACCACCATCCCAGCTGCTAACACCTGACTTCACCTACCCCGTGGAGACAGACACACCCAAGTATGTTTGCTTCCAGCTACTAGTTTCCACGGCTCCTTTGTCGTCCTTGCGTCCAACTTCAGAGGAGCATCTGAACCTCCCTAAAAATAAAATCTTTCTCCAACATCACCGATAACCTTACTTTGCTGTGTGTTTGGACCTTTCCCCTAACTACTTCCATCTTGGTTTTCAACCTTTTTAAAACCATCTTTTGCTAAGTCTAAGTGCTAAGAATCAGCGCTTCTCAATCTCCAACTCCTTCAATGCATGCTCTTCCTTTACCACCTTCAGTTTCTAGTCCCTTCCCTTCCCACTTACTACCCCATCTTCTTCTCAGATCTGGGCAGCTGATACATGGCTCTCAAGTCTGCAGAAACTCCTCTCTTGGAAATGATTGGTGTCCTGCTTTTACCAGATTCACTTCTGTCCTCAGTCCTCATCTTCCTTGACCTTTCTATGTGCCCTTTGCTTTGATGGCATTGCACCGTATTTAATCTTCAAACCCTGTGTTATCTCCTTTCTCTGTCTCCATGTTTATACTACTGACCTCTGTGCTTCCTCTCAACTCATAATTGGAGATATTGTCTAATGCTTTTCTCTCTGTCCACATCCAAGGTCATAGGCACCATATAGACTCCCTTGAATTCAAATGCTCTATTTCTAAACTGTTTACAGAACATTTCCACCTGGATGTCCCATCACCATCCAAAACTCAACACGCCTTAAAAGTGAATTCATTTTTATCATATTTGCATATTCTCAAAGCAGTATGGCTATCCCACTAATTTTCCTGTTTAGAAACTCTGAAGTTATGTGGCTTCTTCTCAGAGATGTCTGCCTCCCTCCTATTCCCCTTGCCATAAGTCTTGTCCAGAACTTCTTCATCCCAGCCCTATGTTGCTATGACAACCACCTCAATTTTTACCCCCTTCCAATTCACCTTGCCCACTATTACAGATTAGCCTTCTTAAAATAATGTTAAAACACTGCAAATAACTTTAAAAAACCGTGACTTGGAGTGTTATACAACACATATAACATAAACAGAGGTTGATTTTTCTCACATAGCAGGAAGTCAGAAAGCAGGCATCTCTTGGTATAGATATAGCAGTTTGGTGGTGTCAGAGACAACACTCTTAGCCTTTTCTTTGTGGTAGCAAAGTTGCCATATGGCTCTAGACTTTACATCTTCATTCGATGCAGGAAAGAGGGGAAAAGGAAGTTCCTGCATGTTATTATAAACATGTTATCATATTAAAAAAAGAACTTTTCCACAAATGCCATCAACTGTCTTCAGCTTGGCCAGAATGAGGTCATAGGGCTCTTCTGCCTGCAAAGAAGGCTGGGGAAGTAGGAAATAGAATTGTCATGAGTGGATTAGACCAATCATGACCCATCATTTGAGGACAGGCGCAAAATTGAGATTCACTTATCAAAGAAGGGGGGGTGCCCAAATTTATTTTTTCTTTCCTCCTGCATACTAAGCCTGTTCTCTGGTCAACATGGTCTCTTCTCTCAGGGTCCCAAATATGGCATGCTCACCTTCACCTTTGCTCCCTTTATCTGGAACATTTTTCCTCCACTTCTCTCTACTTGCCAAATCCTATTCATCCTTTGTGGCTCTGCTCATATCCCATCTACTCCATGACACATGGAGTCCATAATGATTTCTTCCTTGAATGAACACTTTTATTCATTCATGTATTCATTCATTCATCCATATTCAGTATTTACTTACATGTGGTTCCTATGGTGAGTACTACTCAGTTGAACATTTAATTCTTGTTCTTTGTTTCCTCTGACTTGGCTTCGTTTCTCTAAAAATACTATACCCTACACAGAAACATGAACTGTGCCTCAGATTTCTTTTGTTATGCCCGCGTTCCTTGCATAGTGCTGAAAACATGATATATGCTTAGTAAATTACTGACTGACTGAAAAATTCTATAATTGCCTAGAAAGAACAATACATGAATTACTGAATGTAAAAACAACAAAACAAAACACTGTGGTTGGGACTTTGAAAACAGTACATTACCTACTTATTTCAGTGAAAATATACTCCACAAGACAAGAAAATAACAATGATTATATTTGCATTTCAGTGGTGAATCTATTTCCTTTGAAAAGCTTAAAAGACCAGCAAAGCTAAGTACAATTCAAAATTGTCAAGTAGAGAAGCAGTCTGCAGACATTTCAGATCTAAGGGTTAGTCTCCTAAGCCATCCCCTTAGGCAGAAAAAAAAGTCAAGTGATTTATTTTGGAGAGATGCTGATCTATATGGGGATTAAGAGATCTCCGACTAACACTGCTGTCAGCCACAGAGCAGCTTCCGAAGTGTACTAAGAAGATTTCAAACTGGCAGCAACTTATGCAAGAGACATAATTCCCCAACCCCATACCAACCAGGTTTTTAAACAGTCCTTATAATTTGCCTGTTGTCCTTTCCTTGTCCTATTTACTGCGTAGATAACTTAAAACCTATCGGGACATGTTTTCTCACCACTCATCATGGAGCCTGCAGTATAGAAAGCTGTGCAACATTTGCCTCATTCTTCTTGGGCCTGAATGGGGACGGCCTCTCAGAAGTTGGGAAGAGAAAATAGTTCGTAGGAAGGCTGATAAACCTCCTCAGGTCCTTGCCAGAAGCTAAAATTCCACCCCCAGAGAGCTGTAGCCTGGATGTGCTGCACCATTGCCGGGTACTAGGTTTCTCTCTGTATCTCCTCTGTCTCCACCAGGACAAGGAAGACCAACAATAGGCCTTAGGGCAAAGCTGAAAAGAGGCCTCCTTTCCCTACTTCCTTTGCTCTCAACACCACATGATAGTATTACAATGGGTGCATTCTCAAAGAGAGAAAAAGCTGCAAATATTAACTTCTGTGAAATAATCACTAAAAGGGACTACTACGCTGATTGCCCAACATGCAAAGCCCAAAAACCAATTTTTCAAATGAGCCTATGCTCACCTGATAAGAATTCTGTCACATTTTGCCTATATTTGCCCCTAAATTCCTCAGCTAGCCCCCAATGCTGGGAACATCAGCATGTTTTGTGACTTCTACTACGAAATATGATTCAAAAAAGTGGGCTTCCCTGGTGGCACAGTGGTTGAGAATCCGCCTGCCAATGCAGGGGACATGGGTTCAAGTCCTGGTTCTGGGAAGATCCCACATGCCACGGAGCACCTAAGCCCGTGCGCCACAACTACCGAGCCTGCATGCTGCAACTACTGAAACCTGTGCGCCTAGAGCCTGTGCTCCGCAACAAGAGAAGCCACCGCAGAGAAGCCTGCACACAACAGTGAAGAGTAGCCCCCACTCGCCACAACTAGAGAAAGCCCGCACACAGCAACGAAGACCCAATGTAGCCAAAAATAAATAAATAAATTTTTTTAAAAAATTCAAAAAAGTAAATACACCCGTAAGAAATATTATTGCAAGTATTACTCTTGGATTTGGATACTGAGTACTATTTAGGACACAATTTATTGTCCTATTTAGGACACAATGTTCATATCTGATCCATTCCCTCTCCCTAACTCCAATTTCAATGTCACCCCCATGTTTTTCACTTGGACAAAGACATATGTTTGCCCATTCTAGCAAATAACTTAGGTTCTCCATTTCAATCACAAGTTTATATGGTATACTATACATTTTCGAGAAAGTAGCAACTAAAAGTTGATCAAACTTTCAGAAAATTCTCTCATTTATCTTAATATCTCTAGTTCTTAGCAGTTATCTGACCCATAGATGTTAACTGAATGAGTGATGAGATTGCGTATTTAAAATAATCTACTTTTCCTAACATAATAAAAGCTCCCACAATATAGCACTCTGAAAGTGCTGTATTGTAATCCTGTAAATTGACCCTAAAGAAGCAAAAAATGATCAGGTAACCATGACAAAATGATCAGAAACATGAAAACCCCCAAGAAAAAGGCTTAAGAATTCAATTACAATAGCACAAAAATAGAGGTCATCCCTCCTTCATGAGACTTAGAAAATAAACAAAACAGTCCATGTAGGTGTACCAAGAAACAAGAAAAGATTCCATCACTGCTATAATAAACAAATCTTGTGAAGTAATTATGTATCGATTCCACAAGGGGAAAATAGAAAATTACTTCACTGACTAGAGGAATAAGATTTCAACATAACATCAAGAAAGCTCCCTAAAATGTCTATGGGCATTGATAGCAAATAACCCATGCTGCTTAGCATAAAGTATGGGCGGATAGGTCACTAGAATTTAGACTAATTTTTTCATGTTGAATCTAAAACAACTACAAGCAGATCCCAAAAACATTCATGCCAACTAGTTCTCTTCTTGAGAGTGAAAAGCTATGCCTTTGCACCTATTCAATTCCACCTTCCCCCTTTGTCCCACTACATCCTGACCAGCTTACCCTCCAAAAAATGTACAAAGGATCTGTCAAAATGAAGCACACTGGAGTTTTTTAAAGCATTCTTTCAATTACTGCCTTAATAGGAGGGCTTTCAATGTTTCAAAAAAGCAATATTGCACTGGATGGAAATATCCTTTTCATATTCAAATACCAGCTTAATATGCAGCTTGACAAATTGCTATCTTGTAGCTCTGCTTCTGATATTTGTGAAAATAAAAAAGATAAAAATTAAGTGAATTCCAAATTTCTCTGTGTCCCTTTTTTTTTCTTTAATGAAAGGATTAGGCAATATTTTCCCTTTTTGTTCTGTTCTGTACATAACAAAAGCATTTCCTTGTTTCGCTGCTTTTATAAACTACAGATCTCTGTACAAATACAGTCTTAAATAAACCTGAGAAATGATCGTTGTATTATTCATTTCAAAAGAAAAACCTGGTCCACAATAAAACAGTTGTTTTGTTTACACAGCACATATGCATACAGATCCCAAAAATTCTTAAATCGCAAACATAACATTAACCTTAAATCGTAGGCAGCCATGGCATAAGAGAACCCAGATAGAAATCGAATGTTATTTACTGCACATTCTTCAAGAACTTTTACTACAAAATAATATAGAAAAAGTACATTAGTAGTAAATAAAATTTGTTCCCAGCCACAAAATCAAAAACAGAGGACTGGAGTCAGGAGGATGCATATGTGTGTGCGTATGAACTCCTCTCAGAGAAAAATTAGAAGTTTAACAGCATTATGGGCACTAAGCAATTCCATGGATTTATAATAAAACCAAAAGCATGAAGGCAGCAAGTCAAGGGGAGCAAAGGTTCTAAAGACAACTGATCCTGGCTCAAGAGACATGGACAAAATCTGTGTTGAATATTTAAAAACATACCACAGAGAATACATACACTTCCCCTTGTGAAGTCTCCTCTTCAATTCTCTCTCACTAGAACACAAGCCCTTTTATCTGACACCCACAGGACCTGTAATTAGTCACTTAATCAAAAAATTCAGTAAAAGCAGGAAATAATAAAAATTGATATACATGTACCTTAGATATTTTGTTTAAATGTAAGGTTTTCAGAATGAATCCACTAATTCAAGTTATACAGTTAATCTTTCCTGAGTAATGATACATTGCAGTTTCTTTAAATTGCATTAACAACATAAAAGAAACTTGCAAAGCAATCTACACATGAAATACTTTATTATTTTTTCCCAAATCTTTGATTGTTTCCCTGCTCTCATTTAATTTAACAACACTTTCAGCAATTCTCCTTGACTGTGTCTTTCCAAAGCATTCAATTTATTTTTCAAAGAAACAGTAACTCCTTATATTTGCACTCACAAGTCACAGGATTATGTAATATTTAATTAAGTTATGCAATTTTAATTACAAGTACCAATGGAATAAACAGGTTTTGGAAACAACTCAACTGACTCTTTGTAAGCATACAACTCAAGTGATAGGAGAGCATGTTAGAGAAAAGACTGTCAATCCCAAATTTTAGGAAGGGAATGCTGAGTGTCAGTTAAGTGGATGTTGGTTAAGAAAGCTTCTTCTATAATCCCTAAAGAAGTGATTTTTAAAGTATGGCCTAAGGAAAATTAATTTCAAGAGTGCGGTGAAAAAAAAGGACTCTGTGGTCAACTAAGTTTGGGAAATGCAGGGTCAAAGCTAAGCAGGTTCCTTTATTGCAGGACATTGACCTCTAAATAGCTAACGTGCATTTTGAGTTTCCAAAATGGCGCTATAGAATGTAGTGTTTTCCCAATGCATTTGATCACGGACTTTGTTTTCATAGAGAACCTCTTGGAACTGGAATTCCGGGGTATGTCCTGGTGCTTAGACCATCTCCTCCTCCCCCAAGTCCACTGCAACTTGTATAATTTACTTTTTAAGACTTCAGCATGGACCGTGTGATATTGTGTGCATGCTACTTAGTTCAGTTTTTAACTCTAGGGGCAGTAGGTTGCCGTAAACAAGACTCCACATTCAGCCCGTATCTTATACGAAAGGTGACACTCCAGAAGCAACCACCACTTCCATTCTCCCTATTTTCATGGCAGTTTAAGTACTTCATTATCCATATTAACACCTAAGACTTTGATCGTCAGTATAACAAATGTTAGCTAGTATTTTAATTGGTGAAACTAGTGGCTTACTAATTACTGTGAAGAAGTTAGAAATGGGCTCTCATAAGTAAAATTAAAAATGGTCAAGAATATGTGGAGTAGCAAACATACTTTAGAGACATTCTCCCCTCTAGTGTGAACGGAATATAAGAATCCAGAAAGGCTCTCCCCATGGAGGTGAACTTGACGTTTGATCTCTAAATGGCCCTGAATCTGTCCGTTAGTTTGAAAGGATTTGGAGTTGCCTGATAGTTGTGAAAAGGGTAACAGAATTCGGCCTCTGAATGTTGCCCTGTCTGCCTTGAAGGAACCTTCATGCAAGGTAATAGAACTGGGACTTCCTAACAAGTTCTAAAACAAGCTATATAAACTTTTTTTTGCTTGCTTGCTAGTAAGTGTTTACTTAATAAATGTTTCTGTGAGCAGCAGTAGTTAGTCAGAGGCTTGCTTTTATTATAATATTGTAGCAAATTTGGGGGTAGTAGATAATACTCACTTACCTCAAATCTCTTCTGAATTACGAACCAAGGGAGAAAAAAGTAAACAGCAAAACAAACAAAACAAAAAACCCTAAAGGCTGTGCATGACCATCAACTTAACGTTAATTCTCAACACTTTTCTCCAAGGCAGAAGAAGAAATTATCTACCAATCTATCCTATGATATAAGAGGAGGCCCCAAAGTCTTATTAACCCCCAACAGATTCCCTTTTACCTGTTTCCCAGACAGATAGCCCTTTCTTACCTATCTGGATTTTACCAACAGCAATTTTAAAAATGCACTCACATGAGCTGACAGGGAAAGATGTTTCTGGGGAATTTCTCTAGCTCTCTTCTTGATATAAACCGATATAAAATAAGCTAAGTGTTTCCTTAGAAAGTCTGAAGACTCTAAATAGATGGGGTAAGATATTAATCCAATACTGGGAAAGCAGGGTATTTCCTGATCTTAGATGCTCAGGCACATGGCAGGATGGGCAGAGGGAAGGCCAGCTTAAGAACAGATTTGACATAATTTTGTGCTGAAAGTTGAGGATTGAATGACTGGGTGGGGAAGAATCAGGAAGAGCAAATCTAGTAATATTAAAGCAAAAAGAATCCATTGAAGATTCTTTCCTCAAACAACCATTACTATAGTAGCTGACAAAAGATGGTTTTCATTCAATCATTCCTTTTACATTTATTTTTTGGAATTCTATTCTAAAAAATAATTTCCCCTTCTTATTTATTTGAGTATGGACTCATAGATTCTTATTTTATTCTGTTACTACCATTTATTTTTATGTTCAGTGGGAAGTTAGCTCTTCAAGCTGGTTCTTGAGTCCTTTTGACATATCTCCATCATTCTTTGCTCACTTCCTTATTTTCTGGCAAAACAAGCTGTTCCAGGCTTATCTTGTTCTTTTCCTACCCCAGCAAGGAAGATTTGATTGATTTTTGTTGAAGAATGGTGTTTAGAAAACAAGATATGATACTAATTGTGCACATTGTTACCGTTATCGTTTCTTCTTTATCCTCAAAATGGATAGAGCTAGGAGGATGGGTAGATGGATAGATAGATAGATAAAGATAGAATCTATATCTATATAGATATAAAAACCATGAGTTCATACTGATATCTCCAATCCCAATCCAATACCACATGGGTTCATTTTAGGCTTCTACCTTTCATTTTAGGCTTCTACCTTTCTACCTTTGTTTGCTATAACAAAATAGTTATTAATTATAAGAGGAAAAGAATAATTTTACAATGCATAAATATGACAGACACCTCACTAAGTGACCACAAATAATAGCACAAGTTATCTTGTGCCCCTGATATGAGACATTAAATAGGGCATAACATCGTTTCTGTGGTATTTCTGACAAAAATATATAATCTAAATCTAATCATTAGGAAACATCAGAGGAACCCAAAATAACTGGCCTGTACACTTCAAAAATGTCAAGGTCATGAAAAACAAAGAAAGACTGAAGAACTGCTCCAAGTTAAAAGAGATTGCAGAAAATTAGAGTAAAATGCAACTTGTGATCCTAGACTGAATTCCTAGACCACAAAAATTGTTTTGTTTTTTTTCCCTTTGTTATAAGGGGCATTAGTGGAACAACTGGCAAAATCTGAACCAAGTCTTTAAGTTAGATAATAGTAATGTTAATTTTTATATTTCGATAATTGTGGCTCTGTAAGAGAATGTTCTTGTTTTTAGAGATAGACACTGAGATATAAAGGGACATTTCAGAAAAGTATATTCCATACACACAGTGTTATGGGATAGGGGGTGGGTGTGGAGAGGAGGCTCCTAGGTGATTCTGATGCATGGCCAGCCAGACAAAGAATATAAAAAAGAGAGCTGGGAACAGAAGCATAGGAAGTAGCCAGCTTGAGTGGGTAGAGACTGGGACTTAGAAAGATAGAAGAAGTTGCAATAAATCATGTAAAAGGAGAATCAGGAAAGTTAAGAAAGAGAGTGTCAAACAGGAGGAGAGATGTGTGATTTTCAATGTTGCACAAAGGTAAACAAGATGAGGTTGGATAAAGAGTTATAGGTTTTGGTGGACTCTGAAATATGACATAAATGAACCTATCTGTGAAACAGAAACATAATCAGGGACATGAGAATAGACTGGTGGTTGCCAAGGGGAAGGGGGAAAGGAGAGGGTTGGATTGGGATTTTGGGATTAGCAGATGCAAACTGGTATATATAGAATGGATAAACAACAAGGTCCTACTGTATAGCACAGGGAACTATATTCAATATCCTGTGATAAACCATAATGGAAAAGAATATGAAAAAGAATGGATATAGGTATAACTGAGTCACTTTGATGTACAGCAGTAATTAACACAACATTGTAAGTCAACTATACTTCAATAAAAAACAAATTAAAAAAAAAGAGTTATAGGTTTTGGCAGTTTGGGCATAGGGTACTCATTCAACAACATGAATATTGTAAATATGTGAAGTGTGGGTATGCATCATGGAAATACAGAAACTCAGATGCTGTCCTCAAGGGGCTTGCATTGTACTGGTTCCTATGAGAAAACAGTACGAGTAAAATCTGTCTCATTTGAGAACACCTGGTATCTCCAAATCTCCATCTTTTTTGTTTTTTTAATTAATTTATTTATTTATTTATTTTATTTATTTATGGCTGTGTTGGGTCTTCGTTTCTGTGCGAGGGCTTTCTCTAGTTGTGGCAAGTGGGGGCCACTCTTCATCGCGGCGCCTGGCCCTCTCACTATCGCGGCCTCTCTTGTCGCGGAGCACAGGCTCCAGATGCACAGGCTCAGTAGTTGTGGCTCACGGGCCTAGCCGCTCCGCGGCATGTGGGATCTTCCCAGACCAGGGCTCGAACCCGTGTCTCCTGCATTAGCAGGCAGATTCTCAACCACTGTGCCACCAGGGAAGCCCCAAATCTCCATCTTCAGTGGAGCCTTCTTGAAGCCAGCTAGATCCAGGCCCCTCTATCTGGGTTCCCTTAGGTGAGGGGACAGTTCTTTGGAAACTGTGGCTCTCTCTGCAGCAGGGAATGAGAGCCTTTGTGGGGAGACCCTGCATTCACCAAAGTTATTTCAGATGACTACGTTTAGTTAAGATAAGGCCTTAGAAAGACGCTAGTGCTGCTCCTGATACTTTTGCACCTGATTTGGTGCTAAGTGCACCAGTCTTCAGTGCTTCTCTGATTGCATTTTATCTTTGAGGTTCAGATTCTAGGTTTGTCTTCATCATTAAAATTATTCTTTTGTTCTCCATTAGCAAGAATTAAATTTTACCTGTTCTACAATAAAACACATGTTCAACTTGGCCCAGAAGCTGAGAAGAATGTTGACACTGTTCTTTACTGCCTGATGACTCTATATTTATTTGATGTTGTAAAGTTTAGGACACTTGGTAAAAGTGTCCTAAGTCCCAGTTCTTAGCTTTTAAGCACATACTCCAAAGATGATTCCCAGTTTCCTAATAGAGCAGTGTAGGTCAGAAGGAGGGGTTGAATAAACACAGGCATTTTACTTTGTTGTCCAGATGATAATAATTGATGATAATGAGTAATATTTTACATTTTACAAAGCTCTTTCAAGTGTGTTCTTATTTGATCTCACAACCTTGTAGTAACCTGAATAAATAAATTTTCAAATCAAAAGCCACTGAAAAAATTGATTTTTTGTTTCCAGATTCCTTTATCTCCATAAAACAGTCTGTGTTGGAAGAGGCTAGCGCACTAGTTTAAGCCCCCAAACCAAGATATCCACCCATAAATTAGATTAGGAAATGCAATAATCTAAAGAAAAGGATGTTAATCAACTAATGATGTGATTCACCTGATGCGTAGCAAATTATTTACTTTAATGTAATAGCAAACATCTGGCTATTTGGTTTCCTGCACACTCCTTTGCCTTCATGAAAGCTAAAGACAGACACGGTCCTACTTTATCTTTCTGGGGCAATCTACTGCCACTGATAACACACACAAGCTTTAATTAAAATGACAATTAATGTAGGGATTGGAAGGAGTTTGGGTTTTTTTTATATCTCATTTACTTTGAGCCTGCTTTAGAAATGTTAATGCCAGAGTGTTTGCCTAGTACAGCCGTATCTCAGAGAAAAACTTCCAAATATTTAAAGGCTGACTTCTTTTGGCTTTTGGTTTAAAGAAAGGCAGAAAAGAAAAGCAACTGATAGATTTTCACAGTCTGTTAGCACACAGACAGATTTGTTCTCAGAAAATGATTAGTTTTTTGGAGATATATGTGATAAAACTGTCATAGAGATCACAAAGAAATTTTTAGTCATTAACTTTTCTTTTTTTCCAAGGAAGAGAATCAATATTTTATATCTCTCTAAATACACATGCAGAAATAAGCTTCACTTCCACTAAATTTACAGACTCATTCTACATACCCAAAGAACAAAAGATAACCTATGTCTATAGGTACCATCCTTGCATAACAATGCTATGGGATTTGTGGTCTCAAATTATTTTTGATACAATAATTATCAGTTTCTGATTGTCACCCAACATATTGAGAGGCACAAAATTAATAATAAGTTAAATATTCAATCATTTGTGACTCAAATATTTATCGAGGACCTATGAAATGAAAACAAAACAAAACCTCAAAGAGCCTCCAATTCAATAGGGGGAAACAAGACATACATATGAATAACAATAATATAAAACCAAAAGTGATGTGCAAGAAGAGATAAAAAGTACCACTGGATGGTTATCTTATAGTTAATAAATGCAAAACCTCACCCCTTCCTTTTTTTAAATTTTTAAAAATTTTTTAATTGGGGTATAGTTGTTTTACAATGTTGTGTTAGTTTCTACCGTACAGTGAAGTGGAGTTCCCTGTGGTGTACAGCAGGTTCTCATTAGTTATCTATTTTATACATATTAGTGTATACATGTCAATCCCAGTCTCCCAGTTCTTCCCACCCACCCTCTTTTCCCCCTTGGTGTCCATACATTTGTTCTCTACATCTGTATCTCTATTTCTGCCTTGCAAACCAGTTCATCTGTACCATTTTTCTAGATTCCACATATATCTGTTAATATATGATATCTGTTTTTCTCTTTCTGACTTACTTCACTCTGTATGACAGTCTCTAAGGTCCATCCACGTCTCTACAAATGACCCAATTTCATTCTTTTTTATGGCTGAGTAATATTCCATTGTATATATGTACCACATCTTCTTTAACTATTCGTCTGTCGATGGACATTTAGGTAGCTTCCATGACCTGGCTATTGTAAATAGTGCTGCAATGAACATTGGTCACCCCTTCCTTTTATGTTGCTGATATTTCTAAATAAAGTAGATATCATAATTTAAAAACAACCAATTATAATACTGAAAATGTTGTTTTAAACTAAATACCCACTTACTCAAAAGATTCTGATAACCCCAACCCAGGAGATGAGACAAGCCCAAAATTGCTCTCTTGGTTCACCATGTAAAACCAAATTATATTTTTTTTAATTTAATAATTACGCAATCACAAAAAGCAGAAAATATTTATTTAACATTACATGACTAAAGCAACTAAGGTATGATGTATGGGATTTTGTTTGAACATTTTGGGGCACCTTATTAAGAAAATGATATTTTAATTAAGCTTCCTAATTTTGAATAAAATGTAAACCGAAGCAAAAAAAGGAAATCTGGCAAATCCATGTGCCCTATGAATACAGGAAGGGTATGTTCTCCGTTACAACATTCACTAGTTCTTGTACAGATACCTACCCTGCCTCCTGGGTCAATGCAGAACAAAAATGGAATAGAAAATACTTTGTTTAGAATTCTGCCTCTGCGGTGCACTAACTGTGTAAACTTGGCAAAGTTGCTCCACTAAACTCTCTAAGCTGCAGTGAGAGTAACAATGCACTTACCTCATGGAACAGTTAAGGAAATTCACTGCAATAATGAATTAAAGCAGTTACACTGTGTCAGGCACACGGTAAGTGCCCAATAATGATAACTACTACTATTATTATCATCATATGATTGTAGTATGTTGCATTTGTACATAAACATTCAATAACCACACAAAAAAGGCTATGAAAAACTCCATGACCACCTTCTCTGCTTCCTAAACTTCTTTCATCTTCCTTCCTTCAATTTGCGGAAAGCCTTTTAGTTATTAGTACTTCTGGGGCCAAAATTTTGAAGGACAGAGTGAAATGACAGAACTATCATCAGGCAGAATTTGCCACTCTCCAGCTCAACAAAAGCAAGTGAGAAAGGGATGCAGCTGGAAGAATGATCAGCCACTCCAGCGCTTGCAGCAGAGGGCTTCCACTAGCCTATGCTCGGCAAAGGGTTCTCAGGTGTCCATTTGGTGATGCCAAGTGTAGCCATCATTCCACGTGGTATATCCCTCTATCAGTTGTCTAAAATACTGCTTTTCCTGTGCTCTGGTGGTTCCCCAAAGGCACAGTGATGACAATACCCAAAAATGCCTGCCACCAAAGCAATTTAGATCCCAAACAGAATGCAAGTCTCATCCTCACTACAAGAAAAATATAATTTCTAATATCACCAACTAGTAGAAAATTGTCCTGTGTTTGTGAAAATCTTTAAATTACCCTCTAAAACAAATATGTTTTCTAAGCTTGATAAGACAGACAAAAATCATTCTGACTTTTTAGTGCTGTACCTATACAATGAAGTAAGCAGTGGGGCATGCCAAAAATAATTAAGTTGTGAGAACCATCAGAAAAGCCAGACAGGAACTATCACCTTCCTAAAGACAGACAGTCTTTAGAAAGATGAATTACTCTTGGTCTCAGCATCAGAGAGTTCTCAAACATCAGCTAAAATTCATGACCATGCTGTAAATAACAAAGTAAACCCAGTCATTCCTTCAGTGATAGGCTGTAAATATACCAAGTTAAGAATTGTCGTTCATTTATTTATTCAATTCATCTGAATCCAACTGTATCTAATTTCAGAATGTTCGCAAATCGTTGTATGTTTGTTTGAAATCTCTTTTTTTAATATATATTTTTATTGAAGTATAGGTGATTTGCAGTGTTGTGTTAATTTCTGCTGTATAGCAAAGTGATTCAGTCATACATGTATAATGAAATCTCTTTAAATAGACTTAAAATGTGTGTTCTGTGAAAAGAAAAAGGAAGTTCCAAGATGGAACGGTTTGTACGAATAGGCCAGATAGAAGCCACATTAAAACCCTGTCATCTAGACTTCCCTGGCGGTCCAGTGATTAAGACTCTGTGCTTCCAATGCAGGGGGCATGGGTTCAATCCCTGGTCGGGGAACTAAGATCCCACATGCTGCATGGTACGGCCAAAAAACAAACAAACAAAAAAAACCCTGTCACCTCAATCAAGGAAAATAATTCCACAAAATTTCAGATTTGCTTTTATAACAGCTCTGAACATCAGAAGCTAAGGAACTTGGTGAGAAAGCAGACAATTAATATCCTTCTCCCTGAACAGAAAAAGTTCAACACCGATGTGAGGTACAGAAGGTTTTTGTACAGAAAATGACTGTGGCTTCTCTTCCACTGTCACATGAAGGATAACTAGTTTTATTCTGGTCAGGAGAAAAAAATTAGGAAATGGGAAATATAGAGTGAAAAAAGTAACTAATTGAAGGATAAAAATAATTCGTTATTTCTGCTAAATTGAAAACAGAATAAATCCTCCTATCAGGGTTTTGACTGCAAGGCATCTGAAGCAAAGGACCCACCATCTGATGTCTATACACTCATCTAAAATTCTGTACAGAAAGGGGAAATGCAGTGACAATCCTAATCCCATTCCTACTGAAATTATACGCGGCTTAGAAAATTTTTTATTCTTAAAATAAAAAGTCCTAGTGAGGCTGGGAAAATCTTGCATTAGACGTAGCAACTGGTATTTTTACTAAACTCTTTCCAGATTTCTTATATCTTCAAATCTTTCCATATTATGTACAGTCTGAAGATCTGCCTTCAATCCAGAATAGGCACGTCGCTAACGCCTGAGCCACAGTCTCAGCCCCTGTAACACAGGAATGATAGTACCTTGTTCAATTCATCCTCTCTCTCCCTCCAACTCATTCTCACATTCATAACTATAAGAAGCTTAACCATTACATCCAACTTTCCTAAAATGTGCTCCACGAAAAAATAGGCTGCATAAAGAAACAGGTCTGTGAAAAGTAGCGTTTTACATCCCTGTCCTGAGAAGTCACGGGTATATTAGTTATTAAAGGCTCTAAGAAACCTTACTGTAAAGAAACTTGTCTAAGCCAGAATTTTTCAAATTGATTTGATCCTGGAACTCCGTTCCCAGGCATACACTTTGTTCCCGAGAGGACACTGTGGCAAATACTGCATGAGTCCATGAAACCGGTAAATACACCACCACCCACATGATCACCTCTACCAAGACCTCAGACACAGTGCCCAGGATTTTTTTTACAAGATTCTAACGCCAGCCTTGAAAACCAAGCCTATAAACAGACAACAAATGACCCCATCACAAATATGATCAATCCTACCTTATTTTCAATCTGAACAAAAGTTTTGGTCCAATGGCTCCAAAATCAGTCATCTAAGCAGGTTATTAATCACTACTTTGAAAATTCACAATCTAACATTTTTCAGATTTTCAGAAAAGTCCTAAGTGATAATTAGCACCCCTCAAACACTCCTTTTACTGGGTTCTTAACATTTACATAGGCGTTTTCCCAGACCATCCATGATACGTCCTTTGAGAGGGAGTGTGTCTTGGCAGTTTTAGTTGCACTGGGTGCAAAAGTCTAGGACTCCAGTGTTTTCCTCAGGGTTGCACCATAACTGAAAAAATGATATTCAAACTCACATACACACACACACACACACACACACTGATTTATATTAAATATTAGTCTGCAATGAAACATAACCACCACCAAGATAGACATTCAGATCAGCCCATTTCCTTTCCCACTTGGGTAACATTATTCAAAGTCTGATATGACAAGACATATGTCTTTCAATAGGCAACCTAATGAATAAAATATTGTGTAGCCATGTAATATGGCACTGTGCTGTTATGAAGAGAAACAGAGTGATCTTCAGGTTCTATTGTTAGGTGGAAAAAGCAAGGTCGAAAAGAGTGTATCTATTATACCATATTTGTGTAAGAATGGGAAAGGATTTATAAATAGATATATGTATAAATATTCACATATTTGCCTTTTATCCTTATATGTATGTGTATATATTTGTTTATATTTTCAAAAACAAAAAAACAAATGATGGACTAAAATTTAATTTTAAAAATTAGTTTTTTAAATATGGGTAGAGAGTGAACAGGAATGATTGCTCCAAATGTACCTTATTTTATAGTTTTTTTTTTTTTTATATAAAGTTATTTTATTTTTGGGTCTTTGTTGCTGTGCGCAGGCTTTCTCTAGTTGCGGCGAGCAAGAGCTACTCTTCATTGCGGTGTGCGGGCTTCTCATTGCGGTGGCTTCCCTTGTTGTGGAGCACAGGCTCTAGGCGTGTGGGCTTCAGTAGTTGTGGCACACGGGCTCAGTAGTTGTGGCTCATGGGCTCTAGAGCACAGGTTCAATAGTTGCGGCGCACGGGCTCAGTTGCTCCACGACATGTGGGATCTTCCTGGACCAGGGCTCGAACCCGTGTCCCCTGCATTGGCAGGCGGATTCTTAACCACTGCACCACCAGGGAAGCCCCATAATTTATAGTTTTGATTTCAGAATCATGTACTCGTTTTAGATCATTAAAAAACAAAGTTAAATCAAAAGGAAAAAAGTAAGGCAATCCCTAAAAATAAAAACAAACTTAAGTAAATGAAACTAAATGTATATGAAGTTGAATTTAAAATACCAAATATTGTCTAACACCCCAATGGGAAATCAAAAGAACCACAAAGAAATCCTGAAAACTGTATTCAGTAGTCCTGCTTTTTATGGTACTATCATTAGAAATTATGTTAGTTTCTAGGAATAATGCAATTAAGTTAATTAGGGAAATTCATCTATTCAGAATTTCTCATGATGTCACATAAAGGAGATATTATTGTAGAAACATTTACCATTCATTGTAGTAATTGCTTCAAGGTATGAAATTATGGTGTCTATATAACAAATAATTGTAATGTCTTAAGTGGCAAAGGTAGAACCTCATTTATCTTTGAAACTCCCACACAACCTGGAACAGTATACAGTATGCACTTAAATAAACAGTTACTGATGAATGAATGAATATTGGACCAGTATTGCTCAGGGAATACATATAAAATTACTTTAAAAATCTGTTTCAGAAAAAAAAAAAAATCTGTTTCAGGTTGTAGCTTTGCAGAATAAAGTTTAGCATTTTGGACAACTATGTTATTCCCAAAGCAATAAAGAGAAGAACACTATTTTCTGTCCCTGTTGCCAGAAGCAAAGACTTCCTTAGAGCTGAGAAATCAACAAGCCAAATATCGTTACAACATACTACAAGGGTCTGTCCAAATCTTTATATGGTGTTAGAATATAGAGATATACAAAGAGAACATCTCTTTTTTCTCTCCTTTCATTATAAGTATTGAGGGTCTGCTAGGTGGAAGATTTTTCCTAGATTCCTTTATTGTGGTAGGTAACTGCAGTGCTGACAGAAATTCTGGAAATATTCCACTGTAGGACAGAATATAACCTCTGCAGATTTAGTGGGACAAGGGCATTGCCATCCTACATGGTCAGCCAACCTAGGTCTCCTCAGATTTAATTTAAACCAGGCCCTCTGCTCCCAAGCCCAGTTCTAAGGCTGAATCTCATAATTCCAGACTGTCTCAGGAGGAAGCAGATGTTTAGAATTGGCGAGAATCCAAGGTCTTGGCCCCATGACTATTGTTCTTTATCAAGGTGAATTCCCATTGTGTTTTGGAGCAGGCTAAACAGGCATCACACATTACATTATGGTTTACTCATTATACATTATGCAATTTCGGCTATGCATAGAGATTATCAAGCGATTTGGCACACTTTATTTTCCTGCTCACCATCATGATTTTGAGAGTCAGTTTCATATAGCACCACCTTCTTTCCCCCATCATCACCCCACACGAAAATCTGGGGGAGCACGGTGTGAAAAGCACCACACTCCATGCCCCTCACGGTCCCTAATTGTAAGAAACTTTTCAAAACACAGACCAGAAGTGGCAATATAAACATTTATTAAGTGCTGACTTGGCTCTGAGGACTCTGCAATGGAAGGCAGCAAAGAAGCATGAAATTTGTTTCCTGCCCTCAAGATTCTCACCACACTGTGGGGGAAATGAGGCTCACAGATGAAACGACATGAAAATAACCTGACACTGAGCTTTGTAACCTCAAATGCTTTCAGAGTTGAGCCTTCAGTATTAAGCAGAACCAAGTGCCTGACACTGTACAAGGCGCTTTCCCTACGGCCATCTCACTAATCCTCACACTACCCTAGAAGGGAGGTTTTATACGTCCCATTTTAGAGTCAAGGAGGCTGTCAATCAAGGAAGTTAAATAACTTGTTCCAATCACACAGCAGGAGAGAGTCACAGCCAGGATTTGAATTTAGAACTACTTTTGACCCCAAACCATTTCCACTAGGCCACAGCCTCTGGTGCTTACACAGAGGCATAGAGCATCAGTTTCTAAAGGCTTTCTTAGAAGGGAGAGAGCCATATGGGATTTGAAGGGAGGCATATCAAAGAAAGCTCAAGGGTGAACAAATTCTTAACGCTTTCAAGTTAGGGGAAAACAGTTTTCTCACAGAAAACCGGTTTGCTTTTTGTGGACAACACAAGTAACATTAACGTGTAGATCTTTTACTCTTTTTCCAGCATGCTCTCCTGTTAATTAGCTGTTCCCACCTTAATCCTAAAAGTGAAAGACTCTATCGATCAGCCGGAACTTCAAAGGTGCTGTTACCAACTGGAACCATTCATCTGTCCCTTCCCAACAGCATCTGCCTGCCCACTGAGCGAGTCATTTATGTCGCTATTTTACAAGGTATTATACAGGCCACAGTAGCAATTTTGAAAGTAAAAAAAAAAAAAAAAAAAAAATTGTTTTTAATCCACATCTCAGGCACATTGTACATTTCACCTAAATGTTTTCCAACAGATAAAATCCATTGTAATCTTGAAAAGATCTTGTCAGGTAAAGTTGTAAGATAAGTTTACCTTCAGAGAGATAGTCATATAAGGCTGCACATGCTCAACTGGCCACAAATTACACTCAAAATTTTGGCTCCAATGTTTTAAACATGCTGCAATGACTTCATTTGTCTAGCACAATGCTCTGAGCACACTAGTTAAGGTAGGTTACTACTAGCACCACCACCATCATCACCGTGACCACCCCTCATTGTCTTGCACTACCTGTATTACATATGTGATTATATTTTTACTTATTTGTTAACTTGGAACTGTCAGTCTCCCCCATTGGACTGTAGATCATTTTATTCACCATTTGTATTACCAGTGTTTAAAACAGTATCTAACCCACTCAGTAAATATTTGTTGAAGAAATTAACCATTTCCATACCAAGAAACAGTCAATATATCTCTTACTTAGTCAGTGATTTCTTAACAGCTCTTAATTAATTGCTCGCCGTAACAAACAAGATTTTCTACAGACCAACTAGATTTAGGCCAAATAAATTTTGCTTTCTGATTTTTCAAGCGATTATTTAAATTGTGAAGAATCTGTGAAAAATTATACTTTATGAAATATTGTTTTGTATTTCTTTTGCTAAGTAGTTACCATTTCCCACTCTTGTAAATATATCTTCCAATGACACTTTACTCTGCTTTTGTAATCCTGCTAAACTCTTTTGTGCCCCTAAAACAAATGATATAGATTAGATAAGTACATAGATAGGTAGATATAGAGGCAAGAGCAGCAAGATGCCCAACAGGTAGCCATAATCTTCCCAAGATTTCAGATTTAATGAAATAAAAGGAAAACATGATATATATCTTGTCTTTTTTTTTTTTTTATTTGGCCACCCTGTTTCTAGTGGGGTGGAAATTCCCCACTTTATTCCTTCATTTTATTTTCTTCTGAGCCTCTGAACATGTAAGTGCCAAGGGTAAAGCAGACAATAAATTCTGAAACATTAAGACAAAATGACTCAGTGATTTTGCCAGAGAAAGCAATAAGGATAACTTCACTGGCTACAGGTATACAAAATTGCATAAGGTTCAAAAATCTTTGGGGGAAAAAAATTCCTGCAATCAACCTACATTTTCAGAGTTTATGAAATAAAAAAGAAGGCAATTTACACAGACAGATGTCCTCTGCACATCTCCCAGAGATCAAGGACTTTAAAACAATTGCCACATATTGTAGCCGGTATTAAATGGATTATTTGCAAAGGCTAATCTACTTGTACATTTGAACTGAGTCATGAATCTTTCATTTAAAATAAATGAGGCACTTGGGGAAATGCAAGAATTGTTTATGCACTCATTAGAGATGTTATCACATATTCTCTCTAAAAAAAAATCCAGTATCATTTATTATTCAGCACAAACATTCCCCCGTAATAATAATGAAGATAACATCAACAACAAAAATTTTTAAAAAGGGCTAATACCTTTGAGAGCTTATCATGTGCCAGGCATTGTGCTAATCACTGCTTTACACACATTAGTACATTTAATTCTAATCAGAATCCACTAACTTGTGGTCCTATCATTGTGTCCATTTTCTGGATGAGGAGACTAATGATTGGAAAAATAACTTGACCAAGGTCACACAGATGGTAAATGGAGCAATCTGAATTTGAACTCAAGCAGTCTGACACTTGAGCCAGAGCTATGCTCTTAATTAATAAACTATAGTTAAAGCCTAAGAATTTCCATTCCTTTGAAACACATGTCACTTTTCTCTCTAATCCAGACTCTTCTACCTAAGATAGCCAGAGAATCTCTAAACCAGAGCATGTCCTCATAGGTAGCACACCAGTTCTCAACATTCTTTTTCCTGGTTCAGCCTGGAAGCAATAATACACAGGGTGAAACAGGCCAGAGGAATTAGGGGCAAAAGCTGTGGCCACGAAGAAAGCAGAGTTCACTGCTTCACAGTTGCACATGCTCAACTGGCCACAAATTACTTTAAGATCTCAAAAGAGGTGTGAACTACTTGGGCTGAAAATTAGTAATTCTATTATGCCAAATCCCCTACAGTATTCAGCCTCAAGAAAGAAAAGTTTAACGTTCACACAAAATATCATTTTAATTTGGTTTAGCTATATAAAATGATGCATTAAGCCCACAAAGTTGTCTAAATCCCCAATTGTGCTGGTTTACTGGTGTCTGATAATGATTCATCTGACACATATCCTCACAGCTTCCTTACCCATTTATCTATAATTGGTCTAATCACTGCCCATATTTGCCTTCAGTTCTGACTATCTATGGAATGCTTTCTCAGATTTTCTTAGTGAAAGTCAAAAGATTTTCAGTTAAGCTGTGGTTGAATAAAACAGCAAACCACCTCCCAGTGTAATAGTTATTTATAAGCATGGTACACAGACTTGGTTAGAGTCTCCAGGTAAGATTTATTCAAAAGGTACCTTGAATCAATTAATGGGATTCAGCTGGAAACAAAAAACGACCTTGAGGGAAAAGCACCCGTCTTAATAAAATGCCCACAGATAAAGGATGATGACGTCTTGTTTAGTCATAGCACTTACCACCACAGATTGATTTTCAATATCACTGTATGAAATCCAAAACCAGGCCCAAAGAATTATTCAAGCAAATGTAATAGAGCATATAAAAATTGGGAAGAGTTTATTGTGATTGAAAAATCAAAATTTAAATTTGCTTCTGGAGTTAATAACTAAAACTGGACCTGATTACTAATATTTCTATAACAATCTCAGCTTGGGAAGGGGGGAAGCAGTAAAAGTAAACACTGAAATAATGAGCATTATATTTTGCTCTTGGAGACCCCTTTTGCCTTGGCTGCCAGGGAGCTTAGAAATAAGTATTAGTACTCATTCTCAATGAATATATTAGCCTAGGTTTGGGAGGCATGTTTGTTTTCGTCTCCCTCAATAATTGAAATTTTATTTCTAGTTGCATATACCTTTTTTTATAAGCCACTTTATATTTTTTGGAGGTAGTCAGGGTGTAAATTATAAATAAATTAGGACATATCAATGGTTGTGGAGAATGAGGAGTGGAATCGGAACTTTAAACAACTTCCTGATGAAAACAGTTATAGAAATCTTTAGTACAGCCAGGTGCTAAACGTATACTTTTAAGGTTTTGATGAAATCAGCATAACTGACTCATAAAGAGAGGGCTAACATTCCACTGATACAAATAGTGATATTTAATTAACATCTTTTCTTTGCACCATTTCAGTGAAACTTCACATCAGTGGGCTCTTTTGCTGGTACAATACATGTAATTTTTAATACATGTATTGAATCACACACATATACGTTAGTTGTCTCTGTTGAGACTGGTAACTTCTGCTATTCTGTATGGGTTCTTGACCTCCAAAACCACTTTATAATATAATTAACAGCTAGTAATTATCAGAAGAGAATACAGACAAATGAGGGGGGTAGGACAATTTTTGGTTCAATTTCTAGGTTTCTAAGGAATTTTATTTCCTTACTGTGTGTAGCGGGCTGAATGGTGACCCCCAAAGATACCAGTCCCCTAGAACCTGTGACTATTACCTTATATGGTAATTTTTGCAGATGTGAATAAATTGAAGATTTTGACATGAGGAGATTATTCTGGATTATCCTGGTGGGTACTAAATGCCATCACATGTATCCTTACAAGAGAAAGGCAGAAGGGATAAGATACACAGACCACAGAGGAGAAGGCAATGTGAAGACAGAGGCAGAGACTGGAGTGATGCAGCCACAAGTCAAGGAATGCCAGCAGCCATCAGAAGCTGGAAGAAGCAAGCAACAGATTCTCCCCTAGAGAGACCTTATTTCAGACTTCTGGCTTCCAGGGCTTTGTTGTTTTAAGTCACCAAGTTTGTGATAATTTGTTATAGCAGCCTCAGGACACTAATACACCATGAAATCCCTTTGGATTATAATCTGTGCTATGTGTGAAATATGCCAAATAACCTGTTCCTTCTACGAAAGTTTCAGCAACACAGATTTGAGCCCCATAGTGGAAATTTCAGAACTGATGTAGCTAAGTGAAATAGGAAGAGCACTAGAGAGTTCATCTTGATATCTGGATTCTCTACCAGGTTCTAATCAGCCAGATGACCCTAAAACAAATCATCGCCCTTTTCTAAGCCACATCAGTGAAACAAGAGCCCAGCTGGTCTTCAATGCCATCTGGCTTTGATGGTCTACAATTTTCATTCAAACTATCTTAACATTTAAAGCACAAAAATTTACTCATTTTAGGGAATGTATTAATTCTAATAATGTGTTGCCTTTAAATGGCAGGGGTATGAATACTTCATGGTTTACAAAACATTTTTATAGACAGTGTTTCATCTGACACATCAATCTTCATAGTAACATCCCAGTTTTTAAATTTCTACTTTCCTCTTTAGAAAAACAGTCCATTATTTATATTATAGCTTCGTTCATGTTTCCTAATCTGATTCTATTTTTTTTAATTCATCAACATCATCATCAATATTGAGAAACATTTTTAAAGTCTCCCACCTAAAGCAAAAAATGTCATTTGTATAGATTACTTTCTAATCTTTGTCTTCATAGATCTATTTCTATTTCATGGTATCTACACACAGTGAGCTGTTTACTTGGCATTGCAAAGCTACAAGCGTTCCCATTGCTCACCTGAAAGACCTTCTTATGAAGAAGAAGCAGATGCCTTATGAAACTGGTTAGAGGCTTTGGGGTACAACTCAGTTTTTAGAAGGCAGATCAACAATCATTCTATGAGGTTTTTGTAGCAAAAGCCGCCCTCTGTTTCAATGCTCCAAAGGGCACCATGGTTAGCAAAATGCTCCAGTCTCATTCTTGGAATATTAACACTGGAGAGACAGAAGCCCAGAGCAAGGAGGCAGAGCCTCAGCTATAAATCAGCAGGAAAGGGGTCCTCCATCATGTTCCTGCACACTCACCAGAGGTTCCAGACTGTTGAGAAAATTCAGATTCTAAAAATATATGAGGCAGGAATGAACTGAGAATAAATAAATACAAATATAAACAGTGTATAAGCAATGGTTTAAAATATGGGAAAATGGACAACTTAGCCTTGAAGTTCTTAGAGGAAAATGTCCCTCTTGTAGGGTATTTGGGACCTATGTATACGAAAAATTATTCTTTGATTTACCTAAATTTCAAATTTATGCATTTTATATTTTATGTACTAAATCTGGCAACCCTACCCTCTTTTACAAAAATTTAATTCGGCCTCAAATATGCACATACACATGTACACACACACATACACACACACTGACATTTAATGGGAAAAAAGAACAGCCCTTCTTCATAAGATCAATGCCATTATCACTCTCAACAGCAATAACTTACTTCTGAATCACAACATCATTAACGTAATTTTCTCATGTTTTCTGTCATCAAACATTTCACTCCTACTTTTAACAACCCCCATCCTTTTATGTTGCTTCTTTTGAAGGAAAGAAACTGTTAAACTGACTCTCTCTTCTCTGTGTTTAAAATATTCTTCTCCAGACACACAGGAATCATCTCTGAATGTGTTAAGCATTCTACAACTGTTGGCCTAAGTGCCTTAATCAGCTCTCCTATTTCAGTAGGTATTTATTAAGTTGCTATTACACACACACATGGGCTGTGCTGTACAGATGGGGATGTTCCCATCTTTTTATTAGAAAAGGGACAGTCTGAGTTGAAGAAATGTGCATCATCTGCCTGGCTGAAAAGAAGCCTTCAGTCCCCTGCATCTTCTGGCATTGCTCTGTGTGACAGTCCACTCTCCTGGCCACCAGCTTTAACCTCCCCCTCCTCAGGAGATTTGCCTAGAGCCACCTTCTCTGCCCCCTTTGCCCAATTAATCAGTCTCAGGCTTCCCTGACCACCTCCCTCATGTTGCACACTCTCATGGCATCGCATAGGTTTTCATCCCATTGTGTCAGTTGATATTTATGTGTGTCTTTAATTAATGTCTTCCTCTTCCTTAACACTTCAATCTTGTGGGCAGGACCCCAGAACCGAAGTCAGTGCCTAACATAGGTGGGCAGTCAATAAATATTCTGTATTGAAGAAATAAACAAATGAAGGAAATAAAGATCTTTCTCAAGCACTGGCCTAGAGGGACTCTCAGGGTGAAAAGAAAGCATAGTCTCCATTTCAGCCCCTGAAGGAGAACTTTCCTTCCCCATCAACAGAGTGGGCACGTTCCACTGAAAGTCACATCAAATGCTGGTACAGGAAGGACATTTTAACCTTTGAAATCTAATGGTGAATTTGCTATAATTTCCCTTCTTTTTCACTCATTGCATATGCAAAAATAATGTGTGTACTTCACTGTTCCCATCACTTAGCACCAGGAAGATCTTAAATGTGAAGTTTTAAGTTAGCACACATGGAGAAAGAGAAATAAAGGAGTGGTGGAAATGAGGGAGAGTGGGAAGGGAGGAAAGCTTAAAAAGAAAATAATTTAAAAACTCACCTTCCTACCCTACCTTATCTGAATATTTTATTTTCACTAAGCTATTTTAGGAACTGAAGGCTAGAAAAGGACTATTTCTAGATGTGTTAATGGCCTCATGATTTCCTTTCATGTTCTGCAGCAACAGCTAATTTAGTAGTAACAACTTTCATGTTCACTGGCCAAGCCAGACCTTTTTAAGAATCTGAAATTGGAAACAGAACTTAGATTTCAAATAATCAGTCTGACATGGCAAATCTATTCTGTCTTAAGAAACCTCTTATACAAAAGGATGCAGGAGGTGCTTATGCTGATAAGCAATGCTGGACGTTAAGATTTTTTGTATTTAAGACTGAGACTCATATATTCTTAAATACTTGGGTTTTAAATATTATGGATTTTTTAAAGAATCTATGTTTTCCACTATTTAAGGTTTGCTACCTAAACATAGTTATAAAATTAATCATCTCACTAAATTTAACCTTTAAACATTACCGTCCTAGATTTTATAAACAATACTAACCATTAAATCCCTGTATTTCTTTCAAGAACCACAAAAATTCTATAACCAGATATATCATGGACTTAACTTGGACACACATTCTATGGATAAGTCAGCCAAAGCCTCTTATGAATTAATATTGGAAGCAAGCCTAAATAATATCAGTAGAATACACTCAGTATAACAAGGACATTCATTCAAAGAGTACTCTCAAATGACAAATTCATTCAGAATATTTTAATCAGTTAAATGTTCCCTGGCATTGGTACATTGTGAATGATCCACTAAATTGAATGACTAATCCACTAAACTTCCTTGTAACGCTTCTCAAACTTTCTTGAAAGTGAAAAGAGGAGTAATTTAAATAAACCAAGTGTTTAAAATCTACTGTTTCCACAAAAGGCTAGCTGCTGAGCAGAACATTTATAGAAATAGGCCTAGCTTCCAGACTTGCTTTAAAAAGGATGCTAAATATATTACATTGAAGCCTTAAATATTGTGTAAAGTTTAACTTAATTTATAGGAACACAGCAGTGAAATGACATTTTAGTTCCAATTTTTAATTACTCTGTTAGTTTAATAATATTAGAACAAGACTTTCTGGTCCTATGCATGCACTGACTAATATTAATCACTTCACTTTCAGAAAAGCATCACATGTATAAATTGTTACAGACTAGGTCAAGTCCTTTTTAATGGAGTCTCTAATTAGGATCTTCAGTTGTGTGCCTGTGGTGGAAAGAGGTCTTGAAGAACAACCTGGACTCATTAGAAGCCCAACTTTGTCCATCCACAACACTTTGTAATGGCTCCACCTCCAGTTCAGAAGTGCTGCGGAAATACTTGTAAAGGTCTGTATAAAGAATGCAAAGTAAGAAATTATTTGCATAGGCCGCATATTCTTCTGCAAACCACCTAGATGATGACAAAGTGGGCATTAGTTTAAAATATTAAGCATAAGTTGGGCCAAGAAGGTGTCCAAGAGAAATTATCTCTAATACCAGAAGGCAGATGAGGTGAAATAGGTAGGTACTCTATCTTGAGGAGAGAATCTAAAAGCTAGAAGCAAGAGCGTAAGTTTCTGGCTATTGCTTCCCACATTACAACTAAACCCGTTGAACCAACAAAAGATTCCAGAAAGTAACGCCAAGCTGTGGCAGTTTCAGGAATGGGTTTCATAGCTTGGGTTCCATAAGAAGCACCTGTATTATGCATTCATTTGACCATTAAGTGCAGAACTGTTTAGACCTGTCTTCCTTGCTCCCCACAATAGATTCCTTACTTCAACACTAGTTGAACCAGCATAGTCTAAGTTAGCACAAAATGGCAAGCTCTACGCCTTGTTTTTTAAGCTATAAAGATCAAAAAAAAAATTGGCAAGTCTTAGTAGAGGTCTGCATTAAGATGTTTATTATTAAAAAAATTCTCATTATTAGTTCAAAATAATGATTGCTAAAATTTTCATATGACTTTCTTATGATTCTGTATAATTCAGCTAGCATCTATGATAAACAATGGGTATCTATCAACCCCTGAATCTAGAAGGCTGGCTGGTACATGCATCTGCTCCCTGGGAATTGACTGGAGCAGGTAGCTTCCAGAGGTTGATTGGGTTAGGAATGGTACATAGTTCAGAGAGAAGGCTGGAAATCCTGATAATTGATTGCAAAGAATAGCTCCTGTTAAGTAGAGGTGATAATCAAATGTTTAACAAAGCACATGGCAAGGGAGAAACCAATTGGAACAGTCAGAATGGATGCTGGCTCACAGCAGTACTTGTGGTAACTGCCTGTTGAACATGGGCCCAGGGAGGATGGACTGCGCCTCAGGATACCAGCATATCTTACAGTAAGAAGCAAGCCTAAACAGCAGGACACTCAATATCCCACAGCCTGGAGACTGAATTTTTATGGCCTTTCTAAAACTACACAGTTCAGCTTTTTCTAATTTCAAGTTCAAATGAATCTTTACAATAGCAAACCCCTTCCCACAAGCTAAGTTAATAGAAATGAGGTTCTATTCCGTGCAATTTAAGAGCAAAACTAAAATAGGATGTCAACAACAGAGAAAATCACATCCCCATTTTTCACATGATCCAAACTGTATTTCTATAAAATCCTACTATGGATTTAACAGAATTTTACTGATGTTAAAAAATATTCTATTTGTGGAAGTGTAAATTGGTACAATCACTTTGGAAAATGATTTGTCTGTATCTATCAAAATCAAATATATGTACACCTTGTCATCCAGCAATTTCACTCCAAGACACATATACAACAAAAATGCACATGTATGTTCTCAAAAGACATGTATAAGAATGATCATTGCAGGACTATTCATATAAGTTATTAAAAATTAGAAACAACTCACAGGTCCACCATCTAAAGAATGAATATATAAATTGTGGTATATTCATCCAACAGAATACTCTAAGGCCATGAGAATCGATGAACTACAACTGCATGGAACAAATGGATCAACCTCTCAAACACAATGGGAGCTAAAGAAGCCAGAAATGAAAGAGATCATTTTGTATGATTCCATTTATAAAAATTTCCAGAATAGGAAAAACTAATCTACGGTGTTAGACGTCAGGATAATCACCTTTGTGGTGAGGGAATGACTGGGAAAGGGTGCCACAGGGCCTTCTAGCATGCTCCATTTTATGATATGGGTTCTGGTTACGTGAGTATATTTACTTTGTGAAAATTCATGGCCTTGTACCCCAATGATGTGTGTGCTTTTCTGTATACATGTTAAACTTCAATAGAAAACATATTAAAATAACTAGAGGGATTTTTTTAAAAATCCCTCTATAAGTGTAATGTTTCACTGTTTACAGTGCCCTTTCCCATCCATCGTCTCCATGGCAATCACAATCCTGTGTGGTAGACGGGTTGTGCAGTATTATCCCCAACTTATAGATGCAGTAGGAAGGGAATAAACATCGCATACTTTAATGCAGGTTACCTCATTTTATCCTCTAAACAACCCTATATAAGAGCTATTATTCCTCTGTGAGTTGGTTACATAGCTAGGAAACAGAAAAGCCACCATGCCTTTCTGCCTTCAAAGCGCAAGTTTTTACTAACAAAGTTTGCTGAGTCTATAGAACACTTAAGGCTCTGAAAAGTTAATTAGCTTAACTAAGTTACTAATTGGCTTACTCGCTAAATTATCATTACCCTAGTCTTCTAACTCTCAGTCCAATAGTCTTTAGAGAGCAATATTGACTCAGACTCATGTACCAGCCACCATGCCTGTAGAGTCTGACCTCAATCACCCCTTGTTGGTGTTAGAGGTGTCTTTATTACAGGGTTCTCCTACCATTAAATAAATGAGAGGATGTATACAGCACTCAGTTTTTGCTTTTACATTTGTATAACATCGTGCCTGGCATATAGGCACATAATAGAAGATTAATAAATATCTTTGATTAAATAAGCAAATTAGGACACAGTCTTCATAAAAGAAGGCTTAAAAGAAAATTCGAATGATTCTTTTCAACAAAAGTCTCCAAAATAAAAACTGAAAGTAAGTAAAGTGATTTCTAGTTGTTCTCTAGCTCACCAATGTTGTGACCTGAATAATTCACTTAGCCCTTGTGGGCATCAGTCTCCCCGTTCATAAAATGAGGGTTTAAACCATATGACTTCTCTGATCCCTTCAATGTGTATTATATTAGGCCTCCCTGACCACACAGTAGACCCCGCAAATGAATATTAAATGTCAAAGTAATTTTGACAAGTGCATAATGCTACTAGAGCATTACATTGTCAACTCTGAGCTCACTAAATTGGCCTGGGAGAGAAGGGACTATCTCTAATGTTAAACTGAATCTCAGTTTTTCCTTAAAAAACTTCAAATTAAGCAGACATCTCTGCACTAACTATCTATGGGGTGCAAGGCATTGCAATTATAATCTACTGAACTGGGATGAAACTGAAACCACACCCCTTAACCATTCTGGCATCACCTTTCTTACAGATAATCTAAGATACACTATGGATGCACAAAAAAGATTCTACTCTCTGCATGAAATTGTCATCAACTCTGGGAGGTCAAAGGTTATTGGAGATAACACTTTGGGTAATTTAACAGTGCAAATGTCAATTTGGACATGTAATAATTTGCTCCAAACAAAAATATAATTAACAATTCAATAGACCTTCTAGCTATTTGTAACTGCACTACCTTAGGCATCTATATCTCTGTTTTCTTTCTCAAATTCACACACTCTGTGGATACACACATACATACACCTCACACAAAGATAGGAGGTAGGGGAGAAAAAAGGGAAAGTGGGTTCTATATAACTTTCATAGCCATATCTATCCATTAAACTTGAATTTCATGCCCATCCCCTCCTTTCCAAAATCTGCATTGTGGTATAAATTAAGAAAAGAACAGACTGAGTATTTCCTCCTATGGATATCCATTAGGGCTGCAATGCCCTATGCGTCTAATCTACAGAATTCTGTACAGTTGAAATATTAAGTAAATTACAACTCTGCACATTTCCATCAATTAAGGAGGCATATAGTTATATATTCACAACTACAGGTATGACTGTGACAAAACAAACAGTTCTTACTTAAGTCTATTCCATAATAATGTTGGGATATGAAATGGAAGTTAATTACTAAGGTACGGGTAGAGCCAGTTAGGGATGGTACAGCTAAAATGTAGTAAAAATATCTTACTCTTACTATTACTACTACTACTACTAGCCTACATTTACAGGGAAATGCAAAAAATTATGCTTTAGGTGCATAATAAGTGCTTATATAGATCATTATATTTAATCCTGGCAGTCTACATCTTCATTTTATGTATGGGGAAACTGAGATGGTACTATTTCCTATTCATCCCTCCCAAACCATTCTTCATCTTTCTCTGCCCTGCTCTGTGCCCCAGGAAGCCCACCTCTATGGGCCCTCGTCCTCATGCTGCTCTTGGGGTTCTGCCAATGAAGGGACCAGCTGAAGAGAGAAATAGCAGGATGTTGATTCCTCCCCTTCTCTCTCCCAGACAGGCCATGGTCTTGAAGTGCTTGAGTTTCTTCTACCCATAACCACAACTCCTGTTGGGAGGCCCCTCACCCAGAGTTCCAAGAACAAACTCTCTCTCCTCTGGCCCTTTTAGGCCTAAGGGTGGCAATGTTTCCTTCTGTGGCTAGTCCCTGAGTGATTCACCATCATTTGTTGGTTCCCTTCCCACCACATCTTTGTAAACTCTTCTTCAATTAGCCCTTTGAGTGTGTCATCTGTTTGATGAAGGTTGTAAGAGAGTGAGGCAATAGAAGTGAAGGAGTTGTACACTTTGGATTGGGTGGATGAGCATATCTTAATCGTGGAGGGTTGGGGTATAGGCGCAGGTTCATTTTAAGTCACTGGATCAGCTGTCTGTGGAGGTGCTCTACAGCCAACTTCTTGGTCAGGTTTAAACCAAGTGGGGATAAAACCTTTCCCGATGCAATATCATCCACACTCTTGATTTTCTATGTTACCACAGAAACAGGAAGCCACCGTAACAGGAGGAAGTGGTTTGAATGGGCAATAAATACATTGCTATGTAGCAGGCTAGAGATCAAGCAAAGACAAATGGTGCTTTTACAAAAGTGGTGTGCTGGACATCCATGAAAGCATCACTATGTACTGCCTGCCTCCCTACACACACCGCTCACACACACACACACCGCTCACACACCGCTCACACACTGCTCACACACACACATACACCGCTCACATACACACACACCCCACTCACACACACACACCCCTCACACACACACACACACCATTCACACACCACTCACACACTGCTCACACACACACACACCGTTCACACACCACTCACACACACACACACACCACTCACACACACATGGCTCACACACACACACACACACACACTGCTCACATACCGCTCACACACACACACCACTCTCACACACACACACACACACACACACACACACACACACCGCTCACACACTGCTCACAGACTCAGCACTCATGATCGTAAAATCTCCAGGGAACCTAGCATCATTCTAAGTAGATGTATGTTAGTTAAAAAGAGTACATTAGATGTCTGGCTCTTCCCAGCTGTCATTTCCTAGCCCAACCTTCCATAATACCCTTTAATACATACACGTCTCACACACGTGCAGACTCACACACACAAACACACACTCATATAATTCACACATATCCTGCTCAACTCTTCTCAAGGAAACTCCCAGGGAAAACTGGATAAACAAGTACAGTTTCTCTTCCACTGACTTCAGTTTTTATTTCCTGTGTCCCTTAGAATCACTCTCCACCACTCCCACCCAAATGAGACTTTCTGCTGCATTTGCCTTATCAATATCTGAGCTCAGCAACTCATTCACCATAAAGACTATGATTGAAAAGAGTAACACCCTTGAGATATTTATACTTTAACATAAGACCATCCTTGATCCAAGTATTACTAAACACATGATTAATTATAGAATTAAAGGAACCAGCCCTCAGTATACTTTTTGGGAGGGGAGGGGGGACAGGGGCAAAGGGACCCTTTTTTAAAAAAATAAATTTATTTTATTTATTTATTTTTGGCTCTGTTGGGTCTTCCTTGCTGCGCGCGGGCTTTCTCTAGTAGCGGCAAGCGGGGTCTACTCTTCGTTGCAGTGCGCGGGCTTCTCATTGCGGAGCATGGGCTCTAGGCACGCGGGCTCAGTAGTTGTGGCTCACGGGCTCTAGAGCACAGGCTCAGTAGTTGTGGCTCACGGGCTTAGTTGCTCCGCAGCTTGTGGGATCATCCCAGACCAGGGATCGAACCCGTGTCCCCTGCATTGGCAGGCGGATTCTCAACCACTGCGCCACCAGGGAAGCCCCAAAGGGACCCTTTTTGCAGCTCCTGAAATTTCACTGCATGGGGCACAACTTCGTCAGACTAATGCAAGGCCTCTTTTCTTCTGTTTTTTTCCTCTCTGATGGCTCCACTTTGAGGGAATGGGACATGGAGATCAGGAACAGCATGCTACCTCAAACCTATAATGCACCCTGTTAGATCTAACCTAGTTAAATTTCAGAATCCAGGTAGCCCCTTCACACACAGCACTGAAGAGATTCAAGTTCCCGGCCTGCTGGAGTTGTCTGTCTGAAACAGGCATTGGCATATGCAGGGTCACGAAAAGGCCTCTTTTGGGTGTGAATCAGGAAGATCATCCAGAGCTGAGAGCAAGCTTCTTTAACAAAGGACCGTTTCTACTATCCACTGTTTAGAACTGGAACAGTGCAGTGTGTGTGGACGCAGCTCTGCTGCAGGTTAAGAAGGGAATGTCATCACCTATCACTTTTGATGATTAGAGGCTGACCTCAGCAGACCAGAAGAAACCGCTCAGCTGCCAACTGAGCTTCAACACCAAGACCAGAAAGAGGAAGTGGGAGCGGCCAGGCACAGAGTGGGTACTTGGTATTCAGTAAGCACAAAAAAATGACACTAAAATTATTTTACAGTTGAGTCTCCTTCAGGTAATAGAACGAAGCACAGACTCTCTCTCTTTCCCTCTTGCCCTCTGCCTCCCCTCTCCCCTTCCTGCCCCACCTGCTCTCCATACAAGACATTTTCAAAATGCTAGAATGTGGTGTACTGAAGACCGTCCTCCAGTGTTCTAATGGGGCCCTAACACAATTTACGCAGCCTTAAAAGCAAGCAACGTCCTCCTTTCCTCCATGCAATTTGGGTTGCTTTACTAGTAAATTAGAGGAGTTAGAAAAACAGGATGTGCTACAGTCTGCATTCTGATAACTACCGATTTGTTCAACTGATTATTTTTCTTTGAGAGGAGTGCTATTTTTTTTAACTGTATTATGTAAGTCTGAAAAGAGTATGCTCACCAAAGAGATTCTGCAAAAGTAAAGTTGCTATGCACATAACCGATCTTCACAAGCAAAAGTTTTTTTTTTAATTAACAGACTTTATTTTTTAAAGCAGTTTTAGATTTACAGAAAAATTGTGCAGAAAGTCCACAGAGTTCCCATATACTCCCCTTCCCCCGCCTGCAGTTTCTCCTGTTATTAACATCTTGCATTACTGTGGAACATTTATCAATGTGTGGCATGTGAACCAATATTGATACATGTTTATTAACTAAAATCCATAGTTTATATTATGGTTCACTCTTTGTGTTGTATAATTCTATAGATTTTGGCAAATGTGTAATGTCATGTATCCACCATTACAATATCATACAGAACAGTTTCACTGCCCTAAAAATGCTCTGTACTCCACCTGTCCATCCTGGCCCCTTCCCCCAGCCCCCCACTCCAAGAACCACTGGTTCTCAAAATGGGTTCGTTCTTAGGAGATTCACAAGGGAGAACAGGAAAGGCTTTACCTAAAATGGTAGTACATGAAACTACATCAATAACAGAAAGAAGGCTGGAGTTATAAGAGATATGTAAGTTATAAGTGAAAACAGAGCAAAATGACAACACATCTGCACCAGAAAGAACAAAATTTAATATTTGTAATTTATTAAAGTCACGGATATGTGTCACAAGTTAAAGCTCCAGAGTTCCACTAAATCCATTTAAAACCTGAAAATTATGGGACAAGTATTAGGAGAATGCTTTGAGAAATGACAGCTTAATACCTTGTCTCTGAATGCAGATGACAGCATCCTCTTTTCTCCACTGAAACTCTGACAAGATAGGGAAATGGGTTTCTAGAACACATCTGCTTGGAGTGATCATACACGTGAAGAAGAAAATGGCTTAAAGCTCATTCTAAAGTAAATTCAAAAATTAGGTCTTCATGATTAGCAAAAATTTTAAAGTATAAACAAATCAGATGTGAAATTGTTTATTCCAAGGAAGATACTCTATTGAACTTACAAAGAACTGAACAAGAATATTTCTAGTAGGAACTTTAATTTAGGCACACCTTACCAATTTGAAATATTTCTATTTTCCTAATTTAGCCTTTAGCTTTTTAAAGATAATTAATACCTAAGTAAATTTCATGGGAATCATGAGCTATTCTAATTGACTTGTGTTTCTATATCAGAAAAGCTTCCAAAGAAAGCATATCTTATATCTCCAAATATAAAGGGACCTCAAGTATAAAGCAATCTTCCCCATTTCCCATTGAGATGACTTGGAAAAAAAGCATATTTACATTAATCCAAATACACAAACTTTTAGGGATACAGATTGCATATGATGTTTGTAACAGGATGTGAAAGTTGAACTCATTCAGTCCCAGTTTCTGCTGAAGTCCCTAGAGCAGAGCTGATACATTCCAGAATGAGGTGTGAGACACTGTCCAAGACCTGCAGCCCAAGACCCCTTCTCCTCACTTTTCTTGAGGGCATAAAAGCATAGGTAGACAGTGAAGGAGAATATTGGAGAAAGCTATTGGTGTGCTGTGAGCCTCATCCACCCCACAAGAGGGAGGGGCCAGGGAAGGACTTGCCCCTCACCTCAAGCCTAGGGTGAGGAGCCTCAACAGAATTACTTAGAGTAACCTGTGTTTCCTGGATGTGGTAGACTGGCAACTGATTTACACACCCGAAAATTCGAAAGGGCAAGAGGCTGGTTGAAGCAGCCTGGGGCAGCAAAGGAGTGGCTGTGGCTTGAGAAGCAACTGCACTCCCATGATGGTGGAAGGTCCTGTGCACCCAAAGGAACTCCACACATATATGCTGGAAATCTTGTTTACCAACCCAGATCCAGCTTCTACCTTTTACCATCCTGCTCTGTGTCCTGGAGGCTGACCTCTATAGACTGTATCTACCAAGCTTCCATCTAGGTTCACCCAATGGTAGGTACCAGCAGAGCAAGGGAGGAGAGAGAAGAGGGGGTGTTTATTCCCCCCGCTCCCTCTGTACTGACTGAAAGTTAACAGAGGCTCTTGGGAAGTCCACTCCTCCTGCTGGACAGTCCTCTCCTGCAGATATAGTTCTCTCTAGGCTCTCTGTCCACTTCCTTCCTTTGTCCCCTAAGCCCAGGGGCAATAATGGCTCTACACCATTAACAGGTGTTTCACATCCCTTATTTGCATTCCTTAACCCTGCCCACACTTCTATGAAGAGTCCCTTCACCGAACTCTCCTCAGTTCCTCAATTGGAGTGTGCCATCTGTGTCCTCCCCAGACCCAGGTGACACTGCACACGGGGGCCAGCATGAGATCTCCTTAGATTCCAACCAAGAATTCTGATCCCCAACAACAAAAACACAAACATCCCAATTAAAAAGTGGGCAAAGGACTTGAATAGACATTTTTCCAAAGAAGAAATACAAAGTGGCAAATAAGCACATGAAACATTCGTTGCTCAACATTACTAGTCACTAGGAAAATGCAAGCCAAAAATCAAAACCGCCATGTGATACCACTTCACACCCATTAGGATTTTTTATTGTCAAAAATAAATAAATAAATAACAAGTGTTGGTGGGGAACCCTTGTGCCTTGCTGGTACACAACATAACATGGTACAGCTGCTTTGGAAGTCAGTGTGACAGTTTCTCAAAAACTTAAACATAAAATTACCATACGACTCAGAAATTCTACTTTTGAACATATTAAAAAAAAAAAAAGAAACCTTGAAAGTAAGGACTTGAACAGATATTTGTATACTAATGTACACAGCAGCATTATTCACAAGAGACAAAAGGTGGAAGCACGCTGGTATCCATCAGCAGATGAATGGATAAACAAAATGTGGTATATTCATACAATGGAATATTATTCAGCCTTAAAAGGGAGTAAATTCTGACACACTCTTCAACATAGAAGAACCGCAAGGACATTATGCTAAGTGAAATAAGTCAGTCATGAAAGGACAAATAGTATATGGCTCCTCTGATATGAGGCACCTAGAGTAGTCAAATTCATAGAGACAGAAAGTAGAATAGTGGTTGCCGGGGGCCAGGGGAAGGGGAAATGGGGAGTTAGTGTTTAATGGGCACACAGTCAGCTTGGAAAGACTAAAAGTTTCTGCAGATGGATGGTGGTGACAGCGCAACCAGAATGTGAATGTACTTAATGCAACGGAACTGTACACTTTAAAACGGTTAAAATGGTAAATTTTATGTTATATAAATTTTATCACAATTTTTTTAAAGAAGAATGCTGATAAGCAAGTAAGAGGCCTCAACTAAAGGACCTGGAAGTGTACGGCCAGAAGCCTAGGAGCCCAGCAAAGCATTGTGAGGGACCAGCCAGGAGAAATGCTGTCACCCACGTAAGAAAATTATAGATGAGCAATTCCCGGTGATGGAGAGATTTCCAGAACCCGCGGAAGATAGTGAGTACTTTCCTGCCCAACCTTTCCTCTCTCTGATTACACATGCCACCGTGCTTCAAGGTTAGCAAGCTGGTTGAAGAGGAGAAGAAACAGAAGCACTGAGTGAGAGAGAGAGAAGAGTCCCGACATCTCCCATTGCAGACGGCCAGCCTGCGACAGGCCTGCCCTGGGATGATGGGGAAGCTGTAACTTGGATAAAATTTGAAGTTTGGGATAAATACCCTTGACTGGAAACATGAGTCACTAAACAGAGACTGTTTCCTAACCTTTCAGAGGAAGTGGAAGTCACTGGAAGAGTCATGAGGCTATATCTAAACTCCAAACAAGAGCAAGAAGAATAAGTAGGAGCACAGTAAATTTAAACGAATAGCAGGTGACAAAAATTAATTTGCTTTATGATGACCCTCCATGATAAATACCTGTTCAAACCTAATGGTTATATGAGTAATTGAGTTGTCCATCTTTTAAAACATGCATCCTATAGAATTATATATTAATTTTGGAATATTGCAATTTTCATGAAACAATTTTATCCAGACTCTCCATTTCTACTCAAACTTTAAGTAATCAGCTTTCTAAAAATCACATCTTCACATATGTCTAAATTGTTAGAAACAACATTTACAAGTCATGACTTTCCAGTCATATTAGGTTAGAGAGCTGTTTTCCTTCTGTCCTGAGGTATACATTTGTGATAGCCACAATATAAATACCTACTGTACTGCTTTAAAAGGCATGTTTAAAATTATATGCAGTACCTGCCATTGCAAACTCATACCTCCAGGAATAATAACAGAAATTGTATTAAATTACTTTGCCTCTTTTTTGACCCATCATGTCAGCACACCTCTGTGAACAAATAAAAATAGCACTGAGTGAGGTCATTTCAGTCTAATGGGTTTTCCCCAAATAGTACTTTGCTGTTCAACATAAGGTAGCTGAGTGAGTGCCCTGTAACATGAGACACTTTATCAGGATTCCAATATAAGGTGATTCCCACAGGCGGTTACAGAGACTGATAATAAAATAACATTCCAGACTCACACTATCTTCAGCAAAATAAAATTCTCCCACTGTATTCTCTTCCTGGTAGGCCGTGCCCTGTGCATTTGCCCTTCATGTGGTACACTGGTCTCTGCACATTGTATGTTATGCCTTGGGGAGTCTCCAAGTGGACTCCAAGTGAGAGTCTAGGGAGTTATTTCTACTTAGGAAGGTTTGTGTTCTCTCCTGAGCAAACGGGCTTCTAAATTACAACTATTAGCAAAGGCATTTTACAAGTTCCACCAAGAGTTATCCTTTCCCAGACACTTTTAAGTGTACACTTAATCTTGGCACCAAGCTCCCTTGATCAACTATAGAAACCATATCTTTGAAATGCAAATTCTCTAGCCAGGGAGTCAAGGCCCTTCAAAATTCAACACCCTCCAATGGTCCAGCTCTCTCTTCCACTCTGCCAGGAAGTTCATGTACTTCAGTCACATTTGTCTCCTTACAGCTCACTGCTGGGGGGCCTTTGTTCTGCGGCTAGCTCTCTCTAAAGAAACTTCTACCATTCCTTTGGTGTTTCACATCCTACTCATCCTTCAAGGTCTAATGCAAATCCCTAGTCCTCATTCCTGAGAAAGTCTTTCTCCAGATCAAGCCAGGAGAAGTACTGTCTCTTCCCCTAAACTGCCAAAACATTGACTCACATGGGCTTGTCTTGTACAGAATTTCCCAACCTTCCTGTCTTAACTGCCCAACTAGGTCGAAAGCAATCCAAGGGCAAGGACTAGTGATTCTACCATTGGATATTTCATGGCTTAGTATTCACACTGCTTAGTATGGTATCTTACACATAGCAAACTGTCATAAATAATTATTGAATGAAGAATAAGAAGAAGAACAGCAATCATAACTGTCTGGAAATGTATTCATCTAACATTTCGTCTTATGCATTGTAAAGATTCATTCAAAAAATAATGCCAACTAGTCTTTGTTTATTAAAGTTATTTTTTGAAAGTCCCCCAGTTAGTTGTTTCATTCAATAGGATATAATTTATCCCCTTGGGTTTGAACTATATAATCCATCCTAGAAATTACACTTCAGAAAAAATAAGTGATAAACACTCTGCTTCACTCAGCCCATTTGTATACCCGACACCCTTTCCTATCTCTGAGTAGGTCCGACCATCAATTCCTTTAAACCACTGACACACACTCGGCCTCTGCATATTCCTCCTCGTGACAGAGTTTCAGTCAGCCCCAGCCTACACTTCTCTCTCCAATCTCTCAGGCTCTCTTCCCCTCTTTAACATACAGTATTGCGTAGCAGGAGGCCTTCCACAAAGGAAGAATTTATCACATGCCTGATGATGCTTCCATTATCTACAAAAGAAAAACATACTTCTGCTCCTAAAACTGAAACTCAGTCTCTGTGCTGAAATCCATTCAAAAATACACCCTCCAACCTCTCCAATATAGAAAATAAACTCCATTCGTTCAGTTTACATGACCATGTTTTCAAGAACTGAAACCATGGTCTGATAATGAAATATTTGACGTATGGCTCATGTGGCATAAATATAAAATGTATAGCAGAGCCTCACTAAAACATTATCAATTTATTTAAAAACCGTGCGTCATTTCTTTACTAATCCCTATGCCCTTGCTGTTCTGTTATTCTTCAGTACTGAAGAATAATATAGACATGATGCCAGAGCTTGAGAAAGGACTCTGTCTAAGGAAAACAAGTTCTAATCTTGATGCTGCTAAATTACCTTGCTACTTCACATCTCATTCCCTCATTCACTAAGTGAGTATTCTAGTCTAGATCAGGGGTCACAAACTCAACTGCCTAGAGGAGCCAGACAGCCACTAGAGACGATTGGAGCGGGTTTGGCCGGGAGGACAACAGGGAGTGGTAGAGACTGGTGGAAAGTGGAGAGCAAATCCTGCTCCAAAGGACACAAGTGTTTAAGTGTTTAAATCTTGCCTTATTGCCATGTCAGAATGTGGGAGCAATATGGCCAGATCTTCTGACTTGTCTAAAGAAGCTGGAAGTCAGGACTTATCTGTGATATTAACTGACAGCTAATTCCCTGTCCTTTTAAAATAAAACTGTGTATATCTGATACTGTGTAGGCTCAGCCAAACACAGCTGCAGGCTAGATGAGACCTATGGCTGCACAGTTTGCAACCTCAGGTTTAAATGATCTTCCTTTCTTACTTTCTTATATAAAATTGTCTGGTGTTCCCCTCTATATGATTATTCTATAAACTAATGAGATTTTATATTTTACCCATTTCAGCCAGTTTCAAGAAACTTGGCTGAAAGGGAACATCAGACAAAATGACATGGCAGAGAAAACACAGGATATGAAGTCAGAAAACCAATTCAAGTCTCTGTTTCATTCTTTAAAGCTGTATGGCTTTAGGCATGCGGCTTACCTTTTTGGAAACTGAAGTTTTCATCATCAGTAAAATAGGGATAATTTCAATTGTTCTAACTTGTAGGGTGATGCTGATATTTGAATGAAATTGTGTAAATGGAAGCACTTTGTAAACTCTAAAGCACTAAACAGCTCTCAGGAATGATTATTGTATTGTCTAACTCCCCAAAGATCAATTCAGGAGAAAAAACAGACTGAGATTAGCTGAATATCACTTACAGTAAAAAAGGAAAGAGACTTCTCAGAGGCCAACAATTGTTCTGATGTTAAATCTATCAAAATTATTAAATCCACATGCCTCAACTAAGACCCAGTTTAGCCAAAATAAATAAATATTTTTAAAATTATTAAATTAAGCTAAACGTGGTGTCGAACCTTTGGGTAATTTGTAGCACACACAGAGTTTAATCTATTCTGGCCCCTGAAACATCCACTCCAATAACCAGGCAAAATCTACTCAGTTCAGGGTCTCTAGATAGATAGACTGGTGGTAATCTTGTAACTCGGGATTTAGAATGATACACAGGACCTGTTTATAATGACAGAATCCACACTGTGATGAGAGCTCTGAACAATTTCCATAGCCATAGGTTGATAAAGGATGCCATACAGTAGAATCTGATATCAGTCCCTGCTCTGAAACTGAACCACAAGAGGATTTTCAGTCCTATCCAAGTCCCCTTCTGTAGGTCCTAGATTTGTTATTCTCTTCTGTTCCGGGGACCCCACCACTAATCACAGAGAATGCTTAGACTTTTCTGGTTAACCCTGAGAATAGCTAAGTAATCCTGTGGTCCCCTCCCATGGTGCCTCACTTAACGTGGGTCCTCCCATTTGTACAAACCATGACACTCCGTAATATCAATTAAGCAATCAGGGGTTGGCAAACTATTTCTGTAAAAGGTCAGATAGTAACTATTGCAGGCTTTATGGGCCACGAGCTCTCTGTCGCAATGTGTTGCTGTGGTGGTGGGAAAGCGGCCATAGACTACACCTAAGTGACTGAGCACACTGTGCTGCAATGAAACTGTGATTTACCAAAAAGGCGGGAGGCCACAGCTTCCCAACCCCGGCTTTGGACTATTTATTCACTTTATTCTGTGAGCTATAGTCAATATCAGATGATATTGAACTTTTGAAGAATTATTTTTATGAAAAAGGATGCCAAGTAAAACTAACAAAACACTGCAACATGCTCTATACCATGGAGTTTGCTTTCTTCTCAAGGTAACCCTATGCGGTGGTTATTTTGCTCCCCATTTTACAAGTGAGGAAACTGAGACGTAGCAAGCTTAATAAACCAGCTCGGTTACACAGCTAGTGGATGACAGCCAGGATTTCCTCCTAGGTTTCTCTGACCCTACCTTGCCCTTCCACCAAAGCATTCAGCTGCCCATGTGGTATACTCAGGAATTTCTGAATGCCTCCAAAAATTCCTGAGCTAGTCTGAGATATGGATACTCATTAAACTTTCATCAAAGAATGTTCATAATGAAAGTGATTATTAAAAAAATTTAGCTGGACTGAATCATGCAACAGGAAGAGTAAGACTAAATTCCATTCACTATCCTTCTGTTTCCGATTGAGCCTATAAAATTTTACTTAAAAACCCTTTTGTAGAAGAAGCCAGTGAACTAATCACAGGCCCATTTCTAATGCAGTAGACTTTTCTAGATAAGATAAACCATTTTTCTGGAATTTTCACTGGGACTTCCTATTCTCTCCCTACAAACAATGTCACCAGAAACATATTTTGCCTTCTCTTGTGCTTAAATTTGAAATAGAAATCTATTTTGCAAACCTAACAAAGTTGATGTTATGGACCACCTAGGAGACAATCATTAAAAGGAAAGAACTGCATTATTAAAAAATTCAAATATTTAGCAGGAAGAAATCATGAACACGATATTCTTTCTATTGAGGATCTGGTAAATAAACCATATTTAAATGGGTTTTTAAATGTATTTTCTTAATAGTGAAAATGTTGTCAATGGATCTTAGTTCATTTATAAATTCCAACCTACTGGCTCTGATTTCTAAGGAAGTAATGTACCTTAACTTCCTTGAAAGTCAGAGCCAGTCACTGTTGAAGGTTTTGTAACACATTCGAACATTACCACTTTAGTTGCTAAGAAAAATTAGTTTCAAATGTTTTCAAGATAACCAAATTTTTCTAACTACAAATTACCGTAATGGGTAAATGTAAAATTAATGAAGTAATTTAAGAGTTTCTTTGTCTTCAAATCAGTAATATGCCTTTAACTACTGAAACATAGAAAGTAAAACATGTTGAAACAAACCATTAAAACATGTTTACATTTTCAAGAAATTGGGAAGTACCCATTTCCCACAGATCTGCTTAATCACTACACTAATAAAAACAAGTCTAAAAAGTTCTTCAGCAAAGCAAGATTTGTGCCTTGATAACCAACTAGTTGAAGTTTAACATAAATACAACTAGTAGTTGTGTTCCAGTTATGCTTCCCTTGAAGGGATATGAAAGATGCAACTGATAAAATAAAATATAATCAAAAACCTGGGAAGCACAGTTAAACCTTTTAACTAGAAGATGCTGGGATTTAATGGTATGTCATGATGAAAATATTACACTTTATTCATCCTTCTGTAATCTTTTGTGCATTTTGTAGATCTGTGTATTACTTAGATACCCAGACCTGGAGTGTAAGCTGGCAGATGGCTTTAAATGCAACATACAAAATAGCCAAAATTCTATTTTCAGAGAACAATGGTAATTCTAACCACATCCCTCCAAGCCTCTCACCAGCCTTTGATCCCTTTGAAATAGTGTCTTTTCATCCTCTTTCTATCTTCAGTGTCTAGCACAGGGTCTAGCAATAATGGCAAAAACAACAACTAACCATAATTCTATCCTTTTCAATTTAAAATGATCAAAATCTATAGATAAGATTATAAATGCAAAGTTCTAGGCAAACACACTAGTCTACCAAGAAATGCTACCCAGAATACCATCACTTCAAGGCTGTGACTTTGGAAAGACACTTGGCCTTTCTTCATTTGTAAACTAGGGCAACTGAATCAGAAGATCCCTATTCAGCTTCTTTCCTGCAGTATGGTACTAATTTTTCATCATGCCCCTAGTTTGAGAGGTCTTTCTATGAGGATTTCTTTTATTGATTATTATAGATAAACTCACTGTTGAAAGCGGAGGCTCCTTTTAAGAACAGACATATCAGGCCTTTAATGAGCTTCCTGTCTCCATTTAGCCATCACAGTCTCATCAAAAACTCCATCTGAGAATAGGAAGGGAAATAAAGGTACAATTCCAGCTACTCACCTTCATCGTTGCCCTAAATGATTGACAGAGTAACAGCTATGTGTCAATTTGATTTATTTGCAAAATACCTATGCAGAAGAGGGCAAAAATGAATTAAAAAGGGATGACTTATAATTGCTTGTTCTTGAGAACTTTCTCATTAATAATTTAGTCTGAGCAGGTAAACAGGCAAAGCAGGCACACCTCTATGATTTTGCTCTTTTCAATAGTGTTTCCAAACCTAGTCTACTTTAAAATCAGAATCATTTCTTTACATTTGTTTTCATATAATTTCCCTGATAATCTTCATTACACATTAGAGTAATTCCCTAATCCCCACCCAGAGGAGCTAAGTGGGTGTCTTAATGTACATTGAAAGGTCTTTTGCCCTAACCTTACACTGGACGAGAAGAACTACTGCTGGTTTGATTAACTGTAGTTGGATCGAGGTGTAGTGCATTTGAAGGCTAGTGAATGCAACTTCAATGCTTAAGAAAAGTCTTTATTCTTTTAGCATTAAAAGAAAATGTTTAATTTGCTTAAACTAGAACATCCCTCCTCCAGATCCCCTGATAGCTAGCTCCTTCACAGTTCAGCTCAAATATAACCTCAGAGGCCTTCTCTGACCATTCTAACCAAAGTACCAACCCACCAACCAAGTCACTTGCCACCATGTTACCCTGTTTAATTTCCCTCATAGAATTTAATACCACCTATCTTATAGGATTTTATTTTATTTTAAATCCATATTAAATACTGAAATAAGGCCTGACACATAATTAAATCTCCATAGTATTAGCTATTATCAGGCATTATTTCTTATTGTCCTCTCACTGTCATTTTCCCTGTATCTTTCCAGTGTCTAGGACACTGCCCAGTACATAGAAGGTGCTCAATAAATTATTTATTAAATAAATTATTACATTCTTCTCTCACTCATCATTAAGGCACAGCTGAGTGAACTCATATATTCATTGTCTCATTTGAAATGAAATTTTTATGCACAAAGCAGTGTGACAGGAAACAAGGTAAATTAATAAGTGAGTCTGTGTCTTTATGTGGGAAACAAGGCACATCATGTTACAATATGGTATGGAAACAAAAGAAAGGTATAAATCAAGTACCTGGTATGTTCAGAAGTCTCCCAGACATCAACTACCATTTACTTGTTGGATTCTCCCCAAAATATATTTCATCTGAGCTCTTGATCCATATATCCCATTGTGTGCTGGACATATCCACTCATATCCTAGAGGCACCTCAAAACTGAACTCACACTTCCCATCTGATCTTCTTTTTCCTTTTATTTCTATCTCCATGGATGTTCACATACCTCTTGTATCACTCAAGGCAGAAATCTGGGGGTTATTCTATTCTCTTCCACTTTGTGCATTTCACCCCATCTAATCAGGCACTAAGTCTTAGTATTTCTTTCTAGTGCATGAGATCTCTCCAATTTGATCCCTTCCATTCCCTCTGTATTGTCATTTTCTTGTACATTTCTCTGCACAGCCTCTTACAGCCCATATGGAAGGACTTACATATCATTGTATCCCAGCATTTTTCACCATCTGGACTTCAATATGTGAATGAATGAATGAATGGTATAGCAAAACAGAAAAGAAGCCACTTCTGGGGATGTCAGGAAAGGTCTCACAGACAAGGCAATATTTGAGCTGGTTTTAAATGATCAATGGGAATTGGCCAGGGTAAGAAATAAGGAGGATATTTCAGGCCTCAGAAGATCATGGGCTTTTCTTGGAGTAGTGAAATTCTCAGCATGGCCGGGACAGGAGAGACAGCTGAGTATGTGGCTAGAGATGAACCCGGGAAGGCAACTGGGAATCTAAAGGGAACTTGAGGTACCACAGGTGAATTTAACTTCTAGAAGGAACAGAGAATCAAAAAATGTGTATAAGCAGAGGAGTGGCATCACCACTTTGTTTTCAGTGGAGACAAGTCTGCTGGAGACAGATAGCAGTGGGAAGAAACTGGTGGCAGAGAGAGGTGGTGAGGGTCCGAAATGAGGCACCAGCAGTGGGAATGGAGAGAAGGAGACAGATATCACAGTTATTTTAAAGGTAGAGGTTGTTTGTGTCTTTTCAGTTTTAATATAGTGTTTTAGTTAAGAAATAGCAAAAAAGATTTAAACAAGTATCACCAAGTTAACATTGAGGTACCATTTTATCTGATATCACCCAACTCGATTGAGTCTACCTTTAGAGGCAAGAATATACAATGGAGAAAAGACAGGCTCTTCAGTAAGTGGTGCTGGGAAAACTGGACAGCTACGTGTAAAAGAATGAAATTAGAACACTTCCTAACACCATACACAAAAATAAACTCAAAATGGATTAAAGACCTAAATGTAAGGCCAGACACTACCAAACTCTTAGAGGAAAACATAGGAAGAACACTCTATGACAGAAATCACAGCAAGATCCTTTTTGACCCACCTCCAAGAGAAATGGAAATAAAAACAAAAATAAACAGATGGGACCTAATGAAACTTAAAAGCTTTTGCACAGCAAAGGAAACCATAAACAAGACAAAAAGACAACCCTCAGAATGGGAGAAAATATTTGCAAATGAAGCAACTGACAAAGGATTCATCTCCAAAATATACAAGCAGCTCATGCAGCTCAATATCAAGAAAACAAACAACCCAATCCAAAAATGGGCAGAAGACCTAAATAGACATTTCTCCAAAGAAGATATACAGATTGCCAACAAACACATGAAAGAATGCTCAACATCACTAATCATTAGAGAAATGTAAATCAAAACTACAATGAGGTATCACAACACACCGGTCAGAATGGCCATCATCAAAAAATCTACAAACAATAAATGCTGGAGAGGGTGTGGAGAAAAGGGAACCCTCTTGCACTATTGGTGGGAATGTAAATTGATACAGCCACTATGGAGAACAGTATGGAGGTTCCTTAAAAAACTAAATATAGAACTACTATATGAGCCAGCAATATGACTACTGGGCATATACTCTGAGAAAACCATAATTCAAAAAGAGACATGTACCACAATGTTCATTGCAGCACTATTTACAATAGCCAGGACATGGAAGCAACCTAAGTGTCCATCGACAGATGAATGGATAAAGAAGATGTGGCACATATATACAATGGAATATTAAAAGGAAATGAAATTGAGTTATTTGTAGTGAGGTGGATGGACCTAGAGTCTGTCATACAGAGTGAAGTAAGTCAGAAAGAGAAAAACAAATACTTATGCTAACACATATATGTGGAATCTAAAAAAAAATAGTTCTGATGAACCTAGGGGCAGGACAGGAAGAAAGACGCAGACGTAGAGAATGGACTTGAGAACACCTAGAGGGGGAAGGGTAAGCTGGGACAAAGTGAGAGAGTAGCATTGACATATATACGCTACCAAATGCAAAACAGATAGCTAGTGGGAAGCAGCTGCATAGTACAGGGAGATCAGCTCGGTGCTTTGTGACCATCTAGAGTGGTGGGATTGGTAGGGAGGTGCAAGAGGGAGGGGATATGGGGATATATGTATACATATACCTGATTCACTTTGTTATACAGCAGAAACTAACACAACATTGTAAAGCAATTATACTCCAATAAAGATGTTAAAAAAATAAAGGTAGAATCAATCGAGTTGGGGGACGTCAGATAAAATGGTACCTCAATATTAACTTGGTGATACTTGTTTAAATCTTTTTTGCTATTTCTTAACTAAAACACTATATTAAAACTGAAGAGACACAAACAACCTCCTATCGATAGAACTAAATACCCAGGGGAACAATTTTCACTACAGCATTTGGGATTTTTCCAGGCAAAATTATGCACAGTCCCAAAGGGCCTCAAAGCCGGATGTCCTCTAAGCACATAACAGATACTTTTAGCTTAAGAAGGATCAGAGGCCAGAAACAAAGTCTAAACAGCAACTAAAATGACCAAACACCAAGCACTTGAAAAATTGTTCAAATGATATTAGTGGGAAATATTGAAAACTGGGGCTAAAGAGCAATCGATAGTGGAGGTATATAAAAATAATCATACAAAATTAAAAATGACCTAAGACAATTGACTTCAAAATTCAGAAAAACTACCATTTCCCCCTGGGAATGAGAGAGATCAGAAAAGCTTTTACAGTAAGTGACACTGGAGTTACACTCAAAAGTGTGAAGTAATTTCATTTGCGGAGCTGAAGGGAAGTCCTCTTCAGTAAAAGGGAACAATGACAGAAGTGGGAAAATCTGGGTAGCATTGAAGGAATGGCCAGGGATTTCCAGTTTGATTGGCTCATTGGATACATGAACAGGAATAATGGAAATTAAGATTGAAAATGTAGGATGGGGCCAGGTCATGATGGACCTTGAATGCCACAGGAAGGAGTCTGAACTTGAAGGACTCACTGTAGGTGGGTTGAACAAAATGTGGCATGCTCAACACCATGCTTCAGGAAGAGTCACTTGTCAGGGCAGGTAAAATGGAGTGAATGGGTAGGACAATAGGGAGGAGCAATAGGAACAGATATGGGAGAAAATTTTGAGGCAAAAAAAAAAAAAAAGAAAGTAGGTGGGGCTTAACAAGATTGGGATTGGAAAAGACTCAGATTAGTCCCAGTAGGGAAATCAACTAGGAGCTAATTAGCAATGAGATTGCAATGGAGCCAAAGAAGGTCTAACTGAGGGGTTGATACTTGTGGTAAGATCAATCAGACCAGTTTTTCTGCTGAGGCTTATCTCTGTATGGCCCCTGGAACTGCAGCAGTTGTCCTGCAATCAGGAAGACAATTAGTCATACTGAAGTTGACCTAACAGGAGCAATAGGGTGGAGGAAGGATGGAAAGATCCCAGGTCTTTGATGATGCTATTGAGTCACTGGTTTAACTAACCATGGGATTTGGGACTACATGTTAAAATGTTATAATAAATTTTCCTTATTGTAAAAAAAATAGTGTTTTTGACTTTTTTGTTTTTTTTAAAACTCAGTAATGTGAAAGAAGGAGTAGAGAAATCAAAGGGTGGAGTCTAGTCAGAATTGGAGATTTGCAAAGCAAATAAAACAGGACATGGGGACCAGAGCCTGAAGGCCAAAAGTTTAAATGGCAGGCCAAAAGGTCCTTATGGATAGGGAAGGCAGGTAAGGCCAATGTGGCATGTCAAAGCAAAAGATGGAGCAAGGAGCTGTTTCAGTGAAGAATAAAGCCAAGATTCAATAGGAGAAAAGATTGAGAAGAGGTAGAACCATAACCAACATGGCCTGAGAAGATCATTTCACACAAGGAGTGTGTCTGTGCCTACAAGGAGCAAGAGTGTCATAGAAATAAACTTGCTTAAGGTTCAGAAACTGAAGCTCTCTGAGGACATGAATTGGAATAACAGATAAGCGTTCAGGTTCCTCAAGATGACAGAGAGGAAGTCAGCAAAAGCAGACTCTTAATGGGGTCAGATGCAAGCACAGGTGTGAGTTGAATATAAGATGGAAGAAATGTGGTATACAAGGATAGAGTGGTACTCAAAACACAAGTTCTTGAGAGACAGTGAACAAACAATAGTCTGGTCGTGACAGTGGGAAGCAGGAAATTTGCTGACCCCTACTCCTCACTCTGAGTGTCAGAGAAAGTAGAAGTGACCACTAGTGACGAATTTGGCTCAGGAACTTACAGCTTAGAATAAAGCCAAGACTGAGTTTTGGCAAGACTGTAGGGAAATGTTGAAGGGAAAGGTTAAGAATGTGAGGTTTGTTCAACTAGTGGAATACTAGAGTGTAGCAGAAGGGCAAGGGAGGGGAAGGCAGGTATGGCATGGGGGCTGGGGCTGAAATCTATGGACAGAAAGCAGAAGCATCAGAGCTGGGCATGTGTACCTCGGGAGAGCATTTTTATTTATTTTTTTAATTAATTAACTTATGGCTGTGTTGGGTCTTTGTTTCTGTGCGAGGGCTTTCTCTAGTTGTGGCAAGCGGGGGGTACTCTTCATCGCGGTGCACGGGCCTCTCACTATCGCGGCCTCTCTTGTTGCGGAGCACAGGCTCCAGACGCGCAGGCTCAGTAATTGTGGCTCACGGGCCCAGTTGCTCCGTGGCATGTGGGATCCTCCCAGACCAGGGCTCGAACCCGTGTCCCCTGCATTGGCAGGCAGATTCTCAACCACTGCGCCACCAGGGAAGCCCAGAGCATTTTTAAAGAGAGAAATGTGGTGGCCTCTAATTGGGTATTTGGCTAGCGTAAGGGTTGATAGGGGAAAACAGAACAGGGAGAATAAACTAAGGGGAATTTTGGTAGTTTAACAGCCTTGCAAAATAAAAATCATAAATAAATTTGGAACGAGGCAGACCTAGGTCTGAGTCCTGACTCTGCTATTTACTAGCCTCAAGCTTCTGTTTCCTCATCGTTAAAATGGAAATTAAATTGCGGACTTTGCAGAGGTTTGAATAAAATTTCAAGATAATGTATGTAACATTTAGTGGTCACTTGCTCAGGTGAAGCGTTCCTCTATGACTACAGCTAGCTTCCAAGGTGCTAGGCCTGCCAGTACAAACATCTTCTGAAGGGACATCTCAGGGTGATGGAGGCATAAGCATCTCCCCCAACAGCATTCCTCCCAAAGTACACAGTACCACTGGAGGTAAAAGTTATTGGTTTACCAATGGAAATGAATGAAAATTCTGAATTAAACTCTCAATAATTCAGCAGCCGAGCCTAAAAAGACCTGAAGAGGAACTTCACACACATAGTTGCAGAGGCACACTTTGTGCAAAAAAATTTATCTTTTGTTTATTCAGTGAGTCAGCCTATTATCGGCACTTGTAAATTAACTCTAATTATCAGATAAAAGTGGTTACTCTAATTGCCTGATAATCAACTCCTACAAAAAGCCTAAGTAATGAGTAATAATGACCGTATCATTTCATAAAGGAGATTTTTTTTTTTTTGAAAGTAGGACACACTCAAGATTGTGTCTACAGATACAATGGGACTGGTTTACAATTTTATTTAACTTTTCACAATTCATACTAGGTCCAGGCCAATGATTTCCAAATTTAAACCTCCTGTCCAGACCTTTCCATTGAGGTCTAAGAGACCTCTCTGACATCTCGCCTTCAATAGCTAATAGGCAGCTCCAGCTTAGCGTGGGGAAAGCAGAACTCTTGGTATGCTTCCCAACCAGTTCCTCCCCAGACCTCCCCCTCCTCAGTAAATGGCACCACAATCTACCTAGTTATTCAAGCCCAAAACACAGGAATCATCCTTGATTTATACTTTTTCTTATTGTCCTACAAGCACCCATTAACTAGCCCTGTGGGCTGCCCCCTAAAATATGTCCCAAAGCCACAACACTTCTCTCTTTCTCAGTTGCCACTAATCTTGCCTGAGTCACCATCACATCTCACCTGGATTACTGGATTACTAACTCACTAACCACTCTCCCTACTCTTCCACTGTCCATTCTCCACCAAACAGCCAGAGGAACCATAAAAAGCACAAATCAGATGGTATCATTCTCTTGCTTACACCCTCCGATGGTTCATTGCTCTTACAATGAAATCCAAACTTTTCCGTACAAGGTACACCTGACTTCATGCCTACCCGCTTCCCTGACCTCAACTCCTGTCATTCTCCCCCGCACACACTGCACTCTGGCCACACTGGCCTTCCTTCTGTTCTTTGAACATGTGGAGCTCATCCTTACCTTCCCCCTTGCTAGTTCCTCTGCCTGGAATATCCCAACACCAGACCTTTTCATGGCTGGCTCCTCCTTTTCATCGAGGAGGAAATATTAACTCCTCAATGAGGCTTTCCCAATCTTAATTGGTATCTCCTTCTAGTCTTTCTCTATTGAATTATACTGTTTTATTTTTTCATATTTGTTGTCACTGAGATGGCATGTAGTAGTCACTCAATAAATATAGAATTAATTAATAAACCATGCACAATTTTTCTTAAAATAACATCCTAACTTGGGACAATGCAATTTCAAGGTCGCCTAGAACTCACCTTCAACTCAAAAGTTGCTCAAAAATATGCTGGATTGGCTCCCATCAGCTTGCAAGTTGATGAGAAGGGATGAAAGTAAAAGTCTCAGAGCAAAATGCACTTGTAGCTTGGTATAGCTTCATAGTTCATACCTGCAGGCACTGTTCTGGCTAAGAGCCTCTCAGAGCAGCTAGGACTCTCTTGACAAAGACCCAGATTGTGTTTCTTGAAGAACCTGAGCAGCAGCTCCCCCACCCCACCCCAGGCAGACAGAGTCACCAGCAGCAGGGGGGCTCCAAGAAGACTTGAGAGCAAGGGACATTTGCCCCTGCAATGGGGAATATTGTTGAATCTCCTTCTCTGTACAGCCATCTTGTAGACACAGACAAGAACCAGTATCAGTTGGATTCTTCCTGTCAATCACCATGACACTTGTGACAACCATGCAAAGGCTTTCAAAATGTGCTGACAACTTGAAGGGACTTTGAGGAAGGTTGTAGTTTTAGGCAATGCTATAAAGTTACCCACAAAGCTTTTCACACCATAGAAAAATTTGACCTTGATTTTCTTTCAATTTTTGCTGATACATAGCAAATGGTATATGAATATGTCACAAATCATAAAATAGATTTTGTTTTACTTTTTAAAATAAAACCAGAAAAATAAAAAGATTAAAAAAATAAATAAAACCAAGAAGCCAAAGACAAATATCATATGATATTTCTTATATGTGGAATCTAAAAAAAAAAAAAAAATACAAATGAACTTATATACAAGACAGAAATAGACCCACAGACATAGAAAACAAACACGGTTACCAAAGGAGGGGGGGGGGATAAATTAGGATTTGGGAATTAACAGATACACACTACTATATATAAAATAAATAAACAACACGGACCTACTGCATAGCACAGAGAACTGTACTCAACAGTTTTTAATAACCTATTAGGGAAAAGGAACTGAAAAAGTTTATATATATATATATATATATATATATATATCAATCACTTTGCTGTACACCTGAAACTAACACAACATTGCAAATCAACTATACTTCAATTAAACAAACAAATAAATAAAAATGAAATAAAACCAGGAAAGACCATACTAGGTTTTACAATCCAATTCCTCTAGGTTTGATAAATAAGAAAAATGGAACCCAGGAAGTTTAAATAACTCAAGATCTCCCAGCAATTCAGAATGTTTTTCATACATAACACCTTATCTTTTGCACATTTTTGAAGACAGAAAAAAAGTGAACTGATCGTGAAGGATAATTTCTTTATTTTGCCCTTGCTCAGGAGTTTCAGTAAAATTAACCTTAGAAGGATGCTTTCTAAGGTTGTCAGACATGTGATTAAATTCAACAAGGTCACAATCTCTTGGGGGGAAGAAAAACCTCCTTTTTTTTTACGTCTGTTCCACTTTGTTTTTCCTTTCCTCTTGCTACATGTAATTTTCTTGAAGTAGAATGCCTTCACACTAAATTTATCTTGGAAAGATTTTCCAAGAAATTAGAGTTCCAAGTTTTCCAGATATTGCAAAACAAACTTCATATTTGCCTTTCTTTGACAAAACTTGGCAGCCTGCCTAGAAAACTGACATTATTCAGCATGTATCCTCATGGCATAATTCCCAAATCCTCTATAATCTTACAAAACATTTTCTTTCTTTCTGAAGAAATGTTCACTTTTAGATAAGATGCTTCCATGATCTGAACCAGCTATACCCCTTTGTCAGTTAGGAAGTCAATTGGAGCATAATTCAGGGAGGAGACTACCACACTTACAAATGTGCTCGTTTAAAAAGTTCCTGATTACCAAAATGAATGCACTCACTCAGTACATTTCTGATTCGCCACCCTTTTTAAAATTTTTTTTCTGTTTACAACATTTTTTGCTATATTTTTTCTTTTTTTATTGAACTATAGATGACATACAATACTATGTTAGTTTCAGGTGTAATACAAAATGATTTTACATATGCATATATTATGAGATGATCACCACAATTAGTCTAACCATTGTCCCCATACAAAGTTATTACAATATTATTGACCATATCCCTTATGGTGTACATTACATCCCCGTGATTTATCTATTATATAACTGGAGGTGTGTACCTCTTAATCCCCTTCACCAACTTCCCCTTCACCAACCTCCTCCCTCATTCCTTTTTTTATTTATAATAATTTGACAGTTATTTCAACAGAATGCAAACAATATAGGCAACCTCTGCGTTGGTTCCTTAAACTTTGTCCTGATGTTACTCATAAAAGCAAAAATTCTGGATCAAATTATTTACTGACTATACAAATGATAAATGCTAATTTGGGGAAAAACTTCAAAATGTGTAACAAAGAGAGTAAAAATCATCTGAAATCCAGCCACCTTCTAGAGAGAGACTAATCACTAATATTTTGGTAAGTGACATGTTGTATGTCTTTCTATGCATACACGTAATGTATGATTTTATGCAAAGGAAATCATACATAGGTTGGTTTGTGGATAAGTCCATCTTTATTCTATAGTCCATCTATCCCCCCTTCCCCTGTACCACCTCTTGCCCCCTCCTTAGCCAATGGAACAACATAGTATATGTCCTTCCATAACCCCAAGTTCATACACTTTTATGCCAATAGCTATAATTTATTATAATTTATAATTTATATTTAAAGATGCTTAAAGTATTTTCCAGCATCTTTGTTACTTGGTGTTTCCTCCACCCTTTATTTTTTAAAGATGTGTTGTTACCTCAGGGGCCCCTTTCACCGCCTATTTTGCTATCTATCTCACTCACCTAGAAACTGAAAGCCCTGCCTCCTCGCTGGGGGTTCCCCCACACCTGACATTGCAGAAGGTCCTCAGGGCTGCTCTGTTTCTCCCTTTCTGTTTCTTTTTGATTTGTAGCACAAGGCCTCATACAAAGAGCAAGACTATGTAATAAATAACATAAACGGATGACATTGGCAAATAAATAAAGGTCATAATTATGACTGAAAAAACAGGGACTTCATGGTTATTTTTACAAAGATAAGAAAATGTTAGACATAAAGAGTGACCTCGCTAAAAATTTGATCAGGACAAATATTTAATGATCATAATCCCAGAATTTTTACATTGTGCAACATTTTTTTAAATAACATAAACATACATAAACAATTTAATTTTCTCATGGTTTAAAGAGATTAAGGATTTTATTCTTTAGCTAAGGGAAATGAAAGAGGGGATTATTAAACACAAAATACAAATAAGCTTCATATTGAAGATTGCATTATTTTTTAATGTTAAATGAAATATGCATGAGGAAATAGTTTACTCATTAAACTTGTATATCTACCATATCCCATATCTCAGACACGGTTAGATGTTGTGGGAAAGTAAGGGTAAAACAGACAGAGCTCCTGTCTCCAATAACCTATGGTCCAGTGCAGCACTGTCTGACAAAAAGATAATGCAAGCCACATGTATAATTTTTTAAGTAAAAAGAAACAGGTGAAATTAATTTTAATAATATATTTTATTTAACCCAATATGTCCAAAATATTATTCAACATGTAAACAACGTTAAAAAATTACTAATGAGACATTTTACATACTTTTCTTGCATACCAGGTCTTCAAAATCCAGTGTGTGTTTTACACTTATAGCACATCTCCAGTTGGACCAGCCATATTTCAAGGGCTACTGTATTGGAAGCACAGGTTTAGTGCACCTGTCAGAACAGGCCATGTTATGCTGTGTACAAACAACCCAACAATGCAGCTGCTTAAAGCACCAAAAATATATTTCTCGCTCAAGCTACACGTCCTTTGCGTGTCAGCGGGGGAGTCAGGCACCATCTCAACACACGATCACAGTTAACAGGGATGAAATGCAGGAGTTGAGCACCGGCTATCAAGTGCATCCACCTGAAAATGACATGCATTACTTCTGTGCCAAAGGGAGACATGTAGCCAGAGGCACTGGAAAGTGCAGTCCTATCACCTGCCCAGAAAGCTGAGAGCTGAAATATTTGCTGCCCAACACCAGTGATTACCACATCTCTTAGGCAAACACCCTTAGTCAAAAAATGTGAAAAGCAAGAAGGGAGATAAAGAAGGAGATAGCTAGAGTTAAGCTACAACAGGGGGTGGAAGGTAATGACAGCACTCAGTGTGGGACAGATAAAATGCCAAAGGAGTTCAGGGGAGAGCAAAGTGACTTCTGGCACCAATGGAGAAGCAGCTAGAAATAGTAAGTACTTGCCTGGAACTACCTTACACATCTGGAAGACAGTCCCACCTAATTAGCTCAGGGGCCAGCCTTGAGAAACCAGATATCTCATCTCTATCACAGAGTACAAGTTGCCGCTGCAAACACCCTGTGAAAATGTACAGTACGATATATACTAGACTCAAACATGCACTCTGAGAGTAATTCTGTGGAAATTGTCCTTTTAAACCACTCACTCCGAAATTATAAAACAGCCATCTCTGAACCAGCCATCAGATCACCCAGATGATTCTAGTATCTCAGAAAAGGGGGAAGGAGGGAAGTACTCTGCAGTGACTAACATAGCACCATGTTCTGGGAACCTCCAGCAGAATAAGAAATGCAAAGAAAAACCGAACATAGTATCAAAAAGACAATTTCAATTTCCTAAGCAATATCTTGTGAAGTTATTGAGAGACTGGTTGAGAAACCTTCTCGTTTGCCCTGTAGGCTTCCTTGGCTACTTGGAGAGGTGTTAGCTATATATCTGGGAATATTTTATGTATAAGAGAGCTGTGAGATTATTGCATTAAAAAATATCAAGGGGGCTTCCCTGGTGGCACAGTGGTTAAGAATCCGCCTGCCAATGCGGGTTCGAGCCCTGGTCCGGGAAGATCCCACATGCTGCGGAGCAACTAAGCTCGTGCACCACAACTACTGAGCCTACGCTCTAGAGCCCATGAGCCACAACTACTGAGCCAGAGTGCTACAACTACTGAAGCCCACACGCCTAGAACCTGTGCTCCACAACAAGAGAAGCCACTGCAATGAGAAGTCCGCGCACTGCAACAAAGGGTAGCCCCCACTCGCTGCAACTAGAGAAAGCCCACACGCAGCTACGAAGACCCAATGCAGCCAAAAATAAATAAATAAAATAAATAAATTTATTTTTTTAAAAAAGTATCAAGGAATGTAGAACTGCTGGATGCCACCTTTCAGGGAATAACTCATGGAAAATAGAAGACAACTTATCTTCACATGTCTGCTTAGGTGACTGGGTTCAGTAATATAAACTTCAGAAAAAGACAATTGTACCTTGCAGAATATCTACTGATTTGCAGTACATTGCATAAGATATGTCCCATTCTGTCAATCATTAAAGGTAGTATATTAGATATGCGAAATAACTTACAGTATTTCTCATCAAATACAACCTTATCCCCCAAATCATATCCTCACCCAGTAACCAAATGGCAGACAATTCTGTACTAACCCTGGAAATGGCAGGGTCATCAATGTTACAATCCAGGAAAAAAATAACAATTTGCAGAATATCCACTTACCTATCTTCTTACAAAAGATGCACCTCATTCTGTCAATCATTTAAGGTAAGAGCATATTAGATAATAACACATAGAATTTCTCACCAGAAGAAACCTTGTTCTCAAATTCTTTCCACACAAAAACCAAATATTAATAATTATTTACTAAATCCTGAAGGCTTTAAACAAATGTCAATATTGTCGTTCCTTAAAAATGCACTATATAATAGAATTTTTAGTGTACTTAACATAATTCTCAATAAGGTCAAAAGGGATCTACAGAATATTGCCATGAATTAGGTATAACACCTCTGATTCCTTCTTGCATCTCAAACATAGTCGCATCTGAGACTATTAAGAACATCAGAATTACTGGACCAAGTAAAACCTATTGCTCTTCCAGCCTTTCATTGACTTTGACAGTGGCATAAGGCAACACTAATCAGTTAACACTTTGTGGGTCACAGCAAGTATAAGATATAGTTCCCTGCCCTTAGCTCTGCAGAGAGGAAAAGTACATATCCATGGAAAGATAAGTTAAAAGGAGAGAAATTGCTTTAAGTTAAGGTGGTCAAAAGACATCTCATAGGAAGCAGAAGGTGGGCTGACTCAAAGGATTTCAACAGCCAAGAAGAAGAGAGAAGAGCATTCTGGGAAAAAAATAAAAGTCCCCAAATTCAAGGTATATGCTGAAACAACTGGATATCCCTATGCAAAAGAATAAAGTTGAACCCCTACAAAAATTAACTCAAAATGGATAAAAGACATAAATGTAAAAGCTAAAACTATAAAATTCTTAGAAGAAAACAGGGGAGTAAATCTTTATGACCTCAGATTAGACAATGGCTTTTTATTTTATTCTATTTTTTAAATCTTTATTGGAGTATAATTGCTTTACAATGGTGTGTTAGTTTCTGCTGTATAACAAAGTGAGTCAGCAATACATATACATATATCCCCATATCTCTTCCCTCTTGCGTCTCCCTCCTACCCTCCCTATCCCAACCGTCTAGGTGGTCATAAAGCAGCAAGCTGATCTCCCTGTGCTATGTGACTGCTTCCCACTAGCTATCTATTTTACATTTGGTAGTGTATATATGTCCATGCCACTCTCTCACTTCGTCCCAGCTTAGCCTTCCCCCTCCCCATGTCCTCAAGTCCATTCTCTATGTCTGTGTCTTTATTGCTGTTATGCCCCTAGGTTCTTCAGAACTTTTTTTTTTTTTTTTTAGATTCCATATATATGTGTTAGCATACAGTATTTATTTTTCTCTTTCTGACTTACTTCACTCTGTATGACAGTCTCTAGGTCCATCCACCTCACTACAAATAACTCAATTTTGTTTCTTTTTATGGCTGAGTAATATTCCATTGTATATATGTGCCACATCTTCTTTATCCATTCATCTGTCGATGGACACTTAGGTTGCTTCCATGTCCTGGCTATTGTAAATAGAGCTGCAACGAACATTGTGGTACATGACTCTTTTTGAATTACGGTTTTCTCAGGGTATATGCCCAGTAGTGGGATTGCTGGGTCGTATGGTAGTTCTATTTTTAGTTTTTTAAGGAACTTCCATACTGTTCTCCATAGTGGCTGTATCAATTTACATTCCCAACAACAGTGCAAGAGGGTTCCCTTTTCTCCACACCCTCTCCAGCATTTATTGTTTCTAGATTTTTTGATGATGGCCATTCTGACTGGTGTGAGGTCATACCTCATTGTAGTTTTGATTTACATTTCTCTAATGATTAGTGATGTTGAGCATCCTTCCATGTGTTTGTTGGCAATCTGTATATCTTCTTTGGAGAAATGTCTATTTAGGTCTTCTGCCCATTTTTGGATTGGGTTGTTTGTTTTCTTGATATTGAGCTGCATAAGCTGCTTGTAAATTTTGGAGATTAATCCTTTGTCATTTGCTACATTTGCAAATATTTTCTCCCATTCTGAGGGTTGTCTTTCGTCTTGTTTATGGTTTCCTTTGCTGTGCAAAAGCTTTTAAGTTTCATTAGGTCCCATTTGTTTATTTTTGTTTTTATTTCCATTTCTCTAGGAGGTGGGTCAAAAATGATCTTACTGTGATTTATGTAATAGAGTGTTCTTCCTATGTTTTCCTCTAAGAGCTTGATAGTGTCTGGCCTTACATTTAGGTCTTTAATCCATTTTGAGTTTATTTTGTGTATGGTGTTAGGGAGTGTTTTAATTTCATTCTTTTACATGTAGCTGTCCAGTTTTCACAGCACCACTTACTGAAGAGGCTGTCTTTTCTCCATTGTATATTCTTGCCTCCTTTATCAAAAATAAGGTGACCATATGTGTGTGGGTTTATCTCTGGGATTTCTATCCTGTTCCATTGATCTATATTTCTGTTTTTGTGCCAATACCTTACTGTCTTGATTACTGTAGCTTTGTAGTATAGTCTGAAGTCCAGGAGCCTGATTTCTGTAGCTCTGTTTTTCCTTATCAAGATTGCTTTGGCTATTCGGGGTCTTTTGTGTTTCCATACAAATTGTGAAATTTTTTGTTCTAGTTCTGTGAAAAATGCCATTGGTAATTTGCTAGGGATTGCACTGAAACTGTAGATTGCTTTGGGTAGTAGAGTCATGTTCACAATGTTGATTCTTCCAATCCAAGAACATAGTATATCTCTCCATCTGTTTGTATCATCTTTAACTTCTTTCATCAGTGTCTTACAGTTTTCTGCATACAGCCCTTTTGTCTCCTTAGGTAGGTATATTCCTAGGTATTTTATTCTTTTTGTTGCAATGGTAAATGGGAGGGTTTCCATAATTTCTCTTTCAGATTTTTCATCATTAGTGTATAGGAATGGAAGAGATTTCTGTGCATTAATTTTGTATCCTGCTACTTTACCAAATTCATTGATTAGCTCTAGTAGTTTTCTGGTAGCATCTTTAGGATTCTCTATGTTTAGTATCATGTCATCTGCAAACAGTGACAGCTTTACTTCTTTTCCGATTTGAATTCCTTTTATTTCTTTTTCTTCTCTGATTGCTGTGGCTAAAACTTCCAAAACTATGTTGAATAATAGTGGTGAGAGCAGACAACCTTGTCTTGTTCCTGATCTTAGAGGAAATGGTGTCAGTTTTTCACCATTGAGAATGATGTTGCCTGTGGGTTTGTCATATATGGCCTTTATTATGTTGAGGTAGGTTCCCTCTATGCCTACTTTCTGGAGGGTTTTTATCATAAATGGGTGCTGAATTTTGTCAAAAGCTTTTTCTGCATCTATTGAGATGATCATATGGTTTTTCTCCTTAAAGTTGTTAACATGGTGTATCACATTGATTGATTTGCGTATATTGAAGAATACTTGCATTCCTGGGTTAAACCCCACTTGATCATGGTGTATGATCCTTTTAATGTGCTGTTGGATTCTGTTTGCTAGTATTTTGTTGAGGATTTTTGCATCTATGTTCATCAGTCATATGCGCATGTAGTTTTCTTTCTTTGTGACATCTCTGTCTGGTTCTGGTATCAGGGTGATGGTGGCCCTGTAGAATGAGCTTGGGAGTGTTCCTCCCTCTGCTGTATTGTGGGAGAGTTTGAGAAGGATAGGTGTTAGCTCTTCTCTAAATGTTTGATAGAATTTGCCTGTGAGGTCATCTGGTCCTGGGCTTTTGTTTGTTGGAAGATTTTTAATCACAGTTTCAATTTCAGTGCTTGTGATTTGTCTGTTTATATTTTCTATTTCTTCCTGGTTCAGTCTCGGAAGGTTGTGCTGTTCTAAGAATTTGTCCATTTCTTCCAGGTTGTCCATTTTATTGGCATATAGTTGCTTGTAGTAATCGCTCATGGTCCTTTGTATTTCTGCAGTGTCAGTTGTTACTTCTCCTTTTTCATTTCTAATTCTATTGATTTGAGTCTTCTCCCTTTTTTTCCTGATGAGTCTCGCTAATGGTTTATCAATTTTGTTTATCTTCTCAAAGAACCAACTTTTAGTTTTATTGATCTTTGTTATCATTTCCTTCATTTCTTTTTCATTTATTTTTGATCTGATCTTTATGATTTCTTTCCTTCTGCTAACTTTGGGGGGGTTTTTTTGTTCTGGTTTCTCTAATTGCTTTAGGTGTACGGTTTGGTTGTTTGCTTGAGATGTTTCTTGTTTCTTGAGGTAGGATTGTATTGCTATAAACTTCCCTCTTAGAACTGCTTTTGCTGCATCCCATAGGTTTTGGTCCATCGTGTTTTCATTGTCATTTGTTTCTAGGTATTTTTTGATGTCCTCTTTGATTTCTTCAGTGATCTCTTGGTTATTAAGTAGTGTATTGTTTAGCCTCCATGTCTTTGCATTTTTTACAGTTTTTTTTCCTGTAATTGATATCTAGTCTCATAGCATTGTGGTCAGAAAAGATACTTGATATGATTTCAATTTTCTTAAATTTACCAAGGCTTGATTTGTGATCCAAGATATGATCTATCCTGGAGACTGTTCCATGAGCACTTGAGAAGAAAGTGTATTCTTTCTCTCAAGTTGTTTTTGGATGGAATGTCCTATAAATATCAATTAAGTCCATGTTGCTTAGTGTATCATTTAAAGCTGGTGTTTCCTTATTTATTTTCATTTTGTTTATTTATTTATTTATGGCTTTTTTTGGGGGGGGTCGTCGTTTCTGTGCGAGGGCCTTCTCTAGTTGTGGCAAGCGGGGGCCACTCTTCATCGCGTTGAGCGGGCCTCTCACTATCGCGGCCTCTCCCGTTGCGGAGCACAGGCTCCAGATGCGCAGGCTCAGTAATTGTGGCTCACGGGCCCAGCTGCTCCACGGCATGTGGGATCTTCCCAGACCAGGGCTCGAACCCGGGTCCCCTGCATTGGCAGGCAGATTCTCAACCACTGCTCCACCAGGGAAGCCCTATTTTCATTTTGGATGATGTGTCCATTGGTGAAAGTGGGGTGTTAAAGTCCCCTACTATGATTGTGTTACCGTTGATTTCCCCTTTTATGGCTGTTAGTATTTGCCTTATGTATTGAGGTGCTCCTCTGTTGGGTGCATAAATATTTACAATTGTTATATCGTCTTCTTGGATTGGTCCCTTGATCATTACGTAGTGTCCTTCTTTGTCTCTTGTAATAGTCTTTATTTTAAAGCCTTTTGTCTGATATGAGAATTGCTACTCCAGCTTTCCTTTGATTTCCGTTTGCATGGAATATCTTTTTCCATCCCCTCACTTTCAGTCTGTATGTGTCCCTAGGTCTGAAGTGGGTCTCTTGTAGACAGCATATATACAGTCTTGTTTTTGTATCCATTCAGCCAGTCTATGTCTTTTGGTGGGAGCGTTTAATCCATTTACATTTAAGGTAATTATCAATATGTATGTTCCTATTACTGACAATGGTTTTTTAATTATAACAACAGAATCACATACAACAAAAGAAAAGAGAGAGACGTTGGACTTCATTAAAATTAAAAACTTCTGTACTTCACCATTAAGAAGTCAAATGGCAACCCACAGAAGGAGGGAAAATATTGACTCATAAGGAATGTTTATCTGGTATACATAAAGAACTCTCACAACATATCAGTATAAACACAAATAATCCATTTTAAATATAGGCAAAGGATCTGAATAAATTTTCTCCAAATTTGTCCAAAGAAGATATACAAATGACAAATAAGCTCATGGAAAGATGCTCAACATCATTAGTCATCAGGGGAATGCAAATCAAAACCACAGTGTGATACCATTTCACATCCAGTAGGATATATACAATGGACTATTACTCAGACATAAAAAGGAATGAAATTGGGTCATTTGTAGAGACATGGATGGACCTAGAGACTGTCATACAGAGTGAAGTAAATCAGAAAGAGAAAAACAAATCTCATATATTAATGCATATATGTGGAATCTGAAAAAATTGGTATAGACAATCTTATTTACAAAGCAGAAATAGAGACACAGATGTAGAGAAAAAACTTATGGATACCAAGGGGGAAAGGGAGGCGGGTGAGATGAACTAGGAGATTGGGATTGACATATATACACGACTGATACTATGTATAAAATAGATAACTAATTAGAACTTACTGGGAACTCTACTCAGTGCTCTGTGGTGACCTAAATGGGAAGGAAATCCAAAAAAGAGGGGATATATGTATACATATAGCTGATTCATTTTGCTGTACATTAAAAATTAACACAACATTGTAAAGCAACTATACTCCAATAAAAATTATTTAAAAAACCACAATGTGAAACCATTCCACATCCACTAGCATAGCTATAACCAAAAAACAGATAATTAGAAGGCAAGATAATAATAATGGCAAGGATGTGGAGAAATTAGTACCCTAAGCAACTGCTGCTGATGAGAATGTAAAATGGTGCAGCTGCTTTTGAAAACAGTCTAGTACTTCCTCAAAAGAATAAACATAGAGGGACCATATGACCCAGCAATTCCACTCTTAGGTATATACCCAAGAGAAATAGAAACATGTGTCCACACAAAATCTTGAACATGAATGTTCACAGCAGCATATATATAATAGCCAAAAATTAGAAACAACCCAAATGTCCATCAACTGATGGATAAAAAAATATGGTATATTCATACAGTAAACTATTATTTGGCAATAAAAAGAAATGAAATTTTGACACTTGGTTCAACATGGATAAACTTCAAAAACTTTATGCTAAGTGAAAGAAACTATTCACAAAAGACCATATACAGTATGGTTCCATTTATTTGAAATGTCCAGAATAGGCAAATCTATAGAGATAGAGAGTAGATTAGTGGCTTGCAGAAGGGTGGGTGGAGAGGAGATGGGGAGTGACTGCTAATGAGTGTGGTTTTTTGTGGGAAGGTTGGGTAATGAGAATGTTCTAAAATTGATTGTGGTGATGGTTGAACAACTCTGTGAATACACTAAAACCATTGAACTGTACACTTTAAATAGGAGAATTGTGTGGTTATGTGAATTTTATCTGAATAAAACAGTTCTTTAAAAAAAAATGCAAGGTGTGTTTATAGGCAACCATAAATAGACCATTCTGACAAGATAAAGTAATTTTGATAGTGAGGAACGGAAACTAAAACTGCAAAACTAAGTTGCCACTGTGGTATGCTGGCAGCACTTTAATGCAAAGAAAAAGAGTTTGAACTGTATTCCTACCTTCCCAGCTGATTGCTTAGGATAATATGTATATAAAGAATCCAAAACCTAATAAGTATCCAAAAAATTATAGCTATTCTTGTTATTATCATTATTAGGAGATCCCTGATCATTCTATGCAGTGCATTCACCTTACTGGGACCACTGGCTTGTCCTCTTGGGCCCTCCATATTCTGGATTTTATGTGACCACTTGAACTTAGCTCTCCCAAGACCAGAGGTCCATCCAACTTAATTCAATATACTTGTGAAGATTAAAAGAGACAACGGAAGACAGCTTGATTTGGGGGCCCTTAGAAAACAGAAAATAATCAAAGCGCTGAAATTCTAGCACATAATATAACGCACAAAAGCAATATCCACAAAAGTAAGTTAGACTTGTAAGCTATCTTGAGGTAATAGAATGTCACTGGAATAATAAGTGAAATACAATTAAGCTCAATAATGGCTATGTTCACTAAAAGTTCCTCAACCAGACACATATTATTACCAGTGGGAAGCTGTTAGAGATTAGTGTGTGGAAAACAGTGGACCTTACAAGAACAAGGGAGAAACTGAAAGTCACCCAAAATGACTATAACTTTTCCAGCTTTGATGGATCAGGACTTTGAGCCACATGAAGAACCATAGAATTTTTTTCATGTTTCTCTCTGTTGAACAAAATAATTCAAAGTACACGTTCATTACAAAGTTCAGCATTAAGGGCTTCCCTGGTGACCCAGTGGTTAAGAATCCGCCTGCCAATGCAGGGGACATGGGTTCGAGCCCTGGTCCAGGAAGATCCCACATGCCGCGGAGCAACTAAGCGCGTGCGCCACAACTACTGAGTCTGTGCTCTAGCGCCCGCAGGCACAACTGAGCATGAGCTCCATAACTACTGAAGCCCGCACGCCTAGAGCCCATGCTCTGCAACAAGAGAAGCCACCACAATGAGAAGCCCGTGCACCGCAAGGAAGAGTAGCCTCCGCTCGCCACAACTAGAGAAAGCCCGCGCACAGCAATGAAGACCCAACACAGCCAAAAAAATAAAATAAATTTTTTTAAAGTTCAGCATTTAAAGAGCACTGACATTTTACTAATATTAAAAATAAACCAAGAGAGAAGATGTAATTATTTTCTCTGAATTTCTTACCTTTTCATCTAGGACCATGAGGGAGACATAACTTTTCTGAACAACTTTTTAACTGTCAAGTAGATAATGAATATACATACAAGTCATCAGAGAGTCACACACACACACACACACACAAAAACCCTAAAATAAATTAACGAACAAAATGAAAAGTGGTTTTCCTATCTTTAAGCAGGTAATAATTTCAGGTCTAATTAGCAACAGGTCCTGTTGCTGATATGTATCTAATGAAACCCAGGTTACTTCTAAACTTAGGACAGTTATCAATGAGTGAGCAGAAAGGGAACAAAACCTCTAACATAACACGGTGTTCTCCTGCATAATAGAAAAACAGGTTTTCATAAGGTTGCAGGGACAAATCTCCCTGGGGTTCCATGGTGTCAATACCTGCTCAATTTCCTGCCCTTCTTTTTTTTTTTAATTTTTTTTAACTTTTAATTTTACATTGGCGTATAGTTGATTGACAATGTTGTGTTAGTTTCAGGTGTACCGCAAAGTGATTCAGTTATACATATACATGTATCTATTCTTTTTCAAATTCTTTTCCCATTTAGGTTGTTACATAATACTGAGCAGAGTTCCCTGTGCTGTACAGTAGGTCCTTGTTGTTTATCCATTTTTTTAAAAATTTATTTATTTATTTATTTAAAAAAATTTTTTTTGGCTGTGTTGGGTCTTCATTTCTGTGCAAGGCCTTTCTCCAGTTGTGGCGAGCGGGGGCCACTCTTCATCGCGGTGCGCGGGCCTCTCACTGTCGCGGCCTCTCCCGTTGCGGAGCACAGGCTCCAGACGCGCAGGTTCAGTAGTTGTGGCTCACGGGCTTAGTTGCTCCGCGGCATGTGGGATCTTCCCAGACCAGGGCTCGAACCCGTGTGCCCTGCATTGGCAGGCAGATTCTTAACCACTGCGCCACCAGGGAAACCCCAGTTTATTCATTTTAAATACAGCAGTGTGTACATGTCAATCCTAAACTCCCTAACTACCCCTTCTAATTTCCAAGCTGGAGCAGCAACCTCCTCTTCCAGGTTTGCTTCTGTCTCAGACTCTGGTGCTACTATAGGGCCAAGGCTACGTAAGAAATTAGTTGTCACTAGTCGGCACACAAAGATAGGTGGTCCAGAAGAGCTGTGAGGTAAAGAAAAAAACTAAGCAGAGACTTAAAACCACCATGGACAATCCACCTGTGGTTAAATCAAATGGTAACACAGACAAAACATGTGTTTTACTCTTCTTTAAGTGTCCCAAACTGCGCATGGCAATCCTAAGCATCATCAGTCTGCTCAGGGGTGGTCTTTCCACTGACATCCTAAATGACCCATCAATACATGTACCGTCTTTCCTTTTGTGTTTATATATCTTTAAAGGGAGAAGGAGGACAAAAATGAAGATAAAAACATTAAGAACAAAATCTGCAAGCTATTCTGAGGACATAGAGTCTTTTACAATTTATTTTTCTCTCATTTCAAAATAAAAACTTTATACTATGCCATATAAATTCCAAGGATTAAACTTACAAGTTTAATCACTTCTATTATTCAAATACAAATTATTCATGTTTCTGATTATAATAGAATTACTACTTTAAACAGAGACAGTCTTTCTCCAAGTCCATTTATTTATTTTTCTGAAACACAGTATATTTCTTGTTACTTTCCACCTTTACCTGATGGAGAAACAGGAAGTATCTCAGCCTTTGGGCCAATAGAAAGCACCATTATTACCTATCTTATAGATCAAAAGTAACCCCCTGAGGTCTAAAGTTTCATTTCCAAAACTACCTCTCACATAGTCTATTATCTGATTGAAGGAAAATACATTAACTGCCAAAGTCCTAGGACCTAAGCTTATTTTGTCTCTGAGCCAAACAAGACTATAGTTCCTAACAGAATAGCATAATAAGCAATCTTCCAAGAGCTATAGTCAGTAATTTACTAAAATTACTCCGAAAGACAGCATAGGAAGCATAAAACTTTTACTTAGTATAATATTTCTTTTCCTATGACTTAAAGAAAAAGGGATTTAGAAATAAACTACTAGGTGGATTTAAAAATAAGAAAGCTACAAATCAAGATGAAAATAAGCAAATGGTTAGAGTTAATGATGATTTTAATATGTTCAAAATTAATAGAAAGAAAAAGTAATAGGAAATGTTCTAAAAATGGAAAATCTATAGGTAAGCATATGCCTCCCAAGCAGAAAATCTAACGTTAGACATTAAAACCTATGCATTCTCTCTCTGGAAGATCTTCATACAAATTATCCACAGGAATCCAAGTATCAAGGGAAAAACTCTGCATATAAAATTTAATATGCAAATATACACTCTGGAAAAAGGAAAACATTCTTGATGAAATGGAATACAGCAGCTATTTAGAGCTAACACATTTATGATTATTATAAACTATTATTGATTGGGATTAATAAAGAGTAACTAAATGTTGAATTCCAAAATACAGTTTGGAAACATTCCAGAATACTTCTAAAATTGTGTGTCCTATGGAGTGTAAATATATAATCGAATACTGTTTGCCAAGAAACTGACAAAGATTCTAACATTCCTGAATTACTTTTATGAAGGCTGACTTCTAGAGAAACCATAATAATGCCATACATCTGAAATGCATTTTTTTAAACACAGAAAAATAGAGCATGCTTGCAAAGCATATGTCTGGTGGAATTAATTTTCAAGGTCCTGAAGAAAATTTATACATATTTGGTCCAAAAAAAGTGGCCATAGGCATGTTAACCTGTAAAAAAGGATGTAGCTGGCTTAGCCATACTAAGCCATTAGTAAAGAAAATCCTGGTCCTCTAAGCCTCTCCCTTACTGTTCCCTTTTTCCCTCTACTATTTTCAGACCTACAAGGCCCCTGGGTTTTTTCTTTTCCCTAGTCCCCTATCAAAATGTATTTGCAATATGGATCTAATATCACCACTTTGTTCCTGTGTCAATTTAGGCCATGTGTTGCTACTCTCAGAGGTCTCTGCTTTCTTTCCCATGATGCAATAAAAGGCTGAACTTTTTCCCATTACAAAATAAAAGGCTTTGTCCCGGTTGAAGTCATTTTAGCATTCAGAGAACAACTGCAGAAGTTATAAAACTATTTTACCTTGGAAATCTTACTTTAAACAACAGCCCATTCTATTTTCCTATAAAGCCAGCCTGGCTATAGGAAAGATAATTCTCACATTTGAAACTGCTAGTTGAACTAATTCAACTCCATGCAAAATTAGCAGGTTCTCTTCTTACATCAGTGTTCCTCCATCTTTGTATCTGGTGACCCCACTAGGTAACTCTGAAGAACCCAGTTCATAATTTCTATCATTGCCTACCAAAAAAAGTATGCAGGAATATAAAAGCATCCCTTTTATGAATTCAAAAGAAGGTAGTGATCTGAGAAGCCCAGAGAGGGCAACCCTGGGAAGGGTGATAAACCACACTGCGCACAATGAAGAAATAGCTATTTCCTAACCAGGCAAAGGCTTTCACGTATGGCAGGAATCCTACTTCTCCCTCTGTCATTTTTAATCAGTGAGGTGGAGCTGCCACAGACATTTGGTAGCTAGTGAGACAAGGGTCCAAAACTCAATGCCTACAGGGGCTCAGCAGCTCACAGAAATAAATGTTGTGAACAAAGTGAGTGACATACGGGCAGTGGTGGAGATCCAGGAGACAGCAAACCCCTCCAACAGGTGGCATCTGTGACTCAGCTACACTGTGGCCATACGATGTTGCCAGATTACCAAGTTTTTTACAAAACTAAAAATAGAGCTACCATTTGATCCAGCAATCCCACTCCTGGGCATATAGCCAAAGAAAACCATAATTTGAAAAGATACATGCACCTCAATGTTCACTGCAGCACTATTTACAATAGCCAGGACATGGAAGCAACTTAAATGTCCAGCAGCAACAGAGGAATGGATAAAGAGATGTGGTACATATACAATGTACAATGGAATATTCTTCAGCCATAAGAAAGAATGAAATAATGCCATTTGCAGCAACATGGATGGACTTACAGATTGTCATACTGAGTGAAGTAAGTCAGACAAAGACAAATATCATATGATATCGCTTATATGTGGAATCTAAAAAAGGCTACAGATCAGAAATAGATTTACAGATGTAGAAAATAAACTTGTGGTTACCAGGGGGTAAGGGGGGAGGGATAAATTGGAAGATTGGGATTGACATATACACACTACTATATATAAAATAGATAGCTAATAAGGACCTGCTGTATAGCACAGGGAACTCTACTCAATACTCTGTAATGGCCTAAATGGGAAAAGAATCTAAAAAAGAGTGGATATATGTATATGTATAACAGATTCACTTTGCTGTGTACCTGAAACTAACACAACATTGTAAATCAACTATACCTCAATATAAATTTTTTTAAAAACCTAAAATACAGATTTTCATGTGAAATTTGTTAGCAACTACCAGTAATGCAAATGTTTAAAAACACTGGATGGGGTAACTCTGGGTGAGCCAAACTAAAGCCATCTGTTGTCAGGGTGTGTCCCATTGGTTACCTGTTTGGTGGCTCTATTATATAGTTATGATCACCTAGCCCAATCCCTGATACTTTTACCAGTGGGATTGTAAACTACGGAACCTGGGGGGAATAAGTGATATAATGATTAATTTTACGTTATCAGTCTGGAGGGTATTTTTGGGTGAGATTAACAGTTAAATCAGTGAATTTGGGGTAAAGCAGATTGCTCTCCATAATGTGGGTGGGCTTCATCCACTCATCTGAAGGCGTGAATAGAACAAAAAGAGTGCCCTTGCTGAACAACAGAGAATTCTCCAGAAGAATGCTTTCGGACTTCATCTGCACCATCAGCTCTCCTGCGTATCAAGCCTGCTGGCCCACACTACAGATTTTGGAATCCCCAGCCTCCATAATTGTATTAGCCAATTATTTATAATAAATATATACACATTCTATTGATTCTGTGCTTCTGGAGAAACCTAATACAATTGATTTGGCCAAAGTCACAGAACTAGTTTGGGGAAATTTTTAAATGAATTGTTCTAACTCTTTCCCTAGAGTATGTTCCAGTATATTGTCCTGGAGCAGGAATCCTTGTGGAGTGGAAGATGGCATTACAGATATGTCTTTGTGTATGTATATACAACACCTGGAGACAGCACATACAACACGTATTTCTCAGAGTGTAGTTGCAGCACTACAGAATCATGTAGAGGCTTGTTTATATACAGATTCCTAGGTCTAGCTCCAGAATGACTGAATCCAGCTTTCTAGGTTTGGGGCCCTGGAATCTGCATCTTGGCAGCTCCCCAAGATGGTTCCTGTGCACACCAAAGTTTGAGAATGCTGGAGTAATTAAGAGGTAAAATAGATTAGTGGTTAAGAGCACAGTCTCTGGAGCCAGATTGCCTGGGTTTGAAGCCCAACTCCATCACTTAGTAGCTACATGGGTGACCTTGGGCCAGTTACTTAACCCCTGTGCTTCAATGTAGAATACACTTCACACCTCACATCTCAGAGATGGTGCGAGGACTGAACAAGGAAAGGTTGTAAACACTTATGCATAATTAGCATTCAATTAATGGTAGCTATTACTAAACTCTCTCATCACAGGTGTTCTGGCACATTTTCAGTATCATGCTAATTGATATTTATAGCAATGATCACAGTGGTACTTTAAGATCTTGAAATACTTGCTAAAGCAAAGATCAGTGTGGTTAGATGCTTCATTTTATGCAAATTCTTTGTAACTTGGTAATTTGCGTGTAACATCAATGGTAACTTTCTAGAGATTAGAACATTTGATAAACCTGAATACCACACCTGACTATAACATGTAACAGAGTTTGCTGTATATGTGTACCATGTAGTGTGAAGAGTAAGAGATTTTCTTAGGTAGTGTGGTCTTTCTGCAGTGTACCTCCTCTTCTTTCTCTATTTCTATAAGGGTTGATGCTATATTTTATTTATGTTTTAGCTCTCCAGCCCCTAGCTTAGACAGCCTCCACAACAGGCATTCAAATATAAATATTTGCTGAATTAAATTTTCACACTGACATAATGGCTTTGATCCAACATTCTTTCACCAACAAATTCTCATGATGATATCTAAAAAAAAAAAATACCTAAAGAGGGATATCTAAAGAAGGATATACAAACAGACGTTACAAAAGTAGGTTAGAAATAATGACACATGGAATATTTGTCTCCTCCCACCAAAAAAGAGCCCAATTCACTCATCTTTCAATCTTTTATTCCACCAAACTCTTAACCTGAGATCAGTTATCAGCTAATAAACTGAACCTGCACAAATACAGGAGCTAACACACAAGTAAAAAGAAGCCACTTGAGAGGAAATTGAGTGAGGCCAGAAATATGGTAGGCTTTTGGATCATTTAGCACTAAATATAAACTTGAGATCTCTTTGCATTTGAATTTGAGATAGTTAAAAGTAGTCTTTTAACAGAGCACATCTGCTTTAGGACAATGTAAAACATGTGGAAAATTTTGCAGATCCCATGTGGCACAATTAAGGACTTGAAGGTGAAAGATAAAAATAATGGAGACCAAAAATAACAATAAGATTTGACTTGGAACAGAGGGAATATGCCCATGAAAACAAGGAAAAATAAGGGCAAAATAAGGCTTCGGACATTAAAAGTATCAGTATTTCATTTAGAGCTTGAATCAGGATGAGGGGCTCTTCAGGAGGGGACATCCTGGTTGAGCAGAGGCAGATGGACCAAGAGTGGGGTGGCTGTTCCCTGTAGAGGAGATGGTCTAAGGATACGTGAGAGAATCAGCAATCCAAAAACTAGATTCTGGACTAGACACCAGTGGTTACAACTTATCAGCCTAACAGAAGACTAACACATCTATGTGTGCCCAGTATCACACAAAACTCACCAACTTCACATTAGTGGGAGATTTCGAAATCAATGAAATAAGCAAGAATAAAGAAGCTACAAGAGAAGGGGATTCAACGAACTCTTCATTCACTCATGCATGAACTTAGCAGTTATCAAGACCAAATCTGTGCAAGGTACTGTTCAAGGGAAAAACAAAAACAGCAAAAAGATATGGCCCTGACCCCAAAAACTAATAATCTAGGTAAAGGCTATAATATAAAGAACATATATATTAGAAACAATAATAACACAAAGGAATGATCATAATGCTTAAAGTGAGTTTCAGTATTCTAGCAGAGTGAAAGGAAGGAAAGATTTCTCTAACAGAAGTGAATTGGAAATAATGAATGGAGTTAAGTGCTTTTGAGAAGACCTGAAAAGTCAGGCTTGACTTGATTATAAGATGGAAGAACAATACATAAAGAAGTGGCACAGGCAGATGTCTATGAAGGGAAGAACAGAGAACAACCAACTAAAGCAAATATTCAAATCCACCAGGACTTAGAGTACCAGCTGCAGAGTTATGGGGAACAAGGCTGAAATCTCACCTGACTGTCACAGACCTTCACTGCTATTCTACAGTGTTTGGGTTTTATTTGCTAAGCAGAAGGAAACTACTAAAGGCTTTGACCTGGTCATAGCTGGGTTTGATCTATCTGATGAGATACAAAGTGGTATGTATGCATGTATGTATGTATGTATGTATGTATGTATGTATTTATTTATTTATTTATGGAAGCCCCCAACACCATATTTTTTAATTTTATGTTTGGATTTTATTTATATTTTTATACAGCAGGTTCTTATTAGTCATCAATTTTATAAACATCAGTGTATACATGTCAATCCCAATCTCCCAATTCATCACACGCCCCCCCTCACCGCAAAATTCCCCCCTTGGTGTCCATACGTTAGTTCTCTGCATCTGGGTCTCTATTTCTGCCCTGCAAACTGGTTCATCTGTACATTTTTCTAGGTTCCACATACATGCGTTAATATACGATATTTCTTTTTCTCTTTCTGACTTACTTCACTCTGTATGACAGTCTCCAGATCGATCCACGTCTCTACAAATTACCCAATTTCATTCCTTTTTATGGCTGAGTAATATTCCATTATATATATGTACCACATCTTCTTCATCCATCCGTCTCTGGATGGGCATTTAGGTTACTTCCATGACCTGGCTATTGTAAATAGTGCTGCAATGAATATCGGGGTGCATGTGTCTTTTTGAATTATGGTTTTCTCTAGGTATATGCCCAGTAGTGGGATTGCTGGGTCATATGGCAATTCTATTTTCAGTTTTTTAAGGAACCTCCATACTCTTCTCCATAGTGGCTGTATCAATTTACATTCCCACCAACAGTGCAAGAGGGTTCCCTTTTCTCAACACCCTCTCCAGCATTTCATGTTTGTAGATTTCCTGATGATGCCAATTCTAACTGGTGTGAGGTGATACCTCATTGTAGTTTTGATTTGCATTTCTCTAATAATTAGTGATGTTGAGCAGCTTTTCATGTGCTTCTTGGCCATCTGTATGTCTTCTTTGGAGAAATGTCTATTTAGGTTTTCTGCCCATTTATGGATTGGGTTGTTTTTTTTTTTAATATTCAGTTGCATGAGCTGTTTATATATTTTGGAGATTAATCCTTGTCTGTTGATTCGTTTGCAAATATTTTCACCCATTCTGAGGGTTGTCTTTTCATCTTGTTTGTAGTTTCCTTTGCTGTACAAAAGCTTTGAAGTTTCATTAGGTCCCATTTGTTTATTTTTGTTTTTATTTCCATTAATCTAGGAGGTGGATCAAAAAAGATCTTGCTGTGATTTATATCAAAGGGTGTTCTTCCTATGTTTTCCTCTAAGAGTTTTATAGTGTCCAGTCTTACATTTAGGTCTCTAATCCATTTTGAGTTTATTTTTGTGTATGGTGTCAGGGAGTGTTCTAACTGCATTCTTTTACATGTAGCTGTACAGTTTTCCCAGCACCACTTATTGAAGAGACTGTCTTTTCTCCATTGTATATCCTTGCCTCCTTTGTCATAGATTAGTTGACAAGAGGAGCGTGGGTTTATCTCTGGGCTTTCTATCCTGTTCCATTCATCTATATTTCCGTTTTTGTGCCAGTACCATATTGTCTTGATTACTGTAGCTTTGTAGTATAGTCTGAAGTCAGGGAGTCTGACTCCTCCAGCTTCGTTTTTTTCCCTCAAGACTGCTTTCGCTACTCAGGGTCTCCTGTGTCTCCACACAAATTTTAAGATTTTGGGTTCTAATTCTGTAAAAAATGCCATTGGTAATTTGATAGGGATTGCATTGAATCTGTAGATTGCTTTGGGTAGTATAGTTGTTTTCACAGTATTGATTCTTCCAATCCAAAAACATGGTATATCTCTCCATCTGTTTGTTTCATCTTTTAATTTTTTTCATCTTTTAATTTTTTCATCTTTTAATTTTTTTCATCAGTGTCTTACAGTTTTCTGCATACAGGTCTTTTGTCTCCTTAGGTAGGTTTATTCCTAGGTATTTTATTCTTTTTGTTGCAATGGTAAATGGGAGTGTTTCCTTAATTTCACTTTCAGATTTTTCATCATTAGTGTATAGGAATGCAAGAGATTTCTGTGCATTAATTTTGTATCCTGCAACTTTACCAAATTCATTGATTAGCTCTAGTAGCTTTTTGGTGACATCTTTAGGATTCTCTATATATAGTATCATGTCATCTGCAAACAGTGACAGCTTTACGTCTTCTTTTCCAATTTGTATTCCTTTTATTTCCTTATCTTCTCTGATTGCCGTGACTAGGACTTCCAAAACTATGTTGAATAATAGCGGTGAGAATGGATATCCTTGTCTTGTTCCTGATCTTAGAGGAAATACTTTCTGTTTTTCACCATTGAGAATGATGTTTACTGTGGGTTTGTTGTATATGGCCTTTATTATGTTGAGGTAGGTTCCCTCTATGCCCACTTTCTGGAGAGTTTTTATCATAAATGGGTGTTGAATTTTGTCAAAAGCTGTTTCTGCATCTATTGAGATGATCATATGGTTTTTCTTCTTCAATTTTTTAATATGGTGTATCACATTGATTGATTTGCATATATTAAAGAATTTTGCATCCTTGGGATAAATCCCACTTGATCATGGTGTATGATCTTTTTAATGTGTTGTTGGATTCTGTTTGCTAGTATTTTGTTGAGGATTTTTGCATCTATGTTCATCAGTGATATTGGCCTGTAATTTTCTTTTTTTTATAGTATCTTTGTCTGGTTTTGGTATCAGGGTGATGGCAGTCTCATAGAATGAGTTTGGGAATGTTCCTTTGCAATTTTTGGGAAAAGTTTGAGAAGGATGGGTGTTAGCTCTTCTCTAAATGTTTGATAAAATTCACCTGTGAAACCATCTGGTCCTGCACTTGTTTGTTGGAAGATTTTTAATCACAGTTTCAATTTCATTACTTGTGACTGGTCTGTTCATATTTTCTATTTCTTCCTGGTTCAGTCTTGGAAGGTTATACCTTTCTAAGAATTTGTCCATTTCTTCCAGGTTGTCCATTTTATTGGCATAGAGTTGCTTGTAGTAGTCTCTTAGGATGCTTTGTATTTCTGTGGTGTCTGTTGTAACTTCTCTGTTTTCATTTCTAATTTTATTGATTTGAGTCCTCTCCCTCTTTTTCTTGATGAGTCTGGCTAATGGTTTATCAATTTTGTTTATCTTCTCAAAGAACCAGCTTTTAGTATTATTTATCTTTGTTATTGTTTTATTTCTATTTCATTTATTTCTGCTCTGATCTTTATGATTTCTTTCCTTCTGCTAACTTTGGGTTTTGTTTATTCTTCTTTCTCTAGTTCCTTTAGGTGTAAGGTTAGACTGTTTATTTGAGATTTTTCTTATTTCTTTAGGTAGGCTTGTATAGCTATAAACTTCCCTCTTAGAACTGCTTTTGCTGCATCTCATAGGTTTTGGATCGTCGGGTTTTCATTGTCATTTGTCTCTAGGTATTTTTTGATTTCCTCTTTGATTTCTTCAGTGATCTCTTGGTTATTTAGTGACGTATGTTTAGCCTCCATGTGTTTGTGTTTTTTACGTTTTTTTCCCTGTAATTGATTTCTAATCTCATAGCATTGTGGTCAGAAAAGATGCTTGATATGATTTCAATTTTCTTAAATTTACTGAGGCTTGATTTGTGACCCAAGCTGTGATCTATCCTGGAGAAGGTTCTGTGCACACTTGAGAAGAAAGTGTAATCTGCTGTTTTTGGATGGAATGTCCTATAAATATCAATTAAATCTATCTGGTCTATTGCATCATTTAAAGCTTGTGTTTCCTTATTAATTTTCTGTTTGGATGATCTGTCCATTGGTGTAAGTGTGGTGTTAAAGTCTCCCATTATTGTTGTGTTACTGTTGATTTCCTCTTTTACAGCTGTAAGCAGTTGCCTTTTATATTGAGGTGCTCCTATGTTGGGTGCATAAATATTTAAAATTGTTATATCTTCTTGGGTGATCCCTTGATCATTATGTAGTTTCCTTCCGTGTCTCTTGTAACATTCTTTAGTTTAAAGTCTATTTTATCTGATATGAGTATTGCTACTCCAGCTTTCTTTTGATTTCCATTTGCATGGAATATCTTTTTCCATCCCCTCACTTTCAGTCTGTATGTGTCCCTAGGTCTGAAGTGGGTCTCTTGTAGACAGCATATACATGGGTCTTGTTTTTGTATCCATTCAGCAAGCCTGTGTCTTTTGGTCGGAGCATTTAATCCATTCACATTTAAGGTAATTATTGATATGTATGTTCCTAAGACCATTTTCTTAATTGTTTTGGGTTTGTTTTTGTAGGTCCTTTTCTTCTCTTGTGTTTCCCACTTAGAGAAGTTTCCTTAGCATTTGTTGTAGAGCTGGTTTGGTGGTGTTGAATTCTCTAAGCTTTTGCTTGTCTGTAAAGCTTTTGATTTCTCCATCAAATCTAAATGAGATCCTTGATGGGTGGAGTAATCTTGGTTGTAGTTTCTTCCCTTTCATCACTTTAAATATATCATGCCACTCCCTTCTGGCTTGTAGAGTTTCCATTGAGAAATCAGCTGTTAACTTTATGGGCGTTCCCTGTGTGTTATTTGTTGTTTTTCCCTTGCTGCTTTCAATAATTTTTCTTTGTCTTTAATTTTTGCCATTTGATTACTATGTGTCTCAATGTGTTTCTCCTTGGGTTTACCCTGTGTGGGACTCTCTGAGCTTCCTGAACTTGGGTGGCTATTTCCTTTCCCATGTTAGGGAAGTTTTCAACTATAATCTTTTCAAATTTTTTCTCAGGTCCTTTCTCTCTCTCTTCTCCTTCTCGGACCCTATAATGCGAACATTGTTGCGTTTAATGTTGTCCCAGAGGTCTCGTAGCTGTCTTCATTTCTTTTCATTTTTTTTCTTTATTCTGTTCTGCAGCAGTGAATTCCACCATTCTGTCTTCCAGGTCACTTATCCGTTCTTCTGCCTCAGTTATTCTGCTATTGATTCCTTCTAGTATATTTTTCATTTCAGTTATTGTATTGTTCACCTCTGTTTGTTTGTTCTTTAATTCTTGTAGGTCTTTTTGGAACATTTCTTGCATCTTCTTGATCTTTGCCTCCATTCTTTTTCCAAGGTCCTGGATCATCTTCACTATCATTATTCTGAATTCTTTTTCTGGAAGGTTGCCTATCTCCACTTCATTTACTTGTTTCTCTGGGGATTTATCTTGTTACTTTATCTGGTGAAAAGCCCTCTGCCTTTTCATCTTGTCTACTTTTCTGTGAATGTCCAAAGTGGTATTTAGAAAAGAGTGAGAGTCAGGAGGAAAACTAGGAGACCCCTACAATAATCCAGCAGAGTACCAGTAAATGCCTAAATTAAGGTAATGAGTATAGATATGGGAAGGAAAATATTAACAGAAGTGGTACCTGATCCTAAAATGTGGAATGTTCTGATATTAATTAGCATATTCACTGCCAAGAAAATGAATACGTTTATGCTCAATGGAATTAGAAACTTCCCAATTCCAGTGTAATTCCCAACATACCATCCTCAAATTCTTAAAACATTCCTCTAATGTTTCTTCTCAAAGAGAAATTTTCTTTTAATATTTTTTAGCCTCTAAATTAAGATAACTTACTATTATCTCCTGTCAGAGGTTTTCCCACAACTGCCATGTAGAGGAATGACCGAGGAACAGCACACATCACGGAATGCCTAAAATAGCACCTGCCCGTTAATGAGCTTAAACGTGAAATTCATAGAAGTCTGAAGTTTGTGTCACTTACAAAACTCCTCCTTTCTGAATATAATCATACTTTAGCAAGCAAGCGCCTCTAAACAATTATTCTCAAATACATATTACATGATGTAGTGGAATGATTGTAAATTACCACATAGTTCTTGACATCCACCATGATGCTTGCTCATGAAAGAAACCACAGATGCTGAACTGATAGAGATTAAAATCTCTCCCCATCCTTTTGAAGGAAACAGGAGGCAAGTCATCTGAGAAGAAACTAAGCTGAGGCTCTCTGCAGGCCTTCCTGCCTTCAATTTCTATCCCAACCCAGTGAACAACATAATTTGTGGTGTTTTCTTCTATTTCCAAAAGGGTTTGTGATCAGACAGCAGAAAACAGAGCTCCAATTATCTAGCATTACAGAATTCCAGCATTAAGGTTTAAATGAGACCTGCAGATCATTTCTCTCATTTACCTCCTTCCAAGGCCAAGAAAAAATGAGGATCAAGGTCCCACAGCTGGTATGGCAAAGTGTAAGTCTTCACACTGCCAGTTTAAGATTATTTTCACTGCCCTCCACATTGTCTCTCACAAGCCTTCAGTTCTAAATATCCATGTACCCAAATGACAGGGTGTCAGCCCCAGTATTATATACTGGATCACAGTCAAGGCAGAAAAATAAAAGTCCAGCCATATACACACAGGGCAAGATTGCTCCAGCTTTTTCCCACCATGGAGATGTGTACTGTTTCCAGGTGGTGGATCAGGCAAGATTCATGCAGATTTATTCCACTATGGCATTGGTGTATACTTAGGAAGTTAGTAAAAATAGAACAACATTTAAAAAACAACTCTGGAATACATAATGTGTTGTTAAAAACACTTTGAAAAGATAATAAAAGCACTGAGAAATGATTTTGATCCTTATAGATCTAATTCAGTTATTAGGAGAGTATCAATACATTAATGCAGATACCTCTAAAATGAAGTTAATGATGAGATGTTGATTGTTGACATATTAATATACAAGCAAGTGTAGTATTATGATCCATTTAGAACTTTCAGAAAAGAATATCCCTAACATACCTCCAGGAATCAAAATTATAATAAGTTATTAAAAGAAATATAGGAAAAAACAATACAGAAGAAAAAGTAGAAGAGTACAAAGGTACATTTGAAATTAAGGCATTATTCAAAATAATGAACAATTTATAATGTGGGGTCATGAAAAAATTGTCATAAGGGATAATTATGGACTTGAGGACATCATGAAGGAGGGATTCACACTTTCATAAATAGAAGCAGGAAGAAAAATGAGGAGTAGCAAAAAATGAAGATAAACAGGAAAACAATTTTTGCTTATAGTTATTTTTTTATGGTAGCTGTTATTGACATGCATTATGTAAAAATTAATGGAATTTGATTGAAAAGAAAAATTTCAACAGACCAGTAATATATAAAGATAGTCTTTTGGTAAATAATGTAACTTAAAATGTTTTTTGTAGAATGCCTTTTTGTACCTTGCCATAGAAAAATCTTTTCAATAAAAAAGCTGCAAGGAATAATAACTTATAGCTTAGTGATGCATTTTGGAAATAAAAAAACACATTGATGTACCAAATGTAATAGTATAGCAACAATAAATAACTTGTAATAAAAATCAAAAAAAAATAATAAGTTATTAAAAGACCCACAGGTTCTCAATCAGTAACTCAATCACCATAAGGTTATCACCTAATAATTCCCAATACCCCCAAGGAATTAGCTTCTGATCAAAACAGCAGACACTCAATCTGCACTCAGTCTGTGTGTCCCATTTAGTGATTCTTGGTTAATAGCAAGACTCTTCCACAGCTGGGTTAAATGATGATCATGGCCAGATGCCAGAGGCTTTTTCTACCTTGAGATTACCATGGCAACCACTCCTTACTCCCCACCTAAAGGCAAGTAAGGAAGTAACTCATACAGGCAAGGAGTCCAATTTGAAGGAAGCAGCACTGGTGATTGTTTTCTGAGTTATGTTCTCTCATCAGCCAAAGGACCTTAGCCAATCTGCTTAACTTCTCTGTGCTTAGTTTTCCTCTCCTGCAAAATGAGGATAATATCTACTTCATAACGTTTTCCTGAAGATCAAATCAATGAGATAAAATGTGAAAGCACCAGCAGTATCTAGAATATGGCAGCTCTCTACAAATGATACCTATTATTATACTATACGGAGGTATGATTTATCCATACAAGAACAATGATGTAGGTTCCACATCAGAATATATGTATGATATAAAATACTGTTTACCAAGAATGGTTATGCTGTATGGGAGACTCACCCCTGGGAAGAATTTCAGCATCAATAAATTTAATGGCTTCTACTGCTGATAACTGGGTGCTGTTTCCACAAAAAGTCATTTCCCCGTTCTTATTACTATAGTATCTTAAATCTACAACTAACTCACTCCAGTGAGTTAAAAGGTAAGCACTAACTGGAGAAGGCAACAAAATAAGCCATTATCAATGAATTTCACTTCAGCAGAGTGGAGTATCAAATTCTTTAGCTGATCAGCAGAAGAGTACTGACTCAGGGCAGAGGTTTAAGACAGAACATAAACTTTCACTACTTGGCTATAATGCCAATAAATGGCCTCAAAGCTATCCTGACTAAGGTTTCAGAAAGGACCTATTCGCTCTTCTAGGGGACAGAGTAACAGGGTCCTATCAGTTCTAGTGTATTAATCATGAATGCTCATCACAAAGACAGAATGAGTTTGAACAATTGTCCTAACTAACCAAAAGAGACTGATTAGTCTTTAGGTTTCTGGACTAGCCTTGTGGAATATTAAATATTTATCAGAAGACAATTAGTCACTTGATTAATAAGATTTCTATGACACAAGTCAATGTTCCTCAGTCATGTCCAACAACCAACCAGTTCAGAGTGTTATAAACCTCAGGATTACTTTGATGCCACAGCCTTTCAGCCTTTAATAATCTTTCCCATGCACAGTGCCTATGTGTTCATCAGGATGCTTTTTGCTAAGTGACAGAAATCCAGCTTAGATTAGTTTAAGCAACACAAAAATATATAGGGAGCATACTAAAGTATCCTACGATATTAAAGGATTGACCACTTAAACTGCAGGAAGTATGTATCTCTCTACGGTCTGACCCTCTCACTATAGACTGGCTTTCCTCTCGGGGCAGTAAATCTGCTATTATAAGCTCCTGGGTTTCACATCTTATAAATTTCCCAGAAAAAAAGGAACTGACTCCTTCTCAATTCATTTGCAAACTTCAGGGGAAGGACCAGATTGAGTCAGATGCCCACTCCTGGCCAGTCCATTGTGGCCCTAGTAAGAGAAAAGATGGGAGTAGCAAAGGGGCAGGGTCACATAAAGAAAAAGGTGGGGCCCACAGGAAGCTTGAGCCATTCCCAAAGGAAAGGGGGTGTTGTTCCCAGAAGAAGGGCTGAGGGGAGGGTTGTATAAACAACAATGGCAGACCGCTATAGGTATATATCAATACATGCAATTTTTATTTCAACAATCAGCATGGTATGAAAACATACATGTTCTTTCATTTTGTAAATAAACCTTCACCAAACTTAACCATGTAATCATTTTGTAATCATTCAAGTCAGGTAACCTAATGTATCCCTGACCTTCCCAGCTCACTATTTCCACCATTCCCACCTCCAGACTCTTAGCTGGAACACAATAAACCTCCTAAGTAGCAACTTCTACAGGAGGGAATACATTCACAGTGCTTGCACAGCCATGCTTCTCTTGTTTAGGGAAGCCCTCAGTCAATAATTATTTTCTTTGTTATTCTAGGTAACTAATTTTGGCCTCAGATAACCTAAGAAGTTTTTGCAATGCAGTTTTATTACTGGAAACAATTTCATTATAAGAGAATATTAAGCAACTGTGAGAATGAAGTCAAAAGGTCAGTATCTACATATAAATACATTCCTATCTTACAATCCTGCCTACTTAGATATAGCAAATTCTGAAGTAGCAAAACAGACTTAACAGAAACATTAAAATATTTTTAATTACCTTATATTACCATTTGTAATTATTTCCTCCAAAAACATGTATGCTGACTTTGACGTTTGCAGTATACAGAGTATTTTCAAAGTGCTGGTTCTGGGGTTCACAAAATGGCTGAGAATGAATCTTTTATTGCCTTCTTCCTCTCAGGTTAAATGATTTTTTAATATTACTTGATATGCCATAAATCCTTACCTGTTTAAATCCATGTGACCATATAATACATGACCTTTGAAAAACAAATGCCTCACCCATATTCATGCTCAGGAAAACAATCTCCCTGAATATTAGTCATGTCTGACCTCTCTTCTTGGGTGACCAGATGCCTCTGGGGTTCAGGTGCTAGACTGGGTACAATAGGCCCCCAGGTGTGAAATGGAAGAACTGGTCTCCCCCAATGCCACAGGAACAAGGGAAGGAGAACCAGATGCAAACCAAAGAGAGATTAGACAAAGGAACCTGCACCAGTTAGAGAAACAGTACAAAGATTGTGAGTCAGGAGTGCAGGTTTAATGAAAGAGCTAGTAAAGTTGAAGAAGAGCCAGTGAGGCCAGATCACGTTAAAAGAGCTAGAACCCTTAATTTTTTTGAGAGAAATCATTTTTGCTACCCCAAATCTTACAACTCAAGTGTCACTTGGAGTTTGGGTCTCCCACCAAAGCTCTGCCCAAAATTTCTGAGGATTCCTTAGATGTGTATAAGGTAAGGATGAGGGCAGAACTTGTATTCTCAAAGTCAGCTCTGCACCTACTTGCACAGCCCCCTCTCTGTTCTTCACCATTAGACCCAATGTGAAGCTCAAGCTTTCTTGAGTTCCCCATCCATTTCTCCAGTCACATAAAGCTTCCATGAATATGAGACTTTATCAGTTATTCAAAGGGAGGTGTAAAAGGAGTTTACATGACAGCAAAGTAAACAATTTCAAGTTGAACACTGAACATCTCTCCTCTTAAATTATCTTTTGGCCACCCTAACACCGGATTATTTCCACAGGTCTCTTCACCCAACTTTGCAGCATCTGCAAGCTTCTTTTTCCTCCCTCCTTTCTCTATTTACCTGCTTCAAAGAGCACAACAGACTCCCCTCCTTAGGTCAGGTGTCAACTTAACCATTCTCCTCTCCTACCTTGGGTCTAGCCTCCAACGTGTTCTCCAGTTTTGTTTTGTGCCTCTACATGGATTATCAAGGCATTCACAGATAGAGTTTTTCTCCCTTCAGAAGAACTTGGGTGACTACTGTTAAGATCATGTATTTAACTTCTAACTCTCATTACACAAGACTGAAGTGGAATCATTGGTCCCTGAATGCAGCTAATAAGGAGAAATGAGCTTGAGTGGCTCTCCACTCCATAATCTAGGGATAAGGCAGCATGACTAGGGAGAGGCTCCACCTGTTCATGCACAAGTCTAGGCATCTGAATACAGTCTGGGAAGAGATCTCAGCAGCTTCTCTGGTCTCTCCAGTTGTGGAACTGATTTCCCCTTCCAGAAGCAAATTCTGACTTTTGGTTCATTAGAAGAGATACTTACAGGCAGATGTTGATCATCTTTGAAATCTCAGGTAAGTCAGCTCTGATCTCACATTCCACACTGCACCGAGCTGGCTTATAGGACCTCTTGCCCCTGAACCCTCTCCCTATTGTGCCTGGCAGGCCCTGGAATACAGAGAAGCAGGAGAACTTTCTGTAAAGTCATGTTCTAAATCTGGTCTGATTCTGCTGAAATCACAGATGACACTAGCTCATGAAAATAAGCAAAAATACAGAGATACAGAACTAGAAACGAGACAGGTCTTTGGAGATCGTAGTAGCACAAGGAACACAACACTGCCTACACCAAAAACCCTCTGCCCTTTCGGATTCCGTGGATTCATTTGACCAGTTAAATACTTTATGACAATCTAATTGAGACATAAACTTTAACCACTGGATATTTGGTGCCCCCTATACCATGTGATCTGAAGACACATTGCTTATCAAAATGACAAATGGGCTTCATATATAAAAGTAAGTTCACTCATTCATTCATTGATTAATTCAACAAATATATATTGAGTGCCTACCATGGGCCCACCAGCTTAAGTTCATGGGTTTAAGCCTCTTGAAAGCTCCTGGCATGATTCTATCCACCCATTTAAAAAGTTACACATTACAGGAGAGGTTACATTTTCCAAAATACATGTGAAATCCACATTAAAATTAATACTATCCTAGCTAGCGATCACAATGGGCCTGTCAAAAGAGCAAGGCATCAGTTCACCCTCAGTTCCACTCCCTTTCCCTAAAAACAATCTGGTTCTTAACTGTTCCTAAGAGGCATCTTAGAGTTAATACACACCAAAATTAAAAATTTTTAGTTTCTCTCTAAACCTGTTTCTACCCCAATGTTCTCAGTTAATGGTGTCACCTCTCACTCAGTTGAAAGGTGACCTTGGAGTCATATTTGAGTCTTCTCTCTCTCTCTCACTTCCGATATCCAAGGATCCATCGGCAAGTCCTTTCTGTTCTACCCCAAATCCCATCTACTATCCAGCATCCCATTTCTCATCATCCTTACTACTACCACCAAACTGAAGCCAACATCACTTTTCACCTGGACAACTGTAAAATTTTCTAACTGGTCTCCTCATTCACTCTTAACCTCTTACAAAATTCATTCTAGCAGCTGGAAATTAAATCCAATTACATCCTCTACTGTTCAATGGCTTTTCATCACATTTGAAATAAAATCTCAACTTTACACGGCTACAAAGGGCCTGTCTCCATTATTCTCAGCCTTGCCTGCTTATCAGAATTACCTAAGGAACTTTTAAAAATAACTAAGTGCCACCCAGATTAATTAAATCAGAGTCTCTGGAGGTGGGCTCCGGCATTGTTTGTTTTTTAAGTATGCTTTCAGAATAGAGGACCACTGTTCTCCATGGCCTGCCCACTGTCTATCTTCCTCTCTTAGTTCAGCTGCTACCACTCACCCCTCCACTCATTACTCTGCAGCCTCACTAGCCTCTTTGCTTCCTTCAATCCACAGTTTCTCTGCTTTATCTGGAAAGCTCTTCTTCATTCCTACCCTCTTCTTCCACCACTGATCGTCTTCACAACATTGGTTCCTTCTCAAACATCATTCAGTTCTCTACCCAAATACCACCTCTTTGGAACAGTTTTCTAGGACCACTCAGTACTCTATGCCAGTGGGTCTCAAAGTGTGGTCTCTAGAGCAGCAGCAACAACAGCACCCAACAACTTGTTAAAAATGTAAAATCCTGGGCCCCACACCAGGCCTCTACTGAATCAGAGACTCTGAGGGAGGGGCTCAACAATCTGTTTAAATAAGTCCTACAAGTGATTCTGGTACACATTAAAGTTGAAGAAGCACTATTATGCATGTGTTTGTACACGTGTGTACACATGTGTGTACATATGTATCATATGTATATATTTATCTGACTACCCCCACCCGTCTACTCTTTTTTTTTTTTAACATCTGTATTGGAGTATAATTGCTTTACAATGGTGTGTTAGTTTCTGCTTTATAGCAAAGTGAATCAGTTATACATATACATATATCTCCATATCTCCTCCCTCTTGCATCTCCCTCCCTCCCACCATCCCTATCCCACCCCTCTAGGTGGCCACAAAGCACCGAGCTGATCTCCCTGTGCTATGCGGCTGCTTCCCACAAGCTATCTATTTTACATTTGGTAGTGTATATATGTCCATTCCACTCTCTCACTTCATCCCAGCTTACCCTTCCTCCTCCCCATGTCCTCAAGTCCATCCTCTAGTAGGTCGGCATCTTTATTCCTGTCTTGCCCCTGGTGCTTCATGTCCATTTTTTAATTTTTTTTTTAGATTCCATATATATGTGTTAGCATACGGTATTTGTTTTTCTTTCTGACTTACTTCACTCTGTATGACAGACTCTAGGTCCACCCACCGTACTACAAATAACTCAATTTCGTTTCTTTTTATGGCTGAGTAATATTCCATTATATATACGTGCCACATCTTCTTTATCCATTCATCTGTCGATGGACGCTTAGGTGGCTTCCATGTCTTGGCTATTGTAAATAGAGTTGCAATGAACATTGTGGTACATGACTCTTTTTGAATTATGGTTTTCTCAGGGTATATGCCCAGTAGTGGGATTGCTGGGTCGTATGGTAGCTCTATTTTTAGTTTTTTAAGGAACCTCCATACTGTTCTCCATAGTGGCTGTATCAATTTACATTCCCACCAACGGTGCAAGAGGGTTCCCTTTTCTACACACCCTCTCCAACATTTATTGTTTGTAGATTTTTTGATGATGGCCATTCTGACCACTATGAGATGATATCTCATTGTAGTTTTGATTTGCCTTTCTCTATTAATGATGTTGAGCATTCTTTCATTTGTTTGTTGGCAATCTGTATATCTTCTTTGGAGAAATGTCTATTTAGGTCTTCTGCCCATTTTTGGATTGGGTTGTTTGTTTTTTTGATATTGAGCTGCATGAGCTGCTTGTAAATTTTGGAGATTAATCCTTTGTCAGTTGCTTCATTTGCAAATATTTTCTCCCATTCTGAGGGTTGTCTTTTCATCTTGTTTATGGTTTCCTTTGCTGTGCAAAAGCTTTTAAGTTTCATTAGATCCCATTTGTTTATTTTTGTTTTATTTCCATTTCTGTAGGAGGTGGGTCAAAAAGGATCTTCCTGTGATTTATGTCATAGAGTGTTCTGCCTATGTTTTCCTCTAAGAGTTTAATAGTGTCTGGCCTTACATTTAGGTCTTTAATCCATTTTGACTTTATTTTTATGTATGGTGTTAAGGAGTGTTTTAATTTCATTCTTTTACATGTAGCTGTCCAGTTTTCCCAGCACCACTTACTGAAGAGGCTGTCTTTTCTCCACTGTATATTCTTGCCTCCCTTATCAAAGATAAGGTGAACATATGTGTGTGGGCTTATCTCTGGGCTTTCTATCCTGTTCCACTGATCTATATTTCTGTTTTTTTGTCAGTACCATACTGCCTTGATTACTGTAGCTTTGTAGTATAGTCTGTAGTATAGCCAGGGAGCCTGATTCCTCTAGCTCTGTTTTTCTTTCTCAAGATTGCTTTGGCTATTCGGGGTCTTTTGTGTTTCCATACAAATTGTGAAATTTTTTGTTCTAGTTCTGTGAAAAATGCCAGTGGTAGTTTGATAGGGATTGCATTGAATCTGTAGATTGCTTTGGGTAGTATAGTCATTTTCACAATGTTGATTCTTCCAGTCCAAGAACATGGTATATCTCTCCATCTATTTGTATCATCTTTAATTTCTTTCATCAGTGTCTTACAGTTTTCTGCATACAGGTCTTTTGTCTCCTTAGGTAGGTTTATTCTTAGGTATTTTATTCTTTTTGCTGCAATGGTAAATGGGAGTGTTTTCTTAATTTCACTTTCAGATTTTTCATCATTAATGTATAGGCATGCAAGAGATTTCTGTGCATTAATTTTGTATCCTGCAACTTTACCAAATTCATTGATTAACTCTAGTAGTTTTCTGGTAGCATCTTTATGATTCTCTATGTATAGTATCCTGTCATCTGCAGTGACAGTTTTACTTCTTCTTTTCCAATTTGGATTCCTTTTATTTCTTTTTCTTCTCTGATTGCTGTGGCTAAAACTTCCGAAACTATGTTGAGTAATAGTGGTGAGAGTGGGCAACCTTGTCTTGTTCCTGATCTTAGTGGTAAGAGTTTCCGTTTTTCACCATTGAGGACGATGTTGGCTGTGGGTTTGTCATATATGGCCTTTATTATGTTGAGGTAAGTTCCCGCTATGCCTACTTTCTAGAGGGTTTTTATCATAAATGGGTGTTGAATTTTGTCGAAAGCATTTTCTGCATCTATTGAGATGATTATATGGTTTTTCTTCTTCAGTTTGTCAATATGGTGTATCACATTGATTGATTTGCGTATATTGAAGAATCCTTGCATTCTTGGGATAAGCCCCACTTGATCATGGTGTATGATCATTTTAATGTGCTGTTGGATTCTGTTTGCTAGTACTCTGTTGAGGATTTTTGCATCTATGTTCATCAGTGATATGGGCCTGTAGTTTTCTTTCTTTGTAACATCTTCTTCTGGTTTTTGTATCAGGGTGATGGTGGCCTCGTAGAATGACTTTGGGAGTGTTCCTCCCTCTGCTATATTTTGGAAGAGTTTGAGAAGGGTAGGTGTTAGCTGTTCTCTAAATGTTTGATAGAATTTGGCTGTGAAGCCATATGGTCCTGGGCTTTTGTTTGTTGGAAGACTTTTAATCACAGTTTCAATTTCAGTGCTTGTGATTGGGCTGTTCATATTTTCTATTTCTTCCTGGTTCAGTCTCGGAAGGTTGTGCTGTTCTAAGAATTTGTCCATTTCTTACATGTTGTCCATTTTATGGCATATAGTTGCTTGTAGTAATCTCTCATGATCCTTTGTATTTCTTCAGTGTCAGTTGTTACTTCTCCTTTTTCATTTCTAATTCTATTGATTTGAGTCTTCTCCCATTTTTTCTTGATGAGTCTGGCTAATGGTTTATCAATTTTGTTTATCTTCTCAAAGAACCAGCTTTTAGTTTTATTGATCTTTGCTATCATTTCCTTCATTTCTTTTTCATTTATTTCTGATTTGATCTTTATGATTTCTATCCTTCTGCTAACTTTGGGGTTTTTTTGTTCTTCTTTCTCTAATTGCTTTAGGTGCAAGGTTAGGTTGTTTATTTGAGATGTTTCTTGTTTTTTAAGGTAGGACGGTTTTGCAATAAACTTCCCTTTTAGAACTGCTTTTGCTGCATCCCATAGGTTTTGGGTCATCATGTTTTCATTGTCATTTGTTTCTAGGTGTTTTTTGATTTCCTCTTTGATTTCTTCAGTGATCTCTTGGTTATTAAGTAGTGTATTGTTTAGCCTCCATGTGTTTGTATTTTTACAGATTTTTTCCTGTAATTGATATCTAGTCTCATAGCATTGTGGTCAGAAAAGATACTTGATACAATTTCAATTTTCTTAAATTTAACAAGGCTTGATTTGTGACCCAAGATATGATCTATCCTGGAGACTGTTCCATGAGCACTTGAGAAGAAAGTGTATTCTGTTGTTTTTGGATGGAATGTCCTATAAATATCAATTAAGTCCATCTTGTTTAATGTAACATTTAAAGCCTGTGTTTCCTTATTTTCATTTTGGATGATCTGTCCATTGGTGAAAGTGGGGTGTTAAAGTCCCATACTATGATTGTGTTACTGTCAATTTCCCCTTTTATGGCTGTTAGTATTTGCCTTATGTATTGAGGTGCTCCTATGCTTGGTGCATAAATATTTACAATGTTATATCTTCTTCTTGGATTGATCCCTTGATCATTATGTAGTGTCCTTCCTTGTCTCTTGTAATAGCCTTTATTTTAAAGTGTATTTTATCTGATATGAGAATTGCTACTCCAGCTTTCTTCTGATTTCCATTTGCATGGAATATCTTTTTCCAACTCCTCACTTTCAGTCTGTACGTGTCCCTAGGTGTGAAGTGGGTCTCTTGTACACAGCATATGTATGGATCTTGTTTTTGTATCCATTCAGCCAGTCTATGTCTTTTGGTTGGAGCATTTAATCCATTTACATTTAAGGTAATTATCAATATGTATGTTCCTATTACCATTTTCTTCATTGTTTTGGGTTTGTTATTGTAGGTCTTTTCCTTCTCTTGTGTTTCCTGCCTGGAGAAGGTCCTTTAGCATTTGTTGTAAAGCTGGTTTGGTGGTGCTGAATTCTCTTAGCTTTTGCTTGTCTGTAATGGTTTTAATTTCTCCATCAAATCTGAATGAGATCCTTGCTGGGTAGAGTAATCTTGGTTGTAGGTTTTTCCCTTTCATCACTTTAAATATGTCCTGCCACTCCCTTCTGGCTTGCAGAGTTTCTGCTGAAAGGTCAGCTGTTAACCTTATGGGGATTCTCTTGTATGTTATTTGCTGTTTTTCCCTTGCTGCTTTTAATATGTTTTCTTTGTATTTAATTTTTGATAGTTTGATTAATATATGTCTTGGCATGTTTCTCCTTGGATTTATCCTGTATGTGACTCTCTGTTTCCTGGACTTGATTAACTATTTCCTTTCCCATATTAGGGAAGTTTTCAACTATAACCTTTTCAAATATTTTCTCAGTCCCTTTCTTTGTCTCTTCTTCTTCTGCAACCCCTATAATTTGAATGTTAGTGTGTTTAATGTTGTCCCAGAGGTCTCTGAGACTGTCCTCAATTCTTTTCATTCTTTTTTCTTTATTCTGCTCTGCAGTAATTATTTCCACTATTTTATCTTCCAGGTCACTTATCCGTTCTTCTGCCTCAGTTATTCTGCTATTCATCCCTTCTAGAGAATTTTAAATTTCATTTATTGTGTTGTTCCTCATTGTTTGTTTGCTCTTTAGTTCTTCTTGGTCTTTGTTAAACTTTTCTTGTATTTTCTCCATTCTATTTCCAAGGTTTTGGATCATCTTTACTATCATTCTTCTGAACTCTTTTTCAAGTAGACTGCCTATTTCCTCTTCATTTGTTAGGTCTGGTGGGTTATTACCTTGCTCCTTCATCTGCTGTGTGTTTCTCTGTCTTCTCATTTTGCTTAACTTACTGTGTTTGGGGTCTCCTTTTTGTAGGCTGCAGGTTCGTTGTTCCCATTGTTTTTGGTGTCTGCCCCCAGTGGCTAAGGTTGGTTCCATGGGTTGTGTAGGCTTCCTGGTTGAGGGAACTAGTGCCTGTGTTCATCCAGTCCTGGAAGAGGCTGAATCTTGTCTTTCTGGTGGGCAGGTCCACATCTGGTGGTGTGTTTTGGGGTGTCTGTGACCTTATTATGATTTGAGGCAGCCTCTCTGCTAATGGGTGGGGTTGTGTTCCTGTCTTAAGTTGTTTGGCATAGGGTGTCCAGCACTGTAGCTTGCTTGTCATTGAGTTGAGCTGGGCTTTGGTGTTGAGATGGAGATCTCTGGGAGATTTTCGCCATTTGATATTACATGGAACTGGGAGGTCTCTGGTGGACCAATGTCCTGAACTTGCCTCTCCCACCTCAGAGGCACAGCCCTGATGCCTGGCTGGAGCACCAAGTGCCTGTCACCCACACGGCTCAGAATAAAAGGGAGAAAAAAGAAAGAAAGAAAGAAAGAAAAAGAGAAAATAAAATAAAGTTATTAAAATAAAAAATAATTATTTAAAAAATTAAAAAGTAATAAAAAAGAAAGAAGAGCACAACCATACCAAAAACCAAATCCACCAATTATAACAAGCACTAAAAACTATACTAAAAAAAAAAAAAAAGGGCAGACAGAACCCTAGGACAAATGGTAAAAACAAAGCTATACAGACAAAATCACACACAGAAGCATACACATACACACTCACAAAAAGAGAAAAAGGGAAAAAAATATATATATATCGTTGCTCCCAAAGTCCACTTCCTCAATTTGGGATGATTCGTTGTCTATTCAGGTATTCCACAGATGCAGGCACATCAAGTTGATTGTGGAGATTTAATCCGCTGCTCCTGAGGCTGCTGGGAGAGATTTCCCTTTCTGTTCTTTGTTCACACAGCTCCCGGGGTTCAGCTTTTGATTTGGCCCCGCCTCTGCATGTAGGTCGCCTGACAGTGTCTGTTCTTAGCTCAGACAGGACAGGGTTAAAGGAGCAGCTGATTCGCGGGCTCTGGCTCACTCAGGCCGGTGGGGAGGGAAGGGTACGGATGCGGGGCGAGCCTGCGGCGGCAGAGGCCGGCGTGACGTTGCACCAGCCTGAGGCGCGCCATGCGTTCTCGTGGGGAAGTTGTCCCTGGATCACGAGACCCTGGCAGTGGCGGGCTGCACAGGCTCCCGGGAGGGGAGGTGTGGATAGTGACCTGTGCTCGCTCACAGGCTTCTTGGTGGCAGCAGCAGCCTTAGCGTCTCCTGCCCGTCTCTGGGGTCCGCGCTGATAGCCGCAGCTCGCGCCCATCTCTGGAGCTCCTTTAAGCAGTGCTCTTAATCCCCTCTCCTCGCACACCAGGAAACAAAGAGGGAAGAAAAAGTCTCTTGCCTCTTCGGCAGCTGCAGACTTTATCCGGGACTCCCTCCCGGCTAGCTGCGGTGCACTAACCCCTTCCGGCTGTGTTCACGCAGCAAACCCCAGTCCTCTCCCTGGGATCCGACCGAAGCCCGAGCCTCAGCTCCCAGCCCCCACCCGCCCCGGCGGGTGAGCAGACAAGCCTCTCGGGCTGCTGAGTGCTGCTCGGCGCCGAACCTCTGTGCGGGAATCTCTCTGCTTTGCCCTCCGCACCCCTGTGGCTGCGCTCTCCTCCGTGGCTCCGAAGCTTCCCCCCTCTGCCACCCGCAGTCTCCGCCCGCGAAGGGGCTTCCTAGTGTGTGGAAATCTTTCCTCCTTCATGGGTCCCTCCCACTGGTGCAGGTCCCATCCCTATTCTTTGTCTCTGTTTTTTCTTTTTTCTTTTGCCCTACCCAGGTACGTGGGGGGTTTCTTGCCTTTTGGGAGGTCCGAGGTCTTCTGCCAGCATTCAGTAGGTGTTCTGTAGGAGTTGTTCCACCTGTAGATGTATTTCTGATGTATTTGTGGGGAGGAAGGTGATCTCCGCGTCTTACTTTTCCGCCATCTTGAAGCTCCTCCTCAAATCAGTTTTCCCTCTACTCTTTATTACCTGATTTTATCTTCTTCCTATGAGTCATCTGAAATTCTTGTTTAATTTTTTAATTGACTGTCCCTACCCCCTAAAATACAAGCTCCATGGAAACTTATGTTCACGCCTATATGTTCAATGATTACAATAGTATCTGACACACAATAAATATTCAATAAATATTTATTGAATAAATGAACCTACAAACAAACCAATCTAGTCTCTTTCTCCCCCAGAAGCCCTAAGGGTTTATTCTGTTTTGTTTTGTTTTCCTCTAGAGAGGAAAGAAGATGTGCACGGGAATCTACAGGAGAAGTTCTCAGAAAACAACATCAAAATCCAACAGAATGGCCATGCACCAGCCAACTCTGGTTCTTTCAGAAGGGAGCCTTTTTTAAAGTTGAACATGCTTAGCGCACATGAATGTTAGGTAATTGCTACCTGTGATTAATGCAGAGCTCGAAGGCCTCATTACATTTCAAGTACCTGCCAAGGCATTTTTCCAAGGAAACAAAATACAGAGGAAGGGCATTCAAGAGGGTATCTTGAAAGCAGAGATAGAGAGGCAGCTTGGTACTCAGCTCAGAGGCCAAGATAATCCCACCCCCAAAGGATATTCTCCCTTGACTCTGAAAACAGTGGTTATGTGTTCACATGGGTCTCTTCCCACCCTCCACCCATACCACTTTTCCCAATAAATGAAAAATATCTTTTATTGCATTTAAATTTCTTTAAATTATAGTAAGGACCTTTGCAATTCTATACGTACTATTTGTAACTTTTTTTTTTTTTTTTCTGTGAATAGGCTGTTCCTGTAGTTTTCTTTTAGGCTATTTGCCATTTTCCAGTTGACTGACAATTAAATTTATTCAGCTTTCATATGTGCTGTCAATATTTTTCCCAGTTTGTGTTTCACTCTTGACTTTGTTTTGATTCCTCCCCCACGTCAAAACTTAAAATTTTATTTAGTCAAATGTGCCAATCTTTTACTTTAAGGTTTCTTATTTTTTATGTCGATAAATAGAAAAGCTTCCTCTACTCCAAATACATGAAAATATTCACCCATATCTCCTACCAGTACTTCTATGGCTCTTTTTTTCTTTCTTTCTTTCTTTCTTTTTTTTTTTTTTTTTTGGTTTAAATCTTTGATCCATCTGGAGTTCATTTTGGTGTGAAGGTTGAGGAAAGTTTCTAGTATTATTTTTTTCCAAATAGCAAATCCATTCGGGAAACTCTGTAACTCAGCATTTAGCATAGTAAAATTATATACGTGGATGACACTCAATTTCTGTCTGTTAAATTGAATTATCAGAAGGGTTATGAAGCTACAAAATAGCTATGGAACACACACAACAACACAGCCCCAAAAAAAGTGTGTTCATATGTGACATTAATGTGATATTAATGTATGTAATGTACATCTTAATAAGAAAAGTAGACAGGTATGAACCAATACCAATTTGGTGATCACTATGACAACAGCAGTAACAATAATAGTAACTACTGTTTATTGAGCACTTATGCTTCACACACTAGAAGTGCTAACAGATTAACTCATTTAATTCTCAAAGCAAGCCTATGAGGAGTTTCTATTCTGTCTTAATTTTACAGATGAGAAGACAGAAGCACCAGGAGATAAAGAAACTTGCTCAAGGACCGATGACTAGCAACTGGCAGAGTCGCATTCTGCGACAGAAGCAAAGAGGATCCTATGGCTTAACAACTATGCTATCTTGTCTCAAAGATCATTGTTGACCACAAAATAGAAAGAGCAACAGGGTGTTTTTGCTATTAACATCTAAAAGGTGTACACATTTTATTAGAACGTTTTGTATTCTAATTCTGTATTTCTAATTTGAAAATTGAATAAACATGTTCCTATACCCACCCTCACCCAACTTCCCCCCACCGCCACCAAAACAAAACCTACCTCAGAACTCAATAATGCCTTTGACTGCAATATCTGATAAAGTACCTATGAGGGTCCAACATAAGGTAACTCAAATTTTGACATCTTTCTCACCTAACCCACATTCCTTCACATCTTTTAAGTTCAAAATCCCACCATGAACTGCTATAATTTCCAAAAATGACCAGATCTGAAATATTAATATAACAGAGCTGCACTGAATAATTTGGTGTAGCAAAGTCAAAAATTATTTCTCAGCATCTTATACTATAAGTTAGACTTTTAAAGATGTAGATAAGATTATTTAAAATATTAATACTATTAACAATGACAGGTGTCATTTTAATATATTTTTTTCTTTTCCAGATTCTTTTCCATTATAGGTTATTACAAGATATTGAATATAGTTCCCTGTGCTATACAGTAGGTCCTTCTAGTTTATCTATTTTACATATAGTAGTGTAGTATCTGTTAATCTCAAACTCCTAATTTATCCCTCCCCCTCCCTTCCCCTATGGTAACCATAAGTTCATTTTCTATGTCTGTGAGTCTATTTCTGTTTTGTAAATAAGTTCATGTGTATCGTTTTTTTAGATTCCACATATGATATATGATATTCAACAGGTGTCATTTTATAACTCTAGTTCTTTTTTTTGTTTTTAAGTTTGTATTTATTTATTTATTTTGGCTGAGTTGAGTCTTCGTTGCTGCACACAGGCTTTCTCTAGTTGCGGCAGCTTCAGTAGTTGTGGCTTGTGGGCTCTAGAGCACAGACTCAGTAGTTGTGGCACACGGGCTTAGTTGCTCCGCGGCATGTGGGATCTTCCCAGACCAGGGCTCAAATCCGTGTCCCCTGCATTGGCAGGTGGATTCTTAACCACTGTGCCGTCAGGGAAGTCCCATAACTCTAGCTTTTATTTAGAAAAATGAATAGAATTTTCAGTTTGATGATGGCAAAGTAAAGGCAGTTTCACTCCCTTCTTCTCTCAAAATTCTAAAGCCACAAAGATGACAGGAAACAAGAACACAAACTCCAACTTCAATGAAATGATGTAACTATAATCCAACATTTGAAGATGGAAAGCAGATGGAGGAAACATTTTAGCAGAGTGGAGAAAAGTCAAGCCAATGACTACAAGGAGCAAGCCAATTTGCCTCTGTACATGCTTAGGAAGTGGAAACACTGGGTACTTTGAAGATGAAAATAAGGGCAGTTGCTAAAAATGAAGGCATATTTAGACTCTCGATCATTGGGCTGCAGCTGGTTTTTACTGGCTTGCAAGAGCCAACTCTGCAATGACCTCACACTGGTAGCTTGAAATCAACCATAGTGGGAATATTTACACTACAGGAACTGGCAAATTCTACAAATCAGAATTTTGGTTTGTTTTGATTTTTTCAGAGAGCTAGTTGTTAAACATTTATCAGCACACCATAGCTCCCAAGTCTTAATCTTTACCACCCACTAGAAATCTGAGGTTTACTTTCCAGAGAAAGTGAACCATGGGGGGTTTCAGATTTGGGCACCGCAGTCACAAAAGAGGTCAAGTGAGAGGTACGGTGCTGAAAACAGGGATAATATGTGAAAATCTGTGTTTTGTTCAACTCGAGAACATCCACCTTCAGACTGCATTCCCCTGGCAGGACACTGAGCATTCTCTGGAGAAACTAAACTGCCCAAGAGAAAAGATATATAGTGATACTTTCGGGGAGGGGGTAGGGGTGGTGGGTCTCAATGAAAAATCTAGCTAATGTGTCTGATCATCCTACAGTGAATTAGTCCATTCAGACATGCAAAGAGTAAAAATTCTTTTCCCAAGCACCTTTCTCAAGAAGCCACTATAGGATATGTCCCACCAAAACAAAGGAACAAACCAAGGAAGAAGAGGATGTGGATTTAGGAAATACAGGAGAGAGGCAATGGCACTGCCAGAGTAACAGCTGTGCCTCAGGCCTAGTGAAGACAGTGCATACTGGAGCAGGAGACAGAGGCTCCAAGAAGCAGGAATAAAAAAGGAACTGGTAAATTATCTGACTGCTTGAGCATGTGGAACACTGTACTGAGAGATATTTTACAGAACTGTTATAGGATGTTCAAAGAAATATCATTCAAAGAAAATTAAACAAAGGGAAAAAAATGAGGCAATTATTTATTCCAGGTAAAAATGACAACAAAAATAAGAAATGGAGTCACACTGTGGATTACTCAGCTGTGGAAAGCACTCACATAGACATAATAAGATATTAGGAAAAGATTAACCAAACATTTAAACATAATAAATTATATAGGGAAGAAGTAAAATTTTTGACTTTGCTACATAGACCAAATTATTCAGTGCAGCTTTGTAGTATACTCATTTCAGATCAGGGCATGCTTAGAACTTATCTGTTCATGATGGAATTTTGAACTTAAAGGAAGAGGAGGTATAAGTGAGTGAAGATCCTAATATACCCTAATAGGAAGTAAACTGATTAATCAAGAAGCGTATTCTTTTCAAGTAAGGAAGTGAATACTAGAACAAACAGCTAAAAACATTGAAGTGGTTCGTCTAGTAAGTGGAACAAGGCAGTAGGAGAAGAGAGAAAAGAATATTGGGAGGTTTTAAGTATGCTTTATAGAAGTATTTGACTTAATCATTTTCATGAAATACTTTCATCATAATTGTTTTGATTTACTTAGTTTAGATACAGAGAAAAATAAAACAGTTTGTAAGTTATAAGCAACCCCAGAGAATGTAGAAATTATTCTGATATTCTAATAATAAAGGGATTCCCACATTGTAGCAACAGAAAAAATTTTTCCAAATCAAGAAAGATCTGGTTAAAACATCTTGCAATAAAATATGTGAGTATCCATCACCAAGTACCATAATCAAAGTCTTAGTTATGGGCCATTAAACAAGAGAACCTGTGAAGAACCCATGCCAAGGATAAACCAGGACAGATTTATCTTCTGACCTTATCTTTTGGGGGATGCCAGAACCTTTACTGGGGCAACCATACGTACTCATCAGATGTTCACAATAGATAATTCATGCATCCTTTGTGTATTTCTAATTTCATTTTCTAAAGAAGATGAAGAAAAACCTTTTCATAGTTCTCTTCATAGTTTTATTTTCTGCTTTGAAACACTGATCTAACTGCTAGAAAAGAAAACTGATTTTATAATTAGAGGAAATTACTGAGGCGGGTGGTTTAGAGTGGTAAGAACAAGAGCTGAAAAACTTAGTGGTAAGGAAGAAATAAATCATTCTTTTTGGAAGTTTGACGGGGAAAAGACTGAGAAATTCAACTACTTCAGTGGTAGCAAGGGTCATGGGAGAAAGAATTTTCCAGACAGGAGAAATCTGGATTGTTCAAAGGCAAAGGGAAAAGATGCAATTAAATTTTTTTAAAAAGGTTAAAGGTTAGATGGTGGTGTGAAGGGAAACTAAAGATGGAAATGGATAAATTGAGAAGCAAAAATGGAGGAGTTTACTTTCAACCAGGAAGCCCTTCCCTATGACATTCAAAGAAAGATGATATCTAGAAACATGTTTCTGAGGTAAACAGAAGGGAATATGAGGGTTATTTCCTGGATGGCCTTAGTTTTCGAGTGAAGGAAAGGTCCAGTCATCTCCTTAGGGGGAAATTAAGAATGTGAATTTATAGGAGTGGAAGGAATTAAGAACAGTCATTCTCTTAGAGTGAACCACCAGGAGTCCCCAAAGACCATTCCCTGGAACAGAGAAAGGCTGATCTCACCAAGAATCACCAGGGAGGCAGTCAAACAGAAAGACTCCCCAGCCCCATCCTCAGGAGCATTCAATAGGTCCAGGATGAAACTGGGGGATCAATTTTTAACAGGCTCCCCAGGAGATCTCTATGAGTAGCTAAATCTGGAAGCCACTGGATAGGGATCTCCGAAGTACGAATAAAAGAATTCCAAACAGTATTAAAGGCACTCGTGGGGGCAAAATGTAAAAATTTGCAATGAGGCATATCTATGAGGTTTTGTTATTTTCTCACAACAGTGGAAGAAACAAAGAAAGTAGAATTATGAGGGCTAATAATCCACACAGTAACTCGGAATTACAGTGGCATTGAGTTGCTGACCAAATCTCACCTCTGGTTCCATGGTAAAAAAAATGACTAAAATCAAAACAAAAAACCTCATTTCTCATTCTTTTTCATTCAATCCGTTTTTAACCAAAAGCAGCTCCTTTCACTGAGAAAACCATTACCTCAGTCCATGTGGACACTTGTGTCCCAGGTCAGTCCTTAGTTTGAATAAAAGAAAAACATATGATTTGGTTTTGCCTTTGGGTACTTTGCTAGTGAACTTCTAGGGCTGAATTCTTAAGTGTTTTAAAATAAAATATCTAAATTTACTGGTATATTTAAGTCCAGTTTAATCTCAGCCCTTTGAATTCCTGTAGAGCTTTCAGCAAGACATGGGTACCACACAACTTTAGAAAGTGATTACTTACTGCAGAGATGTAATCATAGTTTTGTTTTAAGATAAAAGCTCACATCCTCAGATCTCTGTGTCAGAAATCAACCGAGAGAAAGGACAAATAAAAATTAACTACTCTCCTGGAACTGCATACTTTTATAGTTTAAAAGATGGTTTTTCTGATGTTGAATACCCCTTCCAAATCGCCTGATTAAAGCTACATAATTCAGTCAAAATGAAATCATACTATTTAAAAATAACTTTCTGAAAAAAATGAAACCAAAAATAGTATTAAGGCACAATGGGAAAGACAGTGTGTCCGTGTGTAACATAGCACAGTAGAAATGGTCTTTTGTAATTGAAACAATAGTACTGTTTCCTCAACCAAGTGCAGCCTTTTTTAAGCCCAGAGAGTGAAGAAATATACATATAATTAATTTAAGCAAATTACAAGGGCAGCTGATCCATGGCTTTATAAAATAATCTCTGTCACAGTACTGCATTCTAGGAAGCAGCCAGCTGTCATACAGCCTGAATGAAAAATGCCAGATAAGTTGCTTTACTTCAAAACACAGAAATTGGCCTGATTAAATCAATGAGTTTCTATCAGATATTTATATCATCTGGAAAGGAAAATCTAGCCTCCTTTTTTTTTTTTTTTTTTCTAGCTTCCTTCTGAAAGCTGAAAAACATCATTTCTTTCATCAAGAAATTTCACTAAAAGTTAGGACATTTTAGTTAATCATTTTAAGGTCAGTTGCTTCACTTCATTTGCTTTCTGAGTGATATGCCCAAGTTCCTTTGATTTACTTCCATTAAGCAGAGAAAAAAAACTGTAAGTCACATGCAAAATAATATCAAAACCCATGCTTGATGTTTGAAACTATACCACCTTAGAAGTATATAGCTCCTCTTTTAGACCTGAATTGTTCTTTGTTAGATATACATCTTTCATAGAAAGAAGCTGTATTTCTTAACAAATTTTCAAAGAAAAAAAACTGAGAGAAAGGTAAGAAATATGCTTTCGTTTATATAGTTAAACATATTTTAGGACAGCAATGATCAAACCTGGGTACACATTTAAATCATCTGGGAGCCTTTGGAAACTAACAATACCCCATTCTACATAGAGGAAATCACACTCCTGAGGGTGATGCCTAAGCATTGGTGTTTTCTCCTTTTTTTTAAGCCACCCTGGTGATTCTAATGCAGCCAGGTTTGAGAATCCTATGTAGGGCACTGACTCACATTCGGGTGCATGTTGGTATCTCTTGAGGGTGGAGGTTAAAAACATTGATCCTTTGGTCCTGTTGTGGCTAAGTTGCCCCCCAAACTCCCACCATATTCATATGTTTAAGTCCTACATCTAGTACCTCAGAATGTGACTGTACTTGGCAACGGGTTCTCAAAAGAGGTAAAGTGAAGTTATTAGGATGGGCCCCAATCCTTATAAGAATAGGAGTCCTTACAAGAAGGGAAGATTAGGACACAAACAGGTACAGAGAACCACCATCCACAAGCCAAGAAGAGAGGCCTCAGAAGAAACCAATGCTGCAGACACCTTGATCTCGGACTTCTAGCCTTCAGAATGGTGAGAAAATAAATCGTAGTAAATAAATAAATGATCATGAGTCACCCAGACTGTGGTACTCTGTTACGGCAGCCCTAGCAAACGAATGCAGGTCTTATCCCCAGAATTCTGATTTCATAGACATGGCTGCAGCTGGGATCAGGAAGTTTTAAATGCTCCTCAGGTGATTTTAACGTGTGTCCAGGATTAAGAGCCACTGCTTTAGGTATCCTGAAGTCTGATTTCACCTGTTTTCTACTTTATGTTAACTTGAGAGCAGCTAGTTACACTTTGTAACTCTCCCTACTGAAGCTATTAAATGGATATTACTCAGCCATAAAAAGGAAGGAAATTGAATCATTTCTTGAGACATGGATGGATCTAGAGACTGTCATACAGAGTGAAGTAAGTCAGAAAGAGAAAAACAAATATCGTATATTAACGCATGTATGTGGAACCTAGAAAAATAGTACAGATGAACCGGTTTGCAGGGCAGAAGTTGAGACACAGATGTAGAGAACAAACGTATGGACACCAAGGGGGGAAAACCGGGGTGGGGTGGGGATGGTGGTGTGATGAATTGGGCGATTGGGATTGACATGTGTACACTGATGTGTATAAAATTGATGACTAATAAGAACCTGCAGTATAAAAAAACAAACCAAAAAAACAACTAATACTAAACTTTCTTTGGGTTATTTGTATGGAAATACGTTAATATAAATGTTTCAGACATTACATGAAATTTCTAAAAATCTTATATGTTCTGGTATCATGTTATAAGTCATAATTCTAGTTATTACTTTAAAATGGATATCTCAGAAATAACTAAATTTCCTTGTCAATTGCACTATTATGAACTTTCATCAAATCTTTAACCGTGGTCATTTTTAAGTCTTTTGTCATTTACAGACAGTTCTGGGTGTACTCTGATGCTTTTGCAAAAATGTTCCTATAAAAGGGTTTCATCTTCAAGGAATTCATGGAAAAGACTCTGACAAGTACAGGTTTCTGGTAACTGACTATACTGCTGAACTGAATGAATAAGCATTTTCAGAACTCTAATGGAAAACCGATGAATTCATAAAAGTGCTAACAAAAGATCAAGATGAAAATAAAATTAATTACATGGGACTGAGTGAACTGATGAGGATGATTATAATTTTTGTGACTTTCTGTTTGAATAAAAAAAAAAAGCTTAAATGGATATAACCGAGAAGTTGAATAGAAAATTGTTTTTTATTTTATTGAGTATTTTGCTCCACCTAGTGAAGAATTCCCACCCAAAAAAGGGTGCCATTAGTGCTGTCTCACCTCCATTCCCACCCCCATCGGTGGAAGGTATTTTTTTTTCTTATGATAGTGATATATTTGTTTCATATCATTCACAAATATAGTTTTCAAACGTTCTTATTTCTTTCTCTATCTTTTCATTCTTAATAATGCCATTTTAATCTCTACATAATTGAAAATTTTACATAATTATTGCAAAATATGGATTTTAATAGGTTCAATGTTAATTTGGAGTGCAACAGCTATGTGTTTTATTTCTTTCCCCCTACAAGTGGTCTCGTGGCTTTTGAGTCACACAAACCTCAGATCCAATCAGTTCTACTACCAAATAGCTGTGTAACCTTCAGGAAGTTATATAAACTCTCCAAGCTTCTAGGCAGTCCTCTTTAAGGACTGGGTATGTGTTCACCTGGCCCTTAACCCTCTACCCACTAGTGGAAGAGAGTAACAAGTGGAGTTTAGGGCCCAAAATAGGAATCATGCTTTGAGGATATTAGAATAGCCCAAGCAGCTGAAGACACTTGCCTAGCTTAGATATTACTTGAGAGAGAGAATTAAATGTCTTTCTTGTCTGCAACACATTATTTCAGAGATACTAGATTACAGCAGCATAGCTTGTTCCATATTCTAACCATTGTATGGAGAAGAGCTTGAAGAAAGGAAAATGTGGAAGTTATGAGATCAATTAGAAGGTAAAACTGCAGACATCCAGGGGTAGAAGTTGGTGGCTTGGACTAACACAGAGGCAGTGGAGGTGGACTTGGGAAGTTAGTGGAGCAAAGGTACACTTTGGAAGTACAATCAACACAGATTGATGATGCACTGAATGTAGAGAGATGTGTCAAAGATGGATCCCAAGGTCCTAAGAAGACAGAGGCATTTATTTACTCATGAAGACTAGAAGAGAAGCATATTTCTAGGGGAAGATCAAGAAATTTAACCATGTAAAACTTGAGATGTCTGTGAGACACAGACTTGGAGCTGTCATATCAGAGTTGAAGGTGAAAATCTGAAATTTAAACAAGTCTGTTCCAAAGGTAATTTGGGAGTAACTTCTCTATTCATCACCAGCCTTGGGGATCATTGCCTGACCCATCCCAACTACAAAGCGCAAAGTAAGCCCAGGTGCCAGATACCATCTTAAATGGTTAGAGAACAGTATGGAGTCCTAAGTCAGTCATTCCTCTACATGGAAAATTCATAATTCTTTTGACGTTCCCCTCAGCCTTTCTCTTTGGGATTAATGAATTCAAGTTCTTTAATCCTTATATCAAACATCTGATTGATTTCTATTTAACCTTTCATTGTAACTGTGTGTAGTTTGTGTTTGTTTTCAAAATTCTATATCTAACATTTATTTCTAAAATGTCTTTGTCCAAACAATCTCTACAACATTGAGAAGCCAGTATGGCAGAGAACATCATGGGTGCTTGGGACCATATGTAATCGGTAGAAGTAGCTGGTGAGAGAGGTGAGACAGAGAGAAATGGACCTTAGAAAATTTTATCGTGGGGGCAAAATGGAGGTCAGAATTCAAACTTATGCCTCTCTTACCTGAATATACTCATCCAAATAGTATTAAACATTCTAATAATGCTTTTCAATATGAGAGAAAAAGAGAGAGAGAAACATCCTGACTTGATTGCTATGGTTATGGGGAAGGCATTGTGAATGTGGATATGCTGCCTTCACAAAGTCAAAGGTATGAACAGTAATCTCCTTCTCGTCTCTAATGAACACTCCCTCACTACAGCACATTTATACACTTCCATGAACTCAGTGAAAGTCGGTTTGGGGATACATTAGGCACTTTATCATATTATCCCTTGCTCATACTACTTTTAAAAGAGCTGAAGAAAGAAATCCCTTCCTGTCCATTTACAACCTAGAAAGGATCCTAACAAAAGAAAAAAACACTTGCTGGCAAACCAACATGTTTCCTGAGATAAGAGAAGGGACCATAAACACATTCATTTTAAAGTACTCATTTTTTAACTATAGCTGCTAATATTGAATGACAGTTGCCATAAATTCTAATTGGATGAGGTGCATTAGAGTTAAGTGTATCAAGCCAAAATGCGCTTATATCTATCTGCCTTACAGATTTCTGGAAGCATCTCACAGCATGTATCTCTGCAGCTATAACCATTTCTAACCTAGCTTCCTTTTCCAGGAAGTCTATTTTAGGCTCAGAAATTTAAATACTGTATCAAAAAAAAAAAAAGGAGAAGAAAAGCATAAGGACTTCAAAAAATCATTATATAATGTAGGCCATAGTTCAGGACAATATATAAAATAAAGAACTTTCCTCCCACTCTTGTCCAAGATACACCTTGATCCTAAGTCACTCAGCAGGCCCAGTGCCATTGACTTCCACAGTCATTATCCATAATGATGATGATGAACCAGAACAAATAGCCAATTTACCGATTACTACTCTCATTTTGTCCAAATATCACAGCCTTTTCCTCAACCAATCTTTCTAGATTTGCGATTAATCTTTTTCGTTTCCTTTCTACCTGCTATGAAGGAATTAATATATAGAAATGACACAAAGATCAGACAAGAGGCAGAAAGAAAAGGAGGAGAAAAAGAGGGCAACTTAGATAATTCTCCAACTAGATAATGAGCTCCTGAATAATTAAGAATCGGCTAAGAAATGGTGCCCACCCCACTCATTGAAATTTTTACAAGTTCTCTTTCCATAGCCTTACATCAAGGGCAAGCCTTTAAAAAAGCAGAGAGCCAGTAACTGATCCTCTCACACACGCCTTGTTTCTAGGAGCAGGTACTTTAAAATATTTCCTTTATTAGTTTCTTACTTTTTATAGATTGACCCTAAGCCTCACCAAAAAAGGAGAAAACAAGGCCCAAACCAGCAGACCTGACCAAATCAGGATGTCTTCCCTATTAGACGTGATCTCCCTTTCCTTTCAGCACTTACAGTGTAATGCTTAAAATGCTGTCTTCTGTTTCTTCTCCATTCTGAACCCCAAGTCCCCACTGACTTTAATATTAACTCGAGGCCACAGTCCATGCCTCACCTTGAACCCCTCCAACACCTGCAGAGTGTCTTACTAATAGTAGATGACTAAGGAATGGGTCTTGAGTTAAACGAAATTGAAATCATCTTTCTATACACACACACACACACACACACACACACACACACACACACACGATCTTGAGTTCTCAAGAAAGCACAAATCTGTGGAAATGGGAAATAACTGTATCCAGTGCAGTAAAGAGGTGTTTTAGGATGGCAGTTCCTCAGCCATCACAAGCTGAAGAAAAAACCCAAGTTCCCAACACAACCTCCTTCCACAGGATCAGCACAGAAACTAGCCCAATCTCATGTCAGACGGTGACTGTGGAATGGATAACCAAGTAGAAGAGGGCTCTGCAATATTAGTAGCAATGGCCAAACAGAGAAACTGTGGGAAGGACCACCAAAGCCTAAAACAGAGAAACTGGTCATTCTTTGGGTCTTACTCATTCACCACTCAAGAGAATTTCTTCTAAAATAGCCCGGTGCTCATCCATGAAGAATATTTGATAGTTCAACCTAAACAAAACCGGGAATACACATATATAGTGTGTAGAATGACCACAGCCCTCCAGTAACCTCCCAAAACACCTTTAGCCTCTCCATTTCACCTTTCACGTTCAACTGATCTTATAGTAATAAAAACATTCAAGAAAGAGTTTTATCATAGTCCTTTATACTTCACACTGAATTTAAACCTGGGAATAAGGGCTCTGTCCCATGGTAAAAAGATCGGTTGGTGAGTTGGTTGGTCGGTGGGTTGGTAGATTGGTTGAAGAAGGGCACAAGGTCCATCCTAATGTCCCTGAAATCATTCTCAGAAAAGCCATCTCTAGATAGGAAGGCAGAAACCCCATCAAGTCCACTTGTGTAAAGGTACTGGTAACTTCTGCATGAAAGAGAAAAGAATGGGTGGAATTTGGATGAAGAAATTAGTAACTTAAAGGTCAGCCATGTAAGTTGCTGTTACAGCAATAGCTGAGCTGCATGTGATTCTAGGCCAGTTCAATGACTTTATCCTCTTTAAAAAAAAAAAAAAAGAAATATCCTCAGAGCAGTATAACTTACAGCACCAATTCCAGACCACTGCTCTGAGATGGGTGAGGCAACAGGAAAGTATATAATGAAAATGACTTCCATCAGCCTGATTTAAACACTTTTATAGGGACAAAGCGATCCCGGGCTTGGCTGCTGGCAGTAGACACTGCGTAGGTTCTGTCTTCCCTTCTGAGACACCTCCCACTTTCCTTTCCCTGTCAAGGCGGCCCTTATTTTCACTCCAGCTGGAATTTACCCATAAGAAGTTTAAGACAGTGAGCATAGAATGTGACTTGGCCCAAACCCCTCACTTACCTTCCCTGCCATCCTCCAGCCAAACTGTCCCTCACAACTCTGCTGTCCACAAGCCCTGATCACTCGGAGCTTTGATACAGAATGAAGCATCACAAAGAATAACTTCTACATCATTCATTAAAACATTCTTATAGAAAAGGAGATAACAGAAGATACAATAAACCAAATACACCCTTTCCAGACAGAAAGAAAAACTTAAAAAAAAAAACTTTGCCCATTTTTCTCCTTATGTAAGAACTTCTGTGAATTACAAATGCAATTAATAAAACTGCACACATGCCCCCTCAAGATTTGTCCTAGCAGTTGCAAAATGGTTCTCTGAAAATTCTGGTGGCAGATGACCCACTGGATTACAAAGTCCCCTTCAATGTTCATACTTTGTAGCTCAGCAGGCCTGACCACTGATAAAAGCAGCTGTTTGATACAAATCAATAAACTAGAGATCTAAGAACATACATCACTTTTCCTAAACTTACAAGGAAATGAATAGTATCAAAGAATAAGGCACAGTAGAAAAATGAGGTCTCTTTATACAATAAACTATTAAGAAGAAAAATAAATATCCAGTTATTTCATTTTATTTTTAACCCCTTAATTTTCACATATTCAAAGTCATCAAATATGAAATAACCCAAACATCTTTCTCTCAAGATACTACACCAAATAATTCAACTGCAAAACATCTGAGGTTGAGTTCAGTCACATCATTTGCATGTATTCTATTTTGTGAAGAGCAGATCTGATGGAGTCGTGTTTCTAACGACCAAAATAGTATGGTTTCTTGAAGCAATGTAGTAATTGGAGATTCTCCTTAACTGATATTTTCAAGCACCCTTTAAAATGGGAGGTTGGATATATGGTAAGTATTATATGCTAAAAGATCACTATCTTCTCTTATAAAAGTATGATCAGGTTAAAAGATGTCACATAGTCCATTTCAAACCACATTAATTACTTTTCGATTGTTCACTTATACAGAGCAGTTGTAATGGATTTTTCCTTAACCCAGAAGTCTTATGACTAGTAGTCATTTGCACAAATTACTGCACACTCTTCCATGAAGATTCACCCCATGGGAATGACTTCCTCTTCTCTCACTCAATGACACATGTGTGCATTACAGGAGAAAAAAATGCAGTAGGACAATTTTAGGCAACAAATTTGATTAAATAAATGGATTGGTATTAAGTATATTGTTTTCTTTTTTTTCCATTATTCTACAACCTCACACTGATAGAGAAAGGATAAGAGATCATACAAGTCGAAGAATGAGAAATAAAGATAGAAGAGGCAGAAGTACAAAGTCTTCTGTATCACTCACTTTGCTGGTTACCTAGCTTGTTTTTATCTTTTTCATGGTTATTCATGAGAATTCGCATCTGCCCAGAACCTGAATGCATAGCGTTCCTGTCCTCTAACCTAGGTCAAAATATATAAAATACACAGCTTTCAATTATTCCTATAAAATATCCTTTAATCACTCACATCCCTTCTACCTAACCTTCTGAAGCTCCTGAAAGCTGAAAAGACAAGGGAAAGGAATTTTGCTGAGGATCCCAGTGAGTCACTGTGAGTCATAGAAATGGGCCAGGCCACTTCTGCTGGTCTGCTAATAAGAGCTGCAGTCACTTCCAAGTGAAGAATGGGAGAATTCTTGGCCACTGAACAAAGAGTGAAAGAAGGGAAGCAGTTTCGTTCACAGGTAGAGGAACATACTGCCTCATTACCTAGAAGGCAAAGCTGTTTCCACCTGGAGTGTTTATAAGACTACTAATATAAATGTATAAAACTAAAAGGGGGGAGATGTGTGTAACAAATGTCACTATGGCACAAATGAAGCTAGAAAATGGCTGACCTACAAACTTTTTCTTTAATCATTTATTTATGAACATAATTTAAAAACTAACAACCCAGCTGAAGCATAAACATTAGCAATTACAGGATTTCATTCAGTTATTTGATGTATGCCTATGCTAAAATGGTCTCATTTTAGAAAGTTAAAATGAAAGAAAAGTATAAAGAAAAAATTACCAAAGGGAAAAATATCATCCAAACAGATTAAGACAATGATTATTGACATGCTAGTATATTTTCTTCAGATATTTTTCTAGGTATATTTATTTTTACATTGTTATGCCCAGCTGTGTACATAATTGAGATCCTATTATTTCATTTACTATTGTAGCATCTAAGTTATTAACAACTCTTAATAAATATGTTTATGACTGAATTTAATCTTGAAATTAAGCAAAAGTAGGGAAACTCATCAGTAGAGTAACCCATTAGTGATTTAATACCCACAAAAAAAGAAAGTTCAAATATATATTTCCATCATTAACATTTCATCATACTGTTCTCATAAGTACTTTTTAAATTGTGGGATCCAGTGTAATTTAAAAGAGAGAGAGACAGAGACAGACAGGTCCCTAACCATGTTTAACAGCACTTTCAAAAAATAATCCATTTCAGAAATCTTCAGAGCTAAAAACTGTGCCAGTGACAATAATGTTAGCATGGATTCCATTCACAACATCTCAAATATTTATCTAAAATATATTTCAAGCATTAGCTAGTATCTATCTTGCTTCTTTAAAAATCTAATGGGGTCAAGAAAGAATTTTTGTATCACTAACTGCCTGGAAGCTCCTAATAGCTCTTCACAGTTAGGACTTACTACCAAATAAACAACATTTGCTTGCTTAATGCCACTGAGTACAGAGCCAAGGAGATTTAACCTTGACAGTTAAGCCATTTATGTTGAGCGATAATGTAAATTAGAAGAAACTGCTTGTCCAAAATGAAGAACTACAAGAGAAGAGAGAAGCCACCATAATGAGAAGTCTGTGCACCGCAACGAGGGGTAAATCCTGCTCGCCGCAGCTAGAGAAAACCCGCGTGCAGCAACAAAGACCCAACGCAGCCATAGGTAATAACTAAATAAATAAGAAAGCCATCATGACATCCAGCCCAGCTGAGCCTTCAGATGACTCCTGCTCCAGCTGCTAACTGTGACCACATGAGAGACCCCAACTGAGAACAACCAGATGACCCAAGTCAACCCACAAAAATGTGAGAAATAGTCGTAAAATGTCATTCTAAGCCCCAAATTTGGGTGGTTTGTTTTGCAGCAACTGATAACCAGGACAATTCCTGCTCTCCCTTTGCAAGATAAAGAGAATAGGCTCAGGTTCAGCAAGTACAGAGGCCAAGAGTAGAAAGTATAAAAAGACTGTTTTCTTTTCATCTTATTTATGTTTGTGGCAATTGATAGTGAGTTTTTTTATTGACGGTAACGATTAGAAAGAGAAATGTCATATGGATATATTTAGGCTGACAAATTTTTAAAATATCAAGGAAATTATCATTTGAGTTTGAAAGCTTATAACAAAAAATGTGATTGTGAATGGCTGACATTTGGAAAACACTGCACAAAGAGAAGAATGTTAACATGGAGAGGTTCTAAAAGGACAGACTGGGATCAGGAAACAGAAATCTGTCATTTTGCTTAGGAGAGGTAAAACGGCATTGCAAAATCAAGAAGTAGGTTCAGTCCATACTTGACATGTTCTCATGTTCTCTGTTCAGATGTCACCGTATATTCCTGAGTTTCCACTGCAGCATCTGATGGCAACCCTGACCTCTCCCACAGGGGTTGTGTGGAGGCTCTGTGGCATTGCCGTCCTGATACTGTTCACTCCATATACTCTTTAGAGGTTAAAAGAAATCACCAAGAGCCCACTGAAGTTTGACAACTTATTTGCTGACATGCTGTGAACAGGAAGTTCACACATGTTGTAGAGCAGCAAATAAGGATTCATAAAGATGAGAGAGAAAGCAAAGACAAACCAAAAGCCATTAACAGGCAAGCAGCATAGTTTGAATACAATGAGAGGTGCCCTTCAAATTAAGATTGAATTTGATTCAGAATGTGTTTGGAATACAGAAGAAAAAAAGATAAATGTGCTATGAAAGAAGTGACTTTAAATGTTATACTCAGGGGCATTTGAAAGTGAGTAGAAAAATCAGGCCACTGGCCAGAAGAGAGATCAAAATGAGAAGAGGCTAATGACAAAGGTATGGGAAGGGCTTGGTAGGAGGTTCTGCAGGCACAGAGGAGGTCTCAGTGAGTGAGTGAGTGAGTGAATAAGTGAGTAAATGGAAACAACTGTAATTTAAGTACAACTAGTAGACCATTAACATTTGTGAGGGATGTCCTCGGGCTTCTGTAATTACAAAAATAGCATATGATTTCCTCTATAAAATACACACATGAGAAGATATGGGTATAGACTTTCTCCTTGACTGTGAATGGCTCCAACAAACCAGGCTTGCATTCTCAATGTCATATTTATGACTTGACAGAATTATAAAGCACTGCATTGCAGAGCTTAAGGTCCATTCCCAAATACTGGAAACTGAAAATGTTAAATTTGGGAAAGCTTAAGAGTCTACTTGTAGAAATTAGAACACTCCCTAACACCATACACAAAAATAAACTCAAAATGGACTAAAGACCTAAATGTAAGGCCAGGCACTATAAAACTCTTAGAGGAAAACATAGGCAGAACACTCTATGATATAAATCACAGCAAGATCCTTTTTGACCCACCTCCTAGAGAAATGGAAATAAAAACAAAAATAAACAAATGGGACCTAATGAAACTTAAAAGCTTTTGCACAGCAAAGGAAACCATAAACAAGATGAAAAGACAACCCTCAGAATGGGAGAAAAGATTTGCAAATGAAGCAACTGACAAAGGATTCATCTCCAAAATTTACAAGCAGCTCATGCAGCTCAATATCAAAAAAACAAACAACCCAGTCCAAAAATGGGCAGAAGACCTAAATAGACATTTCTCCAAAGAAGATATACAGATTGCCAACAAACACATGAAAGAATGCTCAACATCATTAATCATTAGAGAAATGCAAATCAAAACTACAATGAGATATTATCTCGCAGTGGTCAGAATGGCCATCATCAAAAAATCTAGAAACAATAAATGCTGGAGAGGGTGTGGAGAAAAGGGAACCCTCTTGCACTGTTGGTGAGAATGTAAATTGATACAGCCACTATGGAGAACAGTATGGAGGTTCCTTAAAAAAACTAAAAATAGAATTACCATACGACCCAGCAATCCCAGTACTGGGCATATACCCTGAGAAAACCATAATTCAAAAAGAGTCATGTACCAAAATGTTCACTGCAGCTCTATTTACAATAGCCAGGACATGGAAGCCACCTAAGTGTCCATGGACAGATGAATGGATAAAGAAGATGTGGCACATATATACAATGGAATGTTACTCAGCCATAAAAAGAAATGAAATTGAGTTATTTGTAGTTAGGTGGATGGACCTAGAGTCTGTCATACAGAGTGAAGTAAGTCAGAAAGAGAAAAACAAATACCATATGCTAACACATATATATGGAATCTAAGAATAAAAAAAAACAAAGTTCATGAAGAACCTAGGGGCAAGATGGAAATAAAGACACAGACCTACTAGAGAATGGACTTGAGGACACGGGGAGGGGGAAGGGTAAGCTGTGACAAGTGAGGGAGTGGCATGGACATATATACACTACCAAATGTAAAACAGATAGCTAGTGGGAAGCAGCCACATAGCACAGGGAGATCAGCTCGGTGCTTTGTGACCACCTAGAGGGGTGGGATAGGGAGGTTGGGAGGGAGGGAGGCACAAGAGGGAAGAGATATGGGAATATGTGTATATGGATAGCTGATTCACTTTGTTATAAAGCAGAAACTAACACACCATTGTAAAGCAATTATACTCCAATAAAGATGTTAAAAGAAAAAAAAAAACAAAAAAGGAGTCTACTTGTATTCACTTGGGAAGAAATTTCTTCCCAGAAGCTGAGCATTGATGACTGATTAAGCAATCCACTGGCTAGAACTGAGCTACCCCACCCAAAATTCAAACTAACTGATTTTTTTTAGCCAACTGATTTTTCAGACTTCCCCTATACAGTTTTATAGTGTATAAATAAATCCTCCACAACTATGAAGAATTTATTTTATATTTTTTACTTTATCACCCAAATAAAAACCAATATTTTTCTAAATACTTAAATGTTTTCAGTGTGGGAAACTGTATGTGTTGTTGATAATTTCCTAGCTAGTACATTCATAAATTGGAGATTATTAATAATTATATCACTATTCACAAAAGTCCATCAGGAAAAGTCAAGAGGAATTCTTAACCCTTTGATTGATAAGCCACTTTTTCCATCTTAAAAACAGCCATGGGCTTCCCTGGTGGCGCAGTGGTTGAGAATCCGCCTGCCAATGCAGGGGACACGGGTTCGAGCCCTGGTCTGGGAAGATCCCACATGCCGCGGAGCAACTAAGCCCGTGAGCCACAATTGCTGAGCCTGCGCATCTGGAGCCTGTGCTCCGCAACAAGAGAGGCTGCGATAGTGAGAGGCCCGCGCACCGCGATGAAGAGTGGCCCCCGCTTGCCGCAACTAGAGAAAGCCCTAGCACAGAAACGAAGACCCAACACAGCCAAAAATAAATAAATAAATAAATAAATAAATAAATAAATAAATAAATATTTAAAAAAAGAAAATGTCTTTAAAAAAAAAAAAAAAAAACAGCCATTTTTTGTTACATCTCAGGATGGTCTACTCCCCTAATTTATTCAACAAATTGGTAGGAAAACCAGAGCTAGAAATCTATATTCCCTTCACTTTATTCTATGTTCAATTCTAGATCATCCCCAATTGTTATGGAAACCCTAATTGTTTAATCCTTCACTATTCTGAATTTTCAGGCAACCACTTAAGTCCTCAGAATATAATGCTTACTTTTCTACTGAAGACCCGCAAAATGAGAAAGATATTTGAGCTGCCACCTGCCCCATGCGGACAGGCAGGTCAACCTAATGCTTGAGACCTTGACTGTGGAGTCAGCCTCAGCTCTTTGGACCTTCAGGAAACAGCTTGAACCCTCCGTGCTTCTGTTTCCTTGTCTGTAAAGTGTTGACAATCGCCGTATTGCTCATGGGGTTGTTGTGAAGCTTAAATAGAGTGATATGTGTAAAATACTCTATACAATGCATGGCAGAGTAAGCACTATATGAATCTTAGTCACTACTATTATTGTTGTTATTAGAATTTACCACAATTAAAATTAGCTCAAATCTAAAGGTGAATCTATCAGAGCCTCCTCCATGGTTAATACCAATGGAAGAGTCACTTGAAAAGATGTTTGTGTATCGTGATATAACTGCTTTCAATTCCCCAGCAATTAAGAATTCATCCATCAACCTGCACTTGATATCTCTATCAGTGCCCAGAACTCTGTATATAGGGGGCTTTCTTAAATCACACAGCCCAAATGCAAGAGGGAAAAAATACAGGAACCCAAAATACAGAGATAATAACACAAGACTGCATAGCTGCTAGATTATAAGATACCAACCACAAGATTTGTAGAAATTCTGAGAAAAATCAGTGTGGGCCAGAGAAGTCAGCTGACATTTCGGAAAAGATACACAATTTCTGTTGGTCCTTAAGCTCAAAGAAGTGCATTTCATGTGGAGAGACAATGTGATCAAAGGTAGAGAGGCAGGAACAAGAGTGGAGATGCATAGAAATTAAGCAACAAAGCAGAGAGATCTTAGAGGGTAAGTACAGATGAGTTTCTCCAAACGTAAGCTTAAAAAATGCTTGTTTATTTATTAAAATTGTACTTATATTTTTACTTTCAACTTTTATCTGTTTAATTAAATTACACTGCCTTTATCAGAAGCTTACATCTGTCAGAATTAAATATGAGTACATTTCTGCATGCCAATATTTATAATCAAGGCATACATTCTTACCACAGCTAAAAACTTTTCAGCCCCAAATTTTGAAAAGGACTCCAATTAATACAGGTGCCTCTTATTTTTCTATCCCATAAGTTTTGTGACATTATAAGTAACACTCAGCAAATGATACATGCCTTACATAATCTGAGTGGCTTACTACTATATTCTGAATATTTGTATCCCCGCAAAATTCGTATGTTGAAAGCTAACACCCAATGTGATGGTATTTGTAGGTGGGGCCTTTAGGAGTCCATTAGGTTATGAACGCAAAGTCCTCATGAATTATTCCCCTTATAAAAGAATCCCCAAAAAGTTCGCTTGTCCCTTTCACCTTGTTGTGAGGTTATAGCAAGAAGATGACCACCTATGAATCAGGAAGCAGGCTCTCACCAGACATCAAATCTGCCAGTGCCTTGATCTTGGACTTCCCAGTCACCAAAACTGTGAGAAGTAAATTTCTGTTGTTTATAAGCCACCTGTCTATGGTATTCTGTTATAGCAGCCCAAATGGACTAAGATACTCGCTATCATTTAATATAAACCAACTTTTCAAAGAAATATAATCACTAGATACTAAAGGCATAAATATACCTTCAATTTCATCTCTATATCCTTTTTCATTGAGCTGGGAAATTAAACCGCTCATAAATCAAAATACAAAGGGCTTATGTGCTTTGGTTTGCAATGAGCATCAAACTGGTTTGCAAATAATGCTGGATATTTGTCCACTTTTTGAAAACAGCTGCAATATATTTACAGAAAATATGCCAACTCATTCCATTCTTAGTTTTATATATATTTCCCTTCTAGAGGGCAAAAAACCATAACAAGTGTATCTTTTTACACTATACACTGTCCATAATAACTACAATAATTTGGGTACACGTTAAACTATGTAAGCAACCTTAGGTACTTCTACATATTTTATTATACACTGCTCTATTTTGCAAACATTTTATCAACTTCACTTAGTAGAAATGTTACAATAAAATGAAGCATCCATTTGGTTAATAATAAAGAAAAGATGAGGATACCGTTTCAGGAGCTAGAAAAATAGTAACAATTTCCAATTCCAAGAAAGAAATCTGTCTTCCTCAAGCGCTCTGTGCTCTGCCTGTCACTGATGTAGCATCTCATACTACAGTGTGGTATCCAGTTTTCTCATGTTTCACAAGCCACTCAACATCAAAAGCACTAGAGAGAAAGATGATACAAGTGAGCCGCCCAGGCAGCATTCTGAGACAGTCTATGGAACAGTTGTCCCTATGACACTACCCTGTAGGAATAGCTATACTATTCTGGGCAGCATTGTGCTTAATATATTACATTCAAAAGTTTAATTTGAGAGACCACTGATAAATTTTAAGTTACAGAACCAAAAAGACAAAAGGATAAACAAGGACCCCGTTGTTATTAACTCTGTGTCAAGGCATGTCATATATTATCTTAATCAATCATCACAATGACCTTATGACATAGGCATTATTATTATTCTCATTTTACACATGAGGAAATCAAAACATAGAGAAGTTAAGAGGCTTGCCTAAGATCACAAAACTAGGAAATGGTGTAGCCAAGATTCAAACTCAAGCACTCTGACTTAAGATGTTGTGATTTTTCTTCCACTGCCTTAACAACATGAAAATTTATTTCTCATCACACTACAAGTCCAACACAGGTCATGTGGCAAGGGTGGGAAATGGTTCTGCTCTTCATAACCACACAGAAAATTAGGCATACAGAAGGCATACAGAAGATAGATACATATTTCCTCACTCAGCAAGACAAGAAAAACGAATGTAACAAATCTCACACCAGCTCTTAAAACTTCTTCCAGGAAAAAACATAAGTCATTTCCTCTCCTATTTCATTGGTCATCACAAGTCAGGTGGCTATGCCAAACTTCAAAGAAGGTGAGAAATGCAATCTTATTATGTGCCAGGAAGGCAGAGAGCCAAACTATTTCAGAACAGAACTAGTGACAGCCATAAAGGAAGTCAATGAATGGGGTTTTCAAAGACAAAAGGAGTGTTAGAATTGGCAAGAAGGTGGAACTTCCAAGAACAACCTCAATATCTTTTAGTTATGTTGAAAGATCAGCATGGCAAATGGTATATGGGATAAATGCCCTAAAGGAAAAAAAATTGTGCTTCAGTAGAAAACTATGTATTGTCTAGAAAACACCCCTCTGAGTTATCTGATTTTGATTCTATGGATGTTATTTTACAACACTGTAAATTGTAGGTAACTGACTGCAATGCAAAATAATTTTTGTCTATAGACTTGCAAATTCTGTCTTGTCCAAAAGAGGTTAAAATGACTTGTCCTGCCCAGAGAATCATCTATTTCTCTAAGGAGCCCTGGTTCCTTTCATTAGAGAATGGTATTAGAGACCAAGATATGTACAAGAAATGTGCTTGTTGCTACTAGAATGTCATTGTTTCTAGGTACTCTCAGCTGTCAGAGCAAGGAGATATGTGTGTATACTAACCCATGTATATACACAAATCTATAAATATCTCTATATGTATCCATCTTTATCCATACTAAGCTAAACATGAGTTCATACTGATGTCTCCAACTCTAATCCATTACCACATGGATTATTCTAGCCTCTTGCCCTGGCTTATTTGTAAACTCTCACTCCAACAGTGGGAAAACTGGCTCCCACCATCTACCACTCACTTATTTAATTGTTCATTTCCAGCTCACATGTATAGCTGCATCAGAATTGTTTACTCATATCCCATGGAAAATTGAATAATATTTCATTGTATGGATATACCACAGTTTGTTTACCCATTCAGAATTGAAGGACATCTTGGTTGACTCCAGTTTTTGGTGATTGCTAATAAAGCTACCATACACATTCACATTTAAGTTTTTATGTGGTCATAAGTTTTCACGTCAATTTGGTAAATGCCCAGGAGTGCAACTGCTGGATTGTATGGTAAGATTACTTTTAGCTTTGTAAGAAACTGCCAGAAAGCTTCTCACCAACAATGAATGAGAGTTCCTATTGCTCCACATCCTTGCCAGCAATTAGTACTGTCAGGGTTTTTTTTTTTTTTTTTTTTTTTTTGGATTTTTGCCATTCTAAAAGATGTGCAGTGGTATCACATTGCTGTTTTAATTTGAAATTCCCTTATGACATAATTTTGAGCCTCCTTCATATGTTTATTTGTTATCTGTACATCTTCTTTAGTGAGGTGTCTGTCTAGTGATAACTCTTTATCATAAATTATTTTCCTGGGCACTGGGTATCAGAATCCATCCTTGATTTTCCCTTCACTCTAATTTTTGGGCAGCACATGGTATGCAATTTGAATTGGCTTTCTCTAAAAGCCTGCCCTGTTAACTATTACTACTACATCCTGTCCTCCAAGCTGCTGCAGCTGGTGATGATAAGACTACGAGGACAATGACCATGATGACCATGTTAATACGCTTTGAGTGCTAACTAGTGCCAGACACTCGGAGTGCATTGCAGGGATTATTTCATTTACCCTTCACAACCCTAAAAGTTAGGTACTATCGGCATCCCTGTTTCATAAATTGGGAAACTGAGACTTTGAGAACATTAAGAAACTTGCCCGTGTTTATAGCTAGTAAGCAACTGAACCACTATTTGAATCCAGGGAGGCTGAGTCCAAAGCCTGTGATTTTAACCACTATGGAATATTCATGCTGCCTAGAAACTAAAGGTTAGAAAGCTAAAAACAATTTATATTCTTTCTCAGTTTTAAAAAATACTTCATATGAGACACCAAATCAGTCATTTTGGGAAACTATGAAAAAAATCATCACTACCTGTGAAACAGGAATGGAACAACCACTCATCTCCACAAACAACTGATGAGTAGTCAAAATAATGAAACTTAATGCTGGAAATGTACTGCTACTGAGTAAGATACAGAAGAGGTAAGATACAGAGAGGCACAGTCTTTGCCTCAAGGATGTAATGCTTAGGACAAAGGAAGATTCCAACGTGTCCAAGTCATAGAAATTACATGACCACAAGCAGCACAGAACTGTGCCTATCAGATTCCTCAACTGTAGCAACTAAATCTGCTGTATTGTTTGATGCTACTTTAGCCATTTCTTCCATTGTCCTCTGAAAAATCTTCTGCTAATTCTAGAAATCACTGCGGCTAAGATACCTCAGGAAGTGTCACTGGCAAAATTTTGAATGACCCCTCAATGCCTCCCAGCATCCCCACCACCACGCCCCACCAGCCACATGAGTTGGAGCTTTAAGATGGAGGGGAAATCACTCCCTTATCAGAAACAAATGGGGTGTCAGTGCCTCATGGAAGTGAATGCTGCTGGGCTAGAAATCATCATTAGGACACCTGAAATCCTCGCTGAGGATTAGCCAGCCACGTCTGTGAAAGGAGCACGTGCTGTTAAGATGCTCTACCTTCCTCTGCTTAAGTCTCAGCACCACTCAACTGGGAACTTCATATCCTGCTGTCATCAAGACTTTTTTTCTTTTTAATCTCCTTCTAAAAAGTAAAATGTTAAGTTTGGGAAAAAACTTCCCTTTATCACAGAGTTCCTGGAAAGAATGTCTTCTATTCCATCTCTCTCTTTCACACTTGACACTTAAAATCCCTCCTAAATTCATTCCTCATTTAAATATGGGCAGGAAGTAAGATTTGGACCTCTTGGCTTTCTATAAAATGGGACTGTGTAATACAAATCCTGCTACTTTATTTTGCATGGTTGATGCTGCCATTACTTCTTCTAATGGATTATCTTTGAGATCAGCTTTAATCATGTGAATCATTATTGCTTTCAAACATTAAAAAAAGAAAGCAGATTATTTGAAGGTTAAACCCCTTCTGAGCTCCAAGTTTATTAATCACTTCAATCTCATTGGGAAGATGGGATTGTTCTTAACCTGAACTGCAAGCTAAGGAATGAGGCCAAAACAAGAATCCAGGATCTTTGGAACTCTAAATGGTATTTTGGCTCCTTGGGAAGAGTTCCATGTCCTTAACAATGTTTTAAACAGATGCTCCCTTATCCCACTCTTAATTCCAACAAGATGAGTCATGTTCCAGGTTACTTTAGGAGGAAACAAGTGTTGCTCAGCCACTGTGTTGCTCCCTTCCAGGCATTAGCTGGTCCGCTGTTTACTTGTAAGGAACGGTGCCTCCTGGAGTTAGGCAGCCATCGCCTTGTGTCGTGACCCCATCTATGCCAGTCATAGTGAGCTGAGAGCAAGAACTGTGTCCTTTCATCTCGGTATCCCCTGCACAGAGTAGGTACTCAATAAACATAGAGTTAACTGACTTACTATATCACCCTGAGACACACAGGGTTCTTATTTGATAAATCTGTTTAACAGTATCTCTTTCATGTGCTGAGGACACGTTTCAACCTAAAAATATAATACAAAGTAAATAGGACCTATACATTTGCACGAAAATATAAATCAGATATTCACTATTTTCTTTTTCTTTACATTCCACTTCACAGTGTCTGCAATTTACTCTCAAATGCTTCAACATTATGAATGTGTGAATTAATAAGTTAAGCTAAAGGGTTTCAGTTACCTTAATCAGGGACTCACCCTCCTGGGATAGTTAGCGAATATTTCATCAGAAAGGTCATACTTAGCTACCACTTATGTAGCACTATTTATCGTGCGAGGCACTCTTCAAGAGTATTAATATTATTCATGTAATCCTCACAACAACTTTATGATTTAAGTACTATACTTATCCCCTTTTGCAAATGAAAAGACTGAGTCAGCAAGAGTCTGTAACTTGCCGAAAGTCACACGGTTGATTGGTGACAGAGGTGGGATTCACACTCAAGCAGCTCTGAGCCAGAGTCTGCATCTTGCTGCACAAAGTTCAGAGATTAAGCTCTGATTAAACTCTACTTTACTGCAATACCATGGTATATAATCATTGGGATGCATACATCTCAGAGTTTACACATCCACTGAGTTGGGCCTTCTACCAAAATTATTTACAGTCTGTCCTGTGACAGATAATGATGGTCACCAAATTTTCTTCCTGTGCTCCTATATTTTCCAGCCTTTTTATTCTAGTTAGTACAGACGTCTTTATTAAACATTTTTGGTCAGAATTTTTCTTCCATTTGATATTATACAGGAATTTGAAGTCTCATATTATTTAACAACTATCTGATAATGTGGTATACAGTTCCTTTTATCAGGACCTCATCCTCCATATTGTTTAACAATCCTCTGTTGAGTGCATTCATTCAAATGATAAATATTTATTGAACAACTATTATGTAACAACCACTGGGTTCTGTGAAACAGAACAGATACGAAATTCTTTCTTTGAAGAGCTTACATTCTAGTGTGGGGGAACAGACAATAAACATAAAATATAAATAGTGTAATATAAAAGAAAGAAAGAAAGAAAGAAAGGAGGAAAGAAAGAAAGAAAGAAAGAAAGGAGGAAAGAAAGAAAGAAAGAAAGAAAGAAAAAGAAAGAAGGAAAGAAAGAAAGGCCATACTATCAGTGGCTACTACAAATGCTCCAAATCTCTTTATCTCTGATCATAACCAGAGGCTTTACTGATTAGCATAATGAATGTTAGAAATGAGTTTACTAAGTAGCATAATGAATGCTAGAAATGAGTTTTCATAGTTTTCAATGGCTTGTTAGGGGAAAAGGGCAAGTTAGGGACATGGGATTAAGAGATACAAACTACTATGTATAAAATAGATAAGCAACAAGGATATACTGTATAGCATGGGGAATTATAGTCACTATCTTTCAATAACTTTTAATGGAGTATAATCTGAATCACTATGCTGTAAGCCTGAAACTCATATAGTATTGTAAATCAACTATACTTCACTTTTTTAAAAAAGAAAAAAATATGGCTTATTATTTGGTACAATGGATGTTAAAAATGGACTGTCATTGGCAAAATTATTGATATTCAGGATACATGAATTGGTTAGAAAATATTACAGAGACACTTCCCACCCTAGCATGAAAAGGGCATAGGAAACTAGGAGACCCTTCGCCTCCACCCTCCAAGATGGCATTGAAGGCTATGCTAAACAATCCTGAGCCCAGCCATAGGTTTGGAGGATTCTGGGAAAGAGCTAACTGAATCCTGCCCCAAGAATATTGTCTTATCTTGAGGGAATCTGCCATGCCATATGTGGACAAAGCATTTCTTCCCTGACCACTTGCAGCTTCATTAAGTTTACAGAACAAGTTGTCTAATTAATGTTCATCTTAAAATATCTGAAACATGTCTGTGTGTGTGATGGAATTTGGTCAAATCTTAATGTCACTGTAACTTGGTAGGGGAGTGTAGTGAAGAAGCTAACCATTGCCCACCCTAACTACTGGTAGCTGTTCTCTATCACTAACAGTCCCATATAACACATTGGCTTAGGTCAGTTTGCAACACCCCTATAAACTGGTTGCTGTTTCTTGCTGCTTGTATTTTATTTGTGCTCATGCTAAGAAAGCTTTCACTATTAAGCAGGCTTTTCTACAGCTGAACATATTATTGACAAAGAACAGAATTAGCAACTTCATTAGGGTATGGGACTCTTAACTTGGCAAAGTGGCACTTGGGAGTACCACATATGATTAACACATACATGGAAACCTTCCAAGTCTTTTCACATAGGCATTTTTTTGCCTGGTAACTAAAAGCCACCTCTGCTTTCAGAAGGAAGGAGTGGGGAACACCCATGAAGTCACAACACAGGGAAAGCTATTTACTTCCTATCCTTTATGCTAAACGCAGTTTCTGCTTTGCTCCCATCATTTTACCTCTATGTATTTCAGCTTACATTGTTGAATTACAATTACACTGTTGAAGTCAATGGACCTTTTCCAAACCAAAATCTAAAGGTCTGGCAAAAAAAGAGAAAGATTTTAACATTCCTTGCCTAGTCAGAAAACCGAGTTAATGGTTCACAGTCAGCACCGGCTTCCTCAACCATGACTTTGTGTGATAGCTAAGGCAGTGAATAGCTTCAATAGTCCCTGCAGCAGTGTCCAAGGCACCCATTCAAACCTATTTTTAATGAGACCTAAAGGGTCTGGTATTAGGAAATAACCCTGGACATGTTACGATGTATGAAGTTGTAGCACCTCTCTCCATTTTCTTCAAAAGCATGACTTTCCAGAGATTGCTATGCATGCAAGGAATGCATTCCAGGGGGGCTTGGAATGCTTCTCTGTGTGTTCTGGCAGGGACTAAGGGGCAGCAGATACTGGAGCCTGGGACAAGAAGCACAGGCTATGTTACAGGTCATTGAGCAAATGGCCAATGTTTTACTGAACACCATTCTTGATCTGTTGTTCCAACCAACATTATATTCTAAAAGTGCTCAGGTACAAGACTCAGGATATATGCATTTCACACAAATTAAATAGGATGCTAGAGAAAGAAGAGAAGGAAAAGAGAGGAATGCTTAACAATATCAGGAATGCCCGAATTCTGCCTACCTAATGCTCATGATACCAGCAAGCAATGGATGATCTTCAAAAGGCAAATAAAATATACTCTGCCACGCAGTTCTAATTTGTATTAAATATTTATCATCTCTGAAGGAAACATGATTTTTTTCTATTCCTGAAGAAAATCTGATCTTTGCATATTCTCTCAAAGGTTTCTCTTTTCCAAATTAATAAACTTATTAAAGATGAGTAAATCGATATCACAAATATGTGCTCCCATTTGGGGCTTTTAAATAAAGTGCATTGTACCCAAAATATCAACTTTCTGGATTAGGATTCATTTTACAATGTGCGCAAACTTAATTTGTTTTAAATGAACACCATGTCCATTAATTTTACATCAAAGTGTAAAGCTTTCATTTCTGGATAGTCTTTATTGATTCCAGCTTCCCTCTTACAACTTTTCAGAGCAAAAACAAACACACAAAGTTATTGAACTTTGAAGTAAATACCAAATGTAACATGCATTACATTGAACACAAAGTTATTTACTTCTCTAGTAATTTACTGCAGGATATTTGAGTTGGGCAGAAGAGAATTAAGAAATTAACTCTTAATTAACCTGGAGTTCAAGTTGAAGAGACTTCAAGGGGGGTTTTCCAAGTTGCTGGGAAAAAAGAAATGTGGTTCAGTATCTGAGGCCTACCGGAACAAAGAGATGAAGACTCTGCTTCCAAGTAATTGCCATCAAGTGGAGAAGAGACAGACATGCAGTGAGAAACAAAATGAAATAAGTTATGGGGTAAGGTTACAAACAAAAACAAAAACAAAAAAAAACTGAAAGGGTAAGACAAGGAATAACTGTTTCTGAGGAGTGGTGGGGCAGAGGTATGGCCTGGGAAAAGCTTTTGGAGAAGGGAAGTGAGAAATGGAGCTAACTTTTGTTGGGCACCTACTAATTGATGCCTAAGTAGGACAAGATGGTCCACTTAAATCTTAAAATAGCCCTCTGAGGAAGATACGTTTTTACATAGGATGAAGCTGAGGATTACACAACATAAATGCTTGGCGTCTTTAATTAAAGATCGTGCAGCTAGGAAAGAACAGACAGAACGAGATAGAACCCATATGTGAATAGTTCCAAAGTTCATGCTCTTTTGACTAAAAACACTTGTTTTCCTGAGAAGATTTGCTAACCACTTTATATACATTAACCCGTCTAATCTCATTTAGTCCCCATCTAACACCCTGTGCAATAGACTTATTAACCCCGTTTTACCGATAAGAAAAACAAGTCCAGGGCTTCCCTGGTGGCACAGTGGTTGAGAATCCGCCTGCCAATGCAGGGGACACGGGTTCGAGCCCTGGTCTGGGAAGATCCCACATGCCGCGGAGCAACTGGGCCCGTGAGCCACAACGACTGAGCCTGCGCGTCTGGAGCCTGTGCTCCACAACAAGAGAGGCCACGACAGTGAGAGGCCCGCGCACCGCGATGAAGAGTGGCCCCCACTTGCCGCAACTAGAGAAAGCCCTCGCATAGAAACGAAGACCCAACACAGCCAAAAATAAATAATAAATAAAAAATTTAAAAAAAAAAGAAAAACAAGTCCAAAGAAGCAAATTAACTTGACCAAAGTTTCATACTGTGAGTGAAGACCAAGATTTAAACATGGTTCTGTCTCACTCTAACTTGAAGATGAGCTTGAAACCAGAATAGAACTGCAAGAGGTGGGGATTGAAAGAAAGGTACAAGTAGAGCTCCCTTCTGTACTGATGCCTGGAGGCCACAGTATGTGCAAAGCCAGAACTGAAGGTCTACTGGATTTTTCATTTTCCCAAAGAACATTTACTACATCATATGACCCTTATCAAAGGGCAGACAGTATAAACTTTACAAGCTGACTGCTACTAGCACAACTTTTCCCTAGAGAACTCCACTCTCCAAAATTCCAGGCCACCATCCAAAATTCCAAATATCCTCTCAGAGAGCAAACTCTGAGGTAAACAGATCCCAACCTCAGAGAGTAACTGAGGAGCCTCTGGCTATGAGTCAGGAGATTAGGCACTGCCTTGATTCATCTCTGCAAAAGCTGTCTATGGGGCTTCCCAGGGACGTGAGTAGGAAGTGGGTCAGGAAGGAATCAATAACAGCCACCCACAAATGTACATGTAAGCACTATAAAGGGAGTGACTGAGGATACCTTGGAAAGCTTCTCAGGACACAAAGCCAGTCCTCTATGTTGCAGCAAACCGTGGTTTTTCTGGGTATGAATTTTCAGTGCCCACTGCTGTTCCTTGGCAAAAAAGAACTCAGGAATGAACTTTTAATAGCATTCTCCCAAACCAGAATGGATGACAAAGGTTTTTCCAGCTATAAATGGAAACTTGTCCTGGCTAGGCCAAGTACCTGAAGGAGACTCTCCAGTTCTTCTCTGACGTATGAATGATGATCTAAACAACAAATTACAAGCTTAAAACAGTTGATGTACGAATGATGATCTAAACAACAAATACCAAGCTCAAAACAGTTTCCAAGGGAAGAAAAGAGAGATAAGTTAACTAAATGGGTGCATACCTTCTGAAATAGAAGCAATGGGAAATTGCTGCATTAATCTGTGAAGATTAAATCTTCCACCAAAGGAGTAGCAAAAGTCTCATGTTTGGCCTTTTTTTTTGTGACGATACTCTCCTATAACTTTACAGACTTTTAAATGATCACTATCTTCACTCTTGAAACAAAGAGGTCAAGTACTTTTCCACAATGAGATAAATTCTTAAGAAAATTATAAGTGATCTTTTATTTAACAAAGTGCAATGTACTTTACATAAATTTTCTATTTTTAAAGCTGATTTTTAAAAATATGACAGAGTATATAATGAAAGAAAAACATCTATTTCAGAGAATATCACCTCTTCTATACTGCAAACATATAGAGAGTTTTTTTTAAAAGAGTTACAATATTTAATGTCATTAGATGAAGATGTGAGCAGGAAGTGCTTATTCCCTTAATCAAGTTTAATCAACATATATGTTTTAGATAGCTTGGTAAGAAGATACCTTAGAAAGCATCGGTATTACAAACATGTTAAATGAGGAACTGGTAACCTTGATCCCAAGGAAGAAAATATTTGAGAATAAATTTCTTTTGAGGCATGGAAGAGAAAGTAGACTTGTTATGAATAGCTCCAAAGGCAGAGAAAGGATCACTGGATAGAACAAAACAGATTCAGGGTCAATATAAGGAAGAACTTTTGAACTATTTTAGCTGTTCCAAGATAGAATGGGTAATTCATTCTCAATTGCTAGAAATATTTAACCAAAAGTCAATAAGCATCTGGCAGGCATTCTTTAATATATCTAGCAATAAAGAATAAATTCCTATTCCTATTTTGGCCAGCTCTAATATCTGAGATGTTCTTTCTTATCTCCAAATGGATGTCCCATGGGTTGCTCAAATTCTCAGTCCAAAACTGAATCATAGTTTCTCTCCTAAGCATCATGCCTATTTTTGCTATCTCAGTAAATGGAACCATCATCCCATCCACTGAACAAGTCCAAAACCTAGGCAACATCTTATATGCATCCCTCTAGGGAGGTGTAGTTGGGATAGAAATTTGAAAAATATTTTGAGACATTTGAGAGAGATATTGGAACATGGTGCCAACCTTCATGGCAAAACCCCAATTCTTTTCATCCCAGATATGGTCAGAGAATATAACCTACCAACCAGTCACAATCAGTCACAGAGGGGACCAGGTGGGGCATGTAGATGGATCAGCTCAAACTTTTTATTATCCCTGGGGAACAACCTACAGTGAGCGAGGTGAATTATCTACAGAAGTATGAAAAAAACTGGAGCATTTTTGTAAGTAGATCTCAAAGTGTTTTTCATACAGAGTCACCAAAAGCATGCCCTAAAAATTATATTCTAAAAAAGTTTTGGGTACCTAGAAAGTAAGGAAATGTATTTGTCTAAAAGATAGTCATATCTAATATTCACATATCTAATATTCATGAATATTAGCATTATTTATGTTTTTGATTGTTGACCAAATATTATTCCTGAGATTGATTTTTTTGTTTATTATATGCCACAAACAAAATTTTTCTTTAAAAAATTTTCTCCAATTAATAGAATTTGGAAAGGTATGGTACTATCATATGCATTTAGTTCAAAGATAAAATCACAGTCAGACTAATAGAACTTGCCATTCCTAGAAATGGCCCCAATTTACCACAGCAATTTCCTCAAGAAGGGGGGTGGAAGTAGAAAGCCACTAACCTCCTACACTTGTCTGTCAGCTCATGACGTTCCCTGCTCTGGCATGAGAAACCCAAGAATAGGCATGAGGTGAATTAAAAGTCAGATACTGTAGGCACTCTACTCTGGCTTCCTGGACCTTCTCAGCATATTGCCAAGAATAAGCAAAAGAGAAATCTGCACTCTTCACTAAGCAAAATTTGGCTATCTTCTTCTAAACGTTCTAATACTACTAGAGAAATGAAATAAAAGCATGTAAGAATAACTTTTTAAACCCTACAAAAAGAATAGAAATACATGGGGTGAAATCATGAAGAAAAAGGAATAAAGAGCCCAAAGAAAAAAAAGAAGGGATTGGAGAGGGGCACAAACAGAACTTCAAAGGAAATGATAATGTGCTCTTTCTTTTTTTTTTTTTTTTTTTTTTTTTTTTTTTAAAGGATTTTCTTATTTATTTATTTATTTATTTATTTATTTTTGGCTGTGTTGGGTCTTCGGTTCGTGCGAGGGCTTTCTCCAGTTGCGGCAAGCGGGGGCCACTCTTCATCGCGGTGCGGGGGCCGCTCTTCATCGCGGTGCGCGGGCCTTTCTCTATCGCGGCCCCTCCCGTCGCGGGGCACAGGCTCCAGACGCGCAGGCTCAGCAATTGTGGCTCACGGGCCCAGCTGCTCCGTGGCATGTGGGATCTTCCCAGACCAGGGCTCGAACCCGTGTCCCCTGCATTAGCAGGCAGATTCTCAACCACTGCGCCACCAGGGAAGCCCCAATGTGCTCTTTCTTAAACTGACTTTATGATGGTTACATGGAAATTCAATTCTTTGTTATTTTTATACCTTCAACATACCTAATGAATGTTCTTTTGTAATTATTTAGTAATTAAAACTTATTAAACTTTTTAATGGAGTAGAAAGGAAGATATCTAGATTTCTGTCCCAAGACTGCCATTGTATAACCTTTAGCCAGACACTTTTCTGGGATTTAGTAAAATACAGACATTGGACTAGAGCAAAGGTCACCAAACTATGGCTCACCGCCTGTTTTTACAAAGATTTATTGAAACATAACCAAGTCCATTCATTTGCATATTGTCTGTGGTTCCTTGTGCATTAAAATAGTAGCTAGCCTTAAATATCTACAATAAAGACCACATGACCTGTAAACCCTAAAATATTTGCTATCTGGTCATTTGAGGAAAGACACCCAACCCTGAGCTAGAGAACTGCTACAACTTCTCCTAACTAATAAAGACTGAAATGAAGAAAAAAAAAATCATATTGAAACATGCTAACATCAGTTGGCCCACTAATGGACCAAAATTTCTTTCTGGTACTTTCCATAAATGTTTGTTTAGGTTAACCACCCTACAGCCTATAAAATCTCATGAACCATGTCAACAGATTTTAGAAATGAATTTTGTGCAAAGTGTAGCTTCTTCTTACATCAACAGTAACACAAGTGCAGAATCATCAATTTCCTGCCCTGGATGCTAAAATCTGCCTGTGAAACTAAATCTTGTAACTGAAATCCAGGTTGAGAACTCTCAGAACCTAAAACACCCTCTTGTGAAGGATCCCAACTCACTTAGAATCAGAGAGGTTTATTCCTAGGACTTGATCTGCTGTTTCTCCATATGCTGACACAAGGATTATCTCAAGATTTTCAGTCTCTTAACACACATATGTGTGCACATGGAAAAGCCTGGCATTTGCCATTTTTAAATGCCAAGGGTGGTAAATCCATCCTTCTCTTCATCCCAGTAAGTTAATTTTTATATCTGTGCAAACAATCCTTCAGCCCACAAAACTATTGGGGAGCTGCCTCTGCCAGAGATTTTTAAAAATAGGGCTATACTGTCTACCGAAACTTCTCCTCTATGACCTTAACTTCTTGTTCTCCTCTAAGCTCATGTGATGCCCATGATGCAATGCTGCATTCACACTTGAGACATAGCTGCCTACCCCAAATTTGCAAATGCTGCCTGAAATCCAACAATTACTGATGTTGCCACCCGATCCTTGGATGATCAAGTGGTATGAATGACCAGAAACCATTTCGAATGTCTAACTTCAAATTATGAAAAACCCATGAAATTAACTGAAAATAAGACATTGTTTGGAACTATCCATTTCAGGGTCTATAGATCCACAAGAGCAGCAGACCCAGAGTTCTCTTTCTTGGTTGTACCAGGATAGCTGGACACCAGGCCCACAAAAACAGTGTGGCAGTAAAGAAAAGGGACTACTCAGTCTCCTCGGCCACAGCCAGGATGCTATCCTTGCTTTAACACATAGATAGTGCTTCTGTTGTGGTATTTTAGTTGAAAGCAATAAATCTTTTTTTTCCCTCTAAGAAGACATGTTTATAAGGGTTCATCTGATTTCTTTTATAGCCTGAATTATCCTGTTCACAGATCAAAGTTACTTATTTGATGAGAAATGCTTAACTTAGAAAATTATTTTTGGTATATAGGTCTTTGGGGAATTTTGACTTTTACCAAGAAAGAACACTTGGAGTTGAAATCACAGGATGTGGATTCTAGTTTCCTGTATCAAACTGTCACCTTGGACAAGGCCATAACCTTTCAAGACCTCGATCTCTGAAGCAAAATTCTAGAATAAGTGGATCTGAAGGTAACTTCTATCCCCTTCCTTCTCAGGAGATTACCTTGCCCCCTAATCTAATGAGTATGAAGCTATGAAACTATCTCCTTTACCCCTACACCTCAAATTACTCTGAATATTAACTCCATAGGTCTTTGTTTCTCTCTCTAAATTGGAAGTATTCTTCCTTCTTATCACAGGTAAATTTTCCACCCTAGCTCTCGACTTCATTCCCTTCTGCTTCTTCTGGAACATTGTTGTTGTTTTAACATGACCCATAATTTTCCACCTCCATGCCTCTGCTCATATGGACTGCCATTCCATCCACCAGAAAATCTTATTCAAGATCCACCACAAACACCACTTCCTACCTCTTGCCTTTTCTGAATCTTGACTAGCCACAATGCCTTTGTCTGGTGCACCTCATCAGCTTTTATTTTATTCATTTATTATGGTGCTCACCTGTATTGCAATGATTGTACACTTGCCCTATCCTTTCTGCTAGATTATAAACTACTTATTTCTTACTCAACTTTGTATACTTTATAATGTCTCACACATAATAAGTATTCAATCTGTACTGAGTAATGATGAATAAAATAGATTGAAAGTCTCCTCATATACTGATTCCAAATTCTGATTAGTAAAATCTTAACTTCTATTGTCTGTAGTCCCTACCACGAAAGGGGTACACTTTAGAAAAACCTATCTTTATTATTGAGCAAATTACCTACTAGTCAGATTCAATCCCAAAAGACATCACTTCTCAATGTATATGTACCTAATCCACTTTTCTGTTTGTCTAATTTAGAGACTTTTTTTGAAAATCCAAGGTTGTAAAGTTGAGTAACAGACAGGTTGACAACAAAGGGTTTTAAAAAAAAAAAAAAAAGGACTGTTTACAATCTTTGGAGAAAAATCACAGTAGGTGTGGAAACTTTGGGGGTGGGGACAGCATACCCACTTCAACCAACCTTCTCTTGCACCTTCAAGCAAGAGAAAAGCCCTTAGGTTTTCCTGGTTATTGGAAATAAAGTTTTTTCCTGATTTGAAAAAAAGTTATCTATGGCAAACCTTTCACTTTGCAAGCAACCAATAAATAATAATTGAATAGAAAATAAAAACACTAGTAAAAGAACAGAAGACAAAGAGATAATAATAAAAACTGAGAGGAAATGCCAATCACTCAATTTATCTTGCCCAGATTCTTCAGAGATTTTGTACCAAGGTCCAAGGACTGTTCTTTCACACACTCATGGAAGCCACAGCATCTTTTGCACTCAAATATTTCTGAATATTTAGACTCTTGGACAGTGCATTCAAACGAATAACATTAAATTGCCTGCCTCAGTCTTTTTTCTTATTCTTTTCTTAATTTCCCCAACTAAGATTTATTTTATTTCCTCCAAGTGTCCATTCCACTTATTGTTAATCATTACTTGCCTTACTCCTCTTATAAAAGCAATCATGATCTTTAGCTCCATTTCACCTAAACTTGGAATTTAATTTGTACTACTTAATACATCCTAAAACATTTCTTCTGCAAAGTCAGTAAACTCTTCTGCATTGATTTAGTCACTTAGTGAATATTTATTGACCACTTACTATATGCCATTCACTATTCTAGATGCTGGGAATATAGCCATGATCAAGCCACACAAATTCCTGCTCTCAAGAACGAATTTAAATTTTAGTGGGAGGGACAGATAACAGACACATGTACATCAGGAAGTATTAAGTACTATAAAGAAAAGTGAAGCAGTAAATGACTAGAAAGTGCTAGGGGGAGAGCATTATTTTCAGTAGCATGGTGAAGGGTGAAGTGGGGGAACAAACCCTACAAAAATCTAGAAGAACATTCCTGGGAGAAAAATACCTAACTGCCAAGGCCCTGAAGCAGGAGCCTGCTTGATCTGGTCAATGAATAACAGTGGATAATTAGAAAACTCTACAGCTCATCAGATTACACCAGCTGAAGACTTCATTTAATTAAGGTTCATAAACTTTCTACTATATTTTTAAATTACTTTCTCAGTAGAAATGGCCCTGTAAAATGCAAAACCATCTAAACTATACTGTCCCCTTGAATTAATTATTGCTGATAACCATAGGTATTCACATAGTTCCAGACGGACAAAACTTGGCTCTAAAGCATCCTAGATGTGACATATGACTTTGTGTGGTAGTAATTCAGTTCCACCAAAGTCACCAGTTTACAATCTCTGAGAAGAGTAGGGGAAGAAAAACAAATGGATCAGGAACAGAAACCTAAAGAATAAAGGGCAGGTGAAGAAATCAGGTCAATCGTCAGAGGGAAAAGTCAGAAAGTTAGGAAGAGAATCAAAAGAAAGTATAGGATTAGAGCATTCAAGGAAAGAGAGAGTTTAAAGAAGGGAATAATTAACAGTTTCAAATTTTACAAAGCATCAAATAAGAGCAGGACCAAAGAATTCTTTAGATTTGGCAAAAAGGTCACTGGAGATCTTTGCCAAATCAATTTACCAAAATAGCAGTAACAAAAATTTGATTTTAATGGAGACTCTGTTTTGCTCAACCCTCTATTCCCAGGGCCTAGAAAACAGTACCTGATCTGTCCACTGGACACTCAATAAATATTGAAGGGCAAATAGGAATATGACAAAAAGGAGACAGAAACATGCAGTGTTATTTTGGTCAAAGAGAAAGTATGTTGGTGTGGTGATGACAATAACAAAACTAGTAATATTTTGTGAGTCCTTAAGATATGGCAGGCACTGTGCTAACTGCTCTGCAGTGCAATATGCAGTGTGCACAAATTTATGGAGTAAGTACTATCGTTATCCTTATGTTACAGTTGAGGAAACAGAGGCTGAGAGAGGTGAATGTAACCAATTTATAAGTGCCAGAACTTAGATTTGAACGCAGGATGTTTGAGTCAAAGATGAAGGAAACAAAGAAACACACACATACACACAAACAATCTCATTTTTTAAATTTATTTATTTATTTGGCTGCGTTGGGTCTTTGTTGCTGTGTGCGGGCTTTCTCTAGTTGAGGCGAGCGGGGGCTACTCTTCATTGAGGTGCGCTTCTCTTGTTGCAGAGCATGGGCTCTAGGCGCCCAGGCTTCAGTAGCTGTGGCGCATAGGCTCAGTAGTTGTGGTGCATGGGCTTAGTTGCTCCGCAGCATGTGGGATCTTCCCAGACCAGGGATCTAACCCGTGTCCCCTGCATTGGCAGGTGGATTCTTAACCACTGCGCCACCAGGGAAGTCCCACAATCTCATTTCAATAAATTATAGGTTTTATGAGAAATGTTCCATCAGGAACATGAAACAGGAAAGGAGCACAAATTTAGGGATGAAGAGGTACTTCTCAGATGGAAGAAGGGCCAAGCATGAGTGTTCTCGGAGTGATGCCAAGATCAGCCTCTCTGTACATTTTATAAATGGACTAGAAGAGACTGAGTAATCTGATGTTTCAAATTTTGCAAATGACACATTGAGCATCTCTAGGGTGTGAAATGCCAACCTGACAAAAATAAAACAAAGTATACTTAGAGAGTGACGAGCTCTAAGTTCATAGGACCCAAGAGTGGGATCTGGCAACTCCATGAAGCAGGTAGGTGTCTCTCCAATTTCATTTTGGTACTGCTTCCCTGTTGAGCGTGTCTCACTGTCCCCCGATCTACTGAGGCCCTGGGATGTGGTAATCTATCCCAGGGCAAAGCTAAGGCCCCCAAGGACCCATCAAGCCAGCCAAGGACTAAAATTCAACCTGATCAAAGGCTTGGGGTTCAGGATAGGCTGTCAAGCCCTGTGGACTAGTAAGAGCCCAACCAGGCCTAGTCCTCAAGGAGCAGATGCCAGAACACTGTGCTAGGCTCCACCTCCTCAAAGTGGACATAAGCCTCTCCAGCCAATGTGCCTGGTTACTCTACATGGAGCTGGTGAGCCTGCTGGGCTCATTACTACGACACATGGCACAAACTGAAATACCAACATGTTTAACAGCTTCTTAACCTAAATGGGATTTAAGGTAAACTAGAGCCACTTCTAAAATGACAAAGAAGATTGGTTTCAGCCATCAAATGCTTCTTGAAGCAATATTGTATATGCAGTACTAGATCTGAATAGATCACAGGCCTGAAGTGTATGAAACTTTTCATATAACATATTTAGCAGCTAGCAGACCTCAGAGTAACAAATGTGTCTCTTAATACTTCTCAATTTATAATGCACATTCACCTGACATCCAGAAACCAACAATCCTTATGTTTTGGGTCACTATAGTGATTAGAGTATCTTTAAAAAATGTTCAGTAACAAACATCTCTGTTGAATTTAAGCCAAAATTAGTAATAATTTTGTTTGTTTTCATCTCATTTAATCCATATTTTTAAAAAATGCAAGGGATAAGTACTCTTATTATCCTGATTTTACAGATAAGGAAACTGAAATTTGGAGAAGCTATGTGACTTAGCCAAGGCCACATGGCTATTAGTTGGTGGAGCAGGTACTCAAACCTTTGGGCAGTTTGATTCCAGAACCACAATCTGAACCAAAAACACTCTATATTGCATCCATTCTCTTCTACAAAAATAAAACTTCATTATTATATATGTCCTTATACATTAATCTGCAAACCGACCAACGTCAAATCAAATCCTCTAATCTAGCACAAGTAGATACTACATATAACAGATTAACCAAAACAAAAAACAAAAAAAGGGTCACTGTCTCATCCCCAAAATTATCATTATGAAAATGTTCATCTATACTTTGTAGCTTAATCAGAAAATACTAAAAGCAATACTGTATATAGTTTTCCAAATGAAAATGGCATGTGTGCCTTAAATACCAAATCTTAAATTTAGGGATTTTTATCCTCTTTCCATCGGCTCTCAAATACAGGGAGTGGTTTCAGGACCGAAGAGCACTATTGGAGAGTCACCAGAGATCATGTGCCACAGTTCTCCCAGATAATATTTCCATGTACAACAAGATCAACTACTCTGCAGAGACGAAAATTCCATCTAGGAAAAAAACACCAATGAAAGGAAAACAAACTCAAAGCTGTTCTAACATTTTCACTAAATTATACGTAAACAAAGACCACCAAACATTAAGCAGCAAAAGCGGTGGCTTGTAGAAAATGAGCTTGGAAGTAGTCAGATGTGTGAAAATCATGTGGATGTGCAATTTAATATGCCTGATGTTAAACGCCCTTCACACATTTTACACTTCTACTACATACAAAAGCCATTTCATACTGTTTAATATTGGTATAGTCTTTACCTTTTAGAGTCACATACTGAAATATTTGTGGATGAAATGATATGATTTGCTTCAGAACAATCCATGTTGGGAAAAGAAGGCGGTGGAAGGAGGAGCAGAGGAGACAGAACAGGCCATGAGCTGTGAATTGTTGAAGCTGTGGGATAGATACAGGAGGACTCGCTATATGGTTCTCCTTATGTTTTATTTATACTATTCTACTTATTTAAATCTGACACATCCCACAATGAAAGTTTTTTTAATCTGTTGAAGAGTTTTTAAAGTATTTTTACACTGTGTTTATTTTGGTATATATTTGTACGCCGAATAAAATAATCTCTGAGAACAATTTAAAATTCAGAGTGTGAGCAGAATACAGATGCCTCCACTAAATCGTGTACAGTTTATAATCTACCTCACTGAGTTCAGTGAAAGCCTGGGACAACTAGGTCAAAGTCATAGGTTCCATTTTTTTTTAAGACCTAGTTTGATTTCTTCTGTTCCTCAGCTTTATAATTCTGACGTCAGCTAGCCATCTCAAAAATGTATTTTTTCCTGTAAAACAAAGGGTTCTATACAATCCTTGAATGAGAACAGCAATTACCAATAAAAGACTTCATTACATGCGACAGTATCACCAAAAGATGATCATCTCAGTAGGAATTGCAGGGTATAGTTCCAATATGCTTTTAAACCACCATGCCTTAGAACTTCCACTGATGTTTTTCATTCTCCTTCAAGTCTTCTCATTCAAAGCCCATATTTCACACGTTAATTTTGGTTCTCCTGATCATTCTATGGCACCAAACTGCAAAGTTCCCAACGTTTCTTCTATTAAATACAAATGGCATTTGTGTGGTGAGATCCAACTTATTACTGAAGTGCTTCTTGGTTGTCGACCAAATTTGGGCAAAAAAAAAAAAATGTGTTCAAGGTATGCTGCTTAAAGTAAACCTAATGAAATTTGCTCATTGAAACTAGCAAACCAAAAGGATGGTAGCATTTAATTTTATTTTACAACCTGCTTTATAAATATCACAATACTATCTGTATCAGAAAGTAGCCCTTATTGACTTCATTAAGAATTACATGAATTTCCATATATGAAAATTTGGTTACATGTATATGAAAAATATACAACAAAAAGAAAAATTAAAATGATCTTTGATTTACCCATGTTCTTATTTTAGCTTCACACATCGAAATTAGAGTTTTCCTTTCAAAATGGCCTTATGATGGCACTTTTTATACTTTCTCTGAATCAAGATAGCTTACTGGGGTGGGATGAAGAGGAAAGGAGGGTAGAGAAAGATAGCAGGGGATTTCACATTGAGGGAACACTTTTAACCTGAGTAGAGATATCCTTTCTCCAAAGTGATAATGATAATTTAATTGGGTACTTGCCTTTCTTTCATTACACAGGATTGCTGTGTATTTAATCAGAAGGGAAGTCCACTGGGCCAAAATTTCTAAATTACTTCCCCTTTCCCACTGACATTGTTTTATCTGCAACAAAAACTGAAGTTTTTTATCAAGGGAAATAGATAAACTGCTTCCAAGTTCAACAAGCCAGGGTACTGTAGGGGAAGCAAGGAACTACAGAGAGAAAAAGGAGCTAAAAACACAACAAGTACCTTCTCTAACCCCAGCTCTGTGGTGCTGCCAGTCACATGGGTCACATCATGAATCCTCATAGGAAAAACAAGGAGATTGTGGTTCAGGAGGTGACCCAGGACTATAACACAAGTGCGTCTGACTCCAAAACTTCTCTTCCTACACCACTAAACTGGGAAAAGGAACATGTGTCATCATTTTGCTATAATTTAAACAAGTAGCTTCATGAACAGGCCTGTGCTTGTCCACAGAAACACTCAGCTCTAGGCAAACACACAACCCAAGTCCTGCTGATCCTAGACAACCATTCTTAGAGACAGCAAACACATTTTAATTCCTACTCATTCCTAATTTATAAGCATGCAGAAAATGAATGTTTACAAAGGATGATAAAGTAATTGTGTAACTATCTCACGAATAATCTCATGAAATACATATGCTGGTAAAGAACTACTAAGCAAAAAACAAACAACCCAACCTCCCATAACACCCCCCCTTGTTATTACACCAAAATAAGTGATATGGAAGTTATTCAAATTTGACTTTCTTAGGAGGTGATCAGGAAAAAGCTGCCTAGCACTCAGAACAAATAATCACAAATTTCACACAGTGGCAAGAATGTACAGGGATGTTCAACTGGTGTTTATCCAATGCTGTTTGCTCCATATGGAATTACAGTAAGACTGTGACAGACACCGTAGGCTGGCTTACTCAACACCCATTGCCAACCACCTTTCTCCCTTGCCTTCCTCTACTTTTAAGGCTGATGAAGCTAGTATTGACTTTCCTGCCTCTTTTATAAGGTGTGGGAAGGGGACAGGAGATTCAAGTCTCTGGCCAATATGACGAATAGAAGTCAGCTGGTGAAATTTCTGGGCAGCTTTTGATTTTCCTGATAAGAGGAACAGATAAAGTTGCACCCCCCCTACTGCACACACACTCCATCCCTTTCTGCCCAAACCTGGGGCAGCCATCTTGCAACTATGAAGAGGCAAACATGAAGACAAAAGTCAGTGAGTACAAGAACGGCAGAGCAAAATGTCAGAAAGAGTCTGGGTCACTGAGCAGCAAAACCAGCACCAGAAACTGCTAGCTCCAAGTTTCTAATTATATGAAAACACTGGACACCTATTTGTTTAAGCCACTTTAAGTCAAGCCTTCTATTGCTTAAAGTTAAACCTTTCCCTAACAGATAAAACAATGTCAGTGGTAAGTACCCAGTTAAAGTCTAACTAACTTAAAGCATTCAAGCCCCTAACTCACTTTGAGTTTGAGTTTTGCATGCTGAGATGGATAATACACTGGACTCTAAACCAGGTATTGACGATGACTGCTTTTGACCTTAGGCAAATCATTTCACCTCTCTGAGCCTCAGTCTTCTCACATTTCTAAAACAGGGATGATGATGTCTGGCCTGCCTACATCACATGATTGTTATGAGGTCAATTGAAAGGCCTGACTCTGAATAAACCCTAAAGTGCATCATGAATGTAAAAGTTGTATGCTCCCTGTACAGTATACCTTTAGTTGCCACCTCTCCCACTCCCAAATCCTACAGCAAATATACTATGGCACTGAGTTTACTGAAGAACACTAAAAAGATATAACTTAATGGGTTTTTTAATTGTTCTTCCCTATAGGATATTTATGCTACCTGTCTAGCCAACACAGAATCTATACACCAAAGGGGTTCAAATCTAATGGAGACACAGGTTAAGTGTAGTCAAGGCAAACAAAAGAGGTACTTTAAAGTTACAGATATTCTAAATCCTACTTTTTAATTCATTGGTTGGTTGGTCATACTTGATTAAGAAATTTGATTGAAGAATGACTATACCGAAGATGGCGTACTAAAAGGACGTGGAATTCGCGTCTCCTCACAACTAGGGCACCTACCAGGCACTGGTGGGGGACCACGGACACCTAAGGGGACGGGAGGAACCCCCAGCAAGTGGTAGGACATGGGGCGTGGGGGGGGAGTGAAGGGGGAGGAGAAGTGGAGGCAGGACAGGTCTGTCGCCCCTGAGGGGCGGCTGGGGGAGGGGAAGGAATCCCACGCCCAAAGGGGGAAATTGGGGAACCATTGGGAGGGCAGAGGATCAAAAGGGAACATGGCCAGGTTTCTCCTGCCCATTTGGGCCCCCAGGAACCTGCTGAGATCCCGGGCCTGACCCTCTGCCCACCTAAGCCCCCTCCAGCTGTGCAGGTCCCGAGGGAGTGGGAGGGAGGGAAGGGGGAGCAAAAGTAAAGGCCAGATCTCTGGCACTGGCACCCCTGAGGGGTGGCTGGGAGAGAGGAGGAGTTCCTACACCCAGCGGGACCACCCATGGTTAGGGGTCCAGCGGGGATGGGGGAGACCCTGGAGGAGACGGTGGGGGGGGGTTTCAGAGGAACGGAAAGGAACAGGGCCAGTGCTTTCCCTGTTGGGCTCCTAGGCCTAATCCTCTGCCCTAGGAGCTTCCCTCCTGCCATGCAGAACCCAAACCCCACCCCTACACCCCCACCCAGGGCCCTACCTCTACACTCAGAGACCCCCTCCAATGAGCTGGGCCTAAACCCCATCCACACACCCTCACTCAGAGCCCGACCTCCAAACTCTGGAAATCCACACTCCAGAGGCCCTCCTTTGGATGTGCTGCCTCTCCCCTTCCACACAGGTCATAAGCAGAGGCTCTGCCCCATGCTTGAACATCAACCCACCTAGGCCCCGCTCCAGACTCAAATGTCAGCCCCCACCTGCCTAGGTCCCGCCCCATCCTAAACCCCGCCCCTGCCTAAGTACCACCCCTGCCTAAACTCCACCCCCATAGCCAAGGCTTTTTTTTTTTTTTTCCTCTTTTAGATTGGTGTTCTGTTTTACCTTGTTGATTCATTGTTGTTGATCCTTTTATATTTTTATTTTTCCTAATAAATCTTTTATTTTTCTAATTTTACTTTATTCTTTATACGTTGTTATTGTTCTCTCCTTCTGGCTTGTTCTCCCCCTTAAAACAATTAAAAATAGTTGTTTATTTTAATTACAATTATTTAATTACAATATTTTAATTACAATTATTTTAATAAAATACAACAATTTTACCTTCTTGCAGTTGTTTCAATTATAGTTTTATTTTTCCTAATATATTTTTTATCTAATTTTAATTTGTTTTTTATTCTTTGATATTGTACTGCTCCTTTTTTCTCTCTTTCTTCCTTTTTCTTTTTTTCCACACCACAAAGCTTGCAGGATCTTGGTTCCCAGGCCGGAGGTCAGGCACGAGCCCCTGTAGTGGGGGCTCCAAGTACAAACCGCTGGACCAGCAGAGAACCTCAGACCCCAGTGAATATCAATCAGAGTAAGGCCTCCCGGAGGTCCTCATCTCATCACCAAGACCCAGCTCTATCCAACTGCCTACAAACTCCAGTGCTGGACATCTCAGGCCAAACAACCAGTAAGACAGGAATATAGCACCAACCATCAAAAAAAAAAAAAAAAAAAAGGAAACGACAAAAAAATATTTTACAGATGAAGGAGCAGGGTAAAAACCTAAAAGACCAAATAGATGATGATGAAATAGGCAACCAACCTCAAAAAGAATTCAGAGTAATGATACTAAAGATGATCCACAATCTCAGAAACAGAATGGAGAAAATACAAGAAACATTTACCAAGGATCTAGAAGAATTAAAGAGCAAACAAACAGTGATGTACAACACAATTACTGAAATTAAAAATACTCTAGAAGGAATCAATAACAGAATAACTGAGGCAGAATAACGGATAAGTGAGCTGGAAGATAAAATGGTGGAGATAACGACCAGGGAGCAGAATAAAGAAAAAAGAATGAAAAGAATTGAGGACAGGGCTTCCCTGGTGGCGCAGTGGTTGAGAATCTGCCTGCCAATGCAGGGCACATGGGTTCAAGCCCTGGTTTGGGAAGATCCCACATGCCGTGGAGCAACTAGACCCGTGCGCCACAACTACTGAGCCTGCGCGTCTGGAGCCTGTGCTCCGCAACAAGAGAGGCCACGATAGTGAGAGGCCCGCGCACCGCGATGAAGAGTGGTCCCCACTTGCCGCAACTAGAGAAAGCCCTCACACAGAAACAAAGACCCAACAGAGCCAAAAATAAATAAATAAATAAATAAAATTAAAAAAAAAAAAAAAGAATTGAGGACAGTCTCAGAGACCTATGGGACAACATTAAACGCACCAATATTCAAATTATAGAGGTACCAGAAAAAGAAGAGAAAAAGAAAGGGTCTGAAGAAATATTAGAAGTGATTATAGTCAAAAACTTCCCTAACATGGGAAAGGAAATAGTCAATCAAGTCCAGGAAGCACAGAGAGTACCATACAGGATAAACCCAAAGAGAAACACACCGATACACATATTAATCAAACTATCAAAAATTAACTACAAAGAAAAAATATTAAAAGCAGCAAGGGAAAAGCAACAAATAACATACAAGGGAATCACCATAAGGTTAACAGATGATTTTTCAGCAGAAAATCAGCAAGCCAGAAGGGAGTGGCAGGACATATTTAAAGTGATGAAAGGGAAAAACCTATAACCAAGATTACTCTACCCTGCAAGGATCTCATTCAGATTCAACGGAGAAATTAAAACCTTTACAGACAAGCAAAAGTTAAGAGAATTCAGCACCACCAAACCAGCTCTACAACAAATGCTAAAGGAACTTCTCTAGGCAGGAAACAAAAGAGAAGGAAAGACCTACAATAACAAACCCCAAACAATTAAGAAAATGGTAATAGGAACATACATATTGATAATTACCTTAAATGTAAATGGATTAAATGCTCCAATCAAAAGACATAGACTGGCTGAATGGATACAAAAACAAGACCTGTATATATGCTGTCTACAGAGACCCACTTCAGACCTAGGGACACTTACAGACTGAAAGTGAGGGGATGGAAAAAGATATTCCATGCAAATGGAAATCAAAAGAAAGCTGGAGTAGCAATTCTCATATTAGACAAAATAGACCTTAAGATAAAGACTATTATAAGATGTGGAGGAAAGGGAACACTCTTTTTTTTTTTTTTTTCAAACATCTTTATTGAAGTATAATTGCCTTACAATAGTGTGTTAGCATCTGCTTTATAACAAAGTGAATCTGTTATACATATACAATATGTTCCCATTTCTCTGGGGAACACTCTTGCACTGTTGGTGGGAATGTAAATTGATACAGCCACTATGGAGAACAGTATGGAGGTTCCTTAAAAAACTACACATAGAACTACCATACGACCCAGCAATCCCACTACTGGGCATATACCCTGAGAAAACCATAGGTCAAAAAGAGTCATGTACCAAAAGGTTCATTGCAGCTCTATTTACAATAGCCAGGACATGGAAGCAACCTAAATGTCCATCGACAGATGAATGGATGAAGAAGATGTGGCACATATATACAATGGAATATTACTCAGCCATAAAAAGAAATGAAATGGAGGTATTTGTAATGAGGTGGATGGAGTTAGAGTCTGTCATACAGAATGAAGTAAGTCAGAAAGAGAAAAACAAATACAGTATGCTAACACATATATACGGAATCTAAGGGAAAAAAAAAAAGGCCATGAAGAACCTAGTGGCAAGACGGGAATAAAGACACAGACCTACTAGAGAATGGACTTGAGGATATGGGGAGGGGGTGGGGTGAGATGTGACAGGGTAAGAGAGTGTCATGGACATATATACACTACCAAATGTAAAATAGATAACTAGTGGGAAGCAGCCGCATAGCACAGGGAGATCAGCTCGGTGCTTTGTGACCACCTAGAGGGGTGGGATGGGGAGGGTGGGAGGGAGGGAGATGCAAGAGGGAAGAGAAATGGGAACATATTGTATATGTATAACTGATTCACTTTGTTATAAAGCAGAAGCTAACACACTATTGTAAGGCAATTATACTTCAATAAAGATGTTTAAAAAAAAAAAAAAGACTATTATAAGAGACAAAGAAGGACACGACATAATGATCAAGGGATCAATCCAAGAAGAAGATATAACAATTGTAAATATTTATGCACCCAACATAGGAGCACCTCAATACATAAGGCAAATGTTAACAGCCATAAAAGGGGAAATTGACAGTAACACAATCATAGTAGAGGACTTTAACACCCCACTTTCATGAAAGGACAGATCATCCAAAATGAAAATGAATAAGGACACACAAGCTTTAAATGATACATTAAACAAGATGGACTTAATTGATATTTATAGGATATTCCACCCAAAAACAACAGAATAAACTTTCTTCTCAAGTGCTCATGGAACATTCTCCAGGACAGATCATATCTTGGGTCACAAATCAAGCCTTGGTAAATTTAAGAAAATTGAAATTGTATCAACTGTCTTTTCTGACCACAACGCTATGAGACTAGATATCAATGACAGGTAAAAATCTGTAAAAAATACAAACGCATGGAGGCTAAATAATACACTACTTAATAACCAAGAGATCACTGAAGACATCAAAGAGGACATCAAAAATCACCTAGAAACAAATGACAATGAAAACACAATGTCCCAAAACCTATGGAATGCAGCAAAAGCAGTTCTAAGAGGGAAGTTCATAGCAATAAAGTCCTACCTCAAGAAACAAGAAACAACTCAAAAAAACAACCTAACCTTACACCTAAAGCAACTAGAGGAAGAAAAACAAAAAGAAAATCCATAGTCAGCAGGAAAGAAATCATAAAGATCAGATCGGAAATAAATGAAAAAGAAATGAAGGAAACAATAGCAAAGATGAATAAAACTAAAAGCTGGTTCTTTGAGAAGATAAACAAAATTGATAAACCATCAGCCAGACTCATCAAGAAAAAAAGGGAGAAGACTCAAATCAATAGAATTAGAAATGAAAAAGTAGAAGTAACAACTGACACTGCAGAAATACAAAGGATCATGAGAGATTACTAAAAGCAATTGTATGCCAATAAAATGGACAACCTGGAAGAAATGGACAAATTCTTAGAACAGCACAACCTTCCGAGACTGAACCAGTAAGAAATAGAAAATATAAACAGACCAATCACAAGCACTGAAACTGAAACTGTGATTAAAAATCTTCCAACAAACAAAAGCCCAGGACCAGATGGCTTCACAGGCAAATTCTATCAAATATTTAGAGAAGAGCTAACACCAATCCTTCTCAAACTCTTCCACAGTATAGCAGAGGGAGGAACACTCCCAAACTCATTCTACGAGGCCACCATCACCGTGATACCAAAACCAGACAAAGATGCCACAAAAAAAGAAAACTACAGACCAATATCTCTGATGAACATAGATGCAAAAATCCTCAACAAAATACTAGCAAACGGAATCCAACAGCACATTAAAAGGATCATACACCATGATCAAGTGGGGTTTATCCCAGGAATACAGGATTCTTCAACATATGCAAATCAATCGATGTGATACACCATATCAACAAATTGAAGGATAAAAACCATATGATAATCTCAATAGATGCAGAATAAGCTTTTGACAAAATTCAACACCCATTTAAGATAAAAACTCTCTGGAAAGTAGGCTGAGAGGGAACCTACCTCAACATAATAAAGGTCACATAGGACAAGCCCATAGCCAACACTGTTCTCAATGGTGAAAAACTGACACCATTTCCTCTAAGGTCAGGAACAAGACAAGGTTGCCCACTCTCGCCACTATTATTCAACATAGTTTTGAAAGTTTTAGCCACAGCAATCAGAGAAGAAAAAGAAATAAAAGGAATCCAAATTGGAAAAGAAGTAAAACTCTCACTGTTTGCAGATGACGTGATACTATACATACAGAATCCTAAAGATGTACCAGAAAACTACTAGAGCTAATCAATGAATTTGGTAGAGTAGCAGGATACAAAAATTAATGCACAGATATCTCTTGCATTCCTATGCACTAATGATGAAAAATCTGAATGAGAAATGAAGGAAACACTCCCATTTACCATTGCAACAAAAAGAATAAAATACCTAGGAACAAAACTACCTAAGGAGACAAAAGACCTATATGCAGAAAACTGTAAGACACTGATGAAAGAAATTAAACATGATACAAACAGATGGAGAGATATACCATGTTCTTGGATTGGAAGAATCAACAGTGAAAATGACTATACTACCCAAAGCAATCTACAGATTCAATTCAATCCCTATCAAACTACCAACGGCATTTTTCACAGAACTAGAACAAAAAATTGCACAATTTATATGGAAACACAAAAGACCCCGAATAGCCAAAACAATCTTGAGAAAGAGAAAAGGAGCTAGAGGAATCAGGCTCCTGGACTTCAGACCATACTACAAAGCTACAGTAATCAAGATAGTATTGTACTGGCACAAAAACAGACATATAGATCAATGGAACAGGACAGAAAGCCAGAGATAAACCCATGCACATATGGTCACCTTATCTTTGATAAAGGAGGCAAGAGTATACAATGCAGAAAAGACAGCCTCTTCAATAAGTGGTGCTGGGAAAACTGGACAGCTACATGTAAAAGAATGAAATTAGAACACTTCCTAGCACCATACACAAAAATAAACTCAAAATGGATTAAAGACCTAAATATAAGGCCAGACACTATCAAACTCTTAGAGGAAAACATAGGAAGAACACTCTGATATAAATCACAGCAAGATCCTTTTTGACCCAACTCCTAGAGAAATGGAAATAAAAACACAAATAAACAAATGGGACCTAATGAAACTTAAAAGCTTTTGCATAGCAAAGGAAACCATAAACAAGACAAAAAAACGACCCTCAGAATGGGAGAAAATATTTGCAAATGAAGCAACTGACAAAGGATTAATCTCCAAAATTTACAAGCAGCTCATGCAGCTCAATATCAAAAAAACAAACAACCCAATCCGAAAATGGGTGGAAGACCTAAATAGACATTTCTCCAAAGAAGATATACAGATTGTCAACAAGCACGTGAAAGAATGTTCAACATCATTAATCATTAGAGAAATGCAAATCAAAACTACAATAAGATATCATCTCACACTGGGCAGAATAGCCATCATCAAAAAATCTACAAATAATAAATGCCTGAGAGGTGTGGAGAAAAGGGAACCCTCTTGCACTGTTGGTGGGAATGTAAATTGATACAGCCACTATGGAGAATAGTATGGAGGTTCCTTAAAAAACTAAAAGTAGAATTACCATATGACCCAGCAATCCCACTACTGGGCATATACCCTGAGAACACCATAATTCAAAAAGGGTCATGTACCACAATGTTCATTGCAGCACTATTTACAATAGTCAGGACATGGAAGCAACCTAAGTGTCCATCGACAGATGAATGGATAAAGAAGATGTGGCACATACATACAATGCAATATTATTCAGCCATAAAAAGAAACAAAATTGAGTTATTTGTAGTGAGGTAGATGGACCTAGAGTCTGTCATACAGAGTGAAGTAAGTCAGAAAGAGAAAAACAAATACCATATGCTAACATATGTATATGGAATCTTAAAAAAATTGGTTCTGAAGAACCTAGGGGCAGGACAGGAATAACGACACAGACGTAGAGAATGTACTTGAGAACACGGGGATGGGGAAGGGTAAGGTGGGATGAAGTGAGAGAGTAGCATTGGCATATATACACTACCTAATGTAAAATAGATAGCTAGTGGGAAGCAGATGCATGGCACAGGGAGATCAGCTCAGTGCTTGTGACCACTTAGAGGGGTGGGATAGGGAGGGTGGGAGGGAGACGCAAGAGGGAAGGCATATGGGAATATACGTATGCATATAGCTGATTCACTTTGTTATACAGCAGAAACTAACACAGCACTGTAAAGCAATTATACTCCAATAAAGATGTTAAAAAAATGATACAAATAAAAATAATGATACAAATAAACTTTTTTGCAAAAAGAAGGAACGACTATACCAAGAAATAACCAATAGTGACTTTGTGACTCAATATAGTTAACCAATTCAAATCTCTTATTCTGTGAAAGCTCAAGAGCATTTCTCAGTTCTTTGAAAAGGCTTAAGATTTAACTCAAAAACTGGCTCCAAGTTACATACACATATTGGATGGCTCCCCATTTATACTTTCACATAGTAAATCATAAGTAAACAGATGTTATTGCATAGAGAAAGGAGTCAATTGAAATACAACTTTGTTGTGTAACAGATTTGCAAAGTGAGCTTACCAAAGTCCTAAGACCATAAGGCACATTCACATGTAAAGAATAAAATGGAAATCCTCACTTAATTGAAACCCTCTACTAGCACATCTTGTATGCCAGTGTAGTCTACAGACCATGGCCATCAACATCACCTGGAAGCTTGTTAGAAAAGCAGGTCAGCTCTCCCATCTGCCCAGACCTACTGAGTAGGAATCTATATTTTAACAAGATCCCTGGTGATTCATAAGCACATTAAAAGTTGAGAAGCACCGTTCTCTGCCCAGCCAGCATTAAGTTCTATTTATTGTTGATAAAAATCCCCAGCAAACTAAGAAGAGCTAACTACCTTTGTACAGAAGCTAGGAAAACGCTTCCATAATAGTCTGCCCTTCTGATTAGTTTACCTAAAACACAGTTCTAATAATAACACTCAAAATTTTCAGTGACTTCCCATCACTTACCACATAAGTCTAAAGTCCTTAGTTTGATAGTCAAGGTCCGCTATCATGTGGTGTTCCACTCGCCTTATGCCTATTTCTCAAAGTGTAAAGGGAAGACCACCTGCAACAGAACCACCTGGGGCCTCACCCTTGACCCTCTGAATCACGTTCTCTATGGGAATAAAGCTGGGAAGGAGTGATCTTAACCAGCTCTCCCAGGTGATTCTTGGGAAAAAATCACCCAACCTTTCAGGACTAAGTCTGTCATTCTCGGTCAAGTTCCTCCAGATGCACCCAAGCAGGGGGGCACTCCATCCTTAGTGCCAACACTGGCCCCACACACAGGTCTGTTGTCCACTTCACACAGTATTACAATTACATGTTTCCATGTCTGTTTCCCCTTTGAGTCCCTGAATATGGGAAATGTGTACTATGTATCCTTGTATCCCTAACATCTACCACATTGTGTGGCACAGTAGGTGTTCAATATTTGCTGATTTACTGCAGCACTGTTCATACTAGGATAAAAAGAAACTGAAACAAGCTTAAGCGCCATCATTTGGGAACTACCTAAATTAACTACAGTACAACCATCCAGTGGAATGCTATGCATTCATTAAAAATGATGACATTGATTACTTATTGATTGGAAGGATACCCCAATCTTTCCTTTTTTATAGCAAAATAAAGCAAATTGCAAATATAGTACAAAATGATCTTAAAGAATATACACGAAAACATTAACAGTGGTTATCTCTGATTGGTGGGACTGTGAATGACATTACTGTCTTCTTTATATCTATTATTTGAATTTTTCACAAGTGTGCATAATATTTTTTACATTTTAAAGCTATTCCTATTTTAAATGCTTATGGAATAAGTGTCGTTATAGTAAATGATAGCTTCACTTATTCAGCTTCCAAGGACAGAGATTTCCAAAGGTTGGCAATGATCCAAATGTTGGCAATGATCCAAAGGCCGGCAGTGTTGTTGCTAAGAAGAAGAATGTAGGAAATGGGTAGTCCTTAGCAACCGGCTCTCACCAACGTTCCTCTTATTGTCTGGGATTTAGAAAAATATTTAAATGTCCTTTAACATCTTCTTACATAATACATTTCTAATAAAAACTGTGGCTTTCAGTGGAAACAATTTTGACAATATCAATTAGCCTCAGCCTAAAGAAATTACCTGTTGTCAGTTTTTTCAGTTGTGAAAATCAGCTTCCAACCACATCACACTTTCCCTGTTGGCTCTTCTCTCACTTTTCATAATGTTCACTGTCCAAGATGATTTGTTAAATACTATGTTTTACTTTATTTAGCATGATACCAAAAATGGATGTCCTTGCACATGTCAATGACTTTCAGTTACTATCACCAAATTGGGGCATTGCTTCTGCTATGAGAAGGGTAGGTGAGAAGAATGAAAGGATGCCTCCAGCCTTTTTCGTTCTAGTATAAGGAAAACCTTCAAGCAAAATTCATTTCAATTAATATTTTACATGAAACAAAGATGATTTGAAGAAAAATAACTAAAACAAATTAAAATTATACCTCCAACAACAGGAAGAACATGTCAATTAATCTGGTATTTTTTTCATTAATTTCAACATTCAACTTAAAGCAAAAGCAACACAAAGAGATTTACAAAGAGGTAAAAACAGAAATAATTTCATTCATCACCAGTAGGATCTTTCTACAGTTTGGATCAATTTTGAACGCTTTGAATATATACTCTGCTTGAAGAATAGCAACAGAAAAATATGGATTATTATAGATTAATAGCTTGAACACTTTTCCTACTTAGGTTCTCCTAAAATGTCCTTACTACATTAAAACATAAAGTAAATAGACGAAAAAAACTTTAAAAGGCTTGCTAGAATATTATAATTCAGTAAATTGAAATATAAAAATTTTTAAAGCCATTTTTTTAACCTAGCTCAAAATAATCTCTCCAAAAAGGCAAGATGTGACTACAACTTATTATTCCCTAGGTTCAAGAAACATGACTGCTCATTTGACAAGTTTAGAAGAAACGTAGCTATTGTCATAAACCCGAAACATGCAGACATGCAACCTATGCTTCCAAAATGTCACAGGAGGTCAAAGGGACTCTAAACAGGAGGGAGGAGACAGAATGAGTTCCTCCCTTTTGTTCTGCAGTGACCACATTACTCAAGCTAGTTACTTTGCTTCTCAGAATTTCTGACTTCCTTACCTGTAGAAACAGGCATTGGGCTAGATGAATTCTAGGTTCTTTCCAGATCAAAAAAAATTTAAGCTCTAATTCTACACATTCTCTCCACACATATACAACCTGAAAATATTATATTTTTATAATATATGAAAGCTACAAATAAAAGAACTGCATTTTTGCAGATTTTTTCCACTAAAATTCTGAAAAAGGAAAATAATAATTCTACCATTTTAACATAATTATTTCACTTCTCAAATATTAGTATCATCCTTTATTACTCATTAGCATTATTAAACCATGCTTTTTTTTTCTCTAGTCTCATGACTAGAAAAAACTTTGCCTTTCCTAACTATTGAATCAGCAGGAATCATGAGATGAACTAAAGGCAGAAAAATATCTGAGATGTGATAATTAGTTTTGTTTCCCAAAAAAGCAAGGCAGAAATTCTAATTTCCCAAAATATTATATTTCAATGTAAAAGATAGCTCACTTTAAAAAAACTAGCTCACTTATCAAATCAGTAATAAAAACTAATATTCACTTAGTACTATTTATAAAGCACTTTCACATGTATGATGTTACCAAACCTTCATGACTCTATGAGGAAATATTGTAACCATCCCCACTCTATAGCTGAGGAAAGTGAGACTCCCTGACATTAATTGTCCAAGTTCATAAGGGTAGAAAGCACCAGATTCATGACAACCTCCTGACTTTTCCTCTGAATCTCTTGCTCTCTCTGTGACATTCCATCAGTTCATAAATCTTTGTTTCAAATGAAGCACATTTTCACCTAATTTAAAGTCAAAGGTTGCTCCTAAAAACCTTAAACAGTTACTTGGGAACAAATATTTAAAACATATATGACAGAAGAGGGTTAATTTCATATCTTAATATATTTTGCGTCTTTACAAATTAAAAAAGAAAAAGAAAAAGACCAACATCTCACAAGAAAATTAGAAGAGAAAGATAACCAAAGAGTTTACAAAGAATTCAATGTAAATAACTTTGAAATATTTGAATTAAAAAGACTTAATCTCAGACACTGATGAAAGAAATTAAAGATGATACCAACAGATGGAGAGATATACCATGTTCTTGGATTGGAAGAATCAACATTGTGAAAATGAGTATACTACCCAAAGCAATCTACAGATTCAATGCAATCCCTATCAAATTACCAATGGCATTTTTTACGGAGCTAGAAGAAATCATCTTAAAATTTGTATGGAGACACAAAAGACCCCGAATAGCCAAAGCAGTCTTGAGGCAAAAAAATGGAGCTGGAGGAATCAGACTCCCTGACTTCAGACTATACTACAAAGCTACAGTAATCAAGACAATATGGTACTGGCACAAAAACAGAAACATAGATCAATGGAACAAGATAGAAAGCCCAGAGATTAACCCACACACCTATGGTCAACTAATCTATGACAAAGGAGGCAAAGATATACAATGGAGAAAAGACAGTCTCTTCAATAAGTGGTGCTGGGAAAATTGGACAGGTACATGTAAAAGAATGAAATTAGAATACTCCCTAACACCATACACAAAAATAAACTCAAAATGGATTAGAGACCTAAATATAAGACTGGACACTATAAAACTCTTAGAGGAAAACATAGGAAGAACACTCTTTGACATAAATCACAGCAGGATCTTTTTTGATCCACCTCCTAGAGTAATGGAAATAAAAACAAAAATAAACAAGTGGGACCTAATGAAACTTCAAAGCTTTTGCACAGCAAAGGAAACCATAAACAAGACGAAAAGACAACCCTCAGAATGGGAGAAAATATTTGCAAATGAATCAACGGACAAAGGATTAATCTCCAAAATATATAAACAGCTCATGCAGCTCAATATCAAAGAAACAAACACCCCAATCCAAAAATGGGCAGAAGACCTAAATAGACATTTCTCCAAAGAAGACATACAGACGGCCATGAAGCACATGAAAAGATGCTCAACATCACTAATTATTAGAGAAATGCAAATCAAAACTACAATGAGGTATCACCTCACTCCTGTTAGAATGGGCATCATCAGAAAATCTACAAACAACGAATGCTGGAGAGGGTGTGGAGAAAAGGGAACCCTCTTGCACTGTTGGTGGGAATGTAAATTGATACAGCCACTATGGAGAACAATATGGAGGTTCCTTAAAAAACTAAAAATAGAATTACCATATGACCCAGCAATCCCACTACTGGGCAAATACCCAGAGAAAACCGTAATTCAAAAAGACACATGCACCCGAATGTTCATTGCAGCACTATTTACAATAGCCAGGTCATGGAAGCAACCTAAATGCCCATCAACAGACGAATGGATAAAGAAGATGTGGTACATATATACAATGGAATATTACTCAGCCATAAAAAGGAACGAAATTGAGTCATTTGTTGAGACGTGGATGGATCTAGAGACTGTCATACAGAGTGAAGTAAGTCAGAAAGAGAAAAACAAATATAGTATATTAACGCATGTATGTGGAACCTAGAAAAATGGTACAGATGAGCCAGTTTGCAGGGCAGAAGTTGAGACACAGATGTAGAGAATGGACATATGGACACCAAGGGGGGAAAACTGCGGTGAGGTGGGGATGGTGGTGTGCTGAATTGGGCGATTGGGATTGACATGTATACACTGATGTGTATAAAATTGATGCCTAATAAGAACCTGCAGTATAAAAAAACAAACAAAACAACTAATACTAAACTTTCATTGGGTTATTTGCATGGAAATATGTTAATATAAATGTTTCAGACATTACATGAAATTTCTAAAAATCTTGTATTTGTATGGAAATATGTATGGAAATATGTTAATATAAATGTTTCAGACATTACATGAAATTTCTAAAAATCTTATATTTGTATTTGTATGGAAATATGTATGGAAATATGTTAATATAAATGTTTCAGACATTACATGAAATTTCTAAAAATCTTATATTTGTATTTGTATGGAAATATGTATGGAAATATGTTAATATAAATGTTTCAGACATTACATGAAATTTCTAAAAATCTTAAAAAAAACAAAAGGCAAAAAAAAAAAGACTTAATCTCAGTCAATTAAATGACTTCAAGTAAAAATAAGCTTCATTTTCTCACTATCTTATTAACAAATTTAAAAAATTGGTCGCATGCTGACTCGACCGTGGTTTAGGGAAAAAGTTACTCTCCTACACCATCATGGAGAATGCACTGGTTAAAGCTTTCTTGAAGGGCAAATTTCCATATGTAGCAGAACTGAAAACATATAGCCTTGACACACAGCAATACTACTACTAGAAAGTTATTATTTACTTTATTTATGTGGGCAAAGAAAAAAATGCTCATCATGTAAAAGATGTTCCTGGGTGCATCAGTTATTACAGCAAAATACTGAAGATGATGAAAATGTCCACCCATCTGAAATAATGTAAATAAACTTTGTGTACCTCATACAACAGATTACAACAGCCCAATGTAAAACACTACATTTTTTCTTAAAAAAAAGCAGAATACTACTGTATACTCCTCATTTGTGTATGGAAAAAAAGAATGCAAGGAGATCATACCCTAAGATCTGCGCTAGTGCTCGGTTGCCAGAATATTAAAATATTTTTGGAAAGATACCCAAGAAATTCCCCTATAGAGAAGGGAACTGAGGACTCAGGATTCTGGTTAGGGAGGAGGACTTACATTTCAGTTTTGTTTTTGTTTATTTTTTGAATTTTTTTAATTTATTTTTTTATACAGCATGTTTTATTAGTCATCCATTTATACACATCAGTGTATACATGTCAATCCCAATCTCCCGATTCATCCCACCACCACTCCACCCACCACTTTCCCCACTTGGTGTCCATACGTTTGTTCTCTACATCTGTGTCTCTATTTCTGCCCTGCAAACTGGTTCATCTGTACCATTTTTCTAGGTTCCACACATATGAGTTAATATATGATAATCGTTTTTCTCTTTTTGACTTACTTCACTCTGTATGACAGTCTCTAGGTCCATCCACATCTCTACAAATGACCCAATTTCGTTCCTTTTTATAGCTGAGTAATATTCCATTTTATATATGTACCACATCTTCTTTATCCATTCGTCTGTCTATGGACACTTAGGTTGCTTCCATGTCCTGGCTATTGTAAATACTGCTGCAATGAATATTGTGGTACATGACTCTTTTTGAATTACGGTTTTCTCAGGGTATATGCCAAGCAGTGGGATTGCTGGGTCATATGGTAGTTCTATTTTTAGTTTTTTAAGGAACCTCCATACTGGTCTCCATAGTGGCTGTATCAATTTACATTCCCACCAACAGTGCAAGAGGGTTCCCTTTTCTCCACACCCTCTCCAGCATTTGTTGTTTGTAGATTTTCTGATGATGCCCATTCTAACTGGTGTGAGGTGATACCTCATTGTAGTTTTGATTTGCATTTCTCTAATAATTAGTAATATTGAGCAGCCTTTCATGTGCTTCTTGGCCATCTGTATTTCTTCTTTGGAGAAATGTCTATATAGGTCTTTGGCCCATTTTTTGATTGCGTTGTTTGCTTTTTTAATATTAAGCCGCATGGGCTGTTTATATATTTTGGAGGTTAATCCTTTGTCCGTTGATTCATTTGCAAATATTTTCTCCCATTCTAAGGGTTGTCTTTTCGTCTTGTTTATGGTTTCCTTTGTTTTGCAAAAGCTTTTAATTTTCATTAGGTCCCATTTGTTTATTTTTGCTTTTATTTCCATTACTCTAGGAGGTGGGTCAAAAAGGATCTTGCTGTGATTTATGTCAAAGAGTGTTCTTCCTATGTTTTCCTCTAAGAGTTTTATAGTGTCCAGTCTTACATTTAGGTCACTAATCCATTTTGAGTTTATTTTTGTGTATGGTGTTAGGGAGTATTCTAATTTCATTCTTTTACATGTAGCTGTCCAGTTTTCCCAGAACCACTTATTGAAGAGACTGTCTTTTCTCCATTGTATATCCTTGTCTCCTTTGTCATAGATTAGTTGACCATAGGTGTGTGGGTTTATCTCTGGGCTTTCTATCTTGTTCCATTGATCTATGTTTCTGTTTTTGTGCCAGTACCATATTGTCTTGAATACTGTAGCTTTGTAGTATAGTCTGAAGTCAGGGAGTCTGATTCCTCCAGCTCCGTTTTTTTCCCTCAAGACTGCTTTGGCTATTCGGGGTCTTTCGTGTCTCCATACAAATTTTAAGATTTTTTGTTCTAGTTCTGTAAAAAATGCCATTGGTAGTTTGCTAGGGATTGCACTGAATCTGTAGATTGCTTTGGGTAGTATAGTCATTTTCACAATAGTGATTGTTCCAGTCCAAGAACATGGTATATATCTCCATCTGTGTGTATCATCTATAATTTCTTTCATCAGTGTCTTATAGTTTTCTGCATACAGGTCTTTTGTGTCCGTAGGTAGGTTTATTCCTAGGTATTTTATTCTTTTTGTTGCAATGGTAAATGGGAGTGTTTCCTTAATTTCTCTTTCAGAATTTTCATCATTAGTGTATAGGAATGCAAGAGATTTCTGTGCATTAATTTTGTATCCTGCAACTTTACCAAATTCATTGATTAGCTCTAGTAGTTTTCTGGGGGCACCTTTAGGATTCTCTATGTATAGTATCATGTCACCTGCAAAGAGTGACAGTTTTACTTCTTCTTTTCCAGTTTGTATTCCTTTTATTTCTTCTTCTTCTCTGATTGCCGTGGGTAGGACTTCCAAAACTATGTTGAATAATAGTGGTGAGAGTGGACATCCTTGTCTTGTTCCTGATCTTGGAGGAAATGCTTTCAGTTTTTCACCAATGAGAATGATGTTTGCTGTGTGTTTGTCACATATGGCCTTTATTATGTTGAGGTAGGTTCCCTCTATGCCCACTTTCTGGAGAGTTTTTATCATAAATGGGTGTTGAATTTTGTCACAAGCTTTTTCTGCATCTATTGAGATGATCATATGGTTTTTCTTCTTCAATTTTTTAATATGGTGTATAACATTGATTGATTTGCGTATATTGAAGAATCCTTGCATCCCTGGGATAAATCCCACTTGAGCATGGTGTATGATCCTTTTAATGTGTTGTTGGATTTTGTTTGCTAGTATTTTGTTGAGGATTTTTCCATCTATATTCATCAGTAATGAACATAGGTCGTTTTTTTGTAGGTCCTTTTCTTCTCTTGTGTTTCCCACTTGGAGAAGTTCCCTTAGCATTTGTTGTAGAGCTGGTTTGGTGGTGCTGAATTCTCTCAGCTTTTGCTTGCCTGTATAGCTTTTGATTTCTCCGTCGAATCTGAATGAGACCCTTGCTGTGTAGAGTAATCTTGGTTTTAGGTTCTTCCCTTTCATCATTTTAAGTATATCATGCCACTCCCTTCTGGCTTGTAGAGTTTCTGCTGAGAAATCAGCTGTTAACCTTATGGGAGTTCCCTTGTATGTTATTTGTAATTTTTCCTTTGTTGCTTTCAATAATTTGTTTTTGTCTTTAATTTTTGTCAATTTGATTACTATGTGTCTCAGCGTGTTTCTCATTGGGTTTATCCTGCCTGGGACTCTCTGCACTTCCTGGACTTGGGTGGCTATTTCCTTTCCCATGTTAAGGAAGTTTTTGACTCTATCTCTTCAAATATTTTCTCGGGCCCTTTCTCTCTCTCTTCTCCTTCTGGGACCCCTATAATGCGACTGTTGCTGCTTTTAATTTGTCCCAGAGGTCTCTTAGGCTGTCTTCATTTCTTTTCATTCTTTTTTCTTTATTCTGTTCTGTGGCAGCGAATTCCACCATTCTGTTTTCCCGGTCACTTATCCGTTCTTCTGCCTCAGTTATTCTGCTATTGATTCCTTCTAGTGTAGTTTTCATTTCAGTTATTGTATTGTTCATCTCTGTTTGTTTGTTTTTTAATTCTTCTAGGTGTTTGTTCTTTAATTCTTCTAGGTCTTTGTTAAACATTTCTTGCATCTTCCTGATCATTGCCTCCATTCTTTTTCCGAGGTCCTGGATCACCTTCACTATCATTATTCTGAATTCTTTTTCTGGAAGGTTGCCTATCTCCACTTCATTTAGTTGTTTTTCTGGGGTTTTATCTTGTTCCTTCACGTGGTACATAGCCCTCTGCCTTTTCATCTTGTCTATCTTTCTGTGAATGTGGTTTTCATTCCACAGGCTGCAGGATTGTAGCTCTTCTTGCTTCTGCTGTCTGCCCTCTGGTGGATAAGGCTCTCTAAGAGGCTTGTGCAAGTTTCCTGATTGGAGAGACTGGTGGTGGGTAGAGCTGGGTGTTGCTCTGGTGGGCAGAGCTCAATAAAACTTTAATCCACTTGTCTGCTGATGGGTGGGGCTGGGTTCCCTCCCTGTTGGCCTGAGGTGACCCAACACTGGAGCCTACCTGGGCTCTTTGGTGGGGCTAATGGCAGACTCCGGGAGGGCTCACGCCAAGGAGTACTTCCCAGAACTTCTTCTGCCAGTTTCCTTGTCCTCACGGTGAGCCACAGCCTCCCTGCCTCTGCAGGAGACCCTCCAACACTAGCAGTTAGATCTGGTTCAGTCTCCTATGGGGTCACTGCTTCTTCCCCTGGGTCCTGATGCACACACTACTTTGTGTGTGCCCTCCAAGAGTGTAGTCTCTGTTTCCCCAGTCTTGTCAAAATCCTGCAATCAAATCCGCTAGCCTTCAAAGTCTGATTCTCTAGGAACTCTCCCACTGCTGGACCCCCAGGTTGGGAAGCCTGACGTGGGGCTCAGAACCTTCACTCCAGTGGGTGGACTTCTGTGGTATAACTGTTCTCCAGTTTGTGAGTCACCCACCCAGCAGTTATGAGATTTGATTTTATTGTGATTGCGCCCCTCCTATCATCTCATTGTGGCTTCTCCTTTGTCTTTGGATGTGGGGTATCTTTTTTGGTGAGTTCCAGTGTCTTCCTGTCGATGATTGTTCAACAGTTAGTTGTGATTCTGGTGCTCTCACATGAGGGAGTGAGAGCATGTCCTTCTACTCTGTCATACTGAACCAATCATCTCCTCATTTCAATTATTTTAAAATTTAACACTATTTGAAAAGTTTAATGCTTTGCATGCGTAGTGATTATTTGTGGACTGCAGGCAGATCCCATGCTTATACTCAACTTGGCTGATATAAAAATTCAATTAGATAAAATAATATATGTTAAAGCATTTTGCAAACTGAAGAGAATATGCAAATGTACAGTTCAGGAAGACTCAGCACCTACTGCTTCAAGCTAAACTATGCTTACTGGTAAGCACAATTCCTCAATAGACACTTCATGATGAATTGAAGAATTCTCTATTAAAATGCAAATATCCCTCTAAGAGCTAATACCTTTAATCAGTGCTTCTCAAACCTTTCCACTAAATTGTCCCTAATGTCAAAGATACTGAGCTCCATCCCCAAGAAACCTAGATGGTCCTCAAACTTTAACTATCTCTAAACTTTTTGGTAGAAAAATATTTTTCTCACAATCCTTCTAATAAGATTGACATTCCAGGAAGATGAATTAGGTTAATCCTGAGGCCTTGCCCAAGCAACTAGTATATACCCATTTGAGAAATTTGACTTTAAAGGATATGCGTTAACATCTTAGCAGAGGAGACTTTAAATATGAGATAAAGGGCACTGAATAAAAAAGAAGGAGGAAAAAAATACTGGGATCAAACAGTTGGTGACTTAATCCTCAGAATCACCATTCTTTCAATAAGTTACTGAACTCCTACTGCAGCTACAGTCCCTTGCCCTCATAAAGCTATAGTTCTTAGTTCTAATAGATACTGGAAAATTTGCCCTTCTAAGAGGTTTTAACCAATGCATTCTGCACTGATGGTGTATGAGAGTGCTTCTTCTCCCACACCGTAGTCAATTCAGCACATGGCCAAATTTTTTTTCTAGCTGGGTGGAGGTACATGTCAAGCACTGAATCAAATATAATTAGAAAGTGGGACAGAGGGTAACTTAGACATGAGGTTAGAAAGAACTATTTTATCTAGGTGGTCAGTGAAGGCCTACCTGAGGGAAGGATATTTGAGCTGAGACCCCACTCAAATATTGCATTAGCCATACAAAAATGGGAAATAATGCTCCAGGGCAAAGGTGTGAGGTAGTGTTACCAGACTCAATGGGTCAGTCGCTTGGGGTACATACATAGCCATTGAACATGCCAAGCACTTTCAGCATGGAAGCATTTATTCCTTGTGACAAGTAAGGAGACAAAGAGACAGCTCTCAAAGCACTGACTCCCTGAAGAGCAAGACCAGGGAAGTTTTAAGCTAAGCATGCATGCATTTTCATGAAAGGGCGAGAGTAATCTCCCGTGTAGAAGTGGAGTTCTAGATGTGCTTGTGCAGTGTGACAACAAGCTCAAACAAACACTGCATGTTTAAAAATGGCAGCAATCCCTGCCCTTGTGGTGGAGATTTCAGCATTAAAATGAGGCAAAGGTCACTCTAGGTTGACAAAATCCAGGCACCTCATTGAGTGAAGTCATGGGGGTTAGCAAAGGTCAGCATCATCATTCCGTAGGCTCCAGATACTCCAGTGGTTGAGTGCTAGAAAGGGTTTGGATCCTGCAAAACTGCTCAAGAATGTGCTTCAGGCTGATCTTTACCTTTGAAACAGAACTGGGGGTCTTTATGACTGATTTATTATCTTTTCTATGGTTACTTCTCTTGCCTGATAACAGTCATTTGTTCCTGCATTCTTTGCTCTTTTTAAAATCATAATCACTGAAACCTATTCTTGTTCCACACAAAGACGGAGCAGGCCATAGTTCCTCTTTCTCCCAATCATCAGTAAAGAGAACACAAAGGGTTCTGAAATTCATGCTCTGGTTCTCAACCTAAGCTTGTCTATAGTGCGTGTTACAACTTCTCTCATTGCCTTTTATTTTACTGCTGTAAGATATGACATACTCTGGTTTGACCCCACCCCTTCCTTATTACTCTCTCACTAACAGTAGCCCATACTTGGTACATTCAAGGGACAGAAAGATGGCCACTATGATTGGAGCATGAAGACCTGGGGATGATAAGTTTAGAGAGACAGGGGCCAAACCATGGAAGGCCTTGTAGGACAAGATAAGAAGGTGGCACTTATTTTTATTACAATGGGAAGCTATTGGATGGTTTTAGGCAGGAAAGTGATATGATTTCACTTATTTTTTGAAAAAATCATTGTGTTTATCATGCAGGCAATGTTCTGTAGAGAAGCAAGACAAGAAACAAGAAGACCAGTCAGGAGGCAACTGAAATAACCCAGACGAGAGATAATGGTGACTTGAATTGTGGATTTAATAGTGGAGATGGAGAGACGGTTCAGATTTAAGGATATATTTCAGAGCTGTGGGACTTGGTGTTTATTTGGATATGAGTTATAAAGAAAAGAAAGGAATGGTGAATGAATCCCAAGTTCTTAGACTGAGCTATCTGGTGGATGGTGGTACCATTTACTAAGATAGGGAGAGGATGGGGAGAGGTGTTCTGTTGTGAACATTGTGGTCAAGACTCCTAGTTGCCACCCAAAATGCACTTACCACATCTTCCTAAGTAACCAAACCCCAATTTTATTCCAGCTAAAAGACTACATTTCCCAGCCTCTTCCTACTGCTAAGTGAGGTTATAGAACTAAATTCTGGCCAATAAGAAATAAGTAAAAGAGTTTATAGGACTTCTAAAACAGCTAAAAGAGAGCTAACTCATCTGGGAGTTGTACCTTTTTTGCCTCATGTGCCATCTTCCTTCATACTGCTTGTAATGAGAAAGATGGGTGGAGCTACAGCAGCCATCTAAGTCATGAGGTAACCTTCAGAATGGAACTCACATGTTGAGCATGGCTGATAAAAGAGTTTAACTGGAGCCTAAATTGGTGATTTCAGGGAGCAGACACACCAGTGCTGGACTGCCTATCTCTAGGCTTCTTTTAAGTGGAATATATTCCTGTGTATTTACAGTTATTTTGAGTTTTCTGATCATGCAGTCACACAAAATCCTGACTGATAAATCCCAGTGTAAGGAGAGGCATGATATCACAGAAAGACAAATATTATATGATATTGCTTATATGTGAAATCTAAAAAAAGGGGTACAAATGAACTTATTTGCAAAACAGAAATAGAGTCATGGATGTAGACAATAAACTACAGTTACCATGGGATGGGGGGGGAGAGATAAATTGGGAGATTGGGATTGATATATACACACTACTATATATAAAATAGATAACTAATAAGAACCCGTTGTATAGCACAGGGGACTCTACTCAATACTCTATAATGGCCTATATGGGAAAAGAATCTTAAAATCTAAAGAGTGGATATATATATATGTATAATTGATTCACTTTGCTGTACACCTGAAACTAACACAACATTGTAAATCAACTATATTCCAATAAAATTTTTTTTAAAAAAGATAGACATGATATGCCTATTCAATAGTAGAGTCCCCATTTTAAGGATGAGAAAACTGAAAGTCAAAGAAGTTATTTGCCCAATCAGTCAGCTTGAGATAGAGGCAAAATTTAAACTGAAAGCAGTCTGACTTCTAAGTTCATGTTTTTATACTATACCACCCTGTACTAAAAAAGAGAAGCAGAAGGAAGGCAACAGAGTCAAATGTTTCCAATAGCACAATCATGTCTAGGAACATTTTGCACACGGTACCCCAAAATATCTCTGCTCAGTCTAATATAAGGAAGAATCATTTTCTATATAAATGTGTTACTATTTATATGTATATAAATGTCAGTATTGTATCATGCTTGCTTTACCCTTTTTTTAAAGGCAATATGTATTTTTTTAACTTTTATTTTATATTGGAGATTAACAATGTTGTGTTAGTTTCAGGTGTACAGCAAAGTGATTCAGTTATACATATACATGTATCTATTCTTTTTCAAATTCTTTTCCCATTTAGGTTATTACAGAATATTGAGCAGAGTTCCCTGTGCTATACAGTAGGTCATTGTTGGTTATATGTTTTAAATATAGAAGTCTGTACATGTCAGTCCCAAACTCCCAATCTATCCCTCCCTCCCACCCTTTCCCCCTGGTAACCATAAGTTCATTCTCTAACTCTGTGAGTCTGTTTCTGTTTTGTAAATAAGTTCATTTGTATCACTTTTTTTTTTTTAGATTCCACATATAAGCGATATATATTTGTCTCTCCGTGCCTGAGTTACTTCACTTAGTATGATAATCTCCAGGCCCATCCATGTTACTGCAAATGGTATTATTTCTTTCTTTTTAATGGCTGAGTAATATTCCATTGATATGTACCACATCTTCTTTGTCCATTCATCTGTCAGTGGACATTTAGGTTGTTTCCATGTCTTGGCTATTGTAAACAGCACTGCAATGAACACTGGGGTGCATGTATCCTTTTGAACCATGTTTTTCTCTGGATATATGCCCAGGAGTGGGATTGCTGGATCATATGGTAGCTCTAGTTTTAGTTTTTTAAGGAACCTCCAAACTGTTCTCCATAGTGGCTGTACCAATTTACATTCCCACCAACAGCGTAGGAGGGTTCCCTTTTCTCCACACCTTCTCCAGCATTTACTGTTTGTAGACTTTTTGGAGATGGCCATTCTGACCGGTGTGAGGTGATACCTCATTGTAGTTTTGATTTGCATTTCTCTAATAATTAGTGATGCTGAGCATCTTTTCATGTTAAAGGCAATATATTTTTAACTATATTCACCAGATCCAATCAGCCCTTGATTTATTTCTATTGTATTAAAATGCTACTTTACACTTGACAATAATATAATATTGTAAATCAACCACACTTCAATTAATTAATTAATTAATTAAATGCTACTTATATTTATGCATTTATCTCTTGTTATTAAATATATGCTGAACTTCATTCTGAATTCCTCTTGCCATACTAAGGTAATTCTGGATTCTAATATGTACTCCAACACTGAGCCAGGATTTTCCCTTACATGACCTATTAATTATGCCCCTTGTAGGATAGTAATAAATTCTCCACAGTTCCCAACACCAACAGGTCTTACTAGCAGTTCATTTTGACCACAGTTTCGTGGTTTATTGATGATTATCTCGAGAAACAAATGCTTTGTACAATAAAAATATTAGGCACCTATTACTCCTTTCTCAATCTACCAGTTTTGTCCTACAAAAGAGAAAAAAAGTCAGATTATTGAAGCAAGACTTGTTTCTTATAAGGTCAAGTAAACAACTGGCTTAAACTTTAGGTATTCCTACATAGTCAAAAGGGTAGGATTTTTTCTTTTTTCATTGAAGTGTAATATATGCATTGTGAGGTATACAGATCTTAAGTGGTCAGCTTGATGAAATTTTACAAAGTGAGCACACCTGGGTGGTCACCTCCCAGATCAGGTTACAGAACATTTTCAGCACCTAGAATCCTCCCTCATAGCCCTCCAGTTACCACCCTTCCCTCCATAAAATTAACTACTATCCTGACTTCAGATTCCACAGATTCATTTGCCTGGTTTTTAACGTGGTATAAATGGAACAACACGATGTTCACTTAACATTATGTCTGTAAAAATCACCCATATTCTTCTAGATAGCCATGGTTTATTCTTTTTAATTACTGCATAATATTCCATTTATCCATTCTGTTAATAGACATTTGAATTATTTGGAGTTTTAGGTATTATAAATAATGCTGCTATGAACATTCTTGTCCAAGTCTTTCAGTGTATACTAAGGGAGATTTTTCACTTTGAATTTTTTATTCTTGTTTTACTATTTTATTCATGGTGTTATACAAACTACATTGCCTATACATTTGGGAGTAATACCTCCAAAGCAAGCACATACTTTGGCTAAAATGTATTCCGCCTAATTCAATGCTCTCAGCAAATTCCCTTGAAGACTTGAGCATGGTCAGAAAAATAATGAGAAGAAAAGAAAGGAGGGTAAACAGGCTGTTTTAGAGGAGATAGAGAAAGCTTAGGAAACAGGTAATAGGAAATATAAAATAAAGAGAAGTAGCTGAGTCCTTCCTATGAATTTTCAAGTTCTCAGTAAATTAGAAACTCATAGTTTGCAAAGTCTTTAGGTTGTGCCACCTACTACCACTAAGATAGTTCCTCAAGATGCAGCCATAAAGTTGGATGGCTTTTTGCTAATCTTTGGCATGTACCTTAACTTCCTGGAGCATGCTCCCTAGTGATGGGGTGATTACATGTAATAGGTAAAGACACTCTTTAATATTCCAACCACATAAGGATTCCAATAGCTGGAAGCCTTGGCTTCTCCTCCTCCTCCACTCTGAGAACCTAAAGCTTAACAAATTTTATTAAATGTTTAAAATGCGTATGATTTTGGGCGTGTGTTGGAGTGCCTTTCCCAGCCCACTCTCATTCATTTATTCAGAATTTATCTTCTTATTATCTAATGTGTACAAGGTTCTGTGTTAGATGCCTGAGAGGCAAAAAAAAAAAAAAGATGTAAATATAAAATATTTACAGATTAGATGACATATCTAAGATTTGCTTCCAAATAAAGGAGGGTAAGAGAATGGGGCGTGATGGGACAGGATTGGCCACATGTTCACAGATTGATGGTTGGGGCAGGGTAATGAATTCTAGGGGTTTCACTAAGCTGATTTGTCTGCTTTGTGTGTGTTCAAAATTCTCTATAATAAAAAGTTTGAAAATACACACACGCAAAATGTGTCAGATAGTCTGACCTCCAGAAGCATACAGGCTAATAGAAAAACTAATATATGCACTCAAATAGCCAAATGGAATTTAAAGGGGCCACAGCAGTTAAGAATCCCAACCCTGGCATTTTAAAACCAAGACAACACCTAGAAAGGAGTGACTCTGAGGCCTAGAGGTTAAGTGACTTGCCAAGGTCACACAGTTGCTGGCAGAGGTGATACAGAAAACTAGGTCTCTCGCTTTCTCTCTCTCTCTCTCTCTCACACACACACACACACACACACACACACACACACACACACACAGAGGCACTGCTCTTTCTTCCAGTCAGACTGCTGCAATGCAAAGTGGTGTTTGGAAAAGCCATGAAGCTAGTCTGAACTAGATGCACATGAATTCAGATAAAAGACACCAACTGGAGTGCAAAATCTTGGGCTATTTCCCAAATTGTGCTCTGCCCACAAAACTAAGAGGGCTGTCCTCCTTACAAAAAAGAGAGAAAATCTGATTAGTAAGGCAAGAATTTTATGTTTATTTGCATGATTGTTGCATTAACCTCTGTCTCTCCCAAAGTCACACGGTTTCCTCACTGTGCTGAGACCTACACACCTAAGCAACAGAAACCCTAGTGGCTGATCACCCATCATTTGTCAGTCAGGCAAGGTACCGTGAGCATTTACTGGATGCCAAGAAATGTATTAGGAGTTGGAGAGACTGCAGAGATTATCACAGCCCCTGCCCTCAGGGAGCTCCCAGGCTGACAGAAAATTATAAATCAAATAATTCTGAAGGAGAACCACAGGGGGCTCCAATCTAAATTCCCTATTACAGGGACTTCCCTGGTGGCACAGTGGTTAAGAATCTGCCTGCCAATGCAGGGGACCCAGGTTCGAACCCTGGTCTGGGAGGATCCCACGTGCCGCAGAGCGACGAAGCCCGTGCGCCACAACTACTGAGCCTACGGTCTAGAGACCATGAGCCCCAACTACCGAGCCCACGTGCCACAACTACTGAGGCCCACGCGCCTAGAGCCTGTGCTCCGTGGCGGGAGAGGCCACCACAATGGGAGGCCCGCGCACCGCAACGAAGAGTAGTCCCCGCTCACCACAACTAGAGAAAAGCCCGCATGCAGCAACGAAGACCCAACGCAGACAAAACTAAATAAATAAAGTAAATAAATTTAAATTCCCTATTACAGCTCTAGATCAGATTGACTTCACTTTAAAAGGTACACTTCTGCATATTTAGACATTTTCCGATATGCATAGCTTTAAAGAAATAAATCTGCATAAATAAATAAACCAGATACAGTTATAGTCTAACCAGTAAATCATCAAGCACTAATAAGGTAAAGGCAACTGCCTATAAGAAGACAAAAACTGTCAGGCCCTGGTAAATGTTTGCTTTTGACCATGATACGTATAATTTGAATATTTTCCCAAGTGATGTTCCCATAAGGGAGGAATATGAATGACTTTAAGGAGATTTAAGCTCCTTAAGGACAAAGTCCATGTTTTAGTCCTTCTAGGACAAACTAGCACAGAGTTTAAATGTACTTATATTTCATGAGTGAAGGAACAAAGCAAGACCAAACTGCACAGATTATAAATGTTCCAATTTCCTTCTATACATAAATGTTTTTCATCCTAAACCCTAGATGTGCTAGATAAAATCTTAACCAGGCATATTCTTACCTCTAGTTCTTTTGGAGTCGATTGCCTTTCCCATAATAGACAAGGAAAGGATTTCAAATTTTTTCTTGTGTTTTCCGTTGTATATTAGAACATCTGAAGACAAGTAAAAACAATATGACTTTAAAAGTGGAAAAGCAATAAAAATTTTTCAACTTTCTTAAGGTGTCTTGTTTTTACTTTTCACATAAAAATGGGTGTCTCCTCTGATCAGTCTCAAAAATCACAGAAATAATATAATCTGTACTGAGAACATTCAAATGTATTTCCAAAAATTTCACTGTTGGGGGAAATTTAGCAAGTTAAAGTGGTTTACTCAAAGTCCCTTGGCTGCCTCTAAGAGAAAAAAAAAGAGGAAAAAAAAAATGAAGAAACCTAATTACATAATCATTAGATCACTTCTCTGTTCATAAATAAGCATTGCCAAAACATTCATAATTTTCTGGAGCTTTTATTCCTAAAGTTGGACAAGAATTTTCTCATTCATTATAAAACATTTACCCATTCCCACATTCAAATCCCTTGAGCTTTTGTGCTATTATGCTTCCATTGCATTGCTAGCCTAGCATATATGAAAACTAAATTGTTTTGAAGGAAATATAATTGCTCCAAATTACCACACTTGAAAAGTTTTTATTTTTTGCTTTTAAAAGTTAGATAAGAATTACCTTCACATTCACAACATTACTAAACACCTCATGTTTCAACCCCTCTGTCTAAACTGCAGAATCTACCGGGATTAGAAGTGGTTTGCATAGACCTTAGATAACAAGATAAGGCTAGCCCTCCAACAAGTTGAGTATGAGTTCTGGCAAGATTTCTCTGTCTTTACCAGGAAGAGTAATTTGGAAGAACTGGAAAGAAAGCCTGCCTAAATTTGTCTCTCCCTCCATCCTGACCAAAGTAACTGAAAGTTTAGAAATTAGAAAGTTGCAGCCTCATGAATTAAAGAGACAACCCAAAATCTATTAAATTTTCCTCAGGATTTGCCCATTATACTTCAAAGCATAAAGAAAGTATAATGTCCTAGGAGTCTACATGTTTCAATGCCTGTTAAGTGAATCAACTGTTTTTCTAAACACACACACACAATTCCAGGATTAAATTCCAAAACCAGCAAGCACGATTTAGTTAAAAGCACCGCTAAAGCTATAGCTTCAGACCAGTTTTGGTAGATAGCAACAACTGAATGTGTATTAGGAAAGATAAGCATTTTAGGTATTTATGTTCTCTTTATCTGCACTCCCTTCCCATCCTGGACCCAAATTAGGAATAAGTTGGAATTCTAAATCCTTCGAACATGAAAATTATTATATTTGATGGCCAGATGTCAATGTAATAACAAATAATAAGGCTCTCGAGGATCAAGAATATGGCTTTCATACAAAATGTGGTTGTTAATCAGAAAACTAAGATGGTCTGAAAGGCAGCCTTAAATTAGTCTCAAACTCAGATGCCTCCAGTAATCCAGCAGGTAAATAAGTGCATAAATTCATTGGGGGTGGGGTGGGGGCATTTGAATGAGCTGCAGAAGGAGGCTGTGGCCCAGGGGTAGGGGGACAGCTGTTTCCCAGCTCCAGCCAAGTGTTCCCCTATCTTCTGATTTCTCAAGACAAGCCAGAAATGTAGATTACTATGTGAAATCTTCCTATTAAAATGTTGGCACAAAATTTTTTAAAACACTGCATGGGCCAAATAAAACATGTCTGTGGGCAGATTCAGCCAGCTGGCTGCCAGTTTGAGATCTCAGGGAAACTATGGAGAAAGAAAGAAGGAAGTAAAATATTTCCTTGACTCTCCCTCCACCAACTTGTAATTCACAGTCTTGGAGATCACTGTGGGAGTCTAGTCAAAGGAGGATCAAAGATGCTTTGGAGATTTCAATTTGGTCCTAAGGGAAACACTACTTTTCTACCATACTTTTTTCAATGAATTTTACACACACACACACAAACACATTTTATTTTTCCACAGATCCAAGATTACAAATCTGAAGCACTTCCATCATGGGGTTAAGGGATATCTTGCTTGTGTGTACCAAGAAAATGGTAATCCATTAAAACACATTTATATACCGAAATATAGGCTGAGCTTAATTACAGTTGTCTTTGCTCTTATCAAAAAGCAAAATGTACTTAACAGCTGCATATTGTTCTCAGGGGCATGAAGTAGCCCATTCAAAATCCAATAAGCTCATTCTCAGTGACAAGTCAAATGCTAGCTGCTACCAGATCGCCCTTGCTTTATCCATCATTCATTCTATGATGTGGTACAAGCAAACTGGTAATAGGAGAAGAATAAACAGGAAAAAGTACCAACTTCTGAATTACACACAGCTCTGATAATGGCGAATATTATTTCTCACTGTTTACAGAGCAAGGCAACATAATGCAGAGGAAAATTAAAGTTTTACATCACGACCAAGGGAATAAAGTACTCTATGCAAACATTTTAATAAGATAGGCATTGTTTTATTGCATTCCCAGAACTATAAGTGTCCTTCATCTTTGTTACCATATACATGGATGTATTTTACAGGCTTGTTATACTTTCCAACTATTTACCCACTCTCTCTAATAAAAACACACTGGTCACATTGGTTTAGTCAATGGTTTTTAACCCTTTTAAGAACCTGATAAAAGTAGAGGACCCACCCTGCCCTTGAAGAAATGCTTTGATTTACCACATGTTGTACACAATTTTAAGGGGTTCAAGAATCCCCTGAAGAAGTTCATCCAAGGGCCCTTATTTAAGAACACCATAGCAAAACCACTATAATTTCATCTGGTTTCATTTATGCTAACCTCCCAAAAACATTTTTTTCAGGATATGCTCTAAGAAATTAAGGTAGTATATTTACATGCATTTCTTTTCTTGTTTACATATATTTAAATATTCTTTCATATTTGAGAAGCACAATCTTTTTTAAACCTGTGAGTCCTGGGCTGATAAATTAGGCTACTGTATTGGCTAAGAATAGGTTACCATTCACTTGTTAAAATATATGCCTTTTGGGGAATCCTCTTGCAATGTTGGTGGGAATGTAAATTGATACAGCCACTATGGAGAACAGTATGCAGGTTCCTTAAAAAACTAAAAATAGAATTACCATATGACCCAGCAATCCCACTACTAGGCATATACCCAGAGAAAACCATAATTCAAAAAGACACATGCACCCCAATGTTCATTGCAGCACTATTTACAATAGCCAGGTCATGGAAGCAACCTAAATGCCCATCGACAGATGAATGGATAAACAAGATGTGGTACATATATACAATGGAATATTACTCAGCCATAAAAAGGAATGAAATTGGGTCATTTGTAGAGACGTGGATGGATCTAGAGACCGTCATACAGAGTGAAGTAAGTCAGAAAGAGAAAAACAAATATCATATATTAACGCATACATGTGGAAGCTAGAAAAATGGTACAGATGAACCAGTTTGCAGGGCAGAAATAGAGACACAGATGTAGAAAACAAACGTATGGACACCAAGGGGGGAAAGTGGTGGGTGGTGGTGGTGGAATGAATTGGGAGATTGGGATTGACATATATCCACTAATATGTATAAAATAGATAACTAATAAGAACCTGCTGTATAAAAATAAATAAATAAAATTCAAAAATTGGAAAAAAATAAAATAAAATATATGCCTTTTTTATTTCTGGATCATAAGTGCTTTTTATGGTTTCCATTAATAGGTTGTTACAAATATTTAGGGGACTTGGAAAAAGGGCAAAGGGTGAGAATTTCACTTTCAAGAGATATTTCCCTCAGCTACCATGTAAAATGGGCCAATATTTTCCATTTTACTATTTTTTTAAAATGGTATGATCAGCTTTCAAAATCCATGAATAAACACAGGTCCCTCAAGTTTCCTCTTTCGCTGTATCACTAACACCCTGTTCTCCCCCACTTGAATTTTCAAGGTACTCCTACTATAAAAAAGAAACAGGATTTCAGGAATTATGCTTATTATCTAACTACTCTAGAAGTGATTATAAAATATTTTAGAGAGCCACCTTAGTTAATGTCATTAGACATGCTAGGATATGTCTATTGGGAAATGCAAAATAATACTTCTGAATAAAGGTTTTGATGCTATTATATTCTCCTTCTGTAACTGAATCTCATTGCTGAAATTTGGTTAGGTCTGTTTACAAACAAGAGATCACATACTGAAAGTAATAAAAAGAGTAAGATGATGCAGACATCAGATCTGAAAACGAAAATGTCAACCTTGGGAAGTTGCCTGTGTCGGTATTATGTAATGTACATGAGATTTTGCTTCCTGGGAACCTTAAGCTCATTTAAAGGCCTATAAATGAAATCCATAGTACTTGTTTTTTAAAATTATTGCCATCAAAAGGCTCTATACAGCTCAATCAAATTTATTTGATATGCATGACTTGACGGTGTTAGAATTTGGCCGAAATAAAACATCTGAACAACCCTGAACCTAACAGCTCAGCACTTTAGATCCGCTGACAAGTAAAGCAAATGTGGTATATACTGAAGAAATTACTCCTACCAAAAATAGCCCCTTCTACAGAGCACAGAGTTTTTTTAGGGCAGTAAAAATATTCTGATGCCATAATGATGAATACATGTCATTATACATTTGCCCAAATCCATAGAATATACAACACCAAGAGTGAACCCTAACGTAAACTATCAACTTTGGATGATTATGATGTGTCAACATAGGTTCATCAGTTGTAACAAATGCACTGCTCTGGTGGGGGATGCTATAAGGGGGAGGCTATGTATCCGTGGGGGAGGGAAGTGTATTGGAAATCCCTGTACTTCCCTCTCAATTGTGCTATGGACCTAAAACCACTCTAAAAAACTGTCTTTAAAAAAAAAGTCCCTTCCAAAATCAGCCCCAGAACGTATTATTAAGACACCCTGTCTTCAAGGAGCTTCCCGCCGTCATCTCTGGAAATTCAATCTGGTGCTTCAAATTCAAAAATATATATGTTCTATGAGAATCTAAAGTTTCCTAAAATTGGGAGGTGGAAATATCACAAGGGAAGAAAATGAAGAAAATCTAACCAACCTATCTAGTTTTAAATACAACCTTATATATTTAAGATTAGATTCAGGCATCCCCTCCTTCAGAAGACCTCCCAAATATTACTGTCATATGAAGCTGGTTACTGGCCCTTCCTCTGTGGTCCCACAAAGTCCTGTGCGAACCTTTATCATTTTGTATTATAGTCATATTCCTGGATCTGCTTTCCCCAAAGAGGGACACAATACCCAGTGCTCAGAAATTTTTTTTGCATCCATGAGTATCCTCTCCACCCCTGCAATGTGCTTATCCATAGTTCTTAGATACAAATGTAAATTTAATCTACAAAAATATTTTTATGGTTAGAGTCTCTTCATGATCATGGAAATCTTTTTTTCCTGGAGAGTCAAGGTATTTTGAAATTCTAAGATATCTATGACTATAGCAGAGCTCTATAATCAGACAGCACAGAGGAATGTCAAAAGAACTGCATTCCAATTCCTGGCTCAGCGAAACGTTTACCTCCCTGTGTCTATTTTCCTTATCTGAACAGTAAAGACAGCAATACCAGCCTGTCTCACACATCTGCTGTGCACAAGAATAAAATTTATCAGCCAACCAGAAAATATTTAGACAACTTGGAAATTTTTCACAGTAGAGAAAAAAATGGTAGCAATTCTACCTTTTATTTAACCCCAATGCCTTCTTGGAAACCATGAATGAATGACAGGAAAGCAGATAGTATTTCTCAAGGAAATGATATGACAATTGAATGTCATGTGGCCAGCAAAGAGCAGATATCAAATAAATATGACTTCTTTAATAATTGTTTACATTTTTACATTGAAGTATATCATACATACAACAGACTACACAAAATGTAAATGAAGGTCAGTGAATTATTTTTAAAAGTGAATAAACCTATATAACTACCACCCAGGTGAACAAATAGATCATTCTGATATTCTCTCTGCCTTTCCAATCACTAACCCCTTCCACCTCCCCAAAAGTAACAAGTATCCTTACACCCTGACTATCCTGATCATTCCAACTGTAGTTTAGTTATACCTATTGTTGAACTTTATATAAACACAACCACACAGTACATGTATTAGTTTGTGTCTGGCTTCTTTCAGACAACATGATGCTTGTAAGATTTATTCTTGTGGTTGTGCATGGAATTCACTCATTCATTGCTATGTAGTATTCCATATAATAATGTAAACCATTTTTATCTATTCTACTGTTAAAGAACATTTTAGTTATTTTTACTATTACAAATTTAAACTAATAAAATTATGCTCCAAGCCCTAAAACAGGCAAATACACTACATACTATCAATACATAAGAAACCTCAGTGTATCATGCAAATTGTATCTCAACACAAAATTATGCTACATAATACAAAAATATAATTATTGAGTCATAAACTTAATCTAAATCTAAAACAGCTATGTAAGATAACTTTAATTTTTAATTCGAATTTTTTTGCAGTTTAAAATTTTAGATGAGGGTTTTTTTACTTTTCTTAATGGTTTGTAGGACTAAGGTCTCTTTTGAAAAATCTCTCGAGGTTATTCTAAAGAGATAATTTCATTTTCTGTTAATATATTTTCCTACAATAAACAGTAATTTTAAAAAATCATTTCATTATAAAAACCAAGTTTTAACAATGATTATCTCTGGGTGGAGAAATTATTAATTATTTTCTTCTTTTTGCTTATCTACATATTAAATTTTTAAATTATAACTATTATAAAGGTACTTTCTTCTTTAATGAAACCATTTCATCATCAAATTGTAATAGTCAAAAATAATCTACTTTCCTTTCCCCACTGAGTAAAGTTAAGTGTTTGGACAAACCATTAAATAAATGGCTTATCTATTTGTTTTCATCTTTAAAAGGCGTAAAAAAAATTTATATGTAAAATTTCATAAGCTTCTTGAAATTATGCTTACATTTTGGTTAAAGAACCATTCTAGAAATATTGATAGTATTGTGTTACTCATGTCAACCCTAGCAAATACAAAAATCGTCTCCTTGAAGAAGAAAATGTTATCACTTAATTGAATGTGAAGATGAAATAACTGGGAGATCAACAAGACATAAACAAATAAACAACTAAACGAGCAGAAATGAGCTATTGAGCTTCGAAGTTTTGTTTTTATTTTCTCAATCCAGTGAAGTCTTTTCCAGAATGTTTTGCATCACAATTTAAGCCCTGCTTGTGTGGTGTGCCAAGAATCTAGCAAAGATTGAGACACCAATTTCAGGTCTTTTATTTACTGTTTTTGTTTGTTTTTTAAGACTTTCCTATTCAAGGAAGGTGGTCTGATACAGTGGCAAGACACAGATGTAGGGCAGGCCAACTACCTGAATCTGAATGCTCTATTTATTTCCCTTCACTCCCTCCCCTGGTTGTGTGACACTGTGAACCATATGGATGTATGAGTTGTGACTCATCAGTCCCAGGGATAGCCACAAGTAAGGGTTCCATTACTTGCATATTCATAAAACCCACAGCCAGACGGGTGGCAGTAGCAGAGCCCACGTGCTTGCTACTTTGCAGAGGCCAATTATAGCCTGGTTGTGGGCAGCCGCAGCCCCGAAGAGCTTCTCCAAGCCTCTCCGCCACAAAGTTTAGGAACTGACCGTCACACCTTGACGGTACCACCTTGCTGCAGGATCCATGCTGTTCCTCCACTGGCCACAGGCGCTGGACTCGACACTGATTATGTGACCTAGGCAGCTACCAGACAGAAAAAGGGCACTCTGCGTCTACAGGCTCCCACCAGATGCTGAGCCTTTTTACCCTTACCCCAAAGGACATGTGTGTTTTAACAGGAAAGTTTTTTTGAATGATTTTGTAGTGGATAATTTTTATCGAATAAGCATAAACTTCATGTTGAATAATTCTATAACAGAAGTAAGTAATTTGGAAATGCTCCCTCCAGTATTCTGTCAAAGCCAGTGGAGTGACTCTAACATGGTGCATGGCAGAAATTTTGAACAAGTTACTTAATCTCTCTGTGCTTCAGTTTTCTCATCAGAAAAAAATGGAGTAACAGTGATAGCTCTTACCATACGTGATGATTCAACGAGATCGTGCATGTGAAACACATTAGGATGGTGTTAACATCTATTAAGAGCCTAATCAATGTTCATTATTATCAAATAATTGTATTTCAGCCAATCATCCTGTACTCATTGACTTCTTTTCTATTATGAGAACTCTTTTTCAAGTCCATCTTATATACACTTTGAACAAAACAGAATAGACAAAGCAGTTTAGACAACAGCAACAATAATAAAATAATAATTATTATAATAACATTAGTCATAAAAGTACCTAACACTTACTGAGAAATTATTATGTGCCAAGCATTTTATAAGGATTCCCTCATCTAATCCTGTCAACCATACTATGAGATAGGTATCATCAACATTATCATCATCATCGTCCCCATTTTTCAAAAGGGAAAACCGAAGCTGAGAGAAGTTGAATAAGTTGGCCAAGGTCACAAGCTAGTAAATGGTAGAGCTGGAATACAAATGTGGATCTGCAGCACAGCCCTTAACCATGAGGATACAATGCTTCCCCGCAAGGGGCACCAATCATATGTTTGGTATAAACTTCTGGTGGGCATTGATGTCTACCAACAGTTTAAAGAGGTAAAACAGAGAGGGAGAGGGAGAAGGAGGGGAAGTAGGAGAGACAGAGGGAGGAAGAGGGAGGGAGAGAGGGGGATGGAGAGAGAGAGATTGAGGATATAAATGAAGGGGGAGGCAAGAAGCAGGCAGCAAAGAGATTCAAAATCTTAAATACCTTCCAGAATTTGTATAAAGGAATCAAATAGATAGGTGATTGGTATTGTGCTGATTTTGCTATATTTAACTCAAAGAACTTCCTCTACTTACATGGAGCAGGAACTCTGCCACCTAAAACTAAATGAAGGTCACTGAAGGATCTGATGAACTAAGCAGAAAGCTCTTGGCTTAAGCCAGGGGAAAAAAACCTGACAAACTGTTTCAGGTCAACTGACTTTTTTTTTTAATTTTATGTCTTCCTGCAATTGTAAATATTAGTCAAAGAACTGCTTACAAAAATCTTTTAATCCAAGACTGGAATTTAGTATCAACAGCAATAAAGCTACGGTACAGCTGAGCAAACTAGAAGTCAAAGGAGCTAAGTACCCATCCCAGCTTCCCACTTACTGAAGGCAAGTCACTTAGAAAGGTCACAGGGTTGACTGGCTAAAGAGCTTCTCAGGGTCTCTGTGGGGTGGTAGGTGATGGCGTACCGAGGGGAAAGCACAGATTTCCTTGTCAGACACACATCTACATTGCAGACCCAGATGTCTTACCAGCTGAGCGGTTACAAACACACTGATCAGAAATGTATGCAGAGCACTGGGGGAAGGGGTCACTAAAGAGACAACCTAACTTTATTTAAGTTATAGATTTTGTTGTTTTTGTTTTGTACTGGTTTGGGGGGGGGGGTGTTCAAAGAAGTTTCCTGGGGAGATTATGCCTGAGCTGAATCAAGTGTTTGGAGATTGCATACCAAAGTGGTCCTCTGGTTAGGCTATGGCAGGGAACTGGGCTCAAATCCCCACCACTTACTATGTGACATTGGCAAGCTCTTAACCCTTTAAAATAAGACCATAATATCCTTCTCAGAGTATTGTAAATATTAAATGAAATCATACGTTAAAGCATTTAATTTAATGCACAGTGCTCAATAATTGGCAGCTATTATTACAGAAAATTCTAACAATGATTTGCTCTTTCAAGTGTTTATAGTGCAAAAGAATCCTTCCTGGGCAGCCCGAGACACTGACACATCAGTGTTTTGCAAAAGGCACTGTTCCTAAGACCATCTGTATCAGAATCACTAGGGGAATTTGTTTAAAAGCAGGTCCCTAGACACTACCTGTAGTGGGTTGAATAATGACCCCAAAAGATAAGTCTGCCCAGAATCTGTGTAAACTTAATGGGGAAAAGAGGTTTTGCAGATGTAATTAGTTAAGAATCTCAAAATGAGATCATCCTGGATTAAGATAGGGGTGGGTAAATCCAATGACTGCAGTCCTTAGAAGAGAAGGGCAGAAGACACACAGAGAAGAAGGGGGTGTGAAGATGGAGGCAGAGATTGGAATGATGTGTCCACAAGTCAAGGCACAACAAGGATTGCCAGCAGCCACCAGAAGCTGAGAGAGAGGCATAAAATGGCCTCTCTCCCCTAGAGCCTCCAGAAGGAACAAACTCTGCTGACACCTTGATGTCAGCCTCCAAAACTGTGGGAGAATAAATTTCTGTTTTAAGCCACCACGTTTGTGGTAATATGTTATGGCAGCCCTAGGAAACTCACACACTACCCTCAGGAGATCCAGGTTGGTGTCTGGGAAGATGCATTTTACCAGAAGCACCTCAGGTAATTCTGGTATCCATGAACACCTGAGACCCTCTGCCCTATCCTATTCCCACTGGCCTGAAAGGCCACACTGCCCCTCTTCTTATGACCCTCATTCTGACGATGAGTCCAAGAGACATCTGAAGCTATGGAGAAGACCAGGTACTTTTTCTCAGCCTCAGCACAGGATCTGTTTGGGGTCAAGCCATTGAGTCTGCAGCTCTATAGGCCCTTCACACTCCTCAAATAACTCTCCAGGAGAAAAAGTCTAAATTAGGGTCTAGAAATTTGCATGTGTCTCACCATTCCCACTTGAGGGTAAGTGTCGAGCCTCTTTGTTTGGTGATAGGCCCAGGAAAATGCTCCCAACTCTAACACCAGCCCAAACAAAATTTTACACAAATATAATATGTTCACTCTTGGTAAGATTCTAATCTCTAGAAAAACAGCTCTTCAAAGACTGAATGTTTGTGCCCACCCCCCAAATTCATATGTTGAAGGCCTACCCACCAGTGTGATGGCGTTAGGAGATGGGACCTTCGGGAGATAATTAGGATTATATGAGGTCAGGAAAGTGGAGCCCTCATAAATAGGAGTCGTGCCCTTCCAAGGGGACCCCAGAGAGTTCTCTTGCTCTCTATCTGCCATGTGAAGGTAGAAAACAGCCATATGGAAACACGAAAAAGGGCTCTCACCAGACCTGGAATCTGCTGGCACCTTGATCTTGAACTTCCCAGCCTCCAGAAATGTGAGAAATAAATGTTTGTTGTTCATAAGCCACCCAATCTATGATACTTTGTTATAGCAGCCCAAATGGACTAAGACACGCTCTTACCCAGGCTGAGCATCTGAATCAGTTACCAGATGGAGTGATTGAGAATGATAAGAATGAGGGAAGTTGAGAGGGAAGGTGAGAGCAGCCTGGTCTATTTTTTCTTTTAATATCGTTTAAGAATCCCTGCTCTAGGAAAAGTGTCATTCACATCTATCCCACCTCAATCCCTTACCTGAGGAGAAGGGGCTCTGTTAGAGCTCAAGGAAAATATGAATTTTAAAGAAACACAATTAAGCCAAGGCACTTAGGCTTGGAGGTTTGGGAAGTAAAGAGGTTCAAAGTTCTCTACTCTCTCAGGTTGACACCTTTCTCTCATCCCTCCCTCCCAACAAACACAGTAACACTCGCTGAGGCTCAGAAAGTGCCACACAGGTTTGGGAGGTGCAATCATACTTAGGAGGCTTGCGCAGCGGTTCCCAAACGTTCATGAGACTCATCTGGGGACTATATTTAAAATGGACATTTCTAGGCCCTACACCAAGAGATTCTGAGTCAACTGGTCCAGGGTGGGGCTCTAACTACAGAATAAGGAAATATAGCATAGATAACTTAGGTAGGCCTTTAGTCTACATTTTATGCTAAAATCAAAAACAAGGTCAATCTGGCTTATCGAGATATAAGACTAGACAGGAGTCTGCAGCCTGCATGTGCTTGAGTGCTCCTTGCACAGTATCCCTCTGGAATCAAACAGATTGATGGTAGTAAATGACCCGATCAGAATTCACAACAGATCAAACACCCTAAAAAGAGGACGACAGCCCCTTAGAGTTTACTCCAATTTCTTCATGCTTTACTGCTTCTAATTCTGGCATAAACCAACTCTAATTAGTTGTTGGGTTTTTTAACTCATTTTAGCTACAGTTCAGTAGAAGTATTAAACCAGTTAACTCCAGAAAGAAATAAAACAAAAACTCTATAGTGTTTCATGGCCTTTCAGGCACACCAGAATTTTTATTACCTTTCATGTTTGACAAAGTTTGGTTTCTACCATTTATGATTTCTGATAAATAACACACATGAAAAAAGGTATTCTCCGTATGCTAACACATATATATGGAATCTAAAAAAGAAAAAAAAATGGTTATAAAGAACCTAGGGGTGCAGGACGGGAATAAAGATGCAGACCTACTAGAGAATGGACTTGAGGACACGGGGAGGGGGAAGGGTAAGCTGGGACAAAGTGAGAGAGTGGCATGGACATATATACACTACCAAATGTAAAATAGATAGCTAGTGGGAAGCAGCCACATAGCACAGAGAGATCAGCTCGGTGCTTTGTGACCACCTAGAGGGGTGGGATAGGGAGGGTGGGAGTGAGGGAGACGCTAGAGGGAAGAGACAAGGGGATATATGTATATGTATAGCTGATTCACTTTGTTATAAAGCAGAAACTAACACACCATTGTAAAGCAATTATACTCCTTTATACATCTTTATAACATAAAGATGTTAAAAAAAAAAAAGGTATTCTCAAAATCGTTTTACTAAATCAGATAAGAAGCTAGAAAATAATGCTGTGGTTTTCTTTCATGCGATCCCTGAATTATGTAAGAAGTCTCACCATGAAACTTACTATTACAGCACACCTTCTACTTCAGGTTGTTGCCTCTATTTTTACATGACAGATAAAAATCAATAATATTAAGGGCTGGGGAGGGATTAAAACCAAACACTAGGATAACATCAAAACTTCTATCAGTCACATCTGTCCCCGTTATTTTGCTCTCTGCCTCAGCGATGGTTCAGCAAAGAAATTACTTTTACATAATTATCTGCTCTTTTCAATCTGTACCACTGGTGGCAGTTGCCACAATTATCTTGAAAAGGGTTCTGATGCCTTCCTGGCTGTCCCTTCTTCGCACAATTCCCTCACCACAAACATTCAAAGTGCAAATATATGACTGCGATTCAAACAGCATCAGGCCTGAAGCCAGAAACAGTACTATTAGAGCCACTGATTGACACAAAGTGGGAAAGTTATTTATATAAATAGAGACCAAAATAATCAAGATTTCTACATATCCTTTCAGGAGCAAAAAAGACAAAATGTAAACTCAGGAGAGTCAAAAGAGATCACTATTAAGTCCCTCTAAGGAGTGTATTACTCTTAAAACAATAATTCCACTAAGTACATTATGAAATGTTCTCTAGGGAGGTAACTTGGAATGATAGAAAAAACAGGGGCTTTTATTTTTTAAATTTAATTTTAAATGTATTTTTTATTGAGGTAACATTGGTTTATAATGTTTTATAAGCTTCATGTGCACAATATCATATTTCTACTTCTGTATACACTACAGCATGTTAACCACCAAAAACTTAGATTCCATCTGTCACCATACAGTTGATCCCCTTTACCTATTTTGCCCTCCCTGCCTCTCCCCATGCTCCTTCCCCTCTGGTAACCACTACTCTGTTCTCTGTATCTATCTGTTTGTTTTGATTTGGTTTGGTTATTTCTTTATTTAATATTCCACGTATCAGTGAAATCATAGAGTATTTGTCTTTCTCCATCTGACTTATTTCCCTTAGCATAGTACCCTCAAAGTCCATCCATGTTACCACAAATGGCAAGATTTCATCTTTTTATGGCTGAGTAGTATTCCATTGTGTGTGTGTGTGTGTGTGTGTGTGTGTGTGTGTATACATATATATCACATCTTTTTTATCCATTCATCCACAACAGAGGCTTTCTAGTTCAGTCACTTACAACTTAGCTTTGAGCAAATCATTTCACTCATATAAGCCTCAGTTTTCTTATTTTTTAAATGGCAATACTAATGTCTATCTCAAAGACAGGATGTAAGGATGAGAGGACATTGTAAAGAGTACATTTCATTGCTTGACAAATTAACCAGCACTGAATAAACAGTTTGAAGCCTTCTAACATAATTGTTATCAGCTTTCAATTAAAATGTAACTATAATCCACTCTTCCACTAAGTTTATCTAGTTTAAGTACTTTTTAATTATTATAATCATTGCCAAGAATCAGGCATTTTTATTTAATTTTTTTAATGCCATCATCACCCCTGGGTGGTTAAACTTTGGTTAACCACCCAGGGGTGATGGTTAATAACCTGATTCAAATCTTCCCTTCAGAAGTTAAATGTTACTCAACCCAAGTCTAATCCATAGTTTAAGTATTAATAAAGTATAATTTCTTCATGTTTTCTCTGGCAGTCTATTCTCCTCCCCCTTCTATTGAATAGTTTGTTGCTAACCAAGAAATCACATCACCGAACCAAACCTGTTAAAATCATATGTAAAATAAAAAAGAACAGATGTTGCATGGAGGTCTTCAAGGGGCTCTTTAGTGAATAAAGTACACAAGAATAGGCAGTACAGAAACACTGGGATATCTCAGGTCATCTCATGAGATAAAGTCAATGTTTTACCTGTTTCCTGGCAAGGTTCCACCTAGTTTAAGTTGCCAGATAAGCAACAGCTGATAAGAAAGATGCTGCTATAGTCAGCTCACTGGCCAGTAAATGCCTAGCAATGTATTTAAATGGAAAAAATATGTATGAACATTTGTTTAGTTTGAAGCAATATTCACAAGAATATACAGAGTATGCAGTTTTGAGTGGACCCAAAAGGTTCACAGAACTTCCAGAAGTTATAATATCTAAGATTATGCCCATTTTTAATGAATAATGCAGCAGTAATGAGGTGGATAGGCTTTTCAATTATAAAAATTCTCGCCCCTTGTTTACAATTATCATTTTGTATTTTACCTATAGGATCAATCATTGTCATGTTTAAAGCATACAGTATACTCATATAGTTGTCACTGAAATTATTAAGAGCAGTTAAAAAGGTATGATTCCAAATTGAGAAAAGCAATTCATGGCATACAGCAATTCTCAAAAGTTTTTATGAGTATTTCTGTAAGATCAGAGTAACAAAGTGACATCTCTAAGAAACTGCTGATAAGGACATCTAGTTGGGGAAGATGAGCCACAGGAAATCCTTGAGCAGAGTAGGGAAGAGGCTGGTAGTTTTCACTTAACCTGGGGATCCCAGCAAACCGCAGCCAGAAAAGCAAGGTGCAGAGTTGGGTGGCCAGAGTGCTGCCAGTGAAGGCTGGAAGACTTCCTGAGCATATAAAAGTTGCCATTCACAAGACCTTGCACAGAACTAATGAGAGTTGAAACAAAAGGTCAGAAGTAGTACTTATGTCACAACTATTTTATCACTGGTCTTCAAAAATAAATAATTAAAAGCTAATCTTGCCAAGGACTCCTTGAAGAGAAAACGGAATATTTGACAATTCTCTATAAAGTAATAGTGACAAAGACCAGGGCTCTTATGGTCCAAAAGAGACCTGTAGATGCTAAAAGTAACCAACATAACAAAATTTGCTATAGTTCCTGACAGCACAGTGTTTAGCACATAGCAGCCCATTAATCAACAAGTATTCACTATCTATATGTATAGCACTGGCTGAGATTTAGGAAGAATAAAATGAAATCATTGCCGGCATCAGTCAGGCAAGGAAGGAAATGTAAGAGTAAGAGAAGTCATAGAAATCCTCCTCTCTGGACCGCTAGCTCTGCAGCATATCCAAAGCAATGTTGGCATAATGTAAGGAAGGCTCATCACTCTAACTTGAGTCTTACTCTCCAGGCTCAGGTCAGGGGCTTCCTCCAAAGACCAGATTTCCTGTGTTTGCTGGGTGGGGAAGGGGGAATATGAATTCTCCAGAACTAATCTGCTGACCATGGACAAAGTGGCCTTTGAGGGGCAGCCCTCAGACACAGAGATACAGATGCTGACAGCTGGAAGTCCACCAGAACAGAGTAAAATGTTCCAGGAATAAGAGTGTGTGCTGACACATCTGCCACATCAACATTCAGGTAAATTAGCTCATTTTTGTTTGTCTGCTAGAATAAATGACAAATTAACTCAATGTGAAAGTACGAGGAGATATAACTAATTCTTTAAAAAAAAAAAATGAAAACTGAAGCTTCAACCAATGCAAATATTCAAGATATTTTTAGTGTTTAATCTAAGAAAAGCTATCATAAATTTCTGCCTAGCTATTCAATTCTGCTCATCTTAATCCATATTAAATATTTAAAATATTAAAATACTTCATTTGAAGCATGAAGTTTGATTCCATTGACATGTTTCATTTATTTTAATGTGCTAATTAGTATTTCCATCTATATTTGGACTTTTTTTAGTCAAAATTGTTTTTAAAATTTATAATGGGGTAAACTCAAGAAGTATTCACAGATCCTATGCTCCCATCTAGAATAGCAAATGATCTGTCCAATGTATTCCCAACACTATACCAGACATTTAAAGAGGGACACAAAAGAAGTATTAGACCCAGTTCCCCTACCCTCAAGGATATCACAATCTAGCAGGTGGCAGAGTGGGGGAAGCAAGGAGAGAACACATACAAAACTATGGATATGACAATAAGAGCAATAGGGACTCAGAGAAGAATAAGACCAATATGTGCTACATTCATTCAAAGTGAGAGAATATGAGACTTTCACTGGGCTTTTAGGAATGGATAGAGTTTGGAAACACAAAAGAGAAAAGAAAATATTTCAATTAAAGGAAAACAGCATGAGCAAAGGCATTTAGGTATATTTAAGGTTTTTTTATTCCTCTTTTGATTTCTTCTTTGACCCATTGGTAGCATGTTGTTTTATCTCTACACATTTGTGAATTTTTCTGTTTTCTTCATGATGTTAATTTCTAGTTTCATACCATTGTGGTCAGAATAGATGTTTAATATGATTTCAGTCCTCTTAAATTTATTAAGACTTGTTTTGTGACCTAACATATGATCTATCTTGGAAAACGTTCCATGTGCACTTGAGAAGAATGTGTATTCTGTTGCTTTTGGATGAAACATTATATATATATATATATATATATATATATATATATATATATATATATATCTGTTAAGTCCATCTGGTCTCACATGTCATTTAAGGTCGATGGTTTCTTATTGATTTTCTGTCTGGATGATCTAGCCATTGATGTAACTGGGCTATTAAAGTCCTCTAATATTATTGTATTGCTATCTATTTCTCTCTTTAGGTCTGTTAATATGTGCTTTATATACTTAGGTGCTCCTATGTTAGGTGCATAAATATTTACAAATGTTATATCTTCTGGTTAGATTGACCACTTTATCATTATGTAATGCTTTGCTCTGTCTCTTATTATCATCTTTGTTTTAAAGTATATTTTGTCTGACATAAGTATAGCTACTCCAGCTTTCTTTTCATTTCTATTTAAATGGAATATCTTTTCCCATTCCTTCACTTTCAGACTGTGCATGTCCTTAGATCTAAAGTGAATCTGTTGTAGGCAACATATAGATGGGTTTTGGTTTTTTTATCCATTCAGTCCTCTATGTCTTTTGATTGGAGAATTTAGCCCATTTACATTTAAAGTAATTATTGTTAGGTATGTGCTTATTGCCATTTTGTTCATTGTTTTCTTGCTGTTTTTGTAGTTCTTCTCTGTTCCTTTCTTCTTCTCTTGCTCTCTTCCTTTGTGGTTTGATGACTTTCTTTAGTGGTATGTTTACATTCCTTTCTCTTTCTCTCTCAAATATTTACTACAGGTTTTTGCTTTGTGGTTACCATGAGGCTTATATATAACAACTTATATTTATAACAGTCTATTTTAAGTTGATAACAACTTAGGTTTGATCCCATTATAAAGCTCAACACTATTACTCTCCCCTGCACATTTTATATTTTTGATATCACATTTTACATATTTTTATCTTATGTATCCATTAACTAATTATTGTAATCAAGTTATTTTTACTACTTTTATCTTTCAACCTTTATACTAGCTTTATAAGTGATTAATTTACTACTTTTACTGTATATTTACCTTTTCAGGGAGATTTATTATTTTATATGTGTTCTTGTTACTAATTAGTACCCTTTCTTTTCAGCTTAAAGAAGTCCTTTTAACATTTCTTGTAAGGCTGGTTTTGTGGTGATGAACTCCTTTAGCTTTTGCTTGTCTGGAAAACTCTTTATCTCTCCTTCACTTCTGAATGATAACTTTTCTGGGTAGAGTATTTTTGGTCGGCAGTTCTTTTCTTTCAGCACTTTAAATATGTCATACTGCTCTCTTCTGGGTGGCAAAGTTTCTGCTGAGAAATCTGCTGATAGTCTTATGGGAGTTCCCTTGTCTCTTGCTGCTCCTCATATAGATAATTTAATAAGTTTATAGCTAATAAATGTTATATTGTTTATACATAGGTGACTATAAGTGCTGATTTGTCTAGATTACTCTTGATCTCCCACTATAATTATCCCCTCTCCTTCACAACAATGTCTTGGTTTGGACAATTGATTATATGATCATCTGTTTATAATCTATGACAATAAAAGGCAATTTCATGATACCTTATGGCATAAAGCCCCTAAACTTTTTTTTTTTCTTAATTTATTTTTTTTTTTTTTATTTTTGGCTGTGTTGGGTCTTCATTGCTACATGCAGGCTTTCTCTAATTGCGGTGAGCGGGGGCTACTCTTCATTGCGGTGTGAGGGCTTCTCACTGTGGTGGCTTCTCTTGTTGTGGACCATGGGCTCTAGGCTCACGGGCTTCAGTAGTTGTGGCTCACAGGCTCTAGAGCACAGGCTCAGTAGTTGTGGTGCACAGGCTTAGTTGCTCTGCGGCATGTGGTATCTTCCCGGACCAGGGCTTGAACCCGTGTCCCCTGCATTGGCAGGCAGATTCTTAACCACTGCGCCACCAGGGAAGCCCCTAAACTTCTTAAAGAGGCCAAATTGCAGGAGTTAATTCATATCTGACTTGAATTTTACCAACAGGTAAAATAAATTAGTATATTATTTTTGGGGTTTTAAAGTAATACATTAATTGTGTCCCCAAATTCTACAAATAGTATTATATGACAAGCTTCTCAAAGATATGCAATAATATCAGATTAATATTTACAGACTATCTTTAAAAATTGATTGGGGCAAATAAAATATATACAGCTATCTACTTTGAGTACTTCTTAACACAATTTACAAAGTTTCCTAATGGAGAAAAGATTTTCTTTTAAGTTTGTCCAATATTGTATTTTATAAACAACATCAAGCCTCGTCATCATATACAGTGTCTTCCATCTATAAAATGGGAACATTATTACTGCTAAATAACTAGGCGGAAGGAATACTGTCATTAACAAATGCTTTGAAATAATGACCAGAAAGTGCAAATTCTTATCTGTATCTACTTAACAGAGGTTTGAAAGCAAAATAACTACACAAAAATTAGTACCTAAAATATCCTTTGTTTATAACCATCTCTAATTCAAGATGTATTATTGTTTTTACTCTATGCCAAGAATATGCACATTACATTTGTAATAGACCTTAGCTGTGTTTCACTTGCCATCATAGCTTCGCCTTATTTCAACAACAGCCCCCAATTGTTGTTTGGGGTCCACTCTTTCCCAACCTCAGTCACTGGAGTTGGAATGAGGGTACCTGACCTAGCTCCAGAAGAAGACCATGGGAAGCATGAGAGAGGCTTGAGACAATTAATGTATTCTATCCTCCTGGTCATACCATCTGGGGATGGACAGACACATGACTCATGACAAACCCCACACAACTAATCAGAGCTAATCTCAGGGGCTTTTCCTAAACAACCACTTTTTTTCACTGTGCTTAAGCCTAAAACGATATAGGGATTTAAACTACTACAGCCAAATTGTTCCCATATCAAGCCTGAGACTGACACCAACACATATAAAAGAGACACAACTCATGGAGAGGGAAAAACTGGGTCCTGATTTCCTTCTAGGGCCCCTGAGTCCAGCTGTACCTAAACGTCTTCCTCTTGACTCTCCCTTTAAATGAGCTGGTAATTTCCCATTTTTCTATTTTCTGTCCTTTGCAACTAAAGAAACTAAAGACAACTAACAGCTTGTACTTCCTTGTCCTTTTATATTCCATATCTCTTTTCACTCCTTATTATCTCTTTAATAGGCATAAAGTCAAGTTAGTATTCATAAGAGAAACATTTATTGTTGTCAACTATATAAAAAACGAGTGTTTCAAACTAATTCTCCAAATGATTGTTTTCAGTTACGATGCTGATTATTATGATCATAGCATCACTAGGAGGACCTGGTTGACTCTCATAACCATTTAACAGGCTTTTATAAAACACAGCATGTAACTCATCTATCATTAGACTGATTGATTTAATTACTCAAAAAACAGACAATTAACTATCACTTAAAGGGAAAATTCTAGAAGTTTGCTTTTGGATTGTCCTAATGCCATGTATACAATTCCACTAAACTAGTAGAGTGTCATAGCCATTATTAATAAACTTCTAAATATATCTTTTTTCCGTATTTTAAATTATTAATTCACTTTTATTACAAATCCAAATTGTCTTTAGTAAATTCTTTGATATAAACTGAATAAAGGTAGGAGATTTAATGCCTCATATATAAATATTTTATTAAAATACCATAAAAATTCTAAGTATTTTATTTTTATAAAGGTATGAATGGATTAAAAATTCAATCTAATTTAAATGATGGAGTAAACATTTACACGGAGGGGAACTGGATGAAAGTGGTCAAAAACACAAAGTTCCAGTTATAAGGTAAATAAGTACTAGGGATACAATGTACAACATGATAACTAGAGTTAACACTGCCGTATGATATTTATGAAAGCAAATCCTAAGAGTTCTCATCGCCAGGAAAGAAGGAAATATATACATATAGTCTATACGAGATGATTGATGTTAACTAAACTTATTGCGGTAATCATTTCAAAATAGGTGTAAGTCAAATCATTATGCTGCATACCCTAAACTTACACAGTGCTGTATGTCAATTATATCTCATTAACTGGAAAGAAAAAGAATTTACAAAATCAGATATCAGACACACCAGTGGAATCCTCATTTATTTTTCTCTTCTGTGGAAGCCTCTCTTCAATTCATGTTTATTTAATAAGAAGCAAGGTGGGAAGAGGAAGAAGAGAAGAAAGCTAAAATATATCAGCATCTTCTATTTCAGGCACAGAGTTTGTGGTAGATTAAAAATGGCCACAGGGGGGCTTCCCTGGTGGCGCAGTGGTTGGGAGTCTGCCTGCCAATGCAGGGGACGCGGGTTCGAGCCCTGGTCTGGGAGGATCCCACATGCCGCGGAGCAACTGGGCCCGTGAGCCACAACTACTGAGCCTGCGCGTCTGGAGCCTGTGCTCCGCAGCAAGAGAGGCCGCGACAGTGAGAGGCCCACGCACCACGATGAAGAGTGGCCCCCGCTTGCCACAACTAGAGAAAGCCCTCGCACAGAAACGAAGACCAAACACAGCCATAAATAAATAAATAAATAAATAAAATTTAAAAAAAAAATGGCCACAAATTCTTTGCAGCTTATTCTATCAAGAGTGGAGTCTATGTCTACACTTCTTATTTTTTTATTTATGTTTGGCTGTTTTGGGTTTTTGTTGCTGCGAGTGGGCTTTCTCTAGTTGCAGTGAGCGGGGGGATTACTCTTCGTTGCAGTGCGTGGGCTTCTCATTGCAGTGGCTTCTCCTGTTGTGGAGCACGGGCTCTAGGTGTGCGGGCTTCAGTCGCGGCAGGCGGGCTCAGTAGTTGTGGCTCACGGGCTCTAGAGCACAGGCTCAGTAGTTGTGGCACAAGGGCTTAGTTGTTCCACAGCATGTGGGATCTTCCTGGACCAGGGCTTGAACCCGTGTCCCCTGCACTGGCAGGCAGATTCTTAACCACTGCACCACCAGGGAAGCCCCTATGTCTACATTTCTTAAATCTGGGCTGAACTTGCAACTTGCTTTCACAAGTAGAATGCAGCACAAGTGGCACTGTAGGAGCTGTAAGCCTTGCAGCTTTCACTCTCTCCCTCTCAGAATGCTGTGCCGTGTGATCAGCTCTGAACTAGCCCACTGGAAAGGCCCCAGGGAGGAGAAACAATGTAATTCAACTGACAGCCTGACAGCTGCCATACATATGAGTGAGGCCATCTTAGACTATCTTGTGCCTGCCAAGTCTCCAACTGACTGCTACTGTGGAAGTGAGCCCAGGAGAGACCAGCAGAAGAACCACCAAGCTGAGCTCAGGCCAAAGTGCTGATCAACAGAATTATGAGGAAATAGAACAGTTCTTGTTCTAAGCCACTACATTTGGAGAGTGGGTTGTTTTTAGCAATAAAGAACCAATACAGTGCTTTACATGGTTATTTCACTTCATCTTAGTAAGAATCTTATGAAGTGAATCAGGGCAGACCCAGGTTTTGTGAGGCATAAAGTTTATACAAGTTGGGGAGTTCTCCTTAGGAAAAAAATAGTGTCCATAATACAAAAATAAGATAATAATACAAAATTACAAAGAGCATAAATATATAACACTAAACCCAAAAACGTCCATGGCCACTCCAGTGCCACCTCATATGAGGGGAAGTGATAGAGGAGAAACAGAATGGAAAAAAAAACTTAATAAAAACATATGGCGGGCTTCCCTGGTGGCGCAGTGGTTGAGAGTCTGCCTGCCAATGCAGGGAACATGGGTTCGAGCCCTGGTCTGGGAGGATCCCACATGCCGCGGAGCAACTGGGCCCGTGAGCCACAATTGCTGAGCCTGCGCGTCTGGAGCCTGTGCTCCGCAACAGGAGAGGCTGCGATGGTGAGGGGCCCGTGCACCGCGATGAAGAGTGGCCCCCGCTTGCCGCAACTAGAGAGAGCCCTCGCACAGAAACGAAGACCCAACACAGCCATAAATAAATAAGTAAAATTTAAAAACAACAACAACAACAACAACATATGGCATGGGAACACATGGATGCTGTCCTTCCCAGGGGGCTTCATAAACTAAGCTTCACTAATGTCATAGGAAATTCACTTCAACAGTTAACATTACTACTCCTTTCTACAAAGAGGAGCTACAACTCTGAGTGGCTGTCACTTGTTTTAAGGCACATGGATGGTGAGCTAAAGAACCAGGATCAGAGCTCAGATTCCTTTGTTTCCAAAACATGTGCTCTGGGTACTACTCATGTTTTCATTTTTACCTTGTGACCTGCTCCATACCAAGTTTTATATTAATTGAAAACACCTCTACTTCAATATCCCCAAATGTATCCCCAGGAAGCTGGAGTTCTCTAAAAGAGCCCATCTGAGCATTTCTCATGTCATTAGGTATGCTCAACAGCCCTCTGAAGCAGGAGCAAGAGGGCGTGGCTTCCTGTCCATTTCTCTGATTAAATGAAGAAAATGCAGACTGAGTGCCTTAAATCGGGGATCCTTTTAGCCTCCTTTCTTTTTTTAAATTTATTTTATTGAAGTATAGTTGATTTACAATGTTGTGTTAATTTCTACTGTACAGCAAAGTTATTCAGATATACATATATATACATTCTTTTTCATATTCTTTTCCATTATGCTTTATCACAGGATATTGAATATAGTTCTCTCTGCTATACAGTAGCACCTTGTTGTTCATCTATTCTCTATGTAATAGTTTGCATCTGCTAATCCCAAACTCCCAATCCATCCCTCCCCCAATCCCCTCCCCCTTGGTAACCACAAGTCTGTTCTCTACGTCTGGTGAGTCTGTTTCTGTTTCATAGATAAGTTAATTTGTGTCATATTTTAGATTCCACACATAAGTGATATCATATGGTATTTACCTTTCTCTTTCTGACTTACTTCACTTAGTATGATAATCTCTATGTCCATTCATGTTGCTGCAAATAGCAGTATTTCATTCTTTTTTATGGCTGAGTAGTATTCCATTGTATATATATACCACATCTTCTTTATCCATTCATCTGTCAATGGACATTTAGGTTGTTTCCATGTCTTGGCTATTGTATACAGTGCAGCAATGAACATTAGGATTTAGCCTCCTTTCTTTCAGGATCCCTTTTACCATATGCCAACCTCCTCATAGATAAAGTTATATAATGCCAAAAACATTGAGTACAGCTATTTTGCTCTCCTACCTGTTATATGCCCTTGCCAAGGCACCTTTCTATTTATTCCCTGGCCTGGTCTCCTTGTGCCTGGTCTGTTTACATCAAGTTCCTAAAAGCACATAGCTAAATTTGCCTATACAGAATAAGTGAAGTCAGATTTTAATAATTTCTAATGTTTTTATGTTCAGCTATATTTATTGTTGTCCCTCTCCCTTCAAATGACCTCCAGTAAAAAACAGGTGAATCATTACTACATGGAAACCAGATTTCTTCTCATTTAACATTTCATAGGCTGTTAGTGTTCAAGGAATTTCTAGCTTTTCACCTCACTAAGCTGGTCCAATCAGCTGATCATTTGTTTTGCAGCTCAGTTTCAAGGTTGTAAGTCCTAAACATGGGTACTGCAGTAGTTTATTCAATTTACCTATTCCTATCAGAGAACAAAGTTTCTGTGTAAGGTTTAACCTTGGGAAAAAATTAAGTTGCTGGGGAAAATACCTAAAGCTCTCTGCAAAGTTTGTACTGGTGGTGATTTAAAAGCATACCAGGCAGCAGGATACAGTGGAAGAAATGCAAGAAGGGATCAGAGACCTCAACTAACCACATATCATCTCTGGGCCTCCATCTGAGATAGCTGGCCTGGGTGACCTTTCTGGTCCCTTCAGCTATAAAATTCTATAAATCTACTGACTTTCTCCTCTATCCTTATCAAAGTGATCTTTTTAAAGGTGTTCAATTCCCAATAAATATTTTCAAAAGTATGAGAATCCGCAATACTATATACAATCTTCTCAAAGTTGGACCACTTCGAAAAAACTTCAAGCAGCCCCATCAAAATGTATTTTAACAAGTAGTTTAAACAACAGAATAATGTAGATAATAAATGCTAAGTCACAAATATTGCAAATAATGGCAAAATAAGGGTTCATTTCATCTTTATCTGTACATTGGTTATGGAAACTTGGCAACAAATCAGTGAAATGTCCTTTAAAGTGGATTTCTTATCCTATACATTATACAAACCACTAGACTAGCTGTAATTCTTAAACTTCCAATTAAAATATGCCAGGTTTAAATTTTAATAAAATTCCAAATGATTCAAATAAAATATGTTCTTTGGTTGCTAGTCAAAATTCATTTTTATATCATTTGTAACTGCATGTATACATACAATAAATAAAAAAGGTTTTGACAATAACATTCTGTTCAAAATAAATACTTCTGCTATTTTTCACTTCATTCCATGCATATGTAGCTTTTGATAGATTGTCTTTTAAAATAACATTTATAACACTATCACTGTAGTAACAGCAAGCCAAACAGCATAAATCCAAGAACTTATGATGCTAAAATAATGACTTTATTTCAACTTCATTTTTTTCACCCAAGAGAGACCTTTAATCAGAAAAATCCACTTCCATCTCATTTAAAGGTTGTCTTTACATGGTTTACATAATCATCACAAGAGAAAAGTCAGAGTTCCATCACAGTGTTACTATGGCCTATGGGCCTATGGACCTATAAGGGGTCCATGAACTCCTGCATTCATTTACAAAGCATTTTGCATATGTGTGTTTTCTCTAGGATCAAAACAATGAAAAGCACAACTAAACAAGCAAATCAAAATTGCCTGCTATGCTTTTAAAGGTCAGTTCAGAATCACCTTAGAAAGGCTTATGCAGTGGGGAGAAAATTGGTGACGACCCTTGCTTAGATATGGTTGAATTCTGTTTTAGCTCAAAAAGAGGCAGTCAAGCTAAGACAGATGCCCTTATAGAGTAACATTCTGAAACGACATATTTTATTGTGCTCATATGGCACATTTGAACAACTGGTTGAGACATAGGGGTTAACCAGACATTTATCCTTTAGTGATCAATAGCACAGATGTTGATAATTTAGCCACTGAATTGGGCTTTGGTTCTCCAAATCAGGACTCAGCTGAAGCAGGATGGGCCCTATTAAGGAAGACTAGGACACAAAGATGAAAAATACCCAAATGGGGAGATTTTTTGAGACAGGTGAAGGACATCAAGTGGGCAAGCCTATGTAGACAACCAGTAGAGTTAGATAAAGGTCTGAATAACTAAGCTCTTGGCATTAGGAAGACGTGGCAGCAGGTAAATTAAAACCCATCCAACCAGGCTGTTCCAGAGAAGACTACAGAAGCCAAGTAGGAGCCCAGGCCTGGAATAACTAGGATACCAGTCAAGGTGGAAGGCAATAATAGAGAAGTTTGGTCACAAAGAACAAGAAAAAGGTCTATTATTGAACAGGATTGTTACCAAAACCTAAAACAGGGCAGAACCCACATGTGGAGATTAAGTGGTTTCAGCTCTGAAAAAATAGCAGAGTGGTGGGAAAGAGGGCAAAGGTAAAATGAAGAGTGGATTTAGTTAGGATAGAAAAGAAAGGGTAAGCATTTCAGATGAAAATAAACATGCTAGGTGCTAATCACAAGCACTGATGCAAGGAAAGATGTTATTCTTTTAGTCCAATGCTCAGTTTATCAAAATTACTTCTGTATTTTCCTTAAACTTAATGAGTTTACTGACCTGAGTAGTTATGAGGTTTATTAAATTATTTGTTTCTAGAATATTAGCTGAAAGAGGGCCTCAGCAACCATAGGGATATTTATCCTAGTGCCTGACCAATTCAGTTATCCAAAAGAATATTCACAATGACCATAGGACTGGCTGCAAAAATTCTGTCTTTATCTTAAATACAAGTAATTTTCAGAATGATATTTAACTTAAGTTCTAAACCAAAAAGCCAAAGAGGGAGGAAAGCACGCCATTTTATTACTACCAAAAAAATGACGTCATCCAATTGAGCCACTCCATAATAAACTCAAGTAGAGCCTGACTGCTACTAATTATCAGGCCCTTAAATAATTCATATCTACCTACGTTTTCTCCTTCACACTTATACTCAAAAATAAACATCTCTTCAGTTCAGCAAAAAAGCATAGTCTACAAATCCTAGTATACAAGTGTCATCCTAGTAAACAAGTTTATATTATGTACATATAAACTATTTACGTATATATAAATGTTAGTATAAATTATGTCATCCAGAGAACTTAATTTCAAGTTTTTGCATGATACACCTTTTCAAGCATTGTAATCCTTAATGAAAGCTAATTCAAAAAGATTTTTCCCTAGGAACTAAAGAAGCATTAACATTCAAAAGATTGGCATGAGGGACTTCCCTGGTGGTCCAGTGGTTAAGAATCTGCCTTCCTAATTCCAACTCCAGGGGACTCGGGTTCAATCCCCGGTTAGGGAACTAAGATCCCACACGCCACACGGCTACTGAGCCCAAGCGCCACAACTACAGAGCCCACCCGCTCTGGAGCCTACGCACGGCAAAGAAAGATCCCACGTGCGGCAACTAAGACCGACACAGCCAAAAATAAATAAACAAATAAATAAATAATTTTTAAAAAAAGATTGGCATGAATCTGAAGTAATTTAAGGTGAAAATGGCCCATCTTTTTCCTTTAGGAAATCTCCTAGAGATGAAGTTGAGGCAGAGAAGCCCCATTTAGCAAAAAAAAAAAAGTCAATAAATGATTAGAAGCCCTGAACTGACTTGGTACTTCCCTTGCTGGGAAAAGGTAGAGTTAATCGTCACCTCATACTACTGCTGGCCACGCCTACCCCAGGACGCATAAGGAGCATGTCCTTCCAATCTCATTTCAGTTCAGAGTACCCTACTTCTGCAACAGATATTTTCTGCATGGCTACTTGTGCCAGGAATCATGCTCAGGGCTAAGGATGAGATGCTGGACTGACACAGGGCCCACCGTCATGGAATCTCCTAACTCACAGACCAACCTGCACAAGAGCCACCCAAGGTGAATGTTACCAATTCAGATGTCTGAGCCCAGAGCGGGTCATCAAGACTCCCAAGTGATTCTGATATAGGTGGTCTTATACATCACACCCTGAGAAACTGGTCCAGAGGGAGCTCCCTGCAGATAGATTTTATGTGTGTTGTATCGCCACTGAATCCCCAGCACTGAGCACATAGTCAATATTTCAGTATGTATGTACTGAATGAACCTACAAACAAGAGACAGAGAGAAGAGATAATCCCCTACAGTATGGTAGGTGCAATAATAGACATGCCATAAAAGCATAAAAGGGGGCATGTAGCATAGCTTGGGGAGAAGCAGGGAGAAGGCAGCCCCTGGGCAAGTCTTATAGGTAAGAGTTCGTGAATGAACTCTGAAGACATTATGCTAAGTGAAAGGAATTAGTCACAAAAGGACAAATATTGTATGATTCTACTTACATGAGTTATAGAGTAGTTAAATTCATAGAGACAGAAAATAAAATGTGGTTGCCAGGAGCTGGGGGGAGGGAGGGATGGAGAGCTATTGTTTAATGTGTCCAATTGGTTAGAGGTTGTTTAGCTATTCTTTAGAGGTCCAACTGGGGAAGATGAAAAATTTCTGGAGATAGATGGAGGTGATGGTTATACCACAATGTGAATGTACTTAATGTCACACTTAAAAATGGTAAATTTTGTTATGTATATTTTACCACAATAAAAAAAAATTTTTTTAATATTTGTCCTACTGGCTGCACTGGGATTCAAGCCCAGCTCTCTTTCCTAGGGAGAACAATTAGTTTCATCGTAAGGACCAAAATAGGAGAGGTTTAAAGAGTTTTGTGCAAAGCTACCAGCAACCCCACCACCTTAGAATCATATAATGACTGGCACCTAGTAACATCTCTGTATGTATTTGAATATTGAAGAAAAATCAATCAATGCAAAGGTAAAAGTTTTAAATGAAAAGATGCAATGTGATGCATTAACCCTGAACGCAAAGTGATTTAAAAGGACAGTTACAGACTCAGGGCAGGCTGCTGCTGCTCACAGCGGTACCATCTCCGGGTCATCCTCCCTGCTCCCTCCCCTCACATTGCCTTGAATGACATTTTTGTCCTCATTCTACATGCTGTTATGTCCCTCTTACCTCCAACTATCACCACCCAGTACATCAAAAACATGGCCAAAGCCTGTCATCGAATTCATTCATTGCATTCGCTGCAGCTTTCAAATACACGGCCAAATCAAATGCCAGCCATCCTTATTTATACATGAGAGGAATGTCATTTGGAAATCGTTCTACATTCACCTTTCACTCTTAATGGCAAATCCAAATGCCAGGCCACAAGCGATTTTTCATGTGGGCTCACACTAGTGCAGAAACTCCATCTTAATATATAATCATCAGAGCATGGGGGAGAGGGAATCGTGTGAATGGAGCCAGTTCTCCTTCTTTTTCACCTTGTGTGGGTTTAAAGCCCCTTGAACTTGGTTCAAAACTGCACCCTCCCAACCTCCTGGTCTCCTCTGCCATGCCTCTTTCTGCACCAGGACCTGCAGGTGAGGGTGAGAGAAGTGAAGTCGCTCCCCCTGGAGCTGCTGTCTTTTCTCCCCCACTGTCTCCGCTGCTTTTCCCCACTTCCTCCAATTCTTGTTTCTTCTGTCTCCTCCCACTTGTACCCAGGTTTTCTGTATTATTAGAAAAGTCTTTCTTGTATTATTTGGATCATGGAAAACATTTCCCAGAACAATGACTCTAAACATGGTGATTCAGGCATCACGTCTTCTCATAAACACCAGTTACCTCACATGCTTCTTCAAATAAAGACCGCTGAGGCCAAGCATAGTTGCTTTCCTTTGCAACTAGCTAATCAATACTTCCATCACTGTGCAGTAGAAAAAATCTTCAGGTTCTAGGCTGGTTGTTGCTTGATATTCACAAGCCTCTTCATTACCAAAAACATCTGTACTGAGTTTTTGTTTTATTTGTTCTATGTACTTCTAGACACAGAACTGCTCCCAAAGTCTGAAGTTTCCAGAAATCCTATCTCCATGTAACAAAAATTACATTCACATGCAACAGAAAATGAAGATCTTGAGTAGCTGAGTATAGTTGTTGTATAGAGAGTATGACCTGTCTTCTTCAAGATCAGAAGGGAGATAAAAGTATAAGCAATAAAGTAACTCTCCTAAAGTGTAATGTCCTTCAGGTTTATTCCCTTTATGAAACCCATAATCTCAACAAGTACTTCACAATCCTAATTTTTCATTCCAAATATTACTAAAAATTGTAAGCTTGCTCATTTGTTCCCATCTCCTGTATGTTTTCTCTCTCACACAAATACACGCTTCTATTTATTAAGACAATTTGGCAATCACATTTTCAGAATTCCAGGCAGGATTTACACTTTCTTGTATCATTCCTGCATTCCTTGAGTTCATAAGCTCAGAAAAGCACTTAGCTCACTGTCTGAACCGGCAATGGTTTAATTACCTCGAATGCAAGAGGAAATGGTGGAATGAGACAGAGACAGAAAGAGAGGAAGAGATCAATGCCTTAGAACAAAGGGTTAGAGCTGAACAGAACCTTGGAGAAAATCTGATTCTATCCTGTCATGCCAATAATGAAGGACCTGCTAAACCTCAGAAAGGTTAAATTATTTGCCCAAGGGCCTGCCAGTACCTGGTAAGTGTGGCCAGGCTTTCTGGCTGCCGTGTGTGTGTGTGTGTGTGTGTGTGTGTGTGTGTGTGTGTGTGTGTGTGTGTGTGTGTGTGTGTGTTTCCCTGAGCACACGCCCACATTTGTGTTTAATGGAAGCAATGAAAATTTGCGTAAGAAGGCAATTTCAGATACATGCTTCAACAGTCAGCGCCATTTCAGGAGAACCTGAGTAAACTTGAACCAGTCTCTCAAATGATAATCTCTTCTCATTTTAATGATGTCCCCAGAGAGACCATTCTTTGGTACATATTTCTACATTTGATCCAACTGAATTAAGGCCGGTTCCACACATCTTAAAGGAGATGTGTCACTCTCCTTTGTAACTCTTCGACCCCTTTTGATTGCCTCAAGGTTTGTGAAGTTTCTTCCCCTCATCCCACCCCACCCCACCATTGAATATTCTAAGAAGAGAATATTTTACTTTAAAATACCACTCATCTACTTTTACGTTTCTCCAAATTTCTTGCTTTTTGTCTGTGTTACTTTTTTAATTTAAAAAAGGCAACACTGATATATTTTTCAATTTTCATTACTCTGTATTAACTGGGCAGCTCCTAATTAGTTTGATCATACAGCTGGGTAAATGTTCCTTTAAAATTCAAGGTAAAGCTTAAGAAAGATCCCCCCTTTAAAAAGACTAATTTCTTCTCCATTATTATTTTTATCGCCTTTAAATTACATTTATGGCAGAATGCCAACGGCACAGCAAACCTACCATCCCCTGCATTTGCTATTCTTTTGCCTGCTACCCTCATCCAGGGATTAAAGGAGGCAGGGAGGCAGATTACACTCTGTAGACTGTGGCCTTGGGAACAGAGCCCCGCCTACTTAATTCCCTCAATACCAAATCTTCAGCATCAACTCAATCAAGCACCTAGAGCATAAGAAATACCTTGTGATGTATCAGAATACAAAGACATACAGATCTGCAAGTACACATGTTGGCTGCAGGGACCATTCCCTCTACTTCAAGAAAAGAATTTTCCTTCTCTTGATTTCCTGCTCTGTCCCCAGGGCAGGCAGCACTTCATCTCCCAGCTCCATGGCCCTATATTTCTGCAGGTAAATGTCTGGATCTCCAGACACCATCACAGGGATCAGGCCCAAACCACGCAGCAGCACAACACTGAGTAGCTGGCTTGACTGTCCCCCTTACCCAGAAAAATCATGACCTTGTCTATTTCCAACACCATTTGTTCTAATCTTCTCAATCGGCGCTTCTCCAAGATCTGCCTTGGACAGCTTTCCGCCAAGTTTTTAGCTAATTTTCCTTCCCTGTTTCTTTTGTGAGCACTGCTCTCCTACAGCAGTCCATTACAGTCTGTAACAAATGATTGTCCACATGTATGTCAAACATACTTCAGTCTAGTCCTTGTCTCCAGGAAGACCCACAAGGAAAACTCCTTTCTCCTTTTACAAGAACCCATTTCTAAGTTTCAAATCCTGAGTGTTCCCACTTTACCAGGTAAGGTGAATTTCAACATCTTCTTCTACCCTTTCCTTTCAGAAATCTTAGTCTCTCTCCCTGACTCTATCATAAACAGCATGCTCATATTGGAATTTAGTGGTTAATGAGTGCCAAACACTCACCTGTGCCAAGAGGTCTGCATGCTCCCAAACCCAATGTTTTCCTTTCAACAAAACAGTTCAGAAACTTCAGAAGTTCATCTGTTTACACTGAGCCTAACTAGTTTCACTGGACTTAAATTCACTGGTATACTTTAATATATATGTGTTTCAGTCCAGATTCAACTATTTTGTTCTATTGTGTGGGTTCTAAATAGTTTGGTCAAGTTTAACACTTTAGAAGTCTGATTACAGTTTTATTTCATTTAGCTCTCTTTAGAGGCTGGAATAGGAAAAAATCATCTTAAATCGCACAGCTGTACTCTCTGATTCAAGCTACCTAGCAACTGTCAAAATACAACCCAAACCACAAAGGTGTTTGAAGCTGCGTGTGAAAGCTTATTCTAAGACAAATATTGCCAACTTTTCTGCTGTCTTAAATACAGCTTGTCATTTCAGCACACACACAGTGGAGAGACAACCTTGAGAGTGGGAAAAGTGTTTTGATGATCTAAAATGTTTGAATATTTTCCCTTGCATCATTCAGAATAAAACAAATGCATAATTAGAGCTAAACCATTCAACTTCCATGTTTTAGCAGGAGGAGAAAAGCTATTAATTCTAGCTTTAAATGTCAGTATCACTGGGGGCATGTCTTCACAAAAATCCGAATATCTATGTCTCTTGGGTCAGAGTGCTTAATCCCACTCTTCAAAACTCATGTTTCAAAGTTGCCTTGGAAAGAGAAGTTAAAGATCATTTGCTGACTGCACTGCTGGGGAACTATAGTTACCTTTACGCCTTCCAGAGGTAAAATAAAAACCATTCTCACTACAAAAATAAAACATCCATTGTGTGGAAGACCGCTAGAAACTGGTAACAGTGGTTGCCTTTGGGGTGCTGGGGATCTGGGACTTGCTATTCATTTTGTACTCTATTACACTGTTGAACTTTTTTCCATGTTCACTTGTTGCTTTTACAATACTAAAACAAGCTTGAAGAAATAAACCTACTTACATTTTCCCCAGGTTTAATTATCAGATTACCCCCTGGGCTCAGGAATGGAAACATATTTATGCTAGTGCCTGCAGACGATCACAGGTTCCTACAGTAAACACTCCTCCCCAAGTGCTTTCTGACCATATTTAAGAAATATAGCTTTTCTCACTGGGACTACTGAGAAAATAAACTGGAGTTCTATTTTGAGAATTCAAAGTACATACCATTCATGCAAACCAAAGAACACACATTTGCTCAATGACCCAGCCCACTACTTAATAGTTATAAAATGTGGAAAAGAAGCCATAAATCTCATACCAGCAATACAACTGCACAGCTCCCTAGATCCTTCCCTGAAGAACAGGACCTATTTTTCATCGTCAATATATTAAACCCATAAAACATCCTTGAGGGTCTTTCTTCTGTATATGGCTCTGCCTTGCCAAATTTAGCATCTAACCACTGCATTTGCACAACTTTTCTTTCTTACCCTAAATGTTTGCACTACTTCTTTCTTACCTATGTCAAAGTAAATTAGGAATAATTACAAAATAATTATTTTGTAAATTGCTGGGCACTCATGCATCACAAAATATTTTATCTTTTGTCCCAGCTATCTTAAGTTCTTTATTGGATTTAATTGTCAACTTCTTGAGATCTAGGGGATTCCATCTTATTCATATTTGTCGTTCTCCTAACAATATTATATGTTGTTCCTCAAAGGCAGGAAATCAGAGCTCCTGTGTCATTTCTTCCCCTATATCTTAATTTTTTATCTCATAGAAGTGCTACAAATATTAAATGATTCAAACCTAAAACCACAGAAATAAGATTGAATAGCTTATTAGTCTACTGTAGCCAATATACACAGCACCAAAACTCACCCACTTAATGTCTGCCTTGCGCTGAACTGTATAGACAGAGAGAGAGAGAGAGAGAGAGAGAGAGAGAGAGAGAGATCTAGATCTGTAGAGATAGATGGATAGATAGATAGATAGATAATCTGGAGATAGATATATATCTCTCTGGACCCAGAGACCATGGCCTCTATCCTATCCTTCTTTACTTTGCATACATTTTAGGAGAGTTTATTCATCCTATTTCTACAGAAGATGGTGCTGAGAGTGGGACTCTCCCTTTTCATCAGGACTTGTTTGAAATAAAATTGAGCAGCTTGAGCTCTGCCAAAATCTTTTATTTTCTCACTCTGTCTCCCCACAATACATAAAGCAAAGAAGCTTGAAAGAGTAGATTTCAGTTAGCAAACATACGTTAGTAAGCAAGCCTACATAAAAATTCAGATTTGAAAACATGTTATCTCACCTAAAGCATATGTGGACAGTTCTCCAAAGCTGACCAAATTGAAATTTTCTCACCAAAAGGTTACTATTCGCATTTTAATCAACCAATGAAGTTTTGCAAAATCTTTGAAGATGAAGTACCTTACTGACCCCACACGGGGAAAGTAAATTGGGTGCAAAAGAGCTGCCAAAGAAGGTGATCCAAGCTATCTTTAATTCCTCGCAATGTTTCAAGCTCTGTTTCAGAAATGCTACCGAGTTTCAGGGTGAAATAAGAAAAATTCCCTGCCCTCTAGCTAACTATTTCATTTACCCTTCTTAAGATATGTTCTTCCCTTAGAAATCTAATCTTTTGTATTTAGAGATGATCTTGCATTTTCTGCTATAATACTTTGCAGACAAGAAAACAGTCTTCTGTTGTCAGGTTTTAAACAGTTATTGTAGAGAAGAAAAATAAATTCAGCCTGAGTTTCTGTTTACATTTATTTTCCTAGACTTCATCTCTAATAGGTATTTCTAGCTGTACTCTCCAAAGGTTAAAACGATGAAAGAAATGAAAATGCAGCTTTGGAACATACTAATGCAATTATTTTTAATCATATATAGGTAATTTCTCTGAATAGTCTAACTAGCTTAAAGGACTCCCTAGAGATATAAAATATAAAACCTGTTTCTTTAAACTTCATTTTACTTCGTAATGCACTGTATTCTTGCATTTCATATTAACGTGGCTTGTTAGAATTATTATTTAGAATATAAGTTTGTTTGACATGAACTATGAGTCTAGACAATTTCTAAAGGTCATTTTCAAAGTTTTTTATAAAACTACCCTGTACACTGTTGACAGAGAGATATTAATTAATAAATCTTGTGTTAGTGAAATGTTTTTCTTTTTAAGTATTTACAGCAGTGTTGAGAACAACTGCTGTTCAAAAGTAGATACAAGAAAAAATAATGTGGTATTAAATTTTCCTTTTATAAAAATTGACAACATTAGAGGGATTCAAAAATAGAGTGAATATATAAGGCAATACCTTTCCCATTGGATAGTCTTCCACTTAAATGCCTATGCACTAAAACAGTGGATTGTTCATCTTTACAATTTTACTAGTTGTCATAGTTCCAAAATAGGTTCCTAAGAGAATTCTCAAAGTGGCCTCTTTAGATGAATCAGGGAGAAAATCATTCACGGGTCAATTACAACTGAACCGCTGGTTCTACTGTGGGTCAGGATGTAGCCACCTCTGGCTCACATTACTGACACAGCCACGTGAAACCAAATCAGTTCCTCTGCTGCCAACTTCCATCCTCCCCTGTAAAGTAAAACAGGAAGGATACCTAGCAGAAGCTCCACTGCAACTCATCCCCTTACAGTCAAATTTCAATCATTCTGTGATGCACATGTTTATATTTCCTTTGAACAGTGTCTTCAGACTTAGGTTCTAATGGTAAAGAAGTACCTAGTACAAACAGAAGGCTTTTTAAAGACTTTTTCTATTCTTGAGTTTTTTCCTAAAAGAAACTGAGAGCATGATCATGTTCTTTCTGATCCAATATTTCTCAAATTAGAGTCATTCATTTCCTGAAAATCTCAGCTTTATCCTTTCCCAACACTAAAACTGAGGAAATATCCACTGCCTAGATTTTTCTCCCACTACCAAGTGAACTTTAAATATTAACAATTAAAAGCATTAGGACGCTTATGATTCATCAGTTAGTTAAGTGCTTTTCTTTGGAGAATCTAAAAGCTCTTCAAATGTAGAATCACATGGGCCCTCCCTTTTAAATGAGGAAAGCAAAAGCCAGTTTATCAAATTTGACCTCTTGAGAGAACCAAAGGGTAACTCAAACCCTGAAAGATGACTTGCCATGCATCATGAGTAGCAACAGAACTCAAACAAATCCACAGCCCCTGGAGTGGGCTTCTTCAGAAACATGCTGGTCCTTCAAGACCAGTTTAAATGTTAGGTATTTTCATCATTTTTTTTCTTTTGAATTTTATTTATTTTTTTACACAGCAGGTTCTCATTAGTTATCCATTTTATACATATTTGTGTATATTTTTCATCTTTAACTTGACTGGCCAGTTTCAGCTACTGAAGAAAGAAATCTGAAGCATCACATACAAATTGGAGAATACAAGAATTATTAAATGCATGGCTAAATTCAACTTACTAATGACTTTTTGTTCTTTGAAAGATGTAATTGGAAGAAGCAGCCCTCAATTTCAAACAGAAATACTGCTACTGTTTTCCTTCCCTGGTGATGCTAAATTGCATAGTATTCTAATTAGGATGAAAGTTTCTTCCACTTGCAATATGGACCAAATGATTCCTATGATAATTAAGGATTAACACAGCTTTTGGAATAAAGTCCCCAAAATTTTTCCAGAAATCTAGTTTTGGCTAACAATGTTATTCTCTAACTTTGTGTATTGAAACTCTTCACTCACTTAGGTGAATCACTGGTTCATCTCCTGGACATTGCTAGAAACCTTTCCATTCGCCCCACTCAATCCTGGCTCTCCATCCCCCGTCCTTCAATTCCCACCTTTAATGCAGCCAAATTGGATTTTTGGCACCCAACTGTCTGGAGAAAGTGGTGAAGATGTGTGGCCTGAAGCGGACTGAGCTTGAGGTGCAATCCTAATATATTCCTGATGCCCTTCAAACACAGATTCTTCTATCTTTAAGAAGAGAAAATAGCTAAGCAAGTGGAGACCACAGAGAGAAATAACAACTGAAAATTATTATGAAACTTGATCCTTTTGTTGAACATTTAAAATATACTTACTATTTAGGGAGCAAGATTTACAAATTGTGTCAACATTCTGCTTTTTTGATTAATGTGTATAAAACCCTTTATGTAGCTAATTCTCCAGTCTTTTGTTCTGAGGCCCAGGGCCTCATTTAAATTAGGATGTCTCATCTTCATCTCAGATACAACATGACTACAGCCTAAACTGTCATCTTTCTCTCAAAGTCCATGCCCCTGAAATTACTGAACTATAACCTTAAACTTTAATGCAAAGATGGAACCCTTTCCAAGAGGACTGACTGTAAACTCTTTGGAGGGAAGAGACCATAATTTAGACTTTTTTAAGTCCCTCATAGAAACTTATCCTTAATACTTTACAATAAGAAATTGCTCAGTAAATATTTGTCAATGGGTATATCAAAAATAGTTAAATACGTAACTTAAAAATTTGGCTAAGTTTGCACAACTTGATTATTTGGGTGGCTGTTATTAACACACTCCTTGATTCCTATAATACAGACTTGCTTTATAAATACTTACCAGAGTTAACAAAATTTTGGCAAACTTAAATTAAACCTCCTTTTATTTCCTCTACATGCTCTAAGGTGGAAGTGACAATTAGTCAGTTAGACAAATGAACATGGATTGTTTACAAACAGGATAATTTGAATAGGAGAAACAGAGAATGATTGAAAAAAAAAAAAAGCACCAACCAAAAATAAAATTCATGAGTTTAATAACTATTTAGTTCTCTACTGGCAAAAGCTAAACTTTTTATTTCTGTAAATATATGAAACCACTGTTTAAAACTTCAGTTTGTAAAATGCAATAATTTGCAATTTCTACTTTCCCAGGTGAAAAAAAAAAAATGTCCTTTGTAACATGCTGTAAACCTTCTGGGTAATAGGTAGATTTGAATTCACAGTGCCCTAATATTAAGCTAATTTTAACTGGCTCCTGCTGAAGTCATTTAAAATTTTTCTAACTGAAAAAATGAGTTAATATTTTGAGAACATTCTATGGACTTGAGGACATGGGGAGGGGGAAGGGTAAGCTGGGACGAAGTAAGAGTGGCATGGACATATATACACTACCAAATGTAAAACAGATAGCTAGTGAGAAGCAGCCGCATAGCACAGGGAGATCAGCTCGGTGCTTTGTGACCACCTAGAGGGGTGGGATAGGGAGGGTGAGAAGGAGACGCAAGAGGGAGGGGATATGGGGATATATGTGTACATATAGCTGATTCACTTTGTTATACAGCAGAAACTAACACAACATTGTAAAGCAATTATACTCCAATAAAGATGTTAAAAAAATTTTTTTGAGAACATTCTATATATGCAATAATAGTCTGAAGCCAGATGCTTTACATACATTATCTCATCTTCCCAAAAGCACAGTAAATACCTAGTTTCATTTCAGAGGTGGGAAGACTGATGCTCACAGAACTCAGACAATTTGGTCCAAATTACTAACTGAAGAATGACAGAAAGGGTTTGACTCCAGTCCCCGATTTTTCCCACCTTCTCATGTTGATCCTTTTACTAGTGGGTATCAATTTTTAGCAATATTGAAAATGGCCTTCACAAATTCACAAAGACAGAAAGAATGGTGGTTGCCACAGGCTGGGGGGAGAAGAGAATGGGGAGTTACTGTTTAATGGGTAAAGAGTTTTAGTTTGGGATGATGAAAAGTTCTGAAGATGGACAGTGGTGATGACTGCACAATAATGTGAATGTACTTAATGACATTAAACTGTACATTTAAAAATGGTTAACATGGTGAATTTATGTTATGTATATTTAACCACAATAAAAAGTAGCATTCAACATCATACCCATTTTGTTGGTTTCCTACAAATTCTATAATTTTAATGCAGAGTTCAGAAGGCTTTTAAATCATGGATATTTCAGTTATATGATTGTCATACTAAGAAATTTCAAGATAATCTGAAGCTGCATACTGAAATAATGATAAACATGTTTAAATACAAATATTGTATCACTTTAATTGATACTTTTTTATACTACTCATTATAATCTCATTAGATTCTTTCATGAAGTTTGTTTTTAAAATACAAAATGTAACTAAGAGGGGCTTCCCTGGTGGCGCGGTGGTTGAGAATCTGCCTGCTAATGCCGGGGACACGGGTTCGAGCACTGGTCTGGGAAGATGCCACATGCCGCGGAGCAACTAGGCCCGTGAGCCACAACTACCGAGCCTGCGCGTCTGGAGCCTGTGCTCCGCAACAAGAGAGGCCACGATAGTGAGAGGCCCGCGGACGGCGATGAAGAGTGGCCCCCGCTTGCCGCAACTAGAGAAAGCCCTCGCACAGAAACGAAGACCCAACATAGCCAAAAATTAATTAATTAATTAATTAATTTTTTTTAAACTGTAACTAAGAAAAAAAACTCTGAAAGACAGTCCATTTATTGATATAGTTCAACATCAGTATGTTTAATTAAATTAATTAATTAGTAAATAAGCCCTTATCATCTTTTTAACTAGTTCCTGGTCTGTTTTTCTATTATTTAATCAAAGTATCTTCTTTACTCTTGAATATTCTAAATTGGTATTATTAACAAGTTTCCCTATGAAGAAATGTTCCACTAGAGCAGAAAAGACAAAAAGATGTCAAAAAATAAAATATCAGGCTAAGTCATTTGAACCATTCTCAAGAGATTTTTAACCAAGATAGCTTGCAATGTTTTTCATCTTCATATTTTAATAGTTCCAGTTTCAAGTTTTTCGTGACTGTTAGATTTTATGCATTTATATTTATAAATGAATGAATGAATTCAGATCATGAATTACTGCAAGATCTCACATGTGGCACCTGCCTAATTATTAATGAGGGCTAGGTCATAAAGGGTAACTACTGTCATTCATGGGAGGGAAAGATGTGTCCTATAGCATGGAAAGATCACTGGATGATTGATGCCTGCAGCAGAAGAGACAGAGGCCAGCCAAGCTAAAAAAACAAGCAGAAGAGTGTGCAGTTCCAAATCATGGCTGCTTCCCAGTTGCATAGTGCAAACACAGTAATTCAGTCTTAACAAGAAAATTAAAGCAAAATATTATTAATCATGCAGCAAACAAAAACATTTGTTAAACTAATAAGCACTGCTTAAAAATAGAACAGCAAAAATCTACATGTTTTTTGAAAATTCTCAAGTCAAAAATACCTAACTAGAAAAGAAAAAATTCAATTTATTAACTGAGTTCAATTCTTAGCGTAAAATCAAAGATGTATTTTAATGACTCTAATAATGCAAAACTTCAATATACTACAGGATGGAAAATGCAGGACATTAGAATTACTTTTTTTTTTTGGCCGTGCCATGCAGCTTACGGGATCTCAGTTCCCTGACTAGGGGTTGAACCCAGGCCACAGCAATGAAAGCCCAGAACCTAACCACTAAGCCACCAGGGAACTCCCTAGAATTACATTACTTTTTTTTTTTAATTTATTTTATTTATTTATTTTTGGCTGTGTTGGGTCTTCATTGCTGTGCGCGGCTTTCTCTAGTTGCGGCGAGCGGGGTCTACTCCTTGTTGCGGTGTGCAGGCTTCTCATTGCGGTGGCTTCTCTTGTTGCGGAACACAGGCTCTAGACGTGCAGTCTTCAGTAGTTGTGGCATGGGGGCTCAGTAGTTGTGGCTCGCAGGCTCTAGAGTGCAGGCTCAGTAGTTGAGGCGCACAGGCTTAGTTGCTCCGCGGCATGTGGGATCTTCCCAGACCAGGGCTCGAACCCGTGTACCCTGCATTGGCAGGTGGATTCTTAACCACTGCACCACCAGGGAAGCCCTGAATTACATTACTTTTAATTTCACTAACACAAACACCAGTATGTGGGAGGTAGTGATAGAGTATGGCTCTTAAGACTAACTCCCTGGGTTCAAATCCAAGCTCCAGATTGACTTACCAACTTGGTAATCAAGATATTCTTCATTTGATTCTGGAGAAATTTTATGGAAAGATTCAGTTCCATTAGAAAAATCTATTCCTTTACTGTTACCTATATTTTACCCACTCACCTACAGCTAGGATTGCCAATTTTAACAAATAAAAATACAGGATGCCCAGTTAATTTTGAATTTCAGAAAAATGAAGAATAATTTTTGCATAGGACATAATTATAGTGAAAAACTATATGTTGCTTATCTGAAATGCAAAATTTTTTCCAGTTTTATTGAAAAATAATTGACCTACATCACTGTATAAGCTTAAGGTTTATGGCATAATGGTCTGATTTACATATATTATGAAATAATTACAATAGGTTCAACTAACATCTATCTTCTCATATAGATACAATAAAAAGAAAGAAAAAGAAAAAAAGGAAAAAATTATTTGTGGTAAGAACTCTTAGGATTTACTCTCTTAACTTTCCTATATATCATACAGCAGTGTTAGCTGTAGTCATCAATGTTGTACATTGCATCCCTAGTACTTAATTATCTTGAAACTGCAGTTTGTACCTTTTGACCACCTTCATCCAATTCCCCCTCCCTCAACCCTCCACCTCTGGTAACCACAAGTCTGATCTCTTTTTCTATGAGTTTGGTTTGGGTGAGTTTTTGTTTGTTTGTTTGTTTGGGGGGGGTATTTGTTCAGACTCCACAGATAAGTGAGATCATAAAGTATTTGTCTTTTTCTGTCTGACTTATCTCAATTCGCATAATACCTTCAAGTTCCATCCATATTGTCACAAATGGTAGGATTTCCTCATTTTTTATGGCTAAATAATATTCCATTATATATATAGATAGATATAGATATAGATATAGATAAAATACCACAACTTATTTATCCATTCACCCATCAGTAGACATTTAGGTTGTTTCCATGTCTTGGAAATAATGTATTTTATTGTATGATAATGCCGCTATGAACATGGGGGGGTGCATATATCTTTTTTTTTTTTAAACATCTTTATTGAAGTATAATTGCCTTACAATGGTGTGTTAGCTTCTGCTTTATAACAAAGTGAATCAGTTATACATATACAATATGTTCCCATTTCTCTTCCCTCTTGCATCTCCCTCCCTCCCACCCTCCCCATCCCACCCCTCTAGGTGGTCACAAAGCACCGAGCTGATCTCCCTGTGCTATGCGGCTGCATATATCTTTTTGAGTTAGTTGAAATGCAAATGTAACTGGGCATCCTGTATTTTGACTGACAATCCTACCTACAATACTTCTGCTGATACTATATTCTCTATTTTTCATTCTATTTAGTAAACACACTGTAACAACAACATCATAAATCATGCTTTGTGCTATATGGCCCGTAATTACACAATCAGCTGGCAGCCTGTGTAAAGAACTATAATGGATTCAATAGGATTCCTAACTTTTGAAAGAAAGTGGTAACCATTTAAAGAATTATTTTAAGACAGTTAAAGTCACTCTGTTTCCATCTATTCTTGATATGCTTCTTAAAGGGGCATAACAGCTTTCAGTATGTGCTTTTACCCAAATGGCAATGACTAGAATATTCAATTATGGACTTATTTACATAATTATAAAAGTGATCAGAGCAATCAATTTTCTGCCCATACACGTGCATTTCACATCACCATGTGGATAGTTTTACAAAAGTTTGCTTAACATGGTAAAGCTGTGGGAAGTTTTAAAAGATTTATTCTAAACATCTAATTTACCATTACTAAATGTTTTTCCAAAATCCATACTTGATTGTTAAATCATAATCATCCAGGCATAAGAATTTTTAAATCCTATGCTAGATAACAATTCTACTTAATCAAACATATATGTTGAATTAGCCAAAAATTAAAACTTTGATTCCAATTTAAAAATTCAAAGTCATTAAATAAAATGTTGTGTTTTGTTTTTTACTGTCAGTTTTGTTAAGTTTTGAGTTCAAAGGTAATTTTGATCATCAAAATATCTCAACAATATAAGAAAATCCTTTATGTAGTGTTTATACTATTCCAAAGAAATTCAACAACAGGTGTCAGATAAACCAACCAATCTCTTGCACAAAGTTTCATTAAATAAAGCAACATCACTGAGATACTGATATTTTCAAAAGATCTATTTACTCCAAACTAATGAAAACAAATCTTCAAACCCAATTACAACGCTACAGAAAAACAGTAGTGACAAAATTTCCACTATCATCTCTAAAGCATGACCTAAATGATTAAAACTCAAGTTATTAATAATATTCATCATGCTAGATGTTAAATGTTAGCTAAATTAAGTTTTATTTCCTCCTTTATACACAAACACACTTTTTAATCTGTGACAGTAACAGAAATGTAGACTTTTGACCACACAAAGATTAGTAAGCTAAAACAGAAAACAGTTACATTCCTTGTGAGTCATCATATTCCATTGACTAAAAATCACAATTTAAGGAAATTCTGTAGCCAACCAAACACTTAACAACAGTGCCATGGCCATTTGGGGAACTTTGGAAAACAATGTAAATCTTAAAAAGTGAATATCTGGCAACTTTTCTAAACTAGATCATAATCTCAGGAAACAAACTTAAGATCCAACAGAGTCCTTTTTCATACGCTACACTGACTTATTTTTCAAAAACCAACCCCCAAAAAAGGTTATTCAAAAGTTTAATGGATTTAATAATTTCTTAATCTCTATCATGGTACCCATTATCCATTTAATTGCCAACACCTACACAAATTTATTATATCCTCTTGTCAACTATGAACTTCTCTCCCTTCCAACCTCCTTGTTTAATGCTCCTAAAAACATTTTCTTCCAGCTGTGCCACTTCCAGAGACGGCATGTCGAGAATAAGAACAGCTAACGTATATTGAGCAGCTATGGGCAGGGCCCTATGCTTTGTATATAGTATCATCTCACAGAATGGAATGTGAGAGTAGGAAGTGGTAGGAGATGGACCTGGACAGGTAAGGGGTGGGGTGGGGGGGTTCTATGTTGTAGCGGGCCTCCTGAGCCACCTGAAGGGATTTGCACTTTATTCATGGGGCATTGGGAAGTTATCAAAGTTTTAAGGAGGGACGTGATACAGTTAGATTTGCCTTTTAGAAACATGACTCTAGCTATTTTCTGGATAATAGATTAGGAAAAAGAAGGCGGTGGGAGGCAGACAGCCTGCGAAGAAGATGCCATGGTAATAGAAGCTAAACGTGGAAGTAGCCAGAACCAGAGTAGCAGTGACAACTATTCAGGAGATAGAACAAAGAGAACATGGTAATAGATTGCATGTGACGGGAGAGAGAAGGAGGGAGCCAAAGATGACGTTCAGATCGCTAGCAACGGCAACTGGGGGAATGGTGGTGTTATTCATGAGATGGGGAACACAGAGGAGAGCAAAGGTGGGAGTACAGAAATATCCAGCGGGGCTTCCCTGGTGGCGCAGTGGTTAAGAATCTGCCTGCCAATGCAGGGGACACGGGTTCGAGCCCTGGTCCCGGAATATCCCACATGCCGCGGAGCAGCTGGGCCCGTGAGTCACAGTTACTGAGCCTGCGCATCTGGAGCCTGTGCTCCACAAGAGAGGCCGCGATAGTGAGAGGCCCGCGCACTGCGATGAAGAGTGGCCACCACTTGTCACAACTGGAGAGAGCCCTCGCACAGAAACGAAGACCCAACACAGCAATAAATAAATTAAAAAATAAATTAAAAAAAAAAAAAAAAGAAATATCCAGCAAACACATATACAGGCTTGGATGCATTCATTTATTCAATAAGCATTTTTAAGCATCTAGCTCAGATCTATATCCTTTTACAGCAACTACTTTCTATTTGGGATTATAATTTTAATACATTGGGTATAAAGTATGTCTGCGTCACTTTTGAATTTCTGTATTACAAAGTATAGTCTTGTCACAATAACAGAAGCATCAATGAACAGATGAATGAATCAATCATTAAAAGTAAGTTTGCCAAGTGTACTATGGCATGGAAAAAAATTTGACGAACATTGCCAAAAAGGCTGTTAGCAGAGTTAAATTTCAATGGCCTTGGCTCCACGACAGAGACATTAAACATATATCTAAAGATTTAATAATATAAAACATTGAATAATGAGATACGAGGTCCACATCCTTCCCGGCCCTGGCATATGTGTTATTATGTATCAACTCAATTTCTCAGTATTTGCATGAAAGAGTCAAAATCTGTCATAACTAAGAAATTCCTTTATATATATAATTACCTAAAGATTTAACATTGTTTTTATTTTAGTTGTAGCTCACAGAATGAGATACAGGTAGATGACAGAGCTCAGATGCCAGACATGGCCCACATTTACACACATTAACCTAAGGGACTGCAGGGAAGGCATCTTCAGATAAGAGAAGGATAATGTGACTGAATGAATGTCATACATGGTTTGATTAAGAGATGGTGGCAGCCAATAGGACTGCTTCTTATAACACTAGTACACTGCTGTTGGGAGGGTGCGTGAAAAACCACTCAGAAGGAAATACTGACCACAGCTACTGGGAATGTATATAAACCATGTCTTTAAATTTTCTGTACAGTTATAGACTTTCCATTACTGGCCAATAGGCAGTATTTTTATTAGAGGAGCTGCTAGTTAAATGGATCGCCAAGTCCTCTCTTTTTTAGGTACAGCCTAAAATATATCTCAAATATATCTATAGATATATTTATTATATTCCTCACCTCCAGGCCTTACAGCAAATTAGCAGAACAGCCATTATAAATCCCACTTTACCAACGAAGAAACCGAGGCTCAGAAAAATTTGCTCATGATCACACAGTTAGTAAGTAGCAAAGCTGGGATTCCAGGATCCCATATCAAATTCTCAAGTCTGTGTTCCCTTCCCTGCCCAAGCTGTCTCCCAAAGATTTAAGTTCCTACTAAGGAAAGTGAACCTAGAAATGGTAGACTGCATTAACTCAGATAAAGGATCCTTCCAGGAATATGGAAGAAAATAAGACATCGATTCAATCTCAGGAGAGAAATAAATCAAGTACATGCCTGACACTTAGTAGGAGCTATAGAGGACCCAAAGTCTAATATGTGGTGTCTCTCTCTTCAGAGTTGGTGAGATGAGACTAAAAAAGAATAAACAAAGGGTAATGTAAATATTTCCCAGTGTTTTTTTTATATATATATAAATACACTTTCCTTGTTGGTTTTATTTTTTATTTTTTGGCTGCATTGGGTCTTCATTGCTGCACGCAGGCTTTCTCTAGTTGAGGTGAGCAGGGGGCCACCATTGCAGTGCGTGGGCTTCTCCTTGCAGCCGCTTCTCTTGTTGCAGAGCACAGGCTCTAGGTCAGCGGGCTTCAGTAGTTGCAGCACACGGGCTCAGTAGTTGTAGTTCGCGGGCTCTAGAGCGCAGGCTCAGTAATTGTGGTGCACAGGCTTAGTTGCTCCACGGCATGTGGGATCTTCCCGGACCAGGGATCGAACCCATGTCCTCTGCATTGGCAGGTGGATTCTTAACCACTGTTCCACCAGGGAAGTCCCCCCAGTGTTTATAGGATATTTTCTAATTTAGTTCCTTCTTGTCAAAATCAAGGTTATAGCTGATAAGCTTAGGGAATACTGCCTATATGTTCTACTGAAAAGGCTTACAGCTTTTAAACTTCCAAGAACACTGGCTCCTCAATTATGTTTATTGGGGGTGGAGGCTGGGATTGGCCCCCCACCTAGCTGCTGCAATACATTATCTCCAGTTCATATTGGATCCATGATTGGTTTGCACAAGGATTCCAGCCAAAATGCCAATTCTTTCAGATGCCTTAATAAAGGAAGCTGCAGATCCAGCAATTCCACATCTGGGTAGTTTTATCCAAAGGAACCAAAAACACTAACTCGAAAAGCTATCTACACCCTCATGTTCATTGCAGCATTATTTACAGTAGCTAAGATATAGAAACACCCTAAGTGCCCATCAATGGATGAATGGATAGAGAATTTGTGGTGTATATGCCACAGAATATTATTCAGCCATAAAAAAGGTGTTCCTGTCATTTATTACAACATGAATGGATCTAGAGGGTATTATGCTAAGTGAAATAAGTCAGACAGAGAAAGACAAATACCATATGATCTCACTTATATGTGGAATAGAACAAACAAACAAAAAACCTGAACTCACGGATACAGAGAATAGATTAGATTGGTGGTTGCCAGAGGTAGGGGCAGGGGTGGAATGCGGAGAATGGATGAAGGTGGTCAATGGCACAAACTTTTAAGTTATAAAATAAATAAGTCAGGGGGATGTAATGGTGACTATAGTTAAGATTATTGTATATTTGAAAGTTGCTAAGAGAATAGATCTTAAAAGTTCTCATAAGAAAGAGAAAATTTGTAACTATATGTGGTGATGAATGTTAACTAAACTTCTTGGGTGATCATTTCACAATATATACACATATCAAAGAATTATGCTGTACACCTGAAACAAGTATAATGTTACGTGTCAATTATATCTCAATTTTAAAAACAAACAAAACAACGTAATACCAAAAATAATAATAACAAAGGAGGCTGTGTTTAAATCTAAGGAGTATAAAGAGAGAAGCCAAAAATGTTACGTCCTTTATATCCACTTGCACCTCACTCATAAGAACCCTTCTTAATACCTAAGAAAGAAGACCAGAGGGACGCTCCTCAGATTCTCAGCAGCCTTAGCAGAAAAGTCTGCAGAAAAAAATAGATAGCATTGCCCCTTAACCATACTATTACTCACAACAAAATGAGTAATAGCTGCCAATTTTATGGTTCACATCTCTTCTTAATTTTAAGGATTTATTTTGAGATTGGTCATTATTTATTTAAGGTCCCCATTTTTTTTAACAACTTTATGGGAGTATAATTGCTTTACAATGTTGTGTTAGTTTCTGCTGTATAACAAAGTGAATCAGCTATATGTACACATATATCCCCATATCCCCACCCTCTTGCGTCTTCCTCTCACCCTCCCTATCCCACCCCTCTAGGTGGTCACAAAGCGCCGAGCTGATCTCCCTGTGCTATGCAGCTGCTTCCCACTAGCTATCTATTTTACATTTGATAGTGTGTATACGTCAATGTTACTCTCTCACTTCATCCCAGCTTACCCTTCCCCCTCTCCGGGTCCTCAAGTCCATTCTGTCTGCGTATTTATTCCTGCCCTGCCCCTAGGTTCATCAGAACCTTTTTTTTTTTTTTAGATTCCATATATATGTGTTAGCATAAGGTACTTGTTTTTCTCTTTCTGACTTACTTCACACTGTATGACAGACTCTAGGTCCATCCACCTCACTACAAATGACTCAATTTCGTTTCTTTTTATGGCTGAGTAATATTCCATTGTATATATGTGCCACATCTTCTTTATCCATTCATCTGTCGATGGACACTTAGGTTGCTTCCATGTCCTGGTTATTGTAAATAGTGCTGCAATGAACATTGGGGTGCATGTGTCTTTTTGAATTATGGTTTTCTCAGGGTATATGCCTAGTAGTGGGATTGCTGGGTCATATGGTAGTTCTATTTTTAGTTTTTTAAGGAACCTCCATACTGTTCTCCATAGTGGCTGTATCAATTTACATTCCCACCAACAGTGCAAGAGGGTTCCCTTTTCTCCACACCCTCTCCAACATTTATTGTTTGTAGATTTTTTGATGATGGCCATTCTAACTGGTGTGAGGTGATACTTCATTGTAGTTTTGACTTGCATTTCTCTAATGATTAGTGACATTGAGCATCCTTTCATATGTTTGTTGGCTACCTGTATATCTTCTTTGGAGAAATGTCTATTTAGGTCTTCTGCCCATTTTTGGATTGGGTTGTTTGTTTCTTTAATATTGAGCTGCATGAGCTGTTTATATATTTTGGAGATTAATCCTTTGTCCGTTCATTCATTTGCAAATATTTTCTCCCATTCTGAGGGTTGTCTTTTTGTCTTATTTATGGTTTCCTTTGCTATGCAAAAGCTTTTAAGTTTCATTAGGTCCCATTTGTTTATTTTTGTTTTTATTTCCATTTCTCTAGGAGCTGGGTCAAAAAGGATCTTGCTGTAATTTATGTCATAAAGTGTTCTGCCTATGTTTTCCTCTGAGAGTTTTATAGTGTCTGGCCTTACATTTAGGTCTTTAATCCATTTTGAGTTTATTTTTGTGTATGGTGTTAGGGAGTGTTTTAATTTCATTCTTTTACATGTAGCTGTCCAGTTTTCCCAGCACCACTTATTGAAGAGGCTGCCTTTTCTCCATTGTATATTCTTGCCTCCTCTATCAAAGATAAGGTGACCATATGTGCTTGGGTTTATCGCTGGGCTTTCTATCCTGTTACATTGATCTACATTTCTATTTTTGTGCCAGTACCATACTTCTTTATTTTTTTTTAATTTATTTTTGGCTGTGTTGGGTCTTTATTGCTGCGTGCAGGCTTTCCCTACTTGCAGCAAGTGGGGTCTACTCTTCATTGCGGTGCACGGGCTTCTCATTGTGGTGGCTTCTCTTGTTGTGGAGCACAGGCTCTAGGCATGCGGGCTTAAGTAGTTGTGGCACTCGTGCTCAGTAGTTGTGACCCGCAGGCTTTAGAGTGCAGGCTCAGTAGTTGTGGCACATGCGCTTAGCTGCTCTGTTCCATGTGGGATCTTCCCGGCCCAGGGATGGAACCTGTGTCCCCTGCATTGGCAGCCGGATTCTTAACCACTGCGCCACCAGGGAGTCTCATAAAATACCATCCTGATTACTGTATCTTTGTAGTATAGTCTGAAGTCAGGGAGTCTGATTCCTCCAGCTCCATTTTTCTTTCTCAAGATTGCTTTGGCTATTGAGGATCTTCTGTACCTTCATACAAATTGTGAAACATTTTGTTCTAGTTCTGTGAAAAATGCCATTGGTAGTTTGCTAGGGTTTGCACTGAATCTGTAGATTGCTTTGGGTAGTATAGTCATTTTCACAATAGTGATTCTTCCAATCCAAGAACATGGTATATCTCTCCATCTGTTGTATCATCTTTAGTTTCTTTCATCAGTGTCCTATAGTTTTCTGCATACAGGTCTTTTGTCTCCTTAGGTAGGTTTATTCCTAGGTATTTTATTCCTTTTGTGGTAGTGGTAAAGGAGAGGGTTTCCTTAATTGCTCTTTCAGATTTTTCATCATTAGTGTATAGGAATGCAAGAGATTTCTGTGCATTAATTTTGTATCCTGCTACTCTACCAAATTCATTGATTAGCTCTAGTAGTTTTCTGGTAGCATCTTCAGGATTCTCTATGTGTAGTACTATGTCATCTGCAAACAGTGACAGTTTTACTTCTTTTCCAATTTGGATTCCTTTTATTTAATTTTCTTCTCTGATTGCCATGGCTAAAACTTCCAAAACTATGTTGAATAATAGTGGTGAGAGTGGGCAGCTTTGTCTTGTTCCTGATCTTAGAGGAAATGCTTTCAGTTTTTCACCATTGAGAATGATGTTTGCTGTGGGTTTGTCATATATGGCCTTTATTATGTTGAGGTAGGTTCCCTCTATGCCCACTTTCTGGAGAGTTTTTATCATAAATGAGTGTTGAATTTTGTCAAAAGCTTTTTCTGCATCTATTGAGATGATCATATGGTTTTTCTTCTTCAATTTGTTAATATGGTGTATCACATTGATTGATTTGCATATATTGAAGAATCTTTGCATCTCTGGGATAAATCCCACTTGAGCATGGTGTATGATCCTTTTAATGTGTTGTTGGATTCTGTTTGCTAGTATTTTGTTGAGGATTTTTGCATCTATGTTCATCAGAGATATTGGCCTGTAGTTTTCTTTTTTTGTGACATCTTTGTCTGGTTTTGGTATCAGGGTGATGGTGGCCTCGCAGAATGAGTTTGGAAGTGTTCCTCTGCTATACTGTGGAAGAGTTTCAGAAGGATAGGTGTTAGCTCTTCTCTAAATATTTGATAGAATTCGCCTGTGAAGCCATCTGGTCCTGGGCTTTTGTTTGTTGGAAGATTTTTAATCACAGTCTCAATTTCAGTGCTTGTGATTGGTCTGTTTATATTTTCTATTTCTTACTGGTTCAGTCTCGGAAGGTTGTGCCTTTCTAAGAATTTGTCCGTTTCTTCTAGGTTGTCCATTTTATTGGCATATAGTTGCTTGTAGTAATCTCTCATGATCCTTTGTATTTCTGCAGTGTCAGTTGTTACTTCTCCTTTTTCATTTCTAATTCTATTGATTTGAGTCTTCTCCCTTTTTTTCTTGATGAGTCTGGCTAATAGTTTATCAATTTTGTTTATCTTCTCAAAGAACCAGCTTTTAGTTTTATTGATCTTTGCTATTGTTTCCTTCATTTCTTTTTCATTTATTTCCGATCTGATCTTTATGATTTCTTTCCTTCTCCTGACTTTGGGTTTTCTTTTTGCTTTTATTTCTCTAATTGCTTTAGGTGGAAGGTTAGGTTGTTTATTTGAGATGTTTCTTGTTTCTTGAGGTAGGATTTCATCGCTATAAACTTCCCTCTTAGAACTGCTTTTGCTACATCCCATAGGTTTTGGGTCGTCGTGTTTTCATTGTCATTTGTTTCTAGGTATTTTTTGATTTCCTCTTTGATTTCATCTGTGATCTCTTGGTTATTTAGTAGCATACTGTTTAGTGTCCATGTGTTTGTATTTTTTACAGATTTTTTCCTGTAATTGATACCTAGTCTCATAGCACTGTGGTCGGAAAAGATACTTGATATGATTTCAATTTTCTTAAATTTACCAAGACTTGATTTGTGACCCAAGATATGATCTATCCTGGAGAATGTTCCATGAGCACTTAAGAAGAAAGTGTATTCTGTTGTTTTTGGATGGACTGTCCTATAAATATCAAATAAGTCCATCTTGTTTAATGTGTCATTTAAAGCTTGTGTTTCCTTATTTATTTTCATTTTGGATGATGTGTCCATTGGTGAAAGTGGGGTGTTAAAGTCCCCTACTATGATTGTGTTACTGTTGATTTCCCCTTTTATGGCTGTTAGCATTTGCCTTATGTATTGAGGTGCTCCTATGTTGGGTGCATAAATATATACAACTGTCATATCTTCTTCTTGGATTGATCCCTTGATCATTATGTAGTGTCCTTCTTTGTCTCTTGTAATTGTCTTTATGTTAAAGTCTATTTTGTCTAATATGAGAATTGCTACTCCAGCTTTCTTTTGATTTCCATTTGCATGGAATGTCTTTTTCCATCCCCTCACTTTCAGTCTGTAAGTGTCCCTAGGTCTGAAGTGGGTCTCTGTAGACAGCATATATACAGGTCTTGTTTTTGTATCCATTCAGCCAGTCTATGTCTTTTGATTGGAGCATTTAATCCATTTACATTTAAGGTAATATCGATATGTATATTCCTATTACCATTTTCTTAATTGTTTTGGGTTTGTTTTTGTAGGCCTCTCCTTCTTTTGTGTTTCCTGCCTAGAGAAGCTCCTTTAGCATTTGTTGTAAAGCTGATTTGGTGGTGATGAATTCTCTTTAACTTTTGCTTGTCTGTAAAGGTTTTAATTTCTCCATCAAATGTGAATGAGATCCTTGCTGGGTAGAGTAATCTTGGTTGTAGGTTTTTCCCTTTCATCACTTTAAATATGTCCTGTCACTCCCTTCTGGCTTGCAGAGTTTCTGCTGAAGGATAAGCTGTTAACCTTATGGGGATTGCCTCATATGTTATTTGCTGCTTTTCCCTTGCTGTTTTTAATATTTTTTATTTGTATTTAATTTTTGATAGTTTGATTAATATGTGTCTTGGTGTGTTTCTCCTTGGATTTATCCTGTATAGGACTCTCTGCACTTCTTGGACTTGATTGACTCTTTCCTTTCCTATGTTAGGGAAGTTTCAACTATAATCTCTTCAAATATTTTCTCAGACCCTTTCTTTTTCTCTTCTTATTCTGGGACCCTTAACATTTGAATGTTGGTGTGTTTAATGTTGTCCCAGAGGTCTCTGAGACTGTCCTCAATTCTTTTCATTCTTTTTTCTTTATTCTGCTCTGCGGTAGTTATTTCCACTATTTTATCTTCCAGGTTACGTATCTGTTCTTCTGCCTCAGTTATTCTGCTATTGATCCCTTCTAGAGAATTTTTAATTTCATTTATTGTCTTGTTCATCATTGTTTGTTTTGTCTTTAGTTCTTCTAGGTCTTTATTAAATGTTTCTTGTATTTTCTCCATTCTATTTCCAAGCTTTTGGATCATCTTTACTATCATTACTCTGAATTCTTTTTCAGGTAGACTGCCTATTTCCTCTTCATTTGTTCGGTCTGGTGGGTTTTTACCTTGTTCCTTCATCTGCTGCATATTTCTCTGTCTTCTCATTTTGTTTAATTTAATGTGTTTGGGGTCTCCTTTTCGCAGGCTGCAGGTTCGTAGTTCCCGTTGTTTTTGGTGTCTGCTACCAGTGGGTGAGGTTGGTTCAGTGGCTTGTGTAGGTTTCCTGGTGGCAGGGAGTGGTGCCTGTGTTCTGGTGGGTGGGGCTGGATCTTATCTTTCTGGTGGGCAGGGCCACATCCAGTGATGTGTTTTGGGGTGTCCTTGAACTTATTATGATTTTAGGCAGCCTCTCTGCTAATGGGTGGGTTTGTGTTCCTGTCTTGCCAGTTGTTTGGCATAGGGTATACAGCACTGGAGCTTGCTGGCCGTTGGGTGGAGCTGGGTTTTAGTATTGAGACGGAGATCTCTGGGAGAGCTCTCGCTGATTGATATTACATGGGGCCGGGATGTCTCTGGTGGTCTAATGTCCTGAACTCGGCTCTCCCACCTCAGAGGCTCAGACCTGACACCAGGCCAGAGCACCAAGACCCTGTCAGCCACACGGCTATGTCTGTTTTAAATGTCAAGCCTGCTCAGCAGTTGCCAGGAAGCCAATCTCCAATCATTAAGTGTCAGGAGATAAGCTTCCACATGGTGGTTAAGAGACCAAGGCTTTTTTCCATCTTGTGCTCCACCATTTCTCCAAGTCCTCTTCTGAATGGTCTGCAAGTGGAGAAGCGTCACACAGCTCAAGGTCCCCATTTTTACAGAGCATTATACCCTCTCTTTTAGAGACCACAAACTGAGAGGTTTGAATGAGTTCTTCCTTTTAAGGAATTTACAGTCTAACAAGGAAAACAAATTTAAACACACAGCAAACCTGAGTCTGAGTCAGACATGATTTTTTTAATACTTTGAGTCAAGTTTTCATTCACATTTTGTTTATATTCACAAACTTTCCCAAAATGAGCCTAATTCCAGGAGAAAAAAAGGAGTCAGAAGTAATTAGCTGTGAGAGGTCTTTTTTTAATAAAAGCAAAGATTTAGTTGAATTGTAAAGTGAAATTGAAATGTGAAAGGTTTAGCTAAATTAATGAGGAAGCTATTTCTAATAGATGTCTTTATCAAGTTTTAAGTGTCCCTTAAGGCTGAGTAAGTGCCAAGGTGGAGGTTATGGGAGCTTTTTCTAAAATTTCAATCAACTTGAAGCAAGAAAAAAGTTCATTATTATGAGATTTTTAGACAAGAGAATAATCAAAGCCGAGCACACAGCACTGTGTCATAAAGCAGTAAGTACTTAAAAATCATTTGCTGAACTAAGTTGAACTTTCACATATAGCTCACTCTTTTAGTCTAGAATTTAAGGAAGTTGAAACCCATCTTTGCACAAACTTGACCCTCTAGCAAAACCTGTGCAATTGTCTTGTCAAGAAGGAGTAAAGAAGGTAAAAATTAGAAACACTGCTGGTTGGTTTACAGAACTTTTTTGGTAGGAATGGGCAGGTTTGTTTTTTCTTTTTTAATAACTGACTGTATCAATTAAAATCAAAGTTTCTGTGCATTTTTCTTTGTAATGCTGCAAGAAATCAGAGCAAAAACAATGATAACCAATCTCTACAACTCCAAAGACCGTGAGCAGAAACAGTGGAGTTCCCATCACTTTAGAAAGGTGAACACCCCAACCCTAATCAGGTTATACACAGCAGCCACAAGACAGGTTTTGCTCCATGACTCAAAGATACCACTCTCTTCAAAGCCCTCTGTGACCAAAATCTTAAGAATTATTTTCATTTAATGATTCCTTTATTCCTTTATGCCTTTGAAAAGTCCTGACTATTTGTACCTCAACACTAGTCTCAGATTTTATCTTTTCCATTTCCAAGTTATAATAACTAACATTTATTGACTGTCTACTATGTGCTAAGTACTTTTAGCTAAGCACTCTACATGACTCCTCTCATTTAATCCTCCCAACCACCCTATGAGGTGGGTTCTACTACAATCATGAAGCTGAAGGAGGGTCAAAGAGATTAAGCTACATGCCTGATATCACAGAGCTAATAAGTAGAGAATCGGGATTCCAACTCTGGTAGTCCAATTCTAGGGCCTACCCTTTTAATGGCCGTGCTATATTACCTCCTAGACTTAGCACCTAATTCTGGAAACTTCTAGTCATTCTCTTAACCCCAATTTACCTCCATTGTTTCACACAGCTATTAAGAAAATCTTAACTACTATTTTTTTTACCTATTATGTCCCTATTTAAGAAAAATACAATGCCTTTATATATCATATTAAACTGAATGCAGCTGCCATATCAAGCCTGCCTTCATTCAACCCATCAGATCCTCCCAAATTCAGAAGCACAGCATCTGGAATACAAAGACAACTTGCTGAACTGCTGTCAATGGAACATGTTGGGGTTTTTTTTTTCCCCAGAAAGAAAATTCCCCTGATGATTATATTCATAGAAATACAGCCTCCAGAAAAATGGAGGTAAAACAGTCCACTATAGTGGACCACAGTGCCCCTAGTATTGTAACCAATGTTGTAGTCTAGGAACAACATTTCAAACAGAACACTGCCAAATCAGAACATACCACTTATTTGCTATGTGAATCTGAGCATGTTATTTAACCTGCCTGTCCCTCAATCTCCTCATCTGTGAAACAGGGTAGATATCCGCCACTTCACAAACCTAGTGAGAATTATATTAGTTAATACATGTAAAGTGCTTAGAACAGTGTCTGGCACATGGTAAGCACTCAATAAATGTCAGGGGTCACTACTATGGTGGGAGTGTGGGAGGAGACATCCATATAACTCCCTTCAACTATGTCAAGAGTTGTCACATGAGTATTTCACTTACTCTTTCTAGCTCCTGAGGGAGAAATTGGACTGACTAGGAAATGCATCAGAGAAGAATTGGATTTGGGCTCAACATAAGAATTTTTCAAAGAACAAAAGCAGCCTAAAATGGAATTGGCTCCCTTGTAAGAAAGGGAGCTCCTTGCTGACTAGAGGCCACTATCCCCACATCTACAGAGGCTCCTACTCTAGTGCAGTTATGCACCTGACACCCTCCAAATGCTCACCTAAGACAGTCCATCAGATTCTTTCCCACCATGTATGGTACATGGTAGTTACTCAAGATATCCTGGATTGTCCTTGTTTGGGGTTTCTCTGTATTTCACATATGGTATGAATTTGCAAGTCAGGATGCAAAGTGTGGTTCATGCCTGTGAAACATAATTTTGAAGTTAACTGGTTCATACAGGTATTGGAATAGGACCTAGTAGCACATGAGCCATGTTCTCATCAGTTGCCCTAACCAGATCAAACAGTGGGAACCTAAAAACATATCAGAGTCACGTTTAACTCCCTCATATCACAAAACACTTTGATTCCTTCTCCAGTTAAGAATATTTTCTATGACTAACTATTTTAACCTTAACAAAACTTACAGTCTCTTTTTCTTCATTTTACTAATAAAAATCTCCTAAACTTTAAGCTGAGCACATAACTACCTAGAGAGAGACTACATTTCCCAGCTGGGTATAGCTATATCGCTAACAGGCCAATGGGATAAAACTAGAAGTGATATGTGCAACTTACAGATAACTTCCTTAAAAGCAAACTGCTTGCCCCCCACTTTCTTTTTCCCCCTTCCTATGGGACAGAAGGGAGATGTGGTAGTGGGCCAGTTTAATCAAAGGGACAAAACAACATCCTAAAGGATGGCCAAAAGGAAGACAAAAGGAAACTGTATCCCTGAATTACTTTATGGATCAGAGCCACTTACCTGATTCAGAAGAAACAGCCTAGTTATGGAATGTTACTTATTAGAGAAATAAACTTCTATCTTGTTCAAGAAAACATATGTTTCATAGAGCAACTTAGCTTCCCAATAAATGCAAGTATTTATAAATATGGAGAATGAACTCCCTCATTTCAAAGGCTCAGAGATTTGTGTATAAATATTCTCAGCTAAATTCCTCTTTTAATAAAGACTTTTAATAGTGAAAGTTAAAATTCTGATGTAGGTCGAGCCAGCCATCTAAAGCAAAAAATGCTTTTGTTTGTACCACCAATGATACACTTCTGGAAGATAGAAACAGAATAGTTTACGAAGGAAAACACTCAAATTATAAAAGAAGAAGAGTACTTGAAGAAAACTACAAAGACAGTCCCTTGAGGGTCATAGTACCAAGATCCTTATAGGGATAAGACAAATAATCTACCTTAGTCATCTACTTGTCCTTTAAAATGTTCAAGTCATTTTCAACTGTCAAAACTGAAACCATGAATAAGAGTTCAGAAGGATCTAAGACATAATCAGATAAACACAAAGTTGAGCTTTTATGTCCATATAAAGCCTCAGAGCAATGTTTTGTACCTTGTAAGAGAGCAGATTTTTAAAAGAAAATAACATATTAGACATAGTTGTTAAAGGACGTAAGTCACAGTTTGGTTTCTCCAGACTTTTCTTGAAGTTCAGAACAACAAAAATATCTGGAGCAAAGTTTTCATTTTATATAAATAAATATCTAATATCCACATCCAGGATTTTTTAAAATTATGATTCCAACTTTTTAAATTTTATTTAATGCCACTAAACCCACCCCATCCTCAGTTGATCCCAATGTCAGTGGAGAATGCTATTTTCCTCTTCCGGCTTTTAACAGGCTTTATACAATGTAAAACATTCCATAAGCTGGTCTTACTATCCATGAAACCAGACAGCAATTGGTTCTCTATGATGTGAGCTTGCCTAGAAATTACTCTTTAATATATGCACCACTGAGGAAACTGTGGGCTTTATTCTTATTTTAACATCTTGCATTGCCATACAGGCTGGAAACTCCTTTCCTCTGACAATACATACAGGAATACAGGTAATGACCCCGGTAAGTGTGTGTTTTGTGTATGGCTGTTATGAGTAGCTTCCACAATATGATTCTTCTAATGAAACTTATTCAATTAAGTTGAAAGCAGGTAAAATAAATAATTGATCTTACACACTAGCCACCAGGACTCATCAAAATACCTCTCAAAGAAAAAAAGAGAGAAGACCCATATCTTTAACCACAAAAAAATCTTCCTCTGTATGGAACATCATCTCTTTTTTCCAATTATAATTTATAAAGTTTTATACTTTTAACAGTGAAGATAGTAGAGGATATCTGCCCAAAATAGATCAGTTGAATCAATGTTCCCAGAGAGTTTTCAGAAGTACATTCTACTCAGAACCAAATCAAATGCACAAGAATGTTGTGAGAACCTGAAAGTCATTCTTCAGTTCTTGTGAAGGATATATTAAGAATAAAATCCAGAAATCTGAATCTCCTTCTTTTTAAATCTTACGAAGTTGAGGTCATAAAAAGTTGAAAGATGTTGGTACCAGTTCTCCACCAATTTGCTTTATGATTTGTGGAAGTCAGTAATTCCCCTAAATCTCAGTTTCCAAATCTGTAAAGAGGTAGATTCAACTATTATGAGGTAAACTCTAAGGATATTTTAGTTTAATTTTCTATTAAAGCTCTATATATTAGTGTATAAAAAGTATATCATGTAAAAATGCAGATGCAGTTAGAAATGAAATGGTCACAAAATCCATAAACTCATTGTTTTTTATTAACACTACTATCAAAATCCTAAATCTTTTTTTTTTTTTTCAAAATCCTAAATCTTAATCCAGTGGACTGTTCATGTTGGTAACAAATTATATTTGTATTTAAAGAATCTAATAAAATTCATCTGGAATGGGAAAAAAAATCATCACTACAACAATGACCTAGTTCTAAAACCAGGATATGATAGAATAAAGGTCTCCAAGGATCTTTATGTCCTATTCCCCAGAACCGGTGAATATGTTAGGTTGCATGGCAAAGGGGAATTAAGATTACAGATGGAATTAAGATTACTAATCAACTGACTTCAAAATAGGAAGATTATCTTGGATTACCTGGGTGAACCCAATGTAATCAAAAGGATCCTTAAATATGGAAGAGGAAGACAGAAGATTTAGAATGGGGCAGGATAAAAACTAAAAGTTAAAGGTGGTATGAGACGAGAAAGACTCCACTGGCTGTTGCTGGACTTTGAAAACAGAAGGGGCCGTGATCCAAAGAATGCAGCAGATTCTAGAAGCTGAAAGGGGAAAGAAAAAGAATTTTCCCCTAGAACCTCCAAAAAGGAACACAGCCCTGCCAATACCTTGATTTTAGTGAAGCGAGACACATTTCAGACTACAGACCTCTAGAACTGTAAGATAATAAATTTATGTTTGAAGACACTATGATAATTTGTCAAAGCAACAGTAGAAAACTAATATTTAGGGTTTCTAAAACATAGGTTTTGAAGAGTAAGACACCCAAACCTGCAATCTAGAAGGTATGCCAAAACAATCCCCTCAAATCTACTGTTGTTTCTTAGATTCTTCTGACTTTCAACTGAAATATGTTCCCCTAACACAGTAGATGTGTTGGTTGCTTTCACTGCAGAACAATGGAAGGTTAAACCACCTTAACTTAGTTTTAACACTGGCCCCATGCAACCAGATCAACGTATTCTTAAATAATTGTTTGTTTTTGGAAATTTGGGATAGTGGAGGTTGCAGGTTTGAGGGATAAAGAAAATAGGGAGGAAAAAATTCTGCCCTCCCCCACCTCTACCCTACCAAAGACACACAGACTTAATATCTGCGAGACCTGGAACAAGTTTCTCTACCTCTCAGAGCCTTGGCTTCCTTTTCTGTAAGGTTGAAATGAAAACCATAGCTATGTCTTGCCAGACTCTTGTAAGAATTAAAAATAATGTAAGATCTTGACACTGTTCATGCCTGTTATTATTCTATACCATGAAATTGTAAAAGAAGTCTCCATAACCTATCCATGGTGTCATAAACAATCTCTCTAGTGGCTCCCTGGAAGAATGGGAGAGATGGTGGACCATCTCTCCCATCCTTCTCCCATTCTTAGACATGCTTGGTAAGTGAAGGGGTAGAATTAGAGAATGATCTCAAGCTTTCCAATTCTATAATAATGTAATTGGATAATTAAGCAGTCTTAAGTTGCTGGAGTACAAACAAGTGAGTTTTATATTTCCCACAACTGCTCCCTCCCAACTATGCCATCTCAGATCCCCTTGCCCCTGAGTACTCCAGTTACCACTAATAACTGAACTCACTCAGATTCCACAATGTTTCAGTCTCTTTCAGTTATTAGAAGGGTTCTTTCAAGTCCTTAAACACTCTTTCCTATTCATTTTAAAACTTCAATCTCATGTTCAATTCAAGGTCCTCTTTCCATCCCATAGCCCCCAAAGCGAGCTAAAATGGTGGTGGTAGTTGCCATGGCTGGGGGTAGGTCTAGTCTACCTGCTTCTCTCTTTCTCTTCCTCCCTACACTTCCCTTCTAGGGTTGGACTGGAGGAGGCAGTCCTCCAGGAAAGGCCACGGTCTCCCCATAGATGGCATCATAGGGATGTTGAAGGCCCCACTGGGTTGGCTTTCTCTGCTCCTCAGGTTAACACTGAACTTACTGTTGGTTCTCTCTGTGAGGCAGGCATGCAAATGCTGACTCTGCGTGGAGCTGATGGTTCTCCATAGTGCCCTTCTTCCTGCACATTCATCATATTGGTTTTAGAGATCTGGTTTGGACACTGACCTCTTCCTCTCACCACTTATCCAGCCCCTGCCCCAGCCTCTTGTTACTAGAGTCCCTATGCTCAAATGGGTTCTTTGGGTGGGGCACAGCAAGATGCCTGGCCATCTTCCTCCACAATCAGGATGGCAACAGGGCTCTGATGGTCTGGTAATTCAGTATCTTCCAGAGAAGAGATGAGCATCAGTCCCAACTTACAGGGAGACTTGGTGGAGAGGGGAACTGTTCCATGACACCACCATCACCTGCCCGATCTTTACACAGGATTCTCTTGAGTCCTTTCTCTCTCAACTTCAGAAAGGGTCATGAGCTCTTCCACCCAAAATGAGGAAAGTGGAAGGAACAGGCTCTCTTCAGAAACCATAACCCCCTTCCAAGGTTACCTCCTCCCTCGAAGTCCTCCCCTTATTTAACCTGGGGAAAAGGGGTGGACAACAGCAGTAGTAAAGGCTGCCTCTCTGCAAGACTGGAAGTGGTGGCTGAACACAACAGTTCACGGTCCCCTGAGTCTGTGGAATCTTAAGAGTCTTTTGTTTTAAGCTGTGATGGCTAATTCCAGCACTCACAACTACTTCCATCCTGTTACACCAACTTCTATGATATCTTGTTTACCAGAAGCCATTTCTCTGTATTGGTGACCCTGTCACGCTAAGGGTGCAACTATGAAGAATTTCCTTGGACTTTCTTAGGGCTAGGGCTAGAAAAACAGAAAAATAGACAAAACTTGCCTTTAATGCCATGCATTCCCACCAACAAACTAGACCAGTCCTTCTTAGATCCTTCCCAGGAATCTCTAGGCTCAAAGGGCCCTAAGCTGAGTATTCACTAGTAGGTGTGTTAAGGTGTGAGGTGTTAATTAGTTAAAAGACTCTCCAGAAGAACCAAAAAGCCACCAAAATCCCCAAAATTTGAATTCCCAAATGTACAACTTCTGACAGAATGACCCAGGTAGAGAGCTATTTGTTGAAGCATTACTTTGTCCATTTATAAATATGGTCCCATCCAACTCCATTCTCTTTAGCACACATTGATCCTCTTTCTCTTCTCCCCAAACCACAAAAATCTCAACTTCTGATCAAACTTTTCTGAGTTTGGCTAACATTTCTGAGTGTGGCTTCTCATAGCCCACACAGTTACTTTCATAAAAAACATGTCTTGGGATAAAGACCATCATCCCAGCTGTAGGACATAAAGCTGGGGGAAAAAAGGTCACCTGCTGTTGAGGCTTCTGACTTCCAATGTGTCTAGCGTTAAGTGTGTACACACATACAAACCACTGCATTTATCACAAAACCAGGTTGGTTCCATACTAACTGAACATGAGAAGGTATTAGGAAAAATATTTCTTGTAAATTTCAGATGTTTGGGGAAAGCTTTATTGTTTTTTCCAAAAAAAAAAAATCCACTTTAAGAGAATGTGACTAAACACCTTATTGTGCAAATGCTGCAATAGAAAAAAGAGAGAGAGAAGAGAAAGAAAAAGCCAAAGTCCTATGTCCTTTCAATAATTTAATATAACGGCAGATAGGTAATTAAACCTGACATATGAGGAGTGTTTCAACAAGAGAGCTGACTGTGCCTTTAACACCTGGCCAGTCTCCAAGTGATGGGGACAAACCTCTGGGTATGATTTGGCCATGGTACTGTATCTCTGCATAGCAGAATGGACTCACTACCATCAACACAATAAAGTAGCCACAACCACAGTAATTTCATGACATACTCACATATTTAAATTTCCCATTTTTTTTTGAAATTTCCACCCCCCAAAAAAGGAAGTAAATGATTAAACAGACTTTCACTTTAATGGAATTCCTCAAATATTCCTCATATGTGTGATGAACTCACCTACCTCAAATGTAATTGGGAGGAAATATTAATAATAAAGCATCATACCACTACCACTTATCAAAATTCCAACTTCCGGGGCTTCCCTGGTGGCGCAGTGGTTGAGAATCCGCCTGCCAATGCAGGGGACATGGGTTCGAGCCCTGGTCTGGGAAGATCCCACATGCCGCGGAGCAACTAGGCCCGTGAGCCACAATTACTGAGCCTGCGCGTCTGGAGCCTGTGCTCTGCAACAAGAGAGGCCGCGATAGTGAGAGGCCCGCGCACCGCGATGAAGAGTGGCCCCCACTTGCCGCAACTAGGGAAAGCCCTCGCACAGAAACGAAGACCCAACACAGCCGTAAATAAATAAATAAATAAATAAATATTAAAAAAAAAAAAATTCCAACTTCCATGGATTAGAAACTCAGATACTCCTTACTGATTTATTGATGCTGGAAGACAAAACTATCAAACTATAAAATAAATCATATCAGTTTGCATTGATTAAGTAACAGTCCATCCTTAGCCTGTGTAATTTACAGCAAAGTTGGATCATAAATTCTTGCTACATGGTAAAGATGCTAATTCTGATAAAAGAGTAAAAATGTACTAAGAGGAGTTCCAGTCATCTCAAGGGAAAGTGGCGTACGATATTATTGTAAAGTCATGGGTGTTTTACATGAAAGGTTAAGAAGCTAAAAAAACATAATCAAAGAATCCTTACCAGAGTTTCCCAAAGTTGTTTTCAGAATTGTTTCTTTTCGATTTGTCAGTAAACTTAGTTTTTAAGGTAGCTATATAATGTCTGCTATTTCATGCATACTAGCTAAGGTTTAAATCAATATTATTTAAGAGGTTGTACAGCATAAAGATTAAAAGCAACCTCTGGAGCTAGACCATTTGGGTCCATTTCCTGGCTCTGCATTTACTAGCTGTGTGACCTTAGGCAAGTCATATCTCTCCAACTGTAAAAAGGGAAATAACAATTAAAAATACTAAACTCATATGGTTATTGTGAGGATTGAATGAATTAATACACATTAATTGAACAATGCCAGACTCATAATACAACTTATATAAGCATTTGCTATTACTATAAGAAAATTGCTCAATAGGAAAATCTCTGCAAGATGTACTAGGTGTTTTATCTATTAGATTAAACATAAAAATAAAGCATTTAATTATTAATAACATATCTAAATATATAATATTTAATTATAGCATGGAATCAATAATTCCAAAGTATTTCAAAAGGGGAGTTCACTAAATGCTGAAGATGTCTTTGCATCTTGCATGTCAGTCTCCATGGGGAGCACAGACTCTGCCAACCTTCATCCCCCACTTCTGCCCCTACTACCTCCTCCAAAAATTAGTCATGATAAATGGTTACAAGACTGCAAGTTCAAGGACATTGATAGACTCTGTTTTGTGGAGGTGAAGTTTTCAAAGGAGATAAAGGTCAGAGTGCACATGGCGTGGTATCCTCTTTCTCCCCTCACCCAACAACGTGCTGACCTGAAGGGGAGCAGAGCAAGGCAGTTTACACTCACTCTTCCCACACAGTTGCCCTTTTCCTGAGCCAGACCCTAACCCAGCCTGAGCCAAAGCAGGTTTGGAGGGGAAACACATTCTCCTCCTGCTGACTCCTTATTCTCTAGCCCGATGGGGTGAGCTCCTGAGCAGTCCACCCTCATCATCAGCTGTCAGATCTGAGATGGAAGATATGGGCTTTAAGAACACAAGCTATTTGGCCTGCTTTGGTTTGAAATCACTTGAGCCTTAGAGAAAAGTACCTACAAAATGATCAGGTCCAGCTTTCTAGAGTTCTGCCTTGTAATCTTGGTCCCAGCTAACAGTGAAGGGGTTTTTTTGTTTGTTTGTTTTTTGTCTCTTTTTTACTTCCTTGTGCGTTTATCTTCCTCAACATCTCACAGGCAAGGTGTTCTGAATATAATCTATCATTTCTAACCATTACACAGTACCATACAATGATACAAGTGTGCCTACTTATACATACTGCCTGAGCTTAGTCTAGTATAGATTTAGCACCTTTTAACAGGCTTCTGAACAAGTCAGTGTGAAAGAGTTAAGAAAGCAGATATTGTCTTTCAAAGATTTTAAACTTTTGAATACAAAGTTGTGTGGTTAATGAAAAACACAATATCCTTGCCAGTAACAGGTATCATAAATTCACAAATACAAATTAAGAAATCTTTGAGAACTAAGCACACTTACTAAAATAGTTTAGTTGTTATGTTGTTTTGTTTTGGATGGATTATACTCTTTTCAAAATTAACTTGCCTTTCTTCTTCCTGGAGTGATAATGATAATATAAATATGATTCTTTTCTACCCACAATGTACAATCCTACTTATCTCAAAATAATGCTAGTTTAATTATTAGTGAGGTAAGTTAAAATGGTACTGTTGAAAATAAACTACATTATATCTCTCTTCAACACAGCCACATAAAATGTTACAAATTAAACTAGAAACCAAATCCAATTTTAAATCCAAAGGACTATTCCAATACTTTGCCATACTATAATTTTGTTACCATCTAATGTTAGCTGAAATACGCAATACATTGGCCAAGAATTAAAACAAAACAATGTTGTCATTATAGAACTTGACCATTCAGTTATAATTGTTTTTATCAATTTAGTATACTCATTAATTATAATAAATTCTGTCTATCATAACCTTTATAGGAACTGGGATACAGAGATGAACTGGGGATGCAAAGATAAATAAGATTTGATAAAACTACAAATAAACCTTTTTTACATTATTAGAAAACATCAAAATATGAGATTTTGTAGAACTCACAGGTTCCACTGTAATAGGTTTACTGATTTATTACCTTAGATTTAGACTGGAAGTGTAATCAAATTATTCTCTCTCCCCATCTAATAAACAATTGTTCATTTACTAGTGTTGAGATCCCAATGGAAAACTCAAAAAGGAGCTTTACTCCTGCCTCTTACTTCTGTTTAGTCATTTTCAGCTGGATAATTTTTTTAATGTACAATCTTATACAGGTCTCAGTTTAGACATTGCTCCTGAAAATGGAATTATGTTTAATGCTCACAGTTATTAAAGCTGAGCAGTCACTGGGGGAGCAGGGAAGCCTGCTGTAATTCGTCCTTTGAATTACTCCCCAGTATGCTGCCTGACCAGTTGCTCTGGCATTACCTAGAAGCATTAATGGATTGTTTGTTCAGTAGCACCAAAGGTAAAGTCGGCTGTCCCTGATGTCTTCTCATAATACCCTGTGGTGCCTGAGGTGTTATTTGGTAATAAATGTTCAATTGACATTTTACTGTACAAAATTTAATTACCTTTTTTTCTCTGCTGTAAAAGGGGAAAGGCTGGGAAAACAACTCTTCAGTCTTAAGTGCAATGTATGTTTGACCTCTCAGTGGCTACGCAATTAATGTCTACCTTTTAAACCTTAATATATTTTCCAAGAAGGAAAAAAATTCTTGTAAATTCTGATAGTAGTAGCAAGAACTAATCAACAGGTACTTCTAAAATCTCTCATCAAAACATGACAAGGCTCTCTATCAAAATTTTATTCTGAATTCTCTTGAGAGATGCTATAAGAAATCACATCAGAAAGGCACCACAATGAGAAGCAACCACTTCTAAGGTGAAATGTGACCATGCTTCTATGGCAATTTCAGGAAAAGTAAACACTCTAACTGAAGTTACTGGGATAATAAAACAAATCCACACAAGAAATTCAACGCTATTTATGAATCATTCCTCAGGAGGAGCACCACGACTGAAACAACCAAGGCACACTAACTGCACGCAGTAAGGCTGGCCAGCCCCGCTGTACAATCAGGTTGTTTATCCAAAGTTCACCCATAAGTTGATTATTTGGAACTTTTAACACATATTTCTACAGGAAAAAGAGTCTATAAATTCTGATTAATTCCCACGCCAATCTACAGAAGCCTATTTAACTTATAATGTGTCTAAAATTTTTGAGTTATTTTTCAATCACACTTAATTCCCTTCATAACTGTCCCTATTAAAAATGTTTTCAGAGCTCCCACACAATATCCCCTATTTCATCACTCCTCTAGAATAATACATATTCCTATGCCCCATATATCAGTCTAAAAGAGAATACCATCCTTCACAAACTCAACTGTCTGCATGGGCAGGGGAGAAGTGGGCCGGGCATAAAAGAACAGGCGTACCTTTCATATATTGACAACACATAGAACATCTGCCAAGCTGCTCTACCTTTTAAAATACAGTACAGGCCTAACAAAATGACCAAAGACAAAAGCAACTGCAATCCCTTTCTAGAGTCATCCATTTCCAGGTGTTCTGAATTGGAGAGGTGGAGCTGAGACAAGATAGTTTACCCACAAGCCTGGGAGCCCAAGAATATGCCACTTTCTTAGATGTTCATGTTGTTTCTAACCTAAAAAAGTATTCATGGATTATGGGCTTTCTGCATCTGAGAATCAGCATGAGACCACAAGTTCTCATGTTAAGCAGACATGGGTATGAATCCTGACTCCACATGGTATCAGTAGCTGTCCATGCCTCCCTTCTCTACTTAGAGAGTTGCTATGAGGATTGATTATAATGTATGAAATCTCCTAGTTTAGTACCTGACTCATAGTAGGCAGCACTTCACAAAAGTGAATAAAATTTCCCTTGCCCCTTTGAGGAGAGCCATAATTTTTATATGGGTCAACAGGTACCCAAGGTGCATTTTTGAGGCTGCAGCTCAGAAACTCACTACACCAGCCCCACAATGAACATGACAGAATGAGACTGGCCATGATATAAAATAAGAGACATGGACAACATGGAAGTCACTACTCTCGCTGCTTCAGTGCACATCTCAGCACCTCATTTCCAACTCCTATCTTCATCCCACACACCTATGTCCATGGGATCCAAGTGATAATTTCTTCTCAAGAATTCATACTGAAGTAGAATCAAAAGGAAATCGAAAAAAGTAGAACTCTTCAATACATTGAATATAGTGGGAGACAAATCAACTGCTTTTTTTTTTTTTTGGCCGCACAGCATGTGGGATCTCAGTTCCCCAGCCAGGGATCATACCCGCGCCCCCTGCATTGGAAGCACAGCGTCTTAACCACTGGACGGCCAGGGGAGTCCCACAACTGCTCTTTTATATCTCAATTCCTGCCATCTGGCATAAGGAATAAGCTACACTGCTTTCTATTTCCAAAAATTTCTATTATAGAGTTATAGAGCTGTAAACTATAATCTAAAATGTTAAATATTTTAAATGTATAAATTTGATATCAAGTACCAGATAGTTAAATGGTCTAATTCCTTAAGTAGAAATATATTTGAATGTACAATAGTACATAATTTTTAGATATTATCGACCTTGCATGTAACTAACTTGTCATGAAGAAGCAATTTTAAACCACAAGTCATGAAGAAGCAATTAAGATGGAGTCTATTGCAATATTGTGGTATATAACAATGCACTTACCAAAAAACATGCAACATTTATCAACGTCAATGCTGTCCAAAAACTCACACAGAAAAACACAGGGAAAAAATGGACAGGTTAAAGAGAACCTAGTTTAATTCTCACATTAAATTTTTTAAAACTTAGGACTGGGCATATAAGGGAAGAAACATAATTATAGTAGAAAGAAGACTTTCCAAAGATGTGTAAAGGTAAATGCCATTGTTTTCATCAGCTCAGAAGGAAATTGTTTTCTCAACTAAACACATATTTTCACAAATTAGGGAGGGCAAGTTTACTGAAAACATTCCTTTTATTAATATACAAGACAGTCTGTTTTCTGGCATGATAGAGGAATGCACTATTCTGATTTATCTAATATCCATGTTCATAGAGAATTAGCAGTCAAATAATTAAACTAGAAACAATACCTAAATTGAGCTGAAAATAATTTGATATTTGATGATTCACAATCTTTCAGTGGCTCAGAGTTATGATCATGAATATCAATTACCCCTGTACTAAGGCTATTTGGAACAGCATTTAATAGTTTGATTAATATAAAATGTACTAAAGCCTTTCTTTTTTGTGTATGTTTCAGTGCCAAATAAAAAGAACTCTTGGCAACACTATGAAGAATGCAATCTTTTCTCAATACAGAACATGTGCTACTTGTTTCTTATATGATCTAGACCTTTTTTAGGAATTCTCATTTTTACTATGCTAAAGTGAACAAACCATGGGGCAGCAGATTCAAGATGTCAACAGAAAGGTCCTTGATCTCAGAGAGGGAGTGGCACAGAGTCCACCAACTGCCTCTTTCCCCACTGTAAGATAATGAAGGGCTCTGGGAATAGACCCCAAGGACCACTACCCACCAATGACCTACCAGGTTATCCTTGAAGATTAACAGACCCACCACAATGACCTTAGACAACCCTCTAGACATCAAAATGTTTGGAGCAAATCTGAAGATATGAGGCCTGTAAACTCTAGCGAAACTTTATTACATAAATCAGCAGCATCAGTAGTTCACCACAGATAAGTACAGATACATATGCTTATATATACATGGAATATTACTGGAAGGATACACAAGAAAGTGTTAACAGCTATGGGGGTGGACCATGTTAGTGGGAATGTGGAGTGGCTGGGAATTTTCCCTTCAAACTCCTTTGCAACATTTGTTTTTATCATATGCATATATTACTTTTTCAATAAGAGCTAGTTTAAGATAATAATAATAATTCACTTCATTTTCTGGTATCTTTAATTTTAAAGGTCATTTATTAAATGTTTATTTTACTATTAAATAGGGAAAGAATCAAGCTGCTACTCTGTTGCCTCCCTCCTTTTTTGTCACAAAAAGAAACTTCAAAACAACAGAGGTGGGCTTCCCTGGTGGCGCAGTGGTTGAGAATCTGCCTGCCAATGCGGGGCACACGGGTTTGGGCCCTGGTCTGGGAGGATCCCACATGCCGCGGAGCAACTGGGCCCGTGAGCCACAACTACTGAGCCTGCGCGTCTGGAGCCTGTGCTCCACAACAGGAGAGGCCGCGATAGTGAGAGGCCCGCGCACTGCGATGAAGAGTAGCCCCCCCGCTCGCCGCAACTAGAGAAAGCCCTCGCACAGAAACGAAGACCCAACACAGCCAAAAATAAATAAATAAATTTATAAAAAATTTTAAAAAATAAAAAAAAACCAACAACAGAGGCACCATTACTCAGCAAGGACTCTTCTGAGAATATCAACCAGCACACAACTAAAAGTTAAAAACTGCAAATTTAGCTGCAAGAATTTGTATATTCCTTATGCTCTGTTACTTTCATTTTTTACAACACAACAAAAAAGCCCACTGCTTTTTATGATGGTATATTTTAAACTATCTTGAGGCTCTTGTTTTCACACAACACGTGTACTGTCTATATCTTAGATTCCAAAATGTGTGCTATCTAATTGTGATGGTTTTTTTAAGATTCAAAACAATATGCTTTCTGACCTGTGGGTTAAAAGGAAAAAAAGTGATCATTTCCTTTTTATCCAAATTCACACCCAGAATAGAACACTTCTTTTCACATAATCTAAAAGTCACAAAATAACAGAAACTACTACAAGTCATTTGTAACTACCACCCACTCTTCTTTTAATATAGAAATCTCCGTGTTTGGCTTTAAACTTCCATGTGTCAGTACTGGGGAAAAGCCTAGACTATACTTGGAGCTGGCTGGATGGACTGGGGGAGGAGTCTACCCACACCGGCACTAGGAGCTCCAGTTTAGAGCTTGAGAAAGAGACATGTATTATGTGGTGTATACACAGCTTAAACCTGAGCAACGGTTTTTAATGTATTAACACAAGTACATTGCAGTTAAGTAGTTCCAAGTCCATCCTTCATTATCATCTTTGGCTTACTTTTACATGGAAGTAGTTTCATACTGACTGTTCTACCAAGATCGGTTTTAACGTCATGTACCCAAGATTACCCACGTGCATTTACGCTAAAAGGCCCTTTTCCAAAGCCTGTGGAAGAGTTCTGACTTCCAGGGGACCTTATCCCGATGTCATGCAACCAAGATGAAATCTCAAACAGGAAACAAGCCCCAAGTGGAAGGAAGATGGATGGAGAGAAACCCTGACTGGTAGTTGAGGGGCCGAGAAGCGTTTTCCCTGGATGTGGTGGTAACCACAAGGACCCGGGGTGCTGCTTGGTGGATTGGCTGCTTTTCGGGTGCGCTCTCTGCAGCGCGGAAACTCTGGGCTCCACCATCGCTCTTTACTTTGCTGCAGGGGCCACTGAAAACTCTGCCTGCCTACGGGGAAAGCTCACGCTTCGTGAGATCTCAGGACATTTTGAATCTCGAAGGTTTGGGGGTTTTTGTTTTGTTTTGTTTCACTTGAGGGTAAACTGTGCATTTCCTTTACTGTACGGCAAAAGCTAACTTTTCGTTGGAGAGCAGTGCACAACCATCCCACGGGTCTGCATTTATATTGAGTCCTCCCTTCCTCCTTGTATCAACGGTTTAGCGAAACTTTCAGAGAAGATGGGGAAAAGCATCCATCAAAACGCAAAGACGCAGAGCGGAACTTTTCCTCCTCTGTCAAGAAAAAAAAAGTCACTTCTGCTTCTCACAGCCAAGAACTGAGTCTGGGAACCTCCGGACAAGGAAGGAAGGTTCGGTAATGAAGGAGATGGGAGAAAACAATGCTAAGCCTGCGTGGCCTCCGGACACCATACATCCTGCCCCGGCCCGTGACCCATCCACGGTCCACCATCCACACCCACGCTCCCGGGGCCGCGCGGCCTCGCTTACCTTGATGATGCTGCTGCGCCGGGGGGTCGCCCGCGCAGCCTCCAGGAGGCCGGCCTCGCCGTCCGCCGGGGCCCCTGCAGCGCTGGGCAGCGCGACCCCGCTGCGACGGTCCCTCCACTGGCCCCCAGGGGCCGCCGCCACGCCGTCCCCGGAGGCGGCGTCCGGGCCCACTCGGGGGTCGTCTTCGCTCCCGGCCGCGTCTGTTAGCGCTGGACCCTCCCTGCTGGCTGCGCCCTCGGCCATAGCCGAGCGCGTTTCGGGCTCCCAGGGGGGAGGCGGCACGCCCGGCAGCGGAGTCCAGCCGCTGGGCACGGGTGCGCTCCTGCACCGGGAGGCGACCGCGCCAGACTTTGTTTCACCGCCCGGTGGCGGCGGCGGTGGCGGCAACTTTCTGGAGAGGAGACATCGCTCGAGTAGAGACGTCCGCGGGCTTTGATCCAGAAGGCCGACAGTCCTTGGGGGGACCGCGGCGGGAGTCGGGAGGAGATGTGAGCGGGAGGGAGGAGAGGCGAAAAGGAGAGGGAGGTGTCCGAAATGTAATGCAAACGCCCGCTCTGCGCCAGACAAAAGGCACCGGGCGCCTGGCCGGGCTGCCTCCGAGGCCGGGACGCGCGCGGCCTGAGAGGGGCTGGAGCCCGGCGACCGCTGCCCGGCGCACCAGCCCCCTGCCCGCGGACGGCGGCGCAGTGGCCCCAGGAAGTGCGGCGGCTGCGGCAGCGGCGGCGGCGGCAGCGGCGGCGGCGGCGGCGACCTCCACTCCGCCGTGTTGTGACAGGGAGGGAAGGACTTGTTTTGACAGCCCGTGGGGATTGGCAGGCGTCTGGGCCTCTTAGGAGCCTCGCCTCGCCGAGCGGGGGGTAGACCCGACCAATCCCCACCAGGGAGGGGTGGGCCCGAGCGCGAAGAATGGAATGTGTTCTCTAACCGGGAGCAGACCCAGACGGGCTTGTGTACTCGAGTGGGGTGTGAGAGCGCGCGTGTGCGCACCCGGAGGCGCTCCGTGTGTATTTTGGGAAGTTTTGATGTTCGAAACGAACCTGAAGATGCAACAAAATCCGGGGATGGGACAGAGGCGGGGGAAAGGAAACCTTCGTTTGCAAAGCAAAGCAATTTGGAGGAAATGGGATGTTGAGTATTACGGTCAAAGCCTTTGGGGTGACGCGGAGCGCAGCTTCGCACCATCAGGGGTTAATTGCAGGCTCTCACCTTTAGAAGTTAAGTCCATGCAGAGATAAACTAGGGTTTCCTGGGACCCTGTTGTTGGATAATTTGCTTCAGTTTTCGTGTAAACATCTTCAGTTCACTCTGCAATGTGAATAAATATGACAAGGAAATGGAATCAGATAAAAGAGGTGAGGGTAATAGGAAGCTGAACCAACTAAATCCTCTGGAGAGTGACTCCTCACAAAGCATAGATATGATGCATGTTGGCTAAGCACAAGGTGAGGTAGGGGATTTAATCTCTATCCTAAAACATCCCTATTTGATAATGAATGGTTCAACCTCCTTTCTCTAGATAATCCTATATAAACATATTTTGCTCATTTCCAGCAAGTTAGCAAGAGGAGAGATATCCTTGAATGATGCATTAAGGCAGTGACATTAACCACAGAATGTTCAGATAGGTGAAAAAAGGATGGCTGTGAGGTTCCCTAGTAGGATAGAAGATTTGACATTTTAATTTAAAGGCGTTTTAATATTAGAATCTCTGTTAAACCTTATTTATAACATTAAATTATATTTTAATTATTAATAATTTTATAATTTGAGATGTTACTTGTTCCTTTGACTAAGAACATGAGAAATTCTTCAGCCTTTTAACCCAGAATTTGTTAGAATGTCAGAATTTTAGAGATGCAAGGGGATTTAGGGATCATCTAGCGCAGCACTTTTATTTTACAGATGAGAAGAAGGCCCAGAGAGCTTTAGTTTCTTGTCTACTAGTTAGTGCAAGAGGTGAAATTAGACTCTGCCACTTAACTCCTCCGGTAATCTCTTCACTACTTTATCTGGCTCCTCTGGGGCTGCAAGCAGCCAGAACTGGATGAGGCCCTTGGGAGTTTTCAGACTTGACATTTACCAACTTTCAGGGAAGACTGAGAAGGCTTGATTTTACCTTTTCTTTAAATATAAATGCAGCCTGGTAATGAATGTACCAGATTAGCAATCTCTGGTTTTAGAACCAACACCACCCTCTAGTGAGATTCTGAGAACTGCATCCATAATAGCAAATGCTTTCTTCTTTCTTTCTCATATGTAAAAGACAGGAGAGGAAACTCAGTTAGTTTCCTTTCAACTGATCTGCCCTTATAACCCACAGACAAGAGGAAGGAAGTAGAAGGTCACCCAGACTTAAAACAACCATACATGTCCTTCATCTTCATCAGAAATATTTTTACTTGCTATACTCACAAATATAACCTATTTTAACCTATCACTTTTTTCTTTGGTATTCAAGTATTACTATGTTTTATTTCTGTCTTCTACAGTTGCTTTCAGAGCTTTATTTTTCTGTATTACCCTCATAAAAATTCCATTCTTGGGCTGTCCTCTGAGAAATGTAAAACTGTGGTTATCTCACTCATTATCTTGTTCTATGATATTAATATCATTTACAGGGATTTCCCATGTAAACGGTTTGTGTATACCATCCTGATATTATTTTTTAATATTAAAATTAGTGTCACCTTACTAACATTTACAGTCAGTGATCTTCAAAAAACTAAACCAGAAAGTATGGCATACAGTGTACAAAATTTTTTTTGTGTTTCAACTAGATGATGGCCAGTTGAAATCTTCTCATCTCTTTTCTCCCTTAGCAGCATTCTCTCTCACCCTCATGTGAAGGCAAACACACACACACACACACACACACACACACGCATCTTTGCTCTGAGCATCTGTTCAGACTGTTGTCTAGTTCATTCTGCCTTGAGAATATAGTTGGACCCTGATCTAGCAAGTCTTTCATACTGTTGTCCTCTAGCATAAGCTCAGAAGGCTTCTCCTGATATTCATGTTTGCAGTTTAAAAAAAAAGAACCCTCCATTGAACCTGCTCCTACCCATGCACAGATTCTACTCTGTGGTCCCACTCCCAAGACTGAGAGAAAGGTGTAGCCAGACTCGGTCAGATCAGCAGCCATATAAACATTCCTACCCTCCATTTAAAAAAAACCCTTTCCAAGTTACTAGGACCCACAACTCCTGTCTCCCAATCATTCACCAAGTAATGTGACAACCACTTCATGGGCAAATTGGAAGTTGGAGGAATGGGAGGGATAGGGGGAAGGGATGTGAGTAAGAATCATAAATTGTCAATTCAAATGTCACCACCTCAGAGAGGTCTTCTCTGACCACAAATCTCAAGTTGCCCCTTCAACCTCACACACATACCATGTTACTCATATTATTCTGTTTTGTTTTCTCATAGGATTTTATCATTGTAAATAAACTGTCCTGTCCATGGAATTGTTTACTTATATAGTCTTTCACGCTGACCTCCTGTCTCTGCCCCACTGAAATGGAGAATGTAATCTCCATGTGCATAAAAAACTTGTCTATTTTGTTCAGTGCTGTACCTCCAGCTCCCAGAACCATGCCTGGCAGAGTAGGTGCTCAATTAATATTTGTGGACAGAATCTTTACCTTTGCAGTCCTCTAACTGAATAAAACAACCACTTCTGATAAAGAAAAATGGCTCTGTCCCTGAGGACTTCTTATTGTCAAGGATCCTGGAATTCCATCCTAGGGCAAAACTCAGAGCAGACCCAAAGCAAGTAGTTGCAAAATTAGAAGGATGCTTATAAATTGGAGTAACATGAAATCTAGAATTGGACTGAAAAACAACTGATGGGAACCTAGCCAGCTGCAGCAAACCTGAAAATACCTAGCCCAGAATTGAAGACCCAGTATGTCAATGTAGTCCTTCCAGCTCAGGTTAGTCACTTCAGAACCCTGGGCCTAAGAAAAATCCAGTGAGAATAGTAAGACTTTCCATACATTACCAGGAAATCACAGTTGGGAAGAGAATTTATCACTGCTTTCTATGTAACAGATAATCCTCTATGAAGAATTCTGATCTCTACTTTACAGATGAGGAAACATAGGATCAAAAGGGTCAATTTACTTGCTCAAAGTGACAAAACCAGGACTTGAGTCCCAGACGATGACTTTGAAGCTTGTGGCTCTTTCTACTACACAAGGCTCTCATAGGATACAAGTCCCGTGATGGTCCTGGAGACTTCACTTTTTCTGAAGAACCACTCCTTCAAATCTAGGACCACTCACATTAGGCATAACTACCTCTTCTCTTAACACCAGCATTACCTCTATTTCATCATGATGGAGTATAAGGCTGATTGATTTATCAGTGTGTGAGGAAACACATTTATCCTGTGATCCACATATATGTAAGAAAGAATATTTGATATTAAGAGCCAGTTCAAAGATGCATTTAATATGAGTACAGCATTTTCAAATGAGCCACATATATCTTTATATTCAGTCACAGAGCTCCCCAATACACATTGTAGTCATTATGATTTGCTAGTTCAAGAAAAAGGAATTTGCAGGGTAATTTATAGTATAAATATTATAGTAGAGCAAATATATGCTAAGTCAATGAAAGATACGCAAAACTTAATACAACCTCTTAAAATTCAAGATTCCCTTTTCTTGACAGGTATTCCTTCATCCCTTCTATTTCAGTAACTAAAACATAAAAATCAACTACTTTCATTTCTAAGTAGAAGGACACTCCACTTCTTGATAACAGTCCTACAAAAATGAGAAGTTACAGGGAATTCCCTGGTGGCTTAGTGTTTAGGATTCCAGGCTTTAACTGCTGTGGCCCAGATTCAATCCCTGGTTAGGGAACTGAGATCCCACAAGCCACGCAGCACAGCCAAAAAAAAAAAAAATGAGAAGCTACTAATTGTTTAGGATAGATCTAGGTTCACCAGTTTAATAAATCTTCCAAGTACTGAAAGGCAATAAATATTTAAGAAATCTCTAATTACAGACAATGTTCTTCAATGTCTGATGGCTGCTGCAAACCTGTACTACCTGCATGAGAACAGAATGCCCAGGTGTTTGTCCATAAACACTGCCCCCTCAGGAATCACCCCACATAGACCCTGAGGCTAAAATATACTATCAGGAGCCCCAGGCCAATCATCGGGGAACAGTCTGTATGTTCAGGGCAAAGGTCTTTTAAAAATAGACAGTCAGTGTTGATTTATTTTCTATGTGTTAATTTACTTTGACACAGATCCTGGAGTTGGAGCTCAGGTCGTGGTTATGTTCCCTACTGATGCAGAAGCCACAAAGGCATTTATGAAAAGTATCACTGGAATGGTACTAATGACACCCCCATGAAAACTTGTTTCTCTTCTTTATTTTATTTAACAACTTGAGTTGTTTCCAGGTATGGTTTTATAATATAAACCTCTTCAAATCAAACATACACCCAATGCCTGACACTTGCGATATAGGAGTGAATAGGGGGTAGGTTCCTCCTCCTCCTCTTCCCCCACCCCAGGTACAAACCCCAAATCTAATTCATCCACATGTGATGGGGATTCTTCCTCCAATTTTGCCAAGACATGAAGTTCATTAATGCTTGTCAGTATCACAGGACCCATTGGAAGAAAATATCGAGCCATATTTCTTTCTCTAATGCACTCCTTTCCTTTCATCATGATGTATTACTCTTTTTTTTTAATTAATTTATTTTTTTACTTCTGGCTGTGTTGGGTCTTTGTTGCTGTGCACGGGGTTTCTCTAGTTGTGGCAAGCAGGGCTACTCTTTGTTGCGGTGCACAGGCTTCTCATTGCAGTGGCTTCTCTTATTGCAGAGCATGGGTTCTAGGCGCACCGGCTTCAGTAGTTGCGGTGTGTGGGCTCAGTAGTTGTGGCACATGGGCTTAGCTGCTCCGCAGCATGTGGGATCTTCCCGGACCAGAGCTCGAACCCATGTCCCCTGCATTGGCAGGTGGATTCTTTTTTTTTTTTTTTTCATTTTATTTTCGGCTGCATTGGGTCTTCGTTGCTGCGCAGGGGCTTTTCTCTGGTTGCAGCTAGCAGGGGCTACTCTTAGTTGCGGTGTGCAGCCTTCTCATTGCGGTGACTTCTCTTGTTGCAGAGCACAGGCTCTAGGCGCGTGGGCTTCAGTAGTTGTGGCTCACGGGCTCAGTAGTTGTGGCTCGCAGGCTCTAGAGTGCAGGCTCAGTAGTTGTGGCGCACAGGCTTAGTTGCTTCGCGGCATGTGGGATCTTCCCGGACCAGGGCTCGAACCCGTGTCCCCTGCATTGGCAGGTGGATTCTTAACCACTGCTGGCAGGCAGATTCTTAACCACTGCACCACCAGGGAAGTCCTGATCATGATGTATTACTCTTATACCTATTTTGTTAGCCTTATTATGTCTTTGCTGTAGCCTACCTCAAAACTTTTGGAAGAAGCAGAGTGAGATATTTAAATAAGCACAAAATCATAATGCATGTTCTAAATTAAAATACAAGACAAGAGTAAAGTATGGTCTCGTTTGTAAGCACTTTTTAGTTCCAAATAAGTTTTCAGGTGTAAAACTCTTTGGTTTAGCACAACTTTATCTGCTTTATTAAAATGAGGAAATTAGAAAGTGAATCCTTTCTTTAAAAAAATAAATTTCCATTTGAAGCCAAATGTCTAGTGAAAACTGGATTGCTAGCATTTGCTCTGTCATTAACCTCTGTGAGAATCTCACAGTTCCCACCCTCACTGACTCAAATAGGTCACCATGGACACAGTGCCTCTACCCTTAACCCACAGTGGAGGAGCAACAGCTGTTGAACTGCACTTGGGAATTTTGCCATTCTCTGCTCTTTATAAAATGTCCTGGTGAAACTGTTCAGATAATGTCACAATTGTTTTCAAAAGATTAGGGGAGGGACTTCCCTGGTGGTGCAGTGGTTAAGAATCCGCCTGCCAATGCAGGGGACACGGGTTCGAGCCCTGGTCCGGGAAGATCCCACATGCTGCGGAGCAACTAAGCCTGTGCGCCACGACTACTGAGCCTGCGCTCTAGAGCCCACGAGCCACAACTACTGAGCCCGCATGCCACAACTGCTGAAGCCTGTGCACCTACAGCCCATGCTCCGCAACAAGAGAAGCCCCCGCAATGAGAAGCCCACCCATCACAACAAAGAGTAGACCCTGCTCGCCGCAACTAGAGAAAGCCCGCGCACAGCAACGAAGACCCAATACAGCCAAAAAAAAAAAAAAAAGATTAAGGGAAAAAACATCATGCAAGAATCATCTGAAATATTGAGCAAAAGCAAAGGACTAAAATTTAAACTGTGAAGTGACATAACAAAAAACAAACATAGTATAATACTATAATTAGTGTAATGAGAGGTTTCAGAGCTTTCTTTAAGGTTTCTCCTAGCCAAAATGAATTTTCAATAACTAAACTGATAGCTGCAGATAGAATTTATTTGGAAGATTCTTTAGGAGCAAATACTTAAACTCTAAGCGAAAAGTACCAAACACTATTATTTTCAGACCATCATTTCTTTCTTTTTTTTTTTAAATTTTAAATTTATTTATTTATTTTTGGCTGTGTTGGGTCTTCGTTGCTACATGCGGGCTTTCTCTACTTGCAGTGAGCAGGGGCTACTCTTTGTTGTGGTGCACAGGCTTCTCATTGCGGTGGTTTCTCTTCTTGCAGAGCATGGGTTCTAGGTGCACGGGCTTCAGTAGTTGTGGCACCGTGGGCTCAGTAGTTGTGGCTCGTGGGCTCTAGAGCGCAGGCTCAGTAGTTGTGGTGCATGGGCTTAGTTGCTCCATGGCATGTGGGATCTTCCCGGACCAGGGCTCAAACCCATGGCCCCTTTATAGGCAGGCAGATTCTTAACCACTGCACCATCAGGGAAGTCCCCAGACTATCATTTCTAAAGGAAGGAATATTTTTCTGATTTTTGATAAACGTTACATTTCTCATCAACCTACTGCTATTAATTCTAAACTTCAGAAAAATAAAATACGTGGATACAATAGAATCTTACCCTTCCATCTACCTGAATTCTTCCTATATGCAAAATACAGATTAAAATGGTTTTAGTTTGTGTTCCGAAATTGTCAAGAATAGTCTGTGATCTGTGATTGAAACTAAATTAAAATCAAAAGGGGTGTCTCTTACCTGTACACCCAGTGGATGAGAAACAAGCACTTAATGAATTATAAAAAATATTTTCTCTTATTTCTCATCATTAATCCTGCTCACTCACCAATCATTAACAATATTCATTATTATGATCACATAAAAATACTTCATTAATACTCTTTGTTGTAAAGCAGATCATCCTACTCTGGGAGATGTTCACTGATCCTTCCCTATGCGAGAGTTAATACATCCTCATCCCATTGACAGCAGGCTCAGGCATGTGACTTGCTTAGACCAATGAAAGATGAGTGGAAGAACTCCTTGTGTACAGAAGTTTTAAGAGCCAGTATATACTTACCATGATCTCATTTTCCTTTGCCACAGTATTAATTGTTCACTAGGCAGAGGCTGGATCTTGAAAACGGCACGGTGCAGAGCTGAAGTAAATCCGCAATGAACATGAAACATGAGCAAGACAGCAACCTTTGTGGTAAGTCCCTCAGATTTGGAGGTCATTTGTTACTATAGCAGTTTCTAAACTCTCCTGATACAGACACATAAATTTACCAAAAGCCCTGTTCTTTCCACAACCATGCTATTGGTTCATATGGCCAGATACTGTTTGATTTGCGCAGCAAATAAACAATCTTGGCATCTATTAAACCAGTAAAAACTAAAAATTCTTGTATATTCAATAAAATTTCGTATGATCATTTCCATTTCTGTGACATATTTTTCTCATTTATTTCTTTCCTGCAAGCTATATAAGCCTGGTTTTGCCTTTCTTAAGAGATTTAGAAATAATAGCATAAATGTGATCATATGCATATTTTTTCATATAATTTTTTAATCTTCTTTTACCTGTCTTGCACATTTCTCTACTCCTCAAACCACTCAACCCTCTCACTCCTTGCAAGATAACTTAAATTAACAACCTAGTATGCATCTTTTCAGTTTTGGTTTACATTCATATATGTAGATATACACATATAAATAGAGTGTGTTTTTGTCATTGTTTGATTTACAAAAAAAGCAGGGGGAGACATTTTTATACATACTCTTTTGAGTATGTATAACAATATCTGGTAAGGATCCCACCACCTCATCTGCAATATCTACTAATTCATTCTTTTAAATTAATGCATAATAGTCCATGGTACGGATATATCATTGTTCATTCAGGCATTTCTCTATTTGAGGTATTCAATTTATATCTAATTTTTTACCACTACAAACAATGTTGTAATAATCATTTTTGTACACACATCACATCTTTATGAATCAGTCATTTCATTTCCATCAGATAGATTCCCAGGAGTAGAATTTTGGGTCTAAGGGTATATGTATTTTTTATTTTATTAGATAATGCCAGATAGATTTTCCAAAGAGTAGCAACACTTTATATTCCATCCCAATGAGTATTGTAGTTCTCATTAATTTCTGCCTCTTACATATAGGTATAAAATTATATTCCATTGTTATTTTAATTTGCACTTTCCAGATTACTAAGCACACTTCAAATGTTTCTTGGCCATTTAGACTTAATCTTCAGTAAACTGTCTATACATGTGCTTTGCCTAATTTTCCTTTGGATTAAATGCCTTTTTCTTCTCAGTTTGTGAGAGTTAGATGTCAAACACAGAGATGCCACACTCAGATTCTGCTTCAATAAAGGGCTCACTCTGCAGCTGCAAGGAGTATGGTTCACTGGCAGCCTTCAGCTGTCCAGTAACTTAGGGTCCACGTCAACTTTTGACCCATGGTCTTATTCTTCTTGAGGAAGCCCCTTGCCAATGAATGAGTGAGGCGTTGATAGCTGAGGACAAGCTCTTCTCTTCTCTGGGCAATCTCCAGCCAATGGGTCCTGGCCATTTCCACCGTGGCAAGACTCCTCCAACAGGCAATCACTGCTCCAGAGCTGCCCCTTGGGCTGGTTGAGATTTTGTCAGGTCTGCACCTAGGCTCCTCCTGCCCAATCCTGCTCCTCCCTTTTTCCTCTACTGTGTTACTTTCCAATAAACCTTTTGTACCTCTAACTCATCATGCTTCTCAGAGAACCCAACCAACATATTATAGATGTTAACAGTTATTACGTTATCTGCTTTTGTAACATTTTTTCCAGAACTGTTTATTGACTTTGTCTATGGTATTTTTGCATATACATTATGCTAATTTTCATATAATCAAATATGTCTCTTCTCAGCATTGGTTAGGAAACACTTTCCAACGCCTAGATTGTACATGTAATCTCCTACCTTTTTTGTAAGATTTTTATTGCTTTTCTTTAACATTTAAGTATTTGGTTTTTCTATAATTTATTTTTAAATTTAGTTTATATGTCTATATAAGTGTGTACAAAGTTAAGTAAATTTTTAAAAAATAAGATGGTGGTCTACTTTTTATTTTCTTCATGAACTAATCTATTCTTTTCTTACTGAACTGAATTATCCTTCTTGTCATATATTAAATTCTTACGTGTACTTCAGTCTACTTCTGAGTTTTCTATTCTGATTCCCATCCAATACATATTTATTTGATTATAGTGACTTTGTGGTATGTTCTTATACCCATGCTCACTCCATATTATAGCTAGAGGGACTTACCTAAAGAAAAAAACCCGACTCCCCACTATGAAGGTTTATTGGCTTCCCAGTGCCAGCTGAATAGGGTCCAGGCTCTTTGGCATATGTGGCATGGCTCCTATCTACATCCCTGGCTTCCTTTCTGACTACTCCATTTCTCTTCGTTCATACTTTAGGACTATCAGGCTACTTAAAGCCCACTGAATACCACATGCTGTTTCACGCTGTCACATTTTGGTTACACGAAAAGTCTTTCCCACCTCTCTTCACTGAACTAACCATTATTCTTTCTGCAAAATTCAGTTCAGACTTCATCTTTTCCAGGAAGCCTTTCCAAAACCCACAGCTTACACTTTACCCTCCATTAATATGTTGGTACCTACTATACTACATTGATACATTTCTTTAAGTGTGTCTGCCTTCTGCTTTAGGCTGTAAAATTCATTTCTTATTCATTTTTGTACATTTCGAACTTGACCCTATGATACAAAAAAAGCATTCAATACATTTTTCTTAAACTATTAAATTAGAGCAATGGTCCTCTGGCCATTCCCCTCTGAGGATGTGGGAAGAAAATATTAGGACTTATATTTATACTTACCTAAATTGAATAAGAAGTAAATCAAGTTTTGCCCATGTTAATATGCAGGTTCCACTGACACCATCACTTGATCCCTATGTGGGTGAAAGAGGTATTTTGAGGGATGATTGGGAGTTCCAGAACTTGGAGAATTTGACAGTGCCAACTCGTTACCTGATACATAAATCCAGTCAAATAAATTTTAAAATTATATTGTATAGTTTAAATTAAACTATCCCAAAATGTATGAATGGCTTAAAATATTCCTGGAAAACATCTTGAATTGAAGATAATTCTAGTGAACATTTCAAAACTAGCAGAACTGACCCTTCTCCTGTTCAATACAAGGACATAATTGCTTATATTAAGAGGAAAAAACAATGACCATATATCTGACAAGAAGTCAGCCAAAAAAATTTTTTTACTTTTTGACATGCAGATATACATTCACTTCTGAAAACAACCATGACCAGTGACAAAACATTTTAAAGAAATATTTGCTTCATCTTTTTAAAATTCTTTTGTGTATGTTTTATGATATGCATAAATACTAGTAAAGAAAAAAATACATATAATAGATAAATAAATAAATATGAATGATGGATATCCACAAAAACCAGTAAGAGAGTGAAAACAAAAGTGTGGAGACCCCTGCAGAAGAGTGAGGTCCTCAGGATCTATTCATGTTTTATTAGGTCAGGAAGATGGAGGAAGTATTCATCAAACGTGTTGAGGATGAAAGGAAATCCTTTACCATGAATTAAGCCATGGGGAAAGGATGGGAAGGAACTTAATGGTAGAAAGAAGAATCACAAAAGGAAGCTTGAAGGAGAGTCTAGGAAAATAAACAGGAGCAAAGCAAAAACCTCATGAAGAGGAACTGGTCCATTTCATTAGGAATCAGCACAGCAGTCAAGGCATTCAAGCCATCAGAACAATTCAAATTTGTCAAGGTATTTCCCAAGGCATTCCCCTACACTAGATAGCCATTGCTCGAGTCCACTTTCTCAAAAGGAAAAAGGAACAAGCAAAAGGAAAATTTGCATTTTGAGTGCATAATCAAATAAGCTGTACCCAAACAAAACTAATAAATTCAGTGGGCCAAAGTAACTAGTATCACAAGAAAGCCTAAATTAAACTGAGACATTTGTGTGCCTATATTTGTTTTATAGACAAAGTACTTGGAGATTGGTTCAAGATGGCGGAGTAGAAAGACGGACGCTCACCCCCTCTTGAGAGAGCACCAGAATCACAACTAACTGCTGAACAATCATCGAAAGGAAGACACTGGAACCCGCCAAAAAATATACCCCACATCCAAAGACAAAGGAGAAGCTGCAAGGAGATGTAAGGAGGGGCGCAATCATAATAAAATTAAATCCCATAACCGCTAGGTGGGTGACTCACAAACTGGAGAACAATTATAACACAGAAGTCCACCCACAGCAGTGAAGGTTCTGAGCCCCATGTCAGGCTTCCCAATCTGGGAGGCTGGCAATGAGAAGAGGAATACCCAGAGAATCAGACTTTGAAGACTAGCAGGATTTGATTGCAGGACTTCAACAGGACTGCGGGAAACAGAGACTCCACTCTGTGTGTGCCCTCCACTGCTTGTGTCAGGGCACACACAAAGTAGTATGCACCTCAGGACCCAGGGTGAAGGAGCAGCGACCCCATAGGAGACAGAACCAGACCTACCTGCTTGTGTTGGCAGGTCTCCTGCAGAGGCGGGGCGGGGGGGGGTGGCTGTGGCTCACCACAGAGACAAGGACACTGGCAGCAGAAGTTCAGGGAAGTACTCCTTGGCGTGAGCCCTCCCAGAGGCAGCCATTAGTCCCACCAAAGAGCCTGTGGGCTCCAATGCTGGGTCACCTCAGGCCAAACAACTGACAGGGAGGGAACTCAGTCCCACCTATCAGCAGACAAGTGGATTAAAGTTTTACTGAGCTCTGCCCACCAGAGCAACACCCCACTCTACCAACCACCAGTCCCTCCCATCAGGAAGCTTGCACAAGCCTCTTAGATACCCTCGTCCACCAGAGGGCAGACAGCAGAAGCAAGAAGAACTACAATCCTGCAGCCTGTGGAACGAAAACCACATTCACAGAAAGATAGACAAAATGAAAAAGCAGAGGACTATGTACCAGATGAGGGAACAAGATAAAACCCCAGAAAAAAAACTAAATGAAGTGGAGATAGGCAAACTTCTAGAAAAAGAATTCAGAATAATGATAGTGAAGATGATCCAGGACCTCAGAAAAAGAATGGAGGCGAAGATTGAGAAGATGCAAGAAATGTTTAAAAAAGGCCTAGAAGAACTGAAGACAAAACACCTAGAAGAATTAAAGAAGAAACAAACAGAGATGAACAATATCATAACTAAAATGAAAAATACACTAGAAGGAGTCAACAGCAGAATAACTGAGGCAGAAGAACGGATAAGTGACCTGGAAGACAGAATGGTGGAATTCACTGCCACAGAACACAATAAAGAAAAAAGAATGAAAAGAAATGAACACAGCCAACAACATTGGGACAACATTAAATGCACCAATGTTCACACTATAGGGGTCCCAGAAGAAGAAGAGAGAGAGAAAGGACCAGAGAAAATATTTGAAGAAACTATAGTCAAAAATTTCCCTAACATGGGAAAAGAAATAGCCACCCAAGTTCAGGAAGCACAGAGAGTCCCAGGCAGGTTAAACCCAAGGAGAAACATGCCGAGACACACAGTAATCAAACTGAGAAAAATTAAAGGCAAACAAAAATTATTAAAAGCAACAAGGGAAAAACAACAAATAACATACAAGGGAACTCCCATTAGCTTAACAGCTGATTTCTCAGCAGAAACCTTACAAGCCAGAAGGGAGTGGCATGATATATTTAAAGTGATGAAAGGGAAGAACCTACAACCAAGATTACTCTACCCAGCAAGGATCTAATTCAGATTCGACAGAGAAATCAAAAGCTTTACAGACAAGCAAAAGCTTAGAGAATTCAGCACCACCAAACCAGCTCTACAACAAATGCTAAAGGAACCTCTCTAAGTGGGAAACACAAGAGAAGAAAAGGACCTACAAAAACAAACCCAAAACAATTAAGAAAATGGTAATAGGAATATACATATCAGTAATTACCTTCAATGTGAATGGATGAAATGCTCCAATCAATAGACACAGGCTCGCTGAATGGATACAAAAACAAGACCCATATATATGCTGTCCACAAGAGACCCACTTCAGACCTAGGGACACATACAGACTGAAAGTGAGGGGATGGAAAAAGATATTCCATGCAAATGGAAATCAAAAGAAAGCTGGAGTAGCAATATTCATATCAGATAAAATAGACTTTAAAATAAAGCACGTTACAAGAGACAAGGAAGGACACTACATAATGATCAAGGGATCAATCCAAGAAGACGATATAACAATTATAAATATATATGCACCCAACATAGGAGCACCTCAATACATAAGGCAAATGCTAACAGCTATAAAAGAGGAAATCAAAAGTAACACAATAATAGTGGGGAACTTTAACACCTCACTTACACCAATGGACAGATCATCCAGACAGAAAATTAATAAGGAAACACAAGCTTTAAGTGATACAACAGACCAGATAGATTTAATTGATATTTATAGGACATTCATCCAAAAATAGCAGACTACACTTTCTTCTCAAGTGCACACGGAACATTCTCCAAGATAGATCACATCTTGGGTCACAAATCAAGCATCGGTAAATTTAAGAAAATTGAAATCACATCAAGCATGTTTTCCAACCAAAATGCTATGAAGTTAGAAACAAATTACAGGGAAAACAACATAAAAAACACAAACACATGGAGGCTAAACAATATGTTACTAAATAACCAAGAGATCACTGAAGAATTCAAAGAGGAAATCAAAAAATACTGAGAGACAAATGACAATGAAAAACGACGATCCAAAACGTATGGGATGCAGCAAAAGCAGTTCTAAGAGGGAAGTCTATAGCAATACAATCCTACCTCAAGAAACAAGAAAAATCTCAAATAAACAGTCTAACCTTACACCTAAAGGAACTAGAGACAAAAGAACAAACAAAACACAAAGTTAGTAGAAGGAAAGAAATCATAAAGATCAGAGCAGAAATAAATGAAATACAAACAAAGAAAACAATAGCAAATATCAGTAAAAGTAAAAGCTGGTTCTGTGAGAAGATAAACAAAATTGATAAACCTTTAGCCAGACTCATCAGGAAAAAGACAGAGAGGGCTCAAATCAATAAAATTAGAAATGAAAAAGGAGAAGTAACAACTGACACTACAGAAATACAAAGCATCATTAGAGACTATTACAAGCAACTCTCTGCCAATAAAATGGACAACCTGGGAGAAATGGACAAATTCTTAGAAAGGTATAACCTTCCACAACTGAACCAGGAAGAAATAGAAAATATGAACAGACCAATCACAAGTAATGAAATTGAAACTGTGATTAAAAATCTTCTAACAGGGACTTCCTTGGTGGCGCAGTGGTTAAGAATCTACCTGCCAATGCAGGGACACAGGTTCAAGCCCTGGTCCGGGAAGATCCCACATGCCACGGAGCAACTAAGCCCATGCACCACAACTACTGAGCCTGTGCTCTAGAACCCACAAGCCACAACTACTGAGCCCACGTGCCACAACTACTGAGGCCCACACATCTAGAGCCCATGCTCCACAAAAAGAGAAGCCACCACAATGAGAAGCCCACACACCACAATGAAGAGCAGACTCCGTGCACTGCAACTAGAGAAAGCCCACATCCAGCAACGAAGACCCAATGCAGCCAAAAATAAATAAATAAAATAAATAAATTTATTTTTTTAAAAATCTTCCAACAAAGAAGTCCAGGACCAGATGGCTTCACAGGTGAATTCTATCAAACATTTAGAGAAGAGCTAACACCCATTCATCTCAAACTCTTCCAAAAAATTGCAGAGGAAGGAACACTCCCAAACTCATTCTATGAGACCATCATCACCCTGATACCACAACCAGACAAAGATACTATAAAAAAATAAAATTACAGACTAATATCACTGATGAACATAGATGCAAAAATCCTCAAGAAAAACCTAGCAAACAGAATCCAACAACACATTAAAAGGATCATACACTGTGATGAAGTAGGATTTATCCCAGGGACGCAAGGATTCTTCAATATACACAAATCAATCAATGTGATACACCATATTAAAAAATTAAGAAATAAAAACCATATGATCCTCTCAATACATGCAGAAAAAGTTTTTGACAAAATTCAACACCCATTTATGATAAAAAACTCTCCAGAAAGTGGGCATAGAGGGAAACTACCTCAACATAATAAAGGCTATAGACAACAAACCCACAGCAAACAGCATTCTCGATGGTGAAAAACTGAAAGCATTTCCTCTAAGATGAGGAACAAGACAATGCTGTCCACTCTCGCCACTATTATTCAACATAGTTTTGGAAGTCCCAGCCACAGCAATCAGAGGAGAAAAAGAAATAAAAGGAATACAAATTGGAAAATAAGAAGTAAAACTGTCACTGTTTGCAGATGACATGATACTATACATAGATAATCCTAAAGATGCTATCAGGAAACTACTAGAGCTAATCAATGAATTTGGTAAAGTTGCAGGATAACAAAATTAATGCACAGAAATCTCTTGCATTCCTATACACTAACAAGAAAAGATCAGAAAGAGAATTTAAGGAAACAATCCCAATTTCAACAAAAAGAATAAAATACCTAGGAATAAACCTACCTAATGAGGTAAAAGACCTGTACTCAGAAAACTATAAGACACTGATAAAAGAAATCAAAGATGACACAAACAGATGGAGAGATATACCATGTTCTTGGATTGGAAGAATCAATATTGTGAAAATGACTATACTACCCAAGGCAATCTACAGATTCAATGCAATCCCTATCAAATTACCAATGGCATTTTTTACAGAAGTAGAACAAAAACTCTTAAAATCTGTATGGAGACACAAAAGACCCCGAATAGCCAAAGCAATCTTGAGGGAAAAGAAAAACAGATCTGGAGGAATCAGACTCCCTGACTTAGACTATACTACAAAGCTACAGTAATCAAGACAATATGGTACTGGCACAAAAACAGAAATATAGATCAATGGAACAGGATAGAAAGCCCAGAGATAAACCCACACACCTATGGTCAACTAATCTATGACAAAGGAGGCAAGGATATACAGTGGAGAAAAGACAGTCTCTTCAATAAGCAGTGTTGGGAAAACTGGACAGCTACATGTAAAAGAATGAAATTAGAACACTCCCTAACACCATACAGAAAAATAAACTCAAAATGGATTAAAGACCTAAATCTAAGACCGGACACTATAAAACTCTTAGAGGAAAACATGGGAAGAACACTCTTTGACATAAATCACAGCAAGATCTTTTTTGACCCACCTCCTAGAGTAATGGAAATAAAAACAAAAATAAACAAATGAGACCTAATGAAACTTAAGAGCTTTTGCACAGCAAAGGAAACTACAAACAAGATGAAAAGACAACCCTCAGAATGGGAGAAAATATTTGCAAATGAAGCAACAGACAAAGGATTAATCTCCAAAATATATAAACAGCTCATGCAGCTCAATATTTTTAAAAAACCCAATCAAAAAATGGGCAGAAGACCTAAATAGACATTTCTCCAAAGAATACATACAAATGGCCAAGAGGCACATGAAAAGCTGCTCAACATCACTAATTATTAGAGAAATCGAAATCAAAACTACAATGAGGTATCACCTCACACCAGTTAGAATGGGCACCATCAGAAAATCTACAAACAACAAATGCTGGAGAGGGTGTGGAGAAAAGGGAACCCTCTTGCACTGTTGGTGGGAATGTAAATTGATACAGCCACTATGGAGAACAGTATGGAGCTTCCTTAAAAAATTAAAAGTAGAATTACCATATGACCCAGCAATCCCACTACTGGGCATATACCTGGAGAAAACCATAATTCAAAAAGACACATGCACCCCAATGTTCATTGCAGCACTATTTACAATAGCCAGGTCATGGAAGCAACCTAAATGCCCATCGACAGATGAATGGATAAAGAAGATGTGGTACATATATACAATGGGATATTACTCAGCCATAAAAAGGAACAAAATTGGGTCATTTCTAGAGAACTGGATGGACCTAGAGACTGTCATACAGAGTGAAGTAAGTCCGAATGAGAAAAACAAATATTGTATATTAACGCATATATGTGGAATCTAGAAAAATGGTACAGATGAAACGGTTTGGAAGGCAGAAATTGAGACACAGATGTAGAGAACAAATGTATGGACACCAAGGGGGGAAAGCAGGGGTGGGGGGGCTGCCGGGATGAACTGGGAGATTGGGATTGACATGTAGACACTAATATGTATAAAATGATAACTAATAAGAACCTACTGTATATAAAATAAAATTAAATTTAAAAAAAAAAGAAAAAATAAACAAAGTCCTTAAGTTACTCATATTTTTACTACTGTGGGGAAATAGAGCTCAGCAGAACAACAAAACATCAACAGTCAATCAATCATTGAGCTCCTACTGAATGTAGGTTTTGTGCTAAGACTTTTATGTGCATTATCTCAATTAATCTATAGCCTGAAGTAGTAAATGCTATCATCCTTATTTGCGCGATGGAAAACAGAGGTTATATAACTCTCTCCAGGGCACACAGCAGAGTCAGAATCCAAAGCCTCACCACCACCACCACTGGATCACTATATTATAACACTACCCCCTCAAAACTTGACATCTCCCAAGCTTATCATCAGATGATAGTCAATGAAGCTACTCCAGATGCTTAAACGATGGCTTTGAATTTTGGTTGCCTCTAAAAATTTTCAGTGCTTCAAGGAGACCCAGCCTTAAACACATCTACATATATTGTGAAAGGGCAAATACAAATTAAAAATAAGAGGCTTAATTCTCCCTACTGAAAATAAGGGAAGAGACTTCTCCCCTTCTCCTTTTTCTTTCAGACTTTCTATCTCTGTGCTTTTCAAATGTATGTAAATCTGTATAGTGGCTAAATAAGCCTCTTGCCAGTCTCACAACTCAGAAATGTTTCCTCAAAAACCATCTTTTTTTAGTGCAACTTTTGGAAATTCAAATTTCAAGAGTTATAGCTCCCTTATCTCTCAGTTTCAGTAAGAAGGTAAGAGCCTAACTTAGGTGGTTGCCTGGCTCTAATTTGCAAAACTACTTCCTGTTCCAAAGATATGAGAAGTTTGTTTTTCCTCTGGATAAAGCCAATAAGATGGTCACCCCAATTACCAGGTAAATTTGGGTTGGACTATGTGTGATGTAATGGGTTGTATCTGCTTGGCTATATAAGGGGGTGGGGGTAAGATTCTTATCTGTCTTTACAGTCTCTTAAGGGTGGAGTGCCTGTCATGGGTACCACAGGTCTCACGCTTATTCAATAATGAAACTGTTTTCTGTCTCTATCACTTTTGTGGAGAGGTTTTCTGGGTGCAAGAAGTTTTTGTTTTTTAATTATGTTTCCCCAGTGATAACCAATATGGATATTTTCTTGAGCATGGAACCAACAGAGGACAAACTCATGGAAAGATATTTTCAAGCCTACAGTCCTTAAATACAATGTGCAACCTGGATTTTCAGACAATCTTAGGTTACTGGATCTATGCTACTTGTATTCACTGCAATCTCTGAGGTGCCCTCTCTAAGAAAAAAGTTTGAATTTTTCCTGGAATTATTGTTGCTATCATGTGTTCCTTCAACCAAAAGCAAGCAGTGGTAACCTGCTTAATCCCATTGTGGAGAAAAAGTCACTCAATAGTTATGAAGTTACTTTAGTATATGCTGTGGTGTGCCCAAATCCACTTCAGTACTGAGCCCTTGTTCCACCAGATGTTGGGAGTGTGGGTTGTTCTCAGCTGAGCCCCTTTCCAGAAGTTGCCATAAGCTGAAGAGAGCCATCATGTCCAAAGTCAGGTCTACTCCCTGAGAGAAGGCTGAATTCAGCGACTATAGACTGTAGAGTAGGGGGGTGAGGGGGAATCCTGGTCACTAGGGACAACTTTGAAAGTCATCCTAGGATTGCTGAGGACTCTATTGCAACATCACAATTCAACTTCTTCTGCCCAGTTCTGTTTCCCTCACTCTTCTCAGGTGCTGTTCCCAAGCACAGGTCTGCAAAAAACTCCGGCCTGCAAATCTCAGAGTCTGTTTCCTGAGGAACTCAACTTGAAACACTCACCCAGATGAAAATTTTTCCAAATGTCAAGCAGTTACTTATTTCTGAGAATGTGATAGTAAAACATGATGAACATAAACCAGTGTTTCCTGATACCATCTTATAATGTGCAGAAGCTATATTTAGGCAAGGCTGCAACTGACCCATTCAGCACCTTTTTATGAATTAGAAAAAAGCTCTCCCATTGAATGGATGGGGCCCTGTGGCTACAAGGTGATGTGAGTGGAGCAGCAAGGACTGGGTTGCAGCCTACTCACTCCTTTGGCCAGACACCCTTACGCACTGAATAATCTACACAACAGTACATGGTGGCCTGCCTTAGGTACAAAAGATCAGTGTGCACCAAGGCAACAATTGCATGCTACTCAAACAATGTAGTTGCTGGAGGAGAGCAGACCAGTGACAATTCAATTCAATAAATGTTTATACACAGATGTTTGAAATGTCAAGGAGAGAAGAACACTAGAGACATGACATGACGTATTGCCAAGATGCCTAAGGGTGTAAGAAAAATGCATTAAAAGGTGTCATGATTGTAGCTGTGAAAATATCGCATGCATTTGAAGGAAACCAGAATATGTCACCCCAAAATATGTCTCTTTGACATACTAACTATTTTAATTTGAAAGCAATTAAGAAGCAGTAAATGCAGAAAAAGCCCCCCTTTTTCTTCCTAAAGAAAGAAAACAAATTCTATCAGCCTAGAAGAATCTGCAAACAAATCTTTTTAAACTAACCCTTATCTTACTAGTTACTTCTTCACCATTTACTATCTCTAGCCCAAACCCTTTCGTCTTGTCAATTCCTTACAAATTTATTGTTTCTTTGTGTAAAAGGTATAAAAGCTTCCTGTTCTGGTCACTTCTCCAGGTCTTCATTCTCTTGTGAAGGCTCCCATGTACATGTGAAAATTCAACAAAATGTGTATGCTTTTCTCCTGTTAATCTGTCTTTGTCAGTTTAATTTTCAGACCCAGCCAAGGACCCTAAGAAGGTCAAGGAAAACTTTTTCCTCCCTTACAGTTCAAATCCAAGAATGAGATAAGAATGGGAAGAGAATAAAAACCAGCAAACTTAGTGGTCAGGAGGTGAGGCAAACACTGTAGGACTGAGTCTAGAAGGGAATAATATGTTCTGGGTAATCATTCTTGCCCTGAAGTCTTGCTGTGGGTCTTATTTTTGTACACAGTATAAAATACAGTACAGTAGTATTATTTGCTCTTAAGGAAATATCTGAGAATGTTCAAAGGATTATACAGGTGAGATGTTCCAAACATCAGGTCTTTCCCTAAAAAGTAACTAAAAACATGTGTATAATTATCAAACCATACTTGTGTGAATGAATCAAGAAAAAAGTTCTCTACGGACTTGAGGACACGGGGGGGAAGGGGAAGCTAGGATGAAGTGAGAGAGTGGCATGGACATATATACACTACCAAATGTAAAATGGATGGCTAGTGGGAAGCTGCTGCATAGCACAGGGAGATCAGCTCGATGCTTTGGGACCACTTAGAGGGGTGGGATAGGGAGGATAGAAGGGAGGCTCAAGAGGGAGGGGATATGGGGATATATGTATACTTATAGCTGATTCACTTTGTTGTACAATGGAAACTAACACAACATTGTAAAGCAATTATACTCCAATAAAGATATATTAAAAAAAAAAGAAAAGAAAAAGGTTCTCTGGTAATGATTGACTGTTCTTCACTCTCAATCCAGAAGGAAGAGTAAAACAGTTAGGTGGAGGGTGCAGTGAGGGTTGTCTATTAATTTAATCTCCTATTCTATAAATATTTATGAGCTCCTACCTTATGCTGCACAACAGGTTCTACATTGTATATTCCTGTGTCTAAGTAGTTGCTCAAAGTAAACAGCATAATCAAATAAACCCATTAATTTTTATAAGGAATTTTCCAATAAATCAGAAATTGCTCTAGAAATTGCTCTAAACTATCTCTATAACATTCTCTCTACATGGAAGTACTGTGTTCCCTGTAGAAGAAAAGGAAATCTTACCTCTTTGCTTCCTTAAGGCAGATTGTTTTTCAATCCTGTCCCTCACCTCTCCTATTTCAAATATCCAACCAGCACAGAGAAAAAGAAAGCACCTAATAATCCTCCAAAATACAACAATAGGCTAATAGACCTTAGAACAAGAAATAAATAAAATGGAAGCAGAGGCATCTTTTAAACATGTCTTTTCATGTTGTTTTATCTACCAAGTTAAATCACTCCCTGGTCTGGAGTATCTCTGCACCTGGCAATTCTTCTATGCTTCCACTTAGCACACTGAGTGTATAAACTTTCTATTTACTTAGCTCCTTTTCCCACTAGACCACAGGCTATGGAAGAGCGAGAACTAGGTCTTAATCATTGCCATATGACCTGCCTTAAAGGCTGGTCCACAGGAGGTAAGCAAACGGTTATCTAGGTCTATAAGCTAGAGAAGCATCCAAAGGGTTATCAAGAAGAGGACTGCTGAAAATAGATATTAGGCATTAGAATCTGAAGCTAGCAAACTTAAGAGGCAGGAACAGGAGAACTGCCAGTAAGGGAAGGCAAACAAGAAAGAGGGCAAGCTTGGGTAAATCTCTTAACAGACTGTGTGAAGGAAAATGATGAGGGACACTGGGACACTAGCACAAAATATAAGAAAATGGGATATTCCCATTTTAAATCGCATCAAAGAGAAATAAAATACCTAGGAATAAACCTAACCAAGGAGGGTAAAGACATACGCTGAGAACTATAAAACACTGATAAAGGAAATCACAGGTGATTCAAGAAAATGGAAAGAAATCTGATGCCCTTGGATTAGAAGAATTAATACAGTTAAAATGGCCACACTACCCAAAGCAATCTACAGATTTAATGTAATCCCTATCAAATTACCCATAACATTTTTCACAGAACTAGAACAAATAATCCTAAAATTTATATGGAACCACAAAAGACCCAAAATTGACAAATCAAACCTAAGGAAAAAGAACAAAGCTGGAGGCATAAGCCTCCCAGACTTCAGACAATACTACAGAACTACAGTAATCAAAACAGCGAGGTATTGGCACAAAAACAGACATATAAACAGAACAGAATAGAAAGCCCAGAAGTAAACCCACACAACTACAGTCAATTAATCTTTGACAAAGAGCACAAGAATACGCAATGGAGAAAAGACAGTCTCTTCAGCAAGTGGTGTTGGGAAAACTGGACAGCCTCATGTAAATCAATGAAGTTAAGACACTCCCAAACAACATACACAAAAATAAGCTCAAAATGGCTTAAAGACTTAAGACGTGACACCATAAAACTCCTAGAAGAGAACATAGGCAAAACATTCTCTGACATAAATAGTAGCAATGTTTTCTTAGATCAGCCTCCCAAGGCAATAGAAATAAAAGCAAAAATAAACAAATGGGAACTAATCAAACTTATAAGCTTTTGCAGAGCAAAGGAAGCCATAAACAAAATGAAAAAACAGCCTACAGAATGGGAGAAAATATTTGCAAATGATGCAACTGACAGGGGCTTAATTTCCAAAATATACAAACAACTCATACAACTCAATAATGAAACAAACAAAAATCAAAAAATGGGCAAAATACCTAAATAGACATTTTTCCAAAGAAGACATTCATGCGGCAAACAGAGAAATGCAAATCAAAACTACATTGAGGTATCACCTGACACTGGTCAGAATGGCCATCATTAAAGTCTACAACTAATAAATGCTGGAGAAAGGGTGCGGAGAAAAAGGAACTCTCCTACACTGTTGATGGGAATGTAAATTGGTGCAGCCACTATGGAAAACAGTATAGAGGTTTCTCAAAAAACTAAAAATAGAGTTGCCATATGATCCAGCAATCCCACTCTTGGGCATATATCTGGAAAAGACAAAAAGCTCTAATTCAAAAAGATACACGCACCCCAATGTACACAGTGGCAATATTTACAATAGCCAAAACATGGAAACACTCTGATATATATATAAATGGACTATATATATATTCCATTTATATATATAAATGGAATATTACTCAGCCATTAAAAAAAAGAATAAAATAATGGAAGAGGAGACCTTCAAGATGGCGGAAGAATAAGACGTGGAGATCACCTTCCTCCCCACAAATACATCAGAAATACATCTACATGTGGAACAATTCAGAACACCTACTGAACGCTGGCACAAGACCTCAGACCTCTCAAAAGGCAAGAAACTCCCCATGTACCTGGGTAGGGCAAAAAGAAAAAAGAAAAAACAGAGGCAAAAGAATAGGGACGGGACCTGCACCAGTGGGAGGGAGCTGTGAAGGAGGAAAGGTTTCCACACACTAGGAAGCCCCTTTGCGGGCGGAGACTGTGGGTGGCGGAGGGGGGAAGCTTCGGAGCCACGGAGGAGAGCGCAGCCACAGGGGTGCGGAGGGCAAAGCGGAGAGATTCCCACACAGAGGAGCGGTGCCGAGCAGCACTCACCAGCCCGAGAGGCTTGTCTGCTCACCCGCCGGGGCGGGCGGGGGCTGGGAGCTGAGGCTCGGGCTTCGATGGGATCCCAGGGAGAGGACTGGGGTTGGCTGCGTGAACACAGCCTGAAGGGGGCTAGTGTGCCACAGCTAGCCGGGAGGGAGTCTGGGAAAAGTCTGGAGCTGCCGAAGAGGCAAGAGACTTTTTCTTGCCTCTTTGTTTCGGGGTGCATGAAGAGAGGGGATTCAGACCACCACCTAAACGAGCTCCAGAGATGGGCGCGAGCCATGGTTATCAGCGTGGACCCCAGAGACGGGCATGAGACGCTAACGCTGCTGCTGCAGCCACCAAGAATCCTGTGTGCAAGCACAGGTCACTATCCACACCTCCCCTCCAGGGAGCCTGTGCAGCCCGCCACGGCCAGGGTCCCGTGATCCAGGGACAACTTCCCCGGGAGAACACACGGCGCGCCTCAGGCTGTTGCAACGTCACGCCGGCCTCTGCCGCCACAGGCTCGTCCTGCATCCGTACCCCTCCCTCCCCCGAGCCTGAGTGAGCCAGAGCCCCCGAATCAGCTGCTCCTTTAACCCCGTCCTGTGTGAGCGAAGAACAGATGCCCTCAGGCGACCTACACGCAGAGACAGGGCCAAATCCAAAGCTAAACCCCAGGAGCTGTGGGAACAAAGAAGAGACAGGGAAATCTCTCCCAGTAGCCTCAGGAGCAGTGGATTAAATCTCCACAATCAGTTTGATGTACCCTGCATCTGTGGAATACCTGAATAGACAAGGTATCATCCCAAATTGAAGCAGTGGACTTTGGAAGAAACGATATATATATTTTCTTCCTTTTTCTCTTTTTGTGAGTGTGTCTGTGTATGCTTCTGTGTGTAATTTTGTCTGTATAGCTTTGCTTTTACCATTTGTCCTAGGGTTCTGTCTGCCCTTTTTTTTTTTTTTTTAGTATAGTTTTTAGCACTTCTTATCATTGGTAGATTTGTTTTTTGGTTTGGTTTCTCTCTTTCTCTCTTTTTTTTTAATTACATTTCAATTTTTCTATTTTTAATAATTATTTTTAATTTTAATAAATTTATTCTTTCTCTCTTTCTTTCTCTCTCTCTTTCTTTCCTTCTTTCTCCCTTTTATTCTGAGCCGTGTGGATGACAGGATGTTGGTGTTCCCGCTGGGTGTCATGCCTCTGCCTCTAAGGCGGGAGAGCCAAGTTCAGGACATTCGTCCACCAGAGACCTCCCAGCTCCACGTAATATCAAACAGCAAAATCTCTCCCAGAGATCTCCATCTCAATGCTAAGACCCAGCTCCACTCAAAGACCAGCAAGCTACAGTGCTGGACACCCTATGGCAAACAACTAGCAAAACAGGAACACAACCGCACCCACTAGCAAAAAGGCTGCCTAAAATCATAATAAGGTCACAGACACCCCAAAACACACCACCGGATGCAGACCTGCCCACCAGAAAGACAAGATCCAGCCTCATCCACCAGAACACAGGCACTAGTCCCCACCAACAGGAAGCTTACAAAACCCACTGAACCAACCTTAGCCACTGGGGGCAGACACCAAAAACAATGGGAACTACGAACCTGCAGCCTGCAAAAAGGAGACCCCAAACACAGTAAGTTAAGCAAAATGAGAAGACACAGAAACACACACCAGATGAAGGAGCAAGGTAAAAACCCACCAGACCACACAAATGAAGAGGAAATAGGCAGTCTACCTGAAAAAGAATTCAGAGTAATGATAGTAAAGATGATCCAAAATCTTGAAAATAGAATGGAGAAAATACAAGAAATGTTTAACAAGGACCTAGAAGAACTAAAGAGCAAACAAACAATGATGAACAAGACAATAAATGAAATTAAAAATTCTCTATAAGGAATCAATAGCAGAACAACCGAGGCAGAAGAATGGATAAGTGACTTGGAAGATAAAATAGTGGAAATAACTACTGCAGAGCAGAATAAAGAAAAAAGAATGAAAAGAATTGAGAACAGTCTCAGAGACCTATGGGACAACATTAAATGCACCAACATTCGAATTATAGGGGTCCCAGAAGAAGAAGAGAAAAAGAAAGGGACTGAGAAAATATTTGAACAGATTATAGTTGAAAATTTCCCTAATATGGGAAAGGAAATAGTCAATCAAGTCCAGGAAGCACAGAGAGTCCAAAACAGGATAAATCCAAGGGGAAACATGCCAAGATACATATTAATCAAACTATCAAAAATTAAATACAAATAAAAAATATTAAAAGCAGCAAGGGAAAAACAACCAGTAACATACAAGGGATTCCCCAAAAGGTTAACAGCTGATCTTTCAGCAGAAACTCTGCAAGCCAGAGGGAGTGACAGGACATATTTAAAGTGACGAAAGGGAAGAATCTACAACAAAGATTACTCTACCCAGCAAGGATCTCATTCAGATTCGATGGAGAAATTAAAACCTTTACAGACAAGCAACAGCCAAGAGAACTCAGCACCACCAAACCAGCTGTACAACAAATGCTAAAGGACCTTCTCCAGGCAGGAAACACAAGAGAAGGAAAAGACCTACAATAAGTAACCCCAAACAATTAAGTAAATGGTAATAGGAACATACATATTGATAATTACCTTAAATGTAAATGGATTAAATGCTCCAACCAAAAGACATAGACTGGATGAATGAATATAAACACAAGACCCATATATATGCTGTCTACAAGAGACCCACTTCAAACATAGGGACACTTACAGACTGAAAGTGAGGGGATGGAAAAAGATATTCCATGCAAATGGAAATCAGAAGAAAGCTGGAGTAGCAATTCTCATATCAGACAATATAGACTTTAAAATAAAGACTATTACAAGAGACAAAGAAGGACACTACATAATGATCAAGGGATCAATCCAAGAAGAAGATATAACAATTGTAACTATTTATGCATCCAACATAGGAGCACCTCAATACATAAGGCAAATACTAACAGCCATAAAAGGGGAAATCGACAGTAACACAATCATAGTAGGGGACTTTAACACCCCACTTTCACCAATGGAAAGGTCATCCAAAATGAAAATAAATAAGGAAACACAAGCTTTAAATGATACATTAAACAAGACGGACCTAATTGATATTTATAGAACATTCCATCCAAAAATAACAGAATACACTTTCTTCTCAAGTGCTCATGGAACATTCTCCAGGATAGATCATATCTTGGGTCACAAATCAAGCCTTGGTAAAATTAAGAAAATTGAAATTGTATCAAGTATCTCTTCCAACCACAACGCTATGAGACTAGATATCAATTACAGGAAAAAAATCTGTTAAAAATACAAGCACATGGATGCTAAACAATACACTACATAATAACCAAGAGATCACTTAAGAAATCGAAGAGGAAATCAAAAAAGAACCCTAGAAACAAATGACAATGAAAACACGATAACCCCAAACCTATGGGATACAGCAAAAGCAGTTCTAAGAGGGAAGTTTATAGCAATACAATCCTAACTTTAAGAAACAAGAAACATGTCAAATAAACAACCTAACCTTACACCTAAAGCAATTAGAGAAAGAAGAACAAAAAAACCCCAAAGTTAGCAGGAGGAAAGAAATCATAAAGATCACATCAGAAATCAATGAAAAAGAAATGAAGGAAACAGTAGCAAAGATCAATAAAACTAAAAGCTGGTTCTTTGAGAAGATAAACAAAATTGATAAACCATTAGCCAGACTCATCACGAAAAAAAGGGAGAAGACTCAAATCAATAGAATTAGAAATGAAAAAGGAGAAGTAACCACTGACACTGCAGAAATACAAAGGATCATGAGAGATTACTACAAGCAACTATATGCCAATAAAATGGACAACCTAGAAGAAATGGACAAATTCTTAGAAAGGCACAACCTTCCGAGATTGAAACAGGAAGAAATAGAATATATAAACAGACCAATCACAAGCACTGAAATTGAGACTGTGATTAAAAATCTTCCAACAAACAGAAGTCCAGGACCAGATGGCTTCACAGGTGAATTCTACCAAACATTTAGAGAAGAGCTAACACCTATCCTCCTCAAACTCTTTCAAAATATAGCAGAGGGAGGAACACTCCCAAACTCATTCTACGAGGCCACCATCACCCTGATACCACAAGCAGATAAAGATGTCACAAAGAAAGAAAACTACAGACCAATATCACTGATGAACATAGATGCAAAAATCCTCAACAAAATACTAGCAAACAGAATCCAACAGCACATTAAAAGGATCATACACCATGATCAAGTGGGGTTTACCCCAGGAATTCAAAGATTCTTCAATATATGCAAATCAATCAATGTGATACACCATATTGACAAACTGAAGAAGAAAAACCATATAATCATTTCAATAGATGCAGAAAATGCTTTCGACAAAATTCAACACCCATTTATGATAAAAACCCTCCAGAAAGTAGGCAAAGAGGGAACTTATCTCAACATAGTAAAGGTCATATATGACAAACCCAAAGCCAACATTGTCCTCAATGGTGAAAAACTGACACCATTTCCACTAAGATCAGGAACAAGACAAGGTTGCCCACTCACCACTATTATTCAACATTGTTTTGGAAGTTTTAGCCACAGTAATCAGAGAAAAAAAGAAATAAAAAAATCCAAATCGGAAAAGAAGAAGTAAAGCTGTCACTGTTTGCAGATGACATGATACTATACATACAGAATCCTAAAGATGCTACCAGAAAACTACTAGAGCTAATCAATGAATTTGGTAAAGCAGCAGGATACAAAATTAATGCACAGAAATCTCTTGCATTCCTATACACTAATGATGAAAAATCTGAAAGAGAAATTAAGGAAACACTCCCATTTACCACTGCAACATAAAGAATTAAATACCTAGGAATAAACCTACCTAAGGAGACAAAAGACCTGTATGCAGAAAACTGTAAGACACTGATGAAAGAAATTAAAGATGATACAGACAGATGAAGAGCTATACCACGTTCTTGCATTGGAAGAATCAGCATTGTGAAAATGACTATACTACCCAAAGCAATCTACAAATTCAATGCAATCCCTATCAAACTACCAATGGCATTTTTCACAGAACTAGAACAAAAAATTTCACAATTTGTATGGAAACACAAAAGACCCCGAATAGCCAAAGCAATCTTGAGAAAGAAAAACGGAGCTGGAGAAATCAGGCTCCTGGACTTCAGACTATAGTACAAAGCTACAATAGCTTTGTACAAAGTACAGTACAGTAATCAAGACAGTATGGTACCGGCACAAAAACAGAAACATAGATCAATGGAACAAGATAGAAAGCCCAGAGATAAACCTACGCACCTATGGTCAACTAATCTATGACAAAGGAGGCAAGGATATACAATGGAGAAAACACAGTCTCTTCAATAAGTGGTGCTGGGAAAACTGGACAGCTACTGGTAAAAGAATGAAATTAGAATACTCCCTAACACCATACACAAAAATAAACTCAAAATGGATTAGAGACCTAAATGTAAGACCGGACACTATAAAACTCTTGGAGGAAAACATAGGAAGAATACTCTTTGACATAAATCACAGCAAGATCTTTTTTGATCCACCTCCTAGAGTAATGGAAATAAACACAACAATAAACAAATGGGACCTAATGAAACTTAAAAGCTTTTGCACAGCAAAGGAAACCATAAGCAAGACGAAAAGACAACCCTCAGAATGGGAGAAAATATTTGCAAACAAATCAACGGACAAAGGATTAATCTCCAAAATATATAAACAGCTCATGCAGCTCAATATTAAAAATACAAACAACCCAATCCAAAAATGGGCCAAAGACCTAAATAGACATTTCTCCAAAGTAGACATACAGATGGCCAAGAAGCACATGAAAAGATGCTCAACATCACTAATTATTAGAGAAATCAAAATCAAAACTACAATGAGGTACCACCTCACACCATTTAGAACGGGCGCCATCAGAAAATCTACAAACAACAAATGCTGGAGAGGGTGTGGAGAAAAGGGAACCCTCTTGCACTGTTGGTGGGAATGTAAATTGATACAGCCACTATGGAGAACAGTATGGAGGTTCCTTAAAAAACTAAAAATAGAATTACCATATGACCCAGCAATCCCACTACTGGGTATATACCCAGAGAAAACCATAATTCAGAAAGACACATGCACCCCAATGTTCGTTGCAGCACTCTTTACAATAGCCAGGTTGTGGGAGCAACCTAAATGCCCACCGACAGACGAATGGATAAAGAAGATGTGGTACATATATACAATGGAATATTACTCAGCCATAAAAAGGAACGAATTTGGGTCATTTGTTGAGACATGGATGGATCTAGAGACTGTCCTACAGAGTGAAGTAAGTCAGAAAGAGAAAAACAAATATCGTATATTAACGCATATATGTGGAACCTAGAAAAATGGTACAGATGAACCGGTTTACAGGGCAGAAATTGAGACACAGATGTAGAGAACAAACGTATGGACACCAAGGGGGGAAAGCAGTGGGGGTGGGGGGGGGGTGATGAATTGGAAACTGGGATTGACATGTATACACTGATGTGTATAAAACTGATGACTAATAAGAGCCTGCTGTATAAAATAAAATAAAATAAAATTCAAAAATTCAAAAAAAAAAAAAGAATGTGCTTTGCCCAGTGCTGGGTACATGACAGAGGGTGGTCAATTTCTTTTCTCACCTTCCCACTCATACCAGCATTTCAGCTTTGATGGTGTCCTTACCCAGCCCTGGACACTGTGCTCCACAATGCTGTTCTCTGTACTCCCACAGGCCTTTGATCATAGTTCACGTACCACTTACCCTATTTTGTATGTATCCTATTTATTTTAAGCAATTTAGATGTAATTATTTTGAGTAATTAGTCTTTTCTCTCTTTCTAGATTAAAAACACGTCAAGGACAGAGGTTTGATCTTGTTCATCTTCTTATCTCTCAATGCATATAGTATTATGTACTGAACATAATAGGAACTCTATAAATGTGTACTAAGTTGAATTGTATAATTTTACATGTTTTATGCAAGTTTTAAAATAAAAAAACGTTTTGCTTTAAGGATTAAAAGACGTAGAAGCAGAACAGAGAATTACCATACTGCAAATACAGTATAGCCCCCTAGCACCCAACACAGGTCTTGAAATACAGTCAGTGTTCCCTAAATTGTGTTGATTAACTTGTGTGTCACAGACTGAACACCTAGTATGATGAATACAGTGTTCAAAAATAAGTGTTTTTAGTCAAAAAAGACTTGGACAAAAGAGATGTCAGTAATATCTACTTAAACCCATCATTACTACTGCAAAAAAATGCCCAAAGAAAATCGGTTCTAATGGTATTGACCAGCAAAATTATTCTGCTCTGGAATATGAGTTTTAGTTTTAATAGGTTTGTAGTCTCTGTTTCCTAAGAAACTAAAACCTGAGAAATTGAGCTTAAATTGTATGCACAAATGTATAATGACTTTTAGGATGCTTTAGCTGAACTGTATTCAGTGAAAATAATTACGTTTCCCATTTTATTTGTGGTAAATAATATGAAGAGCTAATGTTTGAACAGATTAAAAATTAAATACATAATAATTTTTAACTATTTATCTTGAAAGTAAAAAAAAAAAACCAAACTTTTATAATAGAGTACGAAAGTTATTACTGATGTAACTTTTAACAGTCGTTGCTGTTAATTCTTTAAAAATATATGTCAAAATGGTTAAGATCATGACCTGCTGTCAGAGAGACACCAGGGTTACATCTATAGCTTTAGACCTTGACCAAATTACTTAACCTCCAAATCTCCATTTGCTCACCTGTAATATGAAGATAACAGGAGTGTCTATTTGAAGGGTTGCTGTAAAAATGAAATGATTAAATGATACTGATTGTAAAGCACTGTGCCTGGCACCAAAGTAAGGCCTTGATAAATGGCAGCCATAATCATCATCATTATTACAGAAGTTAAACTAGTTGTAATTATTTAGAACTTGGTTATATATTTTTTATACATAAAATATGTGATATCGGCGAGATATGTACATAAATCGCAGCTACCTTCTGGCAATATATTTTACGAAGCAGTCTTCTTCCAAAGGAGATCCCAAGACGGCTAGAGCCACTCCAGCCAAGTGGCACAGTCTTCACCCCTCGGGCGCGCGGATGGCTCTGTCGCGGGCCGGCTCCGCAGGCTGTGCGGCGGCCTTGCGGTGCTCAGCGGGCGCGGGCCTGGGGCGGGCGCCGGAGCCCGGACGGCGCGGCGCGGCGCGGCGCGGCGGGCCCCGGACAAGCCTCCCGCGCCGCCCCGCCCGCTCGGCTGGGATGAGTGACGGCGACAACAGGTGCGACGCGGCGTCCGCGGCTTCTCCGGAGCCCCCGAGTTTGGCGCGTCAGGCCCCCGGGGGTCAGACTTTGACTCTGCAAACTGGCCTCCTCGCCCCGCACCAGCCTTCCGAAGTCGCCCCTCAACAGGCTTCTTGCACCTTAGTAAAGCCTGAGGTCACCTGACCTCTCGAAACCCACGAGTCCCAAAGGCCAACTTTTCTCCAAAGGGGAGGAGAAGGAAAGGCGTGAAAGGCGTGCGGTGCATGGAACTCTGCATAACCGTTCGCTCTCTCCTCCCCAGCCGTCCGAAAACAGGTGCGAGCGGCTCCAGAAGGGAGCCCTCGCTCCGCATACCCCACGCCCGCCCCGACCTGCTGTACGCTCTGCCCCTGAGACGGCCCAGCTCGGCGACCACGGGCCACCGCCGAAACCCGCCCGCCCGCGCCCCTCCCCGGCTTGCGGCGCCCGCCCGCACTGTCGTCCCCCGACCTAGGCGACGCCGTCAGCCCCTCCCCACCCCCCGCCCCCCGGGTGGCAGGTTCAGGCTCCGGGTCCGAGTCTGCGGCCCTGCAGCTGCCACCAACGCCGTCGCCGCCAGGGGGAGAGAGTCTCCGTCGGGAAACGTGGTATTGCTTCCTGGGTGTGACGGTGCTTTCAAACTTTAGGTTTCTGTTCCTTTCTCCCTGGCTTTTGAAGAACAGAGAGGAAGATGGAGACCGAGTCCGGGGCGGTGAGTACGGCGGTCAAGGCCCAGGGTCCTGGGCCCCGGGGTAGTGGGGAGAAGGAGCAATGTGGACTCCGTCTGTGAGGGGCTGGAAGGGCGAGTCTAGAGCCTGCGATTTTGTCGGGAAGTAACGTGGTCAGGGAGCCCCATCGACTGCCGCGAAGAGCGGCCCGCCTGCAGGCCCCGTCGGGTTGTGTCGTAGGGTCGGGAAGGTGCGGCCACCGGGCCTGGACGGGGTGTAGACGGGATGGGAGACTTCGGCAGCGACCAGAAGGCGGTGGGTGGCTGGGCCCTGTGCACCAGGCCGGGTCCACGCTAGAGAAACAGCTTTCCCGCCGAAATTAGGCTCGCTGCGTCTTTGCCGCTCACTCCCACCGGACTCCGCCTAGCCGCCCCCCTGAGGCGTTGCCCCGGCGGTTGAAGCCTCCTCTCCTCGACTGGTCAGCGGGGACCAGAAGGCCCAAGAGACCTGGCCGGGGGCTGGGGCGGGGCACAGGTCGGACCGGAACCTCTAGCACCAGGTGCGAGCCCAAGCCAGACAGGGCCGGGCGGGGGAGAGGCGGGAGACCGCTTAGGCCCGAGGACCTGCGGCAACGTGCCGCCGCGCCCCGCCCGGCGCCCGCCGGCAGCCAATCAGCGAGCGCCACTCGAGGCTTGCCTGGCAGGCTGCACACTAGGCCGGCGTCGGAGTCGGTGCTGTTGAGGGTTCCCGCCACTGCTGCTGGCGGGTTTGCAGGGCAAAATTTCTCGCTGGCTAGCCTTCTTTTCCCTCCCGCACTTTGGTGGGGAGGGAGTGGATCCTCGAGGCAGTGATCAAGTTCACGATGACCCGAGAGAACCCAAGGAAGTTGTCGCCTCAGCCATTTCCCCCAGCGCCTCAGCTTGCTGGCTTCGGAGGGGAAGGAGCACGGAGGCCGTAACTGCGACGGTTAGCCCGCCCTTTTCCTGTTTTTGTTGGCGAAGTAGATGATAGATTTCGAGGTTAATTTTAGAGGGGAGGAGGCAGTGGGGGCACATTACTTTGGAGGAAATTTTAAATAAACTAGTACTAGAAGTTTTACTAAGGACCCTTACTGCTAACCCCAAAACAGCACCAGTCTAAGTGCTTTTCATACATTTGAAAAATTATTGCCAGCAGAATTTGAGGCTTTCTTAGTTAACTCAGTGAATCGCTAACCTTCTCTGAGGAACTTAAAGATCGCCTCTACCTGAGCCTTGTTACTACCAAGATTAAAATATTTTCTAGGCTATTATTCATGTTGTAGTCTTCAGCCCACCCACAACCTAAGGGTTGGCATATCGTGAGCAGGAAGAAATTACTCATTTATTCATTCGTTCAACAAATATTTATTGAACACGTGCTATATATGGTCCCTACTTTAGATGCTGCGGTGAACAAAACAGGCAAAACCCTCCTCTTTCTTGAACGTTACATTATAGTGGAAAGAGACAGACAACAAACATAATAAATAAATTACATGGTATTACATGTTGGTAAGTGGTAAGGAGAAAAATAAAACAGTTGGCACCCACAATAGGAGTCTTAGAAAATGAAGAATGAAGTGAGTGGTATGTAAAAAGTTCGTGTTTTTCCTTCCTTGCTATCATTTAACTGATTTCTCAAGATTGGAAATAAAGCACTCTGTTCTCTTCCATTCACGTCATTCCTCTCTTAATGAAAACTAATGGAGTTGACTTTTATTTAAACAAATTTGGAACAAAAGAGTTCATCCATTGAATTCATTTTGTTTTTAAGAAGAGAATTTCATGACGATTGATTTTTTTTTTAACTTTGCAAATAGGTAATGACTACATTCTGTAACCCGGCAGAGAGAAAAGATTGTATCTACCAGAGCTGTTCTGTTATCTCTAGCAATACAAGTCCACAGTTGAAAAGTAAAACTAAGCATCCCAGAATCATCCAGTCTGGGCACTATGTCTTACAAGTAAAGTGACTGAAGTTACAAATAACGTCCAAATGCCCAGGGAGGATGCTGTTAGGATTCCCAGTTTTTTTAATTGGCAACTACAACATAGCTATTATTAAATATGATGACTCTGTGGTTTAAGAGATGTTTTTATGAACTCCCTTACTAGGGAGTGTTTTTCCCCCTTAAGACTAGATGGAGAATAGAGCCCATAAGGTCCAGCCTATAGCCCCATAGTCACTACTGGCCTAGTCATTTCTCTGTACATCTTGCAGACATTAATTTAGGGATTATGGTTTTATTGGCCAATGAAGTGAAAGGAGAGCAAATGTGAAAAAGGACAACTCCATTATCTAAGCTGGAAATTCATTTTCATGAATTTGTTTCTCAGAGAATTTAAATCATTAACTCCAAGCTTTTTGAAGCACTCATTTAGGGTCTCAAATGTCTGTTTCGTGTTCGCAGAAGGAGAATAATTAGCAAGTTCTTAAATTGGTTTCTCTTTAAAATTCTATTCTCAAGCCTTGTTTTTTTTTCAGATGTACCTTAAGAGTCTACTATCTTGCCATTGTGCAAAGGCGTATATGTTAATATATATTTATTAAAATCTAAATTAGGTCCCCTGACTTAGAATTGTGAACATATGAATATGAGCTCAATTCTTTAGCATAAAGAAAAAATTAGTATAAAAAATTTTAGTATGAAAATTTATGCCTGTGAGTTATAGGTATACAATTTTTTTTTTTTTTTTACAAAATCGGTCCACTTTTCCAATTGCCAAGTGCATTTTAAAAACTTGACTTTAGAGTTGAAAAACTGTGAACTTGTGTCAGAGTCTGTTTACTTGTCAATGCTCTTTAGCCAAAGACCACCACAAATACACCTGCAGTTTATTAAAGTTGGATCTTCTGAATTAACAACAAGGAAGAACATACACCATGCGGCCTCTCAGCAGGAAGGTGTTAGAAGAACTTATTATAGGATTTAAGCTTATATTAAGCACTTTTTAGAGAGGGTTTAATGAAGAAGGCTTTACTCTGAAATACGTGTTGTCAGGAAGTGGGAGTAATTCTATGATTGGGTCTGTTAATTCTTACCTAGGAGACAAGAAAAGTAGATTGAAGCTAAAGCTGTGATTGATAAAGAAGGAGCGGTCTTATCAGGCAGGATAGAAGGACGTTTGGTCATTCTTGTGGTTTGGGCAATGCTTTTGTTTTTGTCAATGTACAGATATGATTATGGAGTGGTCTTGTTTTTATCTTCATTCATCACAGTCACAGAGGAGCCTTGCCCCATGTTGGTGTTCTGTTAACAAGAGAACACCACAGCCTAGCTGTGAGTTCCCGGCCAACTCCTAACAACACCAGGGCCTAGTAGGTTGTGCCAGGCCAGCTCCTAGCTGTCCAGGGTTACTCTTCTCTTTTTCAAACTTCTTTTTGAGTTTAATATTCTTCCTTAATGCTTATAATATTTAAATAGTACAGTTAATAATAACTAACATATGTATGTTTAAATAATATATTTAAGATTTAAGATCGTCTCTGTAGAGGAATGAATTCTACATTTCTTATATTTTTGTTGCCCCCAAAAGTTATTAGCTCTAATTATAATCTTCATAATATTAGCATAAAATTAAAGTCTGAAATACTACATTGTGTCAATGACTTATCTTTTTGAAGGATATATGCTTTCATCCTGCATCAAAACTTATACCCAGTACTAAGAGTTTAAAAGAATTTTATTTTACAGCAAACATCAAATCAGACGCAAACAGATTCATTATCTCCATCCCCTAATCCTGTGTCACCTGTGCCTTTGAATAACCCAACGAGTGCCCCAAGATATGGAACAGTGATCCCTAATCGCATCTTTGTAGGAGGAATCGACTTTAAGGTACCTAATTATGCATGCAACGTAGTGTATTCTTTGTATTAGAAGTGTTTTATTTCTCAGAAATTGTTTCTTCCTGCAACTTTAAAAATAATAACATATTTGCTATTTGCATAATGATTAGTAGGTTTCAAATTGTCTTAATATAAAGAATCTTTTCAACAACAATGTAGGTTAAATAGAGTATATGTAATTGTCCAATTTCACATACAAGGAAGTTGAGGCTCACTGACATATCTATAGGCTCCTAGCTACTTAGTGACAAAGTGAAAACTAGAATTCTATTTTTCTGACTCATATCTCCACATGCTTTATTTCACCATATCACACTAATTATACTTTTTTACTCTAATAGCCCAAATAATGAGTGATTATAATTTTCAAAAGAAGACTCAATTAAGGAAAAAGAAAACAAAAACACAGCATTTTTATGAAATCCTGTTTCTTTATCCCAACTTTCATCTTAGGCTCCTGAGTAACTTCCTAAACTTCTGTCTTTTGCAGGTTGCTTTCTATCACCTAATTTAGAATTTGATCACTAAAAAAGGCCTGTGTCTTAGAATAAAGCATTTTAACAGTAATATGTTTAAATAATGTGATCAGCCATTTCACTCTTTCAGAGAGGCATAGTTTTGTGAGATGTTTTGCAGCACCCCCATGTGGGAGGTGGTAGTTAAACACCTACAGGAAAGGCAAGCATAGATAATTTAGGAGCACTCTTACTTCCAAGTGGATATATCGAAGGATTTCCAAGCTTCCATATTACATACTGGAAATTTCAGGGAGAGTTGTCTTAATAAAAAAAAAAAACTTGTGCAATTAGGATATGATATTTGACATTTAATACTCGCTATTTTCCAATGATCAATCTCTCACAATTTGTATGGAATTACTTTTTTCCTGCTCAAGATAAATGTTACACTTAATGTATTTGTCAAAACTGTGAGTCTTAAGCAAGTATGTGATTGGTTCACTAAAAATAAATTAAGGAAAATAATTTCTTATGAAATGCTTATTTTTAAAAAAATTTTCTGTTTCTGTAGAAAATATTAATAGCTGACCATAAATATTCAAGTTGAATATTCTTATTCAGAATTTATATTATATTAGCTTAGTATATTTTTAAATAAATAATCAATAAATGTAATAATTTATATGGCTAGGTTAGTGTAAGTTTTTATTGAAGCCAATCAGCTACAATATGAACTTTGGGGGCCATTATTACAGTACAGTCATAGCTTTAACATAACTGCTAGGGTTCTCTCCCTCATACTTATACCTTTCGCAAAACCATAGGTAATTTCCAGCAAGGAAATAGTTTACCATAGTAGCAAGCAGTCTCAAACTTTTTAAAATTCTTCTTTTTAGAACCCTACAGCCCATCCCTTTTAATATTTAATCATCTTGACTTTTAATCTCCTTACTTTTCAGCAAAGAAATGGAGCTGCAAAATTGAGCTAGTGATTTTTCTATCAGAGAATAGTTTGAATTAATTTGTTTTCAAGTCTCTAACAGAAACCTTATTCTGACGTTGATTCCATTTTGTGTTTATTGAAATGAGGCAGTCAGTTATTCTCAGATTAACTCAGTATTTGTCATCATCCAGTTTAGCAGGCTTTAGGTTACCAACTAAAAACCAGTAAGTAGTGAGGTAGCAGTGGAACTCAAGAAATATTGCTCTGGTGTTAGGCATGTCTTTTCCTAGATATATAAAGAAAAATTTTTTCTATGGATATGTTAAGTTCCTCTTGGGGGCAAACACTTATAGCTGAACCAGAAAATGAAATTGCAATGAATTTAGTGTGAATACTCTAGAGAAAGGTGATAAGGGTCTATTATGAGACTATTTCAATTAAAACCAGATATGCCAAACCATCTTTGTAGACATCTTGTACATGATAATCTAATTATGACTCAATTTTTTTTGCATATATCATAATGTCTGTATTTAGCTGACATGTATATTGAGTACAGATAAAGCATCTAAAAACTTTAAATCTTGTAGCCTCTCTGTTGTTATCACAAATTGAGTTCAGGTACTTTTGGAAATATATTTCCTTCCTAAGACCTTACTTATCCTGGGGACTCTGCTGATTAAAATAGAGTGACTGGTATAGGCCAGCATAACCTAGTTCCACTGCTATGACTGTGGGCCTCTCTGAACCACAAGAACCAATAGTAGTATGCCCTTAGTATAGTTATAGCCATGCCTAGTACAATTTTATTAAAAACTAGCTAACTAGAGAACAAGAATTCCTTTAAATAGTGAGCCTTCTTTGTAGTTTTTTAAAAATTCAGCTTAAAATATTTTATTGTGGTATAATATTTTAACAACATAGTATTAACAACTCTGCATAAAGCAAAGTTTTCATATTGATTTAATAACCTAGTGGTTTCATGCACTGTTTTTATGATGAGAGGCATTCTTATATCCATATTGTTATTTATGTTACCTTTTGTGTCTCCAAACCAAGCATAGGAGTTGTTTCATCTTTTATCAATTAAAATGGTTTTTGTGTGTTTTCTTTTTATACCATTAGACACATGAAAATGATTTAAGAAAATTTTTTTCCCAGTATGGGTCTGTAAAAGAAGTGAAGATTGTAAATGACAGAGCTGGAGTGTCCAAAGGGTTAGTATCACTATAGATAGTACATAGAATTGACAATTGTATTTTTATTGGATTACTAGGTTTTGTATACTAACTTACTTTGGTTCCATTTTTTAAAAGAGAGTTTCATGCCTTCTTCTTTCCTCCTACCTTTTGATTTCAGTGTGTGTGTTTGTGTATTTTGGAAGAATGGTGACACTATAATATTCCTTAACTTGTTGGAAAGTTATTCTTACAAAGGCTGAGGGACCATTCATTGTTAGGTAATAAGCACTTAATGTCGAGTAGCTGTTGTCCAGTAGCCAAGGAACCAGAAGCTAACGGAATCTGATATTTTTGGAGTTGTATACCTGCTTTAGACTAGAGAGAACTTTACTTGAAAAAGGCTGACACAAAAGAATGTCCATAGGTTGTGCCTCAAAGACCTAATTAGGGGACTAATCTGAGAAATATAACTCTTAATGAGAATGATTTTTAATTGCCAAATCAAGGAGAATGAAAATTAAGGGAAAAAAGCAGTAGGATTTGTCTAGAACTGTCTAGTGCCCTTAGAGCTGTTTCAGTGGATTGGTATATTCAAAAGCCAAATACCAGAGAAGAAAAAGGTAGTTTGCATAGGGTACTTGCTTAAGAAGTTTGACTGCAAAGTTAAAGAAATCGATGAAGGATTATGTTTGTTTTCTTGAAAAAAAGGCAATATATACATACTTAGAGGCATAAAAGAAGGGACCAATAAGGTGGAAGGAAAATTATATTAGTGGGAAACTACATGTAAGTATGACAGGTGGACACTTTGGAAGAGATGAGATCCTGCAAAGGTTATTTTTAAACAAATGAGATATTTCCTGAGACTGACAATCAATATTAGGATGAAGTGAGATTGTACCTCTTTTATTTGGCTTAATAGAATTTGTAATATACATTTTTTAATCATTGAAAAACACACATAGAAATGTAGACTGTATTTTATGCTTTTTTCCACTGGGTGGTATATGTGTTCTACCAAAAAAAAAAACTAATAATAGCATAAAAATATTTCTTTAGCCATTGTTTAATGTTTGGGCAAATAGAAAAAAAACATTCCTTTGTTGAAAAAGAAAATTCATATATAATACAGTAATTATGAATTGAAGAAAACAGTAAATGTTTACTAATTACACAATACATAATTACATAATAGTAATTATGAATTGAGGAAAATAGTAGTTTAGCACTACTCAGAAGAGTTTCCTTAAGTTATCCAAATAGAGATTACATTTTGGGGGGATATACTTTTTATTTCTTTCATTCCTTTTTTTCTACCTATTTTGGCTTTTTGGACATGGCATACATTGTGTATTTGTGTCTTGATCATATGATTTATACTCTGAAGGTAACAAGTATATATGAAAAAGCAGATATAAAGTCTGGGTTTTATGTATTTTTAATTGATTTTATTTGGGAAATATACTAATAGTTGCATTATCAGTTTATATATGCTGATAATAGTAAATAATATGTTTGTATACTCATTTACCAACATAAAAAATTTTATTATGTTGAAACTTTTAAATTTTTAAAGGTTTTTTTCTACTTTGATTTCTATTTAAACCAAACTTCTATCATTTTAAAAGGAGATTACTGCTCTGGACTGAAATTTATTGCATCCCAATTTGTAAACCAGAATACAAATCTCTCATGCTTTCCTGCCTTACTTACAGCTCAGGTCTGAAACTGTTTCAAGATCCCCTGGGGTTTTTTTTTTTTCTTTTAGGCCCCTCCCTTTAAGAGGAGGTGACAGTGTTAAGCTGTGAATGATTCTCCTAAGTTTTGCATACTGGTGCACCAAGGAAAAATGTTCACTCCTACCATGGCCCATTCTTTCTTTTTTGTTTTTTTTCTTTTTTGTTTTTTTTCTTTTTTTGGCTGCGCCTTGAGGCATGTGGGATGTTCCCCGACCAGGGATCGAATCCATGCCCCCTGCACTGGGAGTGCAGAGTCTTAACCGCTGGACTGCCAGGGAAGTACCCCGCAATGGCCCATTCTTTAAAAAAAAAAAAAAAAAAAAATTTAATCTTAATATAATTCCAATGTAATGTTCTGAGATAATAATTAATACATTTATTTAGGTATGGCTTTGTCACTTTTGAAACACAAGAAGATGCACAAAAAATTTTACAAGAGGTAAGATATTTTGGTGTATTTAACTTAATTTTTAGAACTTCTTTCTTTGAAACTAATTCTTTAAGGTATTAATTTAATAATAGTAGGGTTCCAGTACAATGATTGATTGCTAAAAAAAAAAAAAAAAAAAATTTTATCTTCTTTGCATCTTAAGATTGACATTGGTCTCCAAAAAAATGAATTAAAAAAAAAAGATTAAAGAGAAACTTTATCTGCAGAAAAACAAATTCCAAATAATTATGTAAGTATGGTTGTGAAGTTACAATTTTTCACTTTATTTGCTTAAACTAAGAATTTAAGGATGTATCTTTCCTGAAGTGTTAATAGCACTTTGAATTCCTAAAAAACACTACAAATGTAGAGTCCTAGAGTGAGGTTATCTGAGATTATTTCCCTCCTCTGAAAAACTTTATAAAAACTAAGAGCATTCATAGAAAAAGTCTATAGCCTGCAGTTAAGTATATAATAACTTCAAATTTGGCAAGTGTAACATTTAAATTTTTTAGGAAAAAATTTTATTTAAATTGTATTTAAGTCATATGCAGTCGATTCTCATTATTTGTAGTGGTGTGTTCTATAAAATCACCACGAACACTGAATTAGCAAATATTGAAGTGCTGCACCTAGAAGAATACAGGGCTAGGTTCCCACAAGCTTCTGCGCACAATATTTTCATCAGCCAATCAATACGTAACTTTGTCTTATGTGTGCTTCTGTTTAAAGATATTATATTTAATTTATATTTTTGATTCATTAACACTGAACTCGTGGCCAACAGCACTATAACTCACGCCTGAATTAAACCCAGCTAGCACATATTTTCTCCATTAAGGCACATGACAGTCTTTTTGCACTTAGGAACACTAGCAAGCACTTCAGCACTACACTTGAGGGCCATTTTAAATAGCAAAAATACCAACATAAGGCACAAAAATGTGAAAAACATGACACTAAATAGAACATGAAAAGGACAATTGTTTACAGTATAAAAGATGGAAAAAGAAAACAGTCTCACCCTGTTTGACCTTAGCTGGGACCATGTGTGTAAGGTGACTCAGATTTTTCACTTCTCTGCTCACATACACTAATAACTAGTAAATTGCCAGATGAGGAATTAGGGTCAGAGCATTGGAACCAAGATTCACACCCAGATCTATTTAAATCCAAAGACTTTGCCCTTTCCACTATGCCTTGCCACTTTCAAAGAATGATAATAAAATAATTTATTTTTTCTTATTTTAGGCTGAAAAACTTAATTACAAGGATAAGAAACTGAACATTGGTCCAGCAATAAGAAAACAACAAGTAGGGATCCCTCGTATGTATTGAGAACTAATGTATTTTTCAATATTTTTGCATGGTTCGTTTTTGAAATATTAGACTTTTAATAGAACTTCATTAAAATATCAGCTTTCTTTCATTTAATAAAGTAAATTTAGTGAAGTTGGTGGTCAAATGAATATTTCTTACCACAAAGTAAAATATATTAGTTTTCAGGGTGGGGGGGCTAGGCAAAATTTATATAAATAATGATGTTTAACTATATTCCATATAGTTACATCTTTAAAGGAAAAATCTTTTATGATAAAAATATAGTTTAAAATTACAAAAGAAATTAAAAGTAGTTAATTACTATTTAGAAAATTTTCTAATTAACAAAGTAACTTAAAATTAGAGTAAAATTACAGAAAGTGAAAATATAGAACAAATATCAGAAACTCTGGGTGTATGGTACGTACTGTAACCCAACCACATGTATCATAATTAACAGAGGAAACAATCCCTAAAGCTTTAGGAATTGGCTAAGTTAGATGCCTTCCTCAAATTTTGGTAATGCTTTCGACTCTACTCTTTTTTTCCTCACTCTTCCCATTTATCAAGTTAGACATCTTTACAGTTAAATTTTACCTATAATATTTATTAAAATCTCCAACAGAATCTTTGGCTAGAAGGAGAAACTTTGCATAAAATTTGTAACTCAATTTTTTATTCTTCCTTAGCTGTGTCCTAGTGTCTGCTGGGATGTTTAAAACATTAGGTGGATATTGTACATCTGTTAACAAATTAATAGATTGTGCTCATTTGGACTGTTCTGTTCTTGACTTAGAAGTTAACAGATATCAAGTTTAATTTTGACTTAGTATTTGTTAATTTAGAAGATAACTGAAGTGTCCTTAGTAAGTTGATACTCCAAAATGGAATGCAGTAAATATGGCAGAATGCTGAATATTTTCAGACTACTATTGTTTGTTGCAAGAGTTAAGCTATAACATGTAATAACAGTTCTTTAGCCCATTATCACCATCAGTAGGAATAACTAGTAATGTTCATATTATGACCCACAAGTTGCTAAAAATAGAACATAAATCAGCACTATGCTGAATGCTTTCAAACAGATGAATAGTTATTTAAGAACTATTCAGCGCAAGGGTCAATGTTATGGGTTTTCATTTATTTCATTTAATCTTTACAGCAATCTGTGAGGTATTATTAGTTCTATTTTTGTAAATAGAAAATTCAGCTTAGAAAGGTAAAGTCATTGTTTTAGAAACATTTCTGCTGAAATAATCTTAAATGTAGAGGAGAGTTAATCTGGGCATGCTGTGGGTCTTAACCCAATGGCCCCATACCAGAATTATAAATTTTCTTTAAATTCTTTAATTTTCTTTAAAGTCTCATGGTTTATGTAAAACTTCATGCACACTTTGGATTCTGTTATATAACACTATATTGTTTATTAAAATGTTTCCTAAAAATAATTGTTTGAATAAGACTGATTCTGTAAGAAGATCACCGTGTTCAGCCTGTGCCTTTTCATATTTCGTGACGTAACCATGCTAGGCCCAAATTTGAGAAGTATGGGGTTAAATAACTTAACCACATGGTAGCATTAGCCTTCAAATCCAGGACAGTTTGACTCTAAAGCTCTTTTTACTTTTCTACAAAGAAAGAATAAGTATTAAAGATTTATTTACAAAATATAAGGGATTCTTATCTCATTTTTTTTCAAATCTATCACTTATTTTCCATCTCCATTACCAATATTCTAGACCCAGCTACCCACTTTGCTTGCCTTAATTTCTAGAAAGCCTCCTAACTTGTCTCTCTGAATCCAGTCATGCTGCCTTCCAACCTATCACACACAAGGCAGCCAGAGTGATCTTTCAGACGTGCACATCTTATCATGTTATTCTCTGCTTATTTCGAGCTGTTCTTCTCTTTTCTTTCCACGCTTTAGCCATCTAGCCTTCCCTCAGTTTCAGAACATAACCATATTCCTGATATACTATTTTCTTTACCTAGAATGATCTTTGCCATCCCATTCATTCTTTAAAGCTTAGCCCAAAACAAATGTCATTTCCTCACAGATGCTACATATATACATATATATATTTGAAATGTTCACCATTGTACCCTATACTACCTCTTCATGTCTTTATCAAAATTGTATTTAATTAATTGTGTTATTAGCTAATGACTATCTTCCTTACCAGAACCTAACTTCTATGAAGATAGAGGCCATGGCATGCCTAATTTTTTTCTTTTTCTTTTTGGCTCTATCACTAGGGCCTAGTTTAATGCCTTGTAATAGTAATCACTCAAAATTTATTTATTTAACAGATAAACCTGTGGTTCCTTGATGATCTTTGGAGGGAAATCCATGGACCTTCTGAATTGTGTGCAAAATTTTGTTTGAATATATGTATTTTTGAGAAAAGGGTCTGTGGCTTTCATCAGATTCTCAAAAGCATTGGATTAAGAACCACTAAAATATGCTATAACAATACTAGATGAAATGTGGTGAAAATATAAAAGCTGAGAAGTAGTAGTGCTATTTAGAGTGGCAGGCCAGTGCTGCTTACAGTGTGGTTTGCAGCCACCAACAGTTCACTTGGAATCTGTCAAAATGCAGTTCCTCAGGCCCTATCCCAGGCCTCCTGAATCAAAATCTCTTGAAAGACCTGGAATTTGTATTTTAATAAGCTGTCTAGGTTATTATAATGAATTTTAAATTTTGAGAAGCACTAGTATAGTGGAAGGAGGATTGCCAGTTCAGTAATTTACATAACCTGTTGGTCAAGTACTTAAATCTAACTTGGCATATAAAATTTTTAAAGTCTCCTGACAAAAAAGAATTTTTTTTAATTTTGGGGGGAGTGGTATATATAACTTTCACCTGGGAAGAGATGAGGACCCAAAATTAGCAATATAAAGGTCTGTGGTCATGTTTGTAATAGCAGCAGTTGTAGCAAAGGGAGACTAGAGAATAAAATATAGTCAGCATGAGTGAGTGCTTGCTGATAGTAGATCCAAAGAATTTGTAAGGTGGAACAAGTGTCTTGAGGAAAGTAGAATTTTGTCTAATTTCACTGCCTCCATCTTCTTTGGCCTTTTACAAATAGACAGTCTTACTAAGATCTTAGGAACTTCACTACAGTGTCTATAGTCTTCAGGAAACTCTAAATTATATGTAATTTATATTTGTAAAAATAATGACTTTGCTGATAATAATCTCAATTGTTAAGTTTTGTGTTTCATTATACTAGTATTAAAATTTGAATTGGTGAATTTTTAGTATTCCTTATCAAACTTGTTTCTTTTTCTTTCACTTACCTTAAGCTAACAAAAGCTCTAAGGTAGTGAGTTTGAAAATATATATTTCAAAGATACTTTAACATACGGAATTTTTTAAAGAACTTATAACATTCAATTTTTACTGTAGCTATATATATGTGTTAAGATAAACATTTTCCATTGTTCAGAAATTACATTTTTAAATGTTAAACTGAACATTTCAATTATTACTATTTACACTTTGTTTTAGGTTCCAGTATAATGCCAGCAGCTGGAACAATGTATCTAACAACTTCAACTGGATATCCTTACACTTATCATAATGGTGTTGCTTATTTTCATACTCCAGAGGTAGCTTCTGTCCCCCCACCTTGGCCTGTAAGTAATTTCATTTTAGTAGGGTTTCCATCTATTACTATTAAATTTTTTATTTCTGAAATATTTCAACCACAGACAATTACAAATAATAACAGCCATGTAGCTACCACTCAAATTTAATAGAGGTTAACATTTTACCATATTTACTTAAGTTCTTTTAATAGGGGGAATAAAATATAACAAATTCAAGTAAAGTCTCCTTGCCCCAATTATCTTACCCTCTTTTCCTCCTTAGAGGTTAACCAGAGTATCTTTTCTGTCCATTTTACATGTTTTTACTACAAATGTAGATATCCTTAAACAATAGATACATAGTATTGCTTTAGGCAGTTTTTAAACACTATATAAATAAGCTGTTTTCCTAGTCATCATTATGTTTTTGAGATTAAACCATGTTGATCCTAGCATATCTAGTTCATTTATTTAAATTTTTTATAATATTCCATTGTATGAGTGTATATTCCCCTATTGATGGACATTGTAAGTTTTTTCTACAAGCAAGACTACATTGAGGAAACTATACTCAATATTTTGTAATAACCTATAAGGGACAAGATTCAGAAAAAACAGTTATATATATATATGCATAACTGAATCACTTTGCTGTACACCTGAAACTAACACAACATTGTAAATCAACTATACGTCAATAAAAAAATTTAGTAAGATGAAGTATTTTCAATGCAGTTTTGAAATTGCATGTACTCTTTGCAAATTGCTTATGATTTTTTAAAATTTAACCATCGAGGTCCTATTTTTTATTCTAATCAATTTGCATGACTTAATGTAGAATCAAAACTTCATCATTTTATATATAAATTTTATACAGTATTATTTAATCTTTTTCATTCTTTCTGAGTTTAAAAGTTTTATAACTGAATCAATTGATTTTTTCATTTTACTTCATCACTTAAAATTTTGCCCCACTAGAGATCTGATAACTACTCAGATTTATTTTCTGCTAGTTATTCCATGATTTCATTTCACTTTATACTTAACTCTTTAATCTGTTTGGAGCTTTCTTGGGGTATGTTCTATGGTCATATTCCACAAGTTCAGAGAATCACGTGTGGAGTTTTGTTTGTTTTTTTTCTGAACAAAAATGAGCAGAAGACCTAAATAGACATTTCTCCAAAAAAGACGTACAGATGGCCAAGAAGCAGATGAAAAGCTGCTCAATGTCATTAATTATTAGAGAAGTGCAAATCAAAACTACAATGAGGTATCACCTCACACCAGTTAGAATGGGCATCATCAGAAAATCTACAAACAACAAATGCTGGAGAGGGTGTGGAGAAAAGGGTACCCTCTTGCACTGTTGGTGGGAATGTAAATTGATACAGCCACTATGGAGAACAGTATGGAGGTTCCTTAAAAAACTAAAAATAAAATTACCATATGATCCAGCAATCCCACTACTGGGCATATACCCAGAGAAAACCATAATTCAAAAAGACACATGCACCCCAATGTTCCTTGAAGCACTATTTACAATAGCCAGGTCATGGAAGCAACCTAAATGCCCATCAACAGATGAATGGATAAAGAAGATGTGGTACATATATACAATGGAATATTACTCAGCCATAAAAAGGAACGAAATTGAGTCATTTGTTGAGACGTGGATGGATCTAGAGACTGTCATACAGAGTGAAGTAAGTCAGAAAGAGAAAAACAAATATTGTATATTAACGCATGTATGTGGAACCTAGAAAAATGGTACAGATGAACTGGTTTGCAGGGCAGAAATAGAGACACAGATGTAGAGAACAAACGTATGGACACCAAGGGGGGAAAGCCACGGCGGGGTGGGGATGGTGGTGTGCTGAATTGGGCGATTGGGATTGACATGTATACACTGATGTGTATAAAATTGATGACTAATAAGAACCTGCTGTATAAAAAAATAAATAAAATAAAATTCAAAAATTTTTAAAAATGGGCAGAACCAACCCCTGCAGATCTACATTTAGTAGGTCTGAGAGTGAAATATATATATGTATGAATATAATTCTATAAATATAATTAATATATTGTTTATGATTATAATATATTGAATATATAAATACAATAAATACAATTATTTGTTATAATACATTACCCTATTTAGAAAAGTTGCAAGTTGCATAACAGTAAATAAATAATAGAGTATAAAATTTTTTTAAGCAGACTACATTGAACATCTAGATTTTGTATGTATTGTGTGAGAGTTTGTCTAGGACAGTGATCTTCAAAGTTTTTTGCTTATATATCTAAAATTTTTTTGAAAAATTATGAATACTCTCATTTTTAAGTTGAAATCTGAAATTTACCATAATTTTAAATAGTTTAGACATATTATATATTGTAGGTTTGCTTTAGATATATATTTTATAAAAGTCTGTAGCTATAGATTTCATTTAAGACTGGAAAATGTCCTACATGTAGTGATGGATGTTAACTAGACTCACTGTGGTTATCATTTCATTCTTTTTATATATATATATATATATATATATATATATATATATATATAATCATTATATTATGCACCTGAAACTAGCATAATGTCATATGTCAAATATCTCGCAATAAAAAAAGAAAAAAAGAATGGAAAATGCCTGCTCTATAATTCAGTTAACAAAACTAGTCAACCAAATAAAATTAGCCAATCAAATAAAACTTACTTTCTATTAGAAAATTCTGACTCTATTTTTAAGTTCAAATAAATGAATTAATATGTATCCCTGTGACCATCTTGTAATTTATTTTGTTACCTGGATATGAAATAAGGTACCATCTCCCCCTTAATATTTCTTATACAAACTCTTTCTGCTTTGCTCTCTCCTGTTTTTCAAGGGCATTGCCTTCTTGAATTGTCTGTTTGTTTGACGCTCTGTTAATGTTTACATTCCAGAACAAAGCATTATAGCAAGATCCAGAATGAGTGAGAGTGTGCCTTTCATAGTGAAGGGGAAAAGTATTATAAAAGGGGAGTTTTGAAAAGAAGAATCCATTGTACACAGATACATTCACAGACAGATCAAATCAGAAAGGAGACCATATGAAATATCTGAAAATTAATACTCTTAAACCTATTCATGCTCATGCACCACTGGAAGATTTTTGTGTTCTCCGACATTGGTCTAGGCTATGACATATGTGTAGAAGTAGAATTTCACATTTATAGACTATACACATCTTTGACTAAATGTTCCCAAATATCTTTCTAAAGTGTTCCAGTATAAAGGTTGGATAACAGTTTATGAGAGCTTCAGTTTCTCCATAATCTGCCAGTCCTTTAATTTACTAGATTTTTGTATTTTTGCCAATATTATTATGAAATGGTATCTTGTTTTACCTTTCACTTGCCTAGTCAGTGGTAAGATTAAACATATTTTCATATATTTATTTGCCATTTCAGTTTCTTCTATGAGCTGCCTCTTCATTTCTTTTACCCATTTTTTCTGTTGGGATTGTTTGTCTTTTTCTTGAGTTCATTATATGAGTCCTATGGATTGTAAATATCTTTTAGTTTGTGTCTTGTCCATTAACTTTATGGTATTTTTTGTCATACACAAGTTTTTTGTTTTAATGTTGATAGATGTATTAATGTTTTATGGTTTCAGCTTTTAGTGTTTTTTTTTTTAAATACTATGCTGTTGCTGTTTTTCACATCTAGATCTTAAATCTGCAGTTTACATATTGACTAATCCATCCTCTTCCACTGTTTTGAAATGAATCCTTTGTCAAACGCTGAGTTTCTGTGTGTGGAGTCTCTTTCTGGGCTCTCTATTATGTTCCATTGGTGTATTTGTTTGCCCTGCCCAATTCTGTTTTAATTCCTGTTGCTTTATAATAAGTCTTAAAATCTGATAGGGCCATAATCTTACTCTGTTCTTTAAGAGTCCCTCATCTATCCTTAAGTCTTTGCTTTTATAAATATAAATTTCATAATTCAGCTTGTTCAGCTCTGTGAAAAGCCTTAGTTTTTATTAGCATTGCATTAAATATATAGATTAACTTGGGACATTTAGGCATAATACTGAATTTTCCCATTCATAAACATCATTTAGAGTTTCCATCCATCAATTAAGTTTTCTTCCTCTGTAAAAAAAAGTTTGGCATATCTTTTGTTTGATTTATTCTTAGGTACTCTGTAGTTCTTGTTGCTTTTATGAATGGTGTATTTTTTTAATCACACTTTCTAATAGATTGTGACTGGTGTGTAGTAATGCTTTTGATTTGTAAATGTTGATATTTTATCAGTAACCCTGCCAAACTCTCATATAGGCAATCATTTAGGACTCAGTATACTTCTGTTTCTTTCTGCTCTTCTGTTTCTCATTTTTTCTCATCAAGTTATTGACTGGCAATGTCTCTGCTACAGTATTTATACGACACTTGTTCTTAAAAAAAGAAATAAGTTCAGTAACTCACCATTAAGCTTTATATGAGTATCTTCCAAAACCTACATATATACGTTAAGATACTCTTAACCTTAACCAAGGTTTCTCCACCTCAGCACTATTGACATTTTGGGCCAGATGACTGATTCTTTTTTGTGGGAGACTGTCCTGTACATTGTAGGATTTTTAGCAGTATCCTAGCCTCCCTACATTTATGAAAACCAAAATATTACCAAATGTTTCCTAGGGGGGGCAAAGTCGCACCTGGTTGAGAATTATTGCCCAAAGTCAATTAAGGAAGTTACTTTTTATTCTGTTTACTAAGAGTTTTTATTATGAAAGGGTATTGAATTTTAACAATGCAATTTCTGTTATCTGCTTAGATTATCATTTTTTCCTCCTTTAATCTCTTAATTTAATAAATTACATTATTATTTTCTAATGTTAATCTGTGGTACAATTTTATTAGCACATGATAGTCTGAAAATTATGCAAAACTATGATACTTTTCTTCAGTTTTGGGGGGGAGGGATGAACATTAAAACAAAACAATGCAAATTAGATCCCATGTTAGAAACTGAATTTTAATTGCTATCATTAAAGCCTATTTTACCTATTTTGTAATACGATTTGCTTGTTTCTTTAATGATCTGATTTTAAATAACCTATTTCGGGACTTCCCTGGTGGCACAGTGGTTAAGAATCCGCCTGCCAATGCAGGGGACAGGGGTTCAAGCCCTGGTCCGGGAAGATCCCACATGCCGCGGAACATCTAAGCCCATGCGCCACAACTACTGACCCTGTGCTGTAGAGCCCGCAAGCCACAACTACTGAACTCACGTGCCACAGCTACTGAAGCCCACGTGCCTAGAGCCCATGCTCCGCAACAAAGAGAAGCCACTGTAATGAGAAGCCTGCTCACCACAGCGAAGAGTAGCCCCTGTTCGCCACAACTAGAGAAAGCCCACATGCAACAACGAAGACCCAACGCAGCCAAAAATAAATAAATTTTTAAAATAATAATAGATAAATAAATAAGTCACCTATTTGGGGGCTTACTCTATTTGAATAATCAAGTGTTACATGTACTTTTTTAAGACGTAATAAATCACCTGTAAATTTATTGGATGACTATCTCATTTAAAAATCAAAATGATAAAATAGAATTTAACAAATTCTTCAATAAATAATGTATTTGCTTTAATTAAATGTATAACAAAGGAATAGGATGTTGATTATTCATAAGTAGTGGGAAATTAGTGGCAAATCAGATATGATTATTCATTCAGTTCTAAATACTATGTAAACATTATCTACTGCTGGTCTCCACAATGGAAATAGGCAGTGTCACCTTAAGTCCAGCTGCCATTTTTCCTCTAAATATTCTCTTAGAACTATATTTTCATAATCTTTGGACTAAAAGCAACTTTTCTGGTGGTTGTTTTAGCATTACTATGGAAATGAAACCACATGGAAGTAGAAATACTGTGATAATTTTAATAGACTTAAAGTGGAGTTATAATAATATCAATAAGAAGTGGAAAAATGACATTTCCAATCATAAACCGTAAGTTGACTGGGTTTAGGTGACAATGCGAGATAAATTTCATTATAAACTATTTTAAAGAATTTTGCCTAAAATAATTTTTCTTTTTCTTTCCTCTTATAGTCACGTTCTGTATCTAGTTCCACTGTGATGGTAGCTCAGCCCGTTTATCAGCAACCTGCTTATCACTACCAGGTAAACATTAAATTACAATGAAAATCTTCTTTGATACTTTCAGTCCTTTTTTGAGTAAGTTTCATTTTAGGCTTTCTCATGCAAATACTCTCGTAATTAAAAAGAGGTAGCTAAGCCTTGATAACAGTGGCATTTTTCTTTTTTTATGAGGGATCTAAACAATGTCATACAAGAAGATGGACTGTTTACTTCCTTTTATCAAATGTAATGAGGTCAGTTTTGCTCCCCTGGTTAGCATAGAAATAATTCCCAAAGTAAGATAAAGATGTTGGACAACAGGCTGATATTTGTTTAATGCTACTGTGACCGTTATATCAGTTTCTAGTTATTATATTTAATAAATATATATTAGAATAATATATTATGGTTTATATTATGACAGCCCCTTTTAGTTAACCAACACTCTTCATTAATTCTTGTGGGAGATTGAGGGTAAGTGAACTCTAATGCCAGACCATTTTGGTGTTTTGTAGATAAAGTGTAATTGGAACACAGCCATATTTGTTTACATATTGTCTGTGGCTGCTTTTGTGCTGCAGTGGCAGAGTTGAGTAGTTGCAACAGAGATATACGGCCTGCAAAGCTTAAAATATTTACCCTCTGGCCCTTTACAGAAAACGTTTGCCAACTTCTTGTCTGTAGCATTCACAAATAAAATCTCATTCTTTTATACCTTTGAAATAGTGGAAGAGACTTTATTTCTGGGGGGTATTTTTCATTTTGAACTTTTAAAATAGACCCACATGAAATGTTACGGTTACTGGAATTATTTTTAGTGTTAGACTAGGTTTTGGGGAGGTCACTTATTTTTAAATTCTGTTACTGTGCTAGGGCTTCCCTAGTGGCGCAGTGGTTAAGAATCCGCCTGCCAATGCAGGGGACACGGGTTCGAGCCCTGGTCCGGGAAGATCCCACGTGCCGCGGAGCAACTAAGCCCATGCACCACAATTACTGAGCCTGCACTCTAGAGCCCACCAGCCACAAGTACTGAAGCCCACTCACCTAGAGCCCGAGCTGCACAACGAAGAGTAGTCCCCGCTTGACGCAACTAGAGAAAGCTGCACGCAGCAACAAAGACCCAATGCAGCTAAAAATAAATAATAAATAAATTTTTTTAAAAAATTTGTTACTATGCTAAATATAAAATTATCTAAAGTGTTTTATTCACTTAGTAAAAATGAAAGTAACTTACTGGCATTTATTTAAAGTATATATGTAGGGACTTCCCTGGTGGTGCAGTGGTTAAGAATCCACCTGCCAATGCAGGGGATACGGGTTTGATCCCTGGTCTGGGAAGATCCCACATGCCACAGAGCAACTAAGCCCAAGTGCCACAACTACTGAGCTTGCGCATCTAGAGCCTACGCTCCGCAACAAGAAAAGTCACCGCAATGAGAAGCCCGCGCACTGCAATGAAGAGTAGACCCCGCTTGCCGCAATTAGAGAAAACCCGGGTGCAGCAACAAAGGCCCAACGCAGCCAAAATTAAAAATAAATAAAGTATATATGTAGTGTGACTATTCCTAATTCAAAATTTTGAGAGGCCCCAAAGACTACATTAGGTACCAGGCCATTTAACATGACAAGCCGAAAGTTGTGAAACCAGTTTTGGGACCCTTAGCTTATTGCCCACCTTGAGCATGTGAAAGGATGAGGTTAAAAAGGGAGACTGGTAATGAGGCTTTTTTAACAAGAGAGTTGTTAGAGTGCTATGGCATTTCCCATTCTCCTCAACCAAGTGAAGATGACTTCAGAGAATGACTAAGAGAGTTTAATATTTGTCCCCTGAAATTTGTGAGATAGTGTCACTTGGGCGTGACCTCTCCTTAAAAAAAGCCTGAAGAAGAAGCTGGAGTGGTCTATGGAGGCAGAGCCAGAAGAGAATGCTACAGTAGGAATGTGCTGCACGTCTCACAGCAAGTAAAGGTTTATGTTTCCCAAGAGCAAGATACAAACCTCACAGAAGAGACTCTTTCCAAAAAACTTTAAGGTGACCCCAGGAGAGAAAAAAATCTGTGTGAAGTAGACTCCTAGAATCAAGGTCTAGAATTGTAGTCAGAAGTTCTCAGCAGGGAGATCACCAAAGAACAGAGTAAAGTACCTAACCAGAGTGTCAGCATTCGGAATCTGCCACACGCCAAAAAGTGATCTAATTTTTATCCAGGGGCAAGGAAAAACAGCTCAACACAGTGGTTTTTATTTGTTTGTTTGTTTTACCCTTTGAAAAGTTTATTTTTTTTGTTGAAGTATAGTTGATTTACAATATTAGCTTCAGGTGTACAACATAGTGATTCAACATTTTTATAGATTATACTCCATTTATAGTTATTATAAAATATTGGCTATATTCCCTGTACTGTACAATATATCCTTGTAGCTTATTTATTTTATACATAGTAGTTTGTACCTTTTAACCCCCTACCTTTATTTTGCTCCTCCCCCTGTCCCTCTCACCACTGGTAACCACTAGCTTCAACACAATGCTTTTAAAGTGCCAGGCATGAGAAAGACTAAAGTTGCTTTCTTTCTGCTTGCACCTTGTGGAGTCCAGCTCCTCCTTCATTAATTCATTACATATATACATACATGACATAGATGTATTCTGAATAGAACTCTAATACAATTTAATTTTATACTTTGGCTCTGGTTTTCCACTTGACACAAATTATAAAATTGGAAGTATATTACCTAGATATACTCGGGAAAGATTTTTGTACCAATTTGTAACATAGTATTTTGCAATGTAAGAAATAATTTCACTTCACATATTTCTTTACAGTAATATATTTATTCATCATCATTCTGCCCTAAAAATTGCCACTTTGATAATGTCTTCCCTTGCTCTTTCTTTTTACAAATTCTGGGATTGATAGTTTTATCAATTTTTGTTAGTCAATATAAAATAGATAAATAGTGAGAACCTGCTGTATAGCACAGGCAACTCTGCTTCACTTCACTGTACAGGAGAAACTAACACAACATTGTAAAACAACTATACCCCAATAAAAAATTTTAAAATTTACAAAAAAATAATAAATAAGCAGCATCCTTTAGCAAGCAAAAAAAAAATTTTTGTTAGTCAAATCGGATAATGCCTGGTTCAATCAGTATTTATCTCCTTTGTATTTCTTACTTCATAAGTAGATAGTGATTTTATTTATCTAACAAATCTACATATATATCATTTTATTTCAGATTTTTTATTAAAATATTTTCTTAAGAGATTATACATTATCCTGCCTTTTTTAATATGGTATAAAGAACATAGACCTCACGTTATCTTGGTCATCATTATAACACAGTGATGTAATCCATTAGAAGGTGATGTGGTCAGCACGAAATTAACAGTTTAGATGGTAGATTCATGGGATCTTCTTTTTTTCTGTTTTTTTACTTTAATAATTAAAAAAAGCCTTTTTAAAGGTGGAGAATAAGTTAAAAGTAAAACATTTATTATTAAGGAATAATACAACTAATTTAAGAAATAAAAAGTCTATGTTCTATATTGTCATCTTACAATAAGTACCTTAAGTAATTTGACCCTCTTTTTTTTTAAATAACAGCTTTATTTAGATACAATTCACATACCATACAATTCACCTTTTCAAAGTGTACAACACAGTGGTTTTTACTAAATTCACAGAGTTATACAACCATACCACCAAAAAAAAAAAAGCTTACCCATTTGTAGGCATTCGCCTTACCCCCTCCTCCCAGTCCTAGGCAACCAGTAATATACTTTCTGTCTTTATAGATTTGCCTGTTCTGCACATTATTTGGATATATACCGCATTTTGTTTATCTTTTCTTACGTTGATGGACATTTGGGCTGTTTCCACTTTTCAGCTTTTACAAATAATGCTGCTATGAACATTCGTGTACAGATTTTTGTGTGGACATACGTTTTCATTTCTCTAAGGTCTTATACCTAGGAGTAGAATTGCTGAGTCATATGGTATCTCTGTGTTTATTAACCTTTTAAGGAAGTGTCATACTTTCCAAAGGCTGCACCATTTTACACTCTCACCAGCAGTTTATGAGGGTTCTAATTTCTCCACATCTTTGCCAACACTTATTATCTACCTTTTTGATTATAGCCCTTCTTGTGTATGTGAAGTGATATCACAGTGTAGTTTTGATTTCCATAGCCCAAGGCTAATGATGTTGAATATCTTTTATATGCTTATTGGCCATTTTTGTATATCTTCTTTGAGAAAATGTCTATTCATATCCTTTACCAGTTTTTATATTGGGTTACTTGCCTTTTACTATTGAGTTATAAGGGTTCTTTGTATATTCTAGATACAAGTTTCTTATCAGATTCTTATAATCTTATAAGTTGCTTATAATTTGTAAATATTTTCTCCAATATTGTGGGTTTATTTTCACTTCCTTGATGGTGTCTTCTGCAGCACAAAAGTTTTTCAGGTTGATGAAATCCAGTTTATCCTTTTTTTCTTTTGTTGCTTTGTTGCTTGTGCTTTTGAGGTCATAATTTTTTTAATTACCTGGTTCAGAGTCACAAAGATTTGCACCTATGTTTTCTTATAAGAGTTTTATAGTTTTAGCTCTTACATTTAGATCTTTGATCCATTTTGAGTTAATTTTTGTATATGGTTTGAGGTGTAGGGGTCCAGGTTCATACTTTTGCATGTAGATATTCAGTTTTAACCCTTGTTTATAATCTGGGTGGGTTTTTTTTTTTTCATTTTAGGCCCCTGCACAGTGTCTACCAGGTCAGTGGCAGTGGGGTGTTCCTCAGGTAAATATTAATTTTTTTCATTGTTTTTGTGAAGACTGCCTGAATATTTAAGTCAGGAGAACTAGATTTGAGACCTTCCTCTTGTATTTATTAACTGTGATACCTTTGGCAATTCATTTAATCACTATATTTCTCAGCTTCCTCATTTGCAAAGTGGAAGTAATGATACTATACCGTTGAAAGTTTTCTCACATGATTTTTGTGATGGTCAAATGAGATCATGTAAGTGAAAGCATTTTATAAATAAGTGAGCACTATGTAAACTGAAATGAAAATTTACTTCTTTTTACTATTAGTATTATTAGAAAATTTAGCATTTTTCTAGCTTTACTTCAGATTTTGCTTGTTTTATTTATGCTCCTAAATAAGTATTCCATCTCCCAACTTTTGATAACAAATAGTGTACCACCAAAAAAATTGTTTAATGATACGTCCCACTTCCATGGGAAGTCGGAAAGCTGAGAATAGACGTTTATGACAATTTAAATACTATAGGTTATATTATTACAACCTTTAATTGTGATCTTAATGATTATCTTAATTTATATATGAGGTTCTAAAGTGCTAAGAAATTTTTAGTACTTATAAGTGATAAAGTTATTAATAACATCTACACAATTGGAATTTATAACAACCCAGAGTTCCTAGTTTGTTGCTAAGATACTTCTGTGCTGTCCCTGAAAAACAACTTTAGGAAAATGTGAAACCAATATTTCTCTCATGTGTTGGGTAAGTCATTTGGTTTAATTGAAATAACTAATCCAATTTTAATTAGAAGTATGGTTTTGTGTTTTAGTCTCCTGCCTCTTCTGCTCCATTCTTATACCTGCAACCTTCTGAGGTTATTTATCAACCAGTGGAAACTGCACAGGATGGTGGATGTGTTCCTCCTCCGCTGTCTCTGATGGAAGCTTCAGTTCCAGAGGTATGTGTTAGTCTCAAAGTAAGTTATCTATAACCACTTCCTCTTAACACTTATTTCTTTTTCTTTTCTAAAAATATTTATTCAAGACCCTCATTGAAGTTGAACATCTTATGTTTTCTTTGATTTATTCACATCTCTTCCCCTTTTTTATATCTAAGAATGCTTCATCTTAGACTTCTTCACTAACTAATTCTGAACCATTTCTCAAATCTGTTCATTCTACTAGGCTATTCCCTGACTCAGTCCCCTTGAAAGAGTAAGATAAATGCTTCTCCTTCTGGTTTGCCTGTCAATCTGTATTGTTACTAACATTCTGTCAATTAAAAGTGTATAAAAATTAAGTCAAAGAAGAAAATAATCTTTAAAAAATTCTTCCTTCAAAAATGTAAATCAAATTTATTTTATAACTGTAAACTGTAAATATTATCTTTCATGTGTTTAAATTATATTTGCAAACCATTACTAATAACCTCATCATCTATATGCCAGAAACTGTACATGGTATGTTTTAAATATGTTGTGAAAGATTGGGTACCTATTGGGTATCTATTAATACCCACCTCCCAATTTGAGTGTATTTTTTAAATTATTATTATTATTGCTAAGGTTTATAACATAATTTTTCTGGAACAATAATTTCCACAATTTTGGATCTTAATGTTTACTATCAATACTTTTACTATGATTTCTCCATTCTTCATCTCACCCTCCATTTATCACTTGGTTGACTGAATCTGCAAGCAGTCTTTGTTAAAGAAGGCTTATATGTGCTATATACTCTCTGAGTTTGTACATCCTTGTTTGTTCAACATGTTTGTTGTCTATAAGTCTGAAAGAAATTAAGACTAGCTATAAAATAGCTGCATCATACTTGTATAAGTTTGCTAAGGCTGCTGGAACAAAGTACACGAACTGGATGGCTTAAAAAATAGAAATGTATTGTCTCACAGTTCTGGAGCCTAGAAGTCCAAAATCAAGATGTTGGAAGAATTGGTTCCATCTGAGGACTGTGAGAGAAGTACCTATTCCAGGCCTTTCTTCTTGGCTTGTAGATGACCACTGTCTCCCTGTGTCTTCACATTATCTTTCCTGTTTCTATGTCCAAGTTTCCCATTTTTATAAGGATACCAGTCATACTGGATTAGTTTCCACCCTAATGACCATACTTTAATTTGCTTACCTCTGTAAAGACCCTTTCTCCAAATAAGGTCATACTCTGACATACTGGGGGTTAGGACTTCAACACATAAGTTTTAAGAGAACACAATTCAACCCATAACAACACTTTTTTCTCTTAGAACTTCTAGTCTACTCTTTTCTGGTGTTCAGTATAGCTGTAAAGGAATTTGAAACCAGCCTGACTTTCCCCCTTATACGTAATTTGCTTTTTCTTCCTGCGTGCCTGAAAAGTCTGTCTTAACTTGAAATCACTTCACCAGGATATGTCTTGGAATTTATCAGTCTTTATAATATTTTTCCTGGGACACAGTTTGCTCCTTTGATTCTCAGGCTAGTTTTTATTTCAGTTTCTTTTTTCCTGTTAGAACTTTGAAAAAAAAATTTTTTTATTCCAGGTGTGTTTCTTCTTCTTCAGGAACACCATTTATGCCTATGTTAGATCTCTTGTCTTTCATATCTGTCATCTCTGAGGTAATTTATCATAGTAGTTTTTAATGTTGTTTTATATGCTTTTTCAAGACAATTATGACTATATTTTTCATTGTGTTTAGTCAACTTTTTATTATGACTAATGAAGATTTCATCTCTATTTTATTTTTATCTTTTTTATCCCAAACTCTGCCGCTTTGCTTACATCATTGCCTGTAAATGTTGTCTGTTGGCTTAAAATCTTTTTGGAACTCTTTTTAGAGATCATATTATTATAATTTCTTTAAGATCAAAAGAATTATATTTATCTGAACTTTTCTACTATTTTCTGGGGTGATTTCTCATCTTTTTCTTTTTTTCCCCCTTTTTGCTTTTCCCTTGATGGAGTTGGAGAGGATGAGAAGAGTCTTAGGTTGCTTCCTTTTCCTTCATATCTTTACATGTCTTTAAGTGATACCAGCTATTTTTTGAAATACAGGGTAGGAGAAGCATGCTGTTGTCTTAAACAGCCTGCCACCAAGTCTGTTATGTCTCCTGCTTGAGATGCCCTTAGTTTTTAGCATTCTGGAGATCATTTGGCTCCTGGCAAAGTCTCTTTTTTCATAGATTTTCTGTATGGGGGTGTAGTAATTGTTACTTCACTTTCCACTTGGCACCCTGATTCACCTCCAGCAATGTTCCTCAGCTATAATGCAAGGTAGTAGACCACAAAATAGTGAAAACCTGATTTCTCCTTCAATTCTGCCTCCCCTGCTATTAAGTAAAATTGGATCTCTGTGAAGATCTTTCCTCCTTCTGCCTTAGCCTGACACACCCCTACACTTGAGACTAAAGAATCTTTGAATAGGCCTTTCAGAACATTTACCTTCAGGGAAATTATAACCTTCCTCAGGCTTCAGAACTCTCCCTTATATTGGTCCAAATTGCATAGCATTTGGCAGATATTCTACATTGTAATTCAGGATCGTGGGCACTTCCTCGTTTACTTGATGATGGCATTTTAAAAATCTATCTTTCGTTCTTTTTGTTGTTTTCTGGTTTTCAAAGAGGGGGACAGTGAGATAAGAATGCTTTTACATTAGGTTTTTAGCCATAATCTACTTTTGGCACTGAACCATATTCTTAATTCCTGACATCAGGTAACTTATCAGGTTATATTTCACTATTTAGTGGAATCTAATAAGACTTTTCTGGAAATATTGCTTCTATTTAGCTTATAACTTATACCATTAATTTTATGATATTTCCATACAAAATGATATAAGCATATTTTTATTTTAATATTGTTTCTGGTAGAAGATATAATTCTAATATATAAATTAATAAATAGGGTGGGGTGGTTTATATTTTAAGTGTTTTTTTCCCTAAAATTAAAAAACACAGGGCTTGTTCTTATGAGTTTGATAGTTAGATTCCCTAAAATATAAAAATGAATTAACATTATTTCTCACTGATTTCAATAGCTGTTTCCCCCTTCACTCTTAGAATATAGTGCCTTCTACTTTGCAAAGTAAATAGAAACTACTTTGTCAGAACCAACTCAGCTTCCAGTCCCCAACACACAAACTTACCTGACTCACAACTCATCCTTAGCTTCTTATATTTTTTTAGTAACCTTTCTCATCCAAGGTTATTTCTGCCTCTTTGCTCTGGATACTATAACTTCCCTCTTCCTCAGGGACCTCATTCGACTGTTATCCTTCTTTTCTCATGTATTTTAAGACATTTTCTCACCACTGGTTCATAGCTTCACCACTTACTAGTGTGTTTCTTTGAGTAATCACTTAACTCTTCACAGGGTTGGTTTTGTAATATCCACATTGATAACATAAAGACATCCAGAAAATCTATTTTGCAAGATTGATGCAAAGATTAGAGTTGTTGTATACAGAAAGTTCTTTGTATAGTGCCTAGCACCTGGTAGGAGATAATTACTATCCTTTGACACACCCCCACCAATGCCTTAATTCTCTTCTACCTTTCAAAGCCAAGCTTGAAAAGTTAGTCTACATTTAGTATTTCCACTGCCTCACTACCCATTCTCCCCTCACCTGCTGAAGTCTACTTCATTACCTTTCCACTGAAGCTGCCTTTGATAAAGTTCCTCAGTGATTCCCTAATTGCCAAATACTTTCCTTTCTTTTCAGTCTTTCTTGACCTGTCAGAGACATTGGACATACTCCTTAAAACTCTTCCTACCTTTGGTTTCCATGATACTGCTCTCTTCTGGCAATCCTTTTACCTCCTTTCATTTTCCTTTGTAAGCTGATCTTTTTGCTCCCCATGATTTCATATTTGATTCTCCATTGTTTCACCCTACATACTCACTCTGATGTTATCATCCATACTCATCTCTCTAGCCCCAGCGTCACTTCTGAATTTTAGACCTGCACTATCCAGTACAACAATAGCCATTACCACATGAGGCTACTGAGCACTTGAAATGTGTGGCTGGTCTGAATTGAGATGTGTTGTAAGTGCAAAATACACACCAAGTTTTAATGACATAGTATGAAAAATGAATGTAAAATTTATCACTAATTTTATATTGAATACACTTTAGTATATTTTTAATACATTAGTTTAAATAAAATATATTACTGGAAATTAATTTTACTTGTTTCTTTTTACTTTTCTAACATGGCTACTGGAAATTTTTCTTTCAGTTTTATTGAGATATAATTGACATACAGCACTGTGTAAGTTTAAGATGTACAGCATAATGATTTGATTCACATACATCATGAAATGATTATCACAAGTTTGGTGAACATCCATCTCATATAGATAGAAAATTAAAGAAATAGGAAAAAATTTGTGTGTGATGAGAACTCTTAGGATTTACTCTCAACAACTTTCCTATATAACGTACAGCAGTGTTAATTATATTTATCATGTTGTACATTACAGCCCTAGTACTTATTTACCTATAACTGGAAGTTTGTACCTTTTGACTGTCTTGATTTTAATTAACATGTAGTTCACATTATTTATTAGTGCTGCTTTAGAGCCACATCTACAATAGCTTTTGATTAACTGTATACCTCTACTAGAAGTCCTACAAATATCTCAAATTTTATGTGTTACAAAACTAACTTCTTCTCTCTACCCCCCTCACAATAACATAAACATCAAACTTGCTTTTCTTATATTCCATATTTCACTTAATGGTGCCACCATCTGCTGGAAAAGCCATAAATCTGCTTTTACATGATCTGTTCCCTGCCTGTTACTCTACTACCTCATCTTTCAGCTGTCGTTCGGTGAATAATCTTCCTTCCAGCTGTAGCAAACAACCTATACAGATCTCCCAAATGAGGTGTGTTCTTAGTTGCCTCTCTGCCTTTTCACATACTGTTCCCACCTTCTCTCCTTAATTCTTCAAATTCAAGGATAAACTCCACTAGAAAACTTCCCCTGACCACCTCCCCAACTTTCTAAAGCTACATCAAGTAATTCTTTTCTTTTCTCCCATGCATCCCTATACATGTGTCATAGGACTTAGGGTAATTTTGACTAGTCTGTCTCAGATAAGTCTATAAGTGAATTAAAGATAGAGAATCTGTTTCTCATCTGTGTTTCTCCATTGTGTAGCAAAATGCCTAGTAAATTGTAATGCTGAATAAATATTTTTAATTAATTAATGGAAAACAATATTTTTTTCCTTTGTTTTGTTATAGCATTATTCTGATCATGGAGTTCAAGCAGCATATCACCAGGTTTATGCTCCAAGTGCCACTGCTGTGCCTGCACCTGTGATGCAGCCTGAACCAATTAAAGTAAGAAGTTTGTTTTGATTTTTTTCTGTTATTCTTCAGTCATATTTCAAGTTTTCCAAATTTCTCTTCTGAAAAGAAACAACTTTGGATATTTATATCACATTTGCGATCAGAAGTACAGAATTAGTTAATTATTTCATGTGAAGGAAATACAGTTCTAAACTAGCTATAATTTCTATTAGTTTTGAACAAGTTATAAACCACACATGGTTAAAACTTTGTATTTACTGTAGTAAAATATATATGACTTAAAATCTTCCATTTTTAAGTGTACAGCTAAGTGGTATTAATTACATCCACATTGCTGTGCAACTGTCACCACTATCTAGTTCCAAACTTTTTCATCACCCCAAATAGAAACTCTGTACCCATTAAGCAATAACTTTATATTCTTCTCTCTGCAGTCCCTGGTAACTTCTAATCTACTGTCTGTCTCTATGAATTTCCCTAGATACTTCATATACTAAGATTTTTATTATGTTAATGGCATGTAACATTTATGGGGAGATGAAAACAGTTAATGATCTACTCTTCCAGTTTGGGAATTTTGTGCTCATGCACCTTAAATCAGATCCAGGCAAGGAGTGGTAATCTAGTTAGATCCATGTGTGTATTCAATATATAAATATATTAGGGAAATGTGACTACATCTCTAGTAAAGAACCCAAACTGATTAACTATTATGATGGTACTATGAATCTTGCTTGCAGTGTACTCTTTACAATTAAATGATGGAGGTTAGCTATTTCACACTCATATTTTTGCTTCTGACCCAGACCATGTGTTGGAACTCAATACCAGGACAGTCTACTTTAAGGAGCCTCCACAGTCGTTCAAAACTCCTCACCCCTTCACTGCATTTCTTCACTGCTCTTGCCACTGTACTGCAAACATGGACTAAAATCATAATTTTGACCTAATACCAAAGCCTAAAGTGTTAGTAAACGTTACTTAGAGAGAGCTCATTATAGTATCAAAATCTTCTAAAACAAACTTCTCCTAATGTTAATACTTTCTCCAGATACACTTCTCTAGAAATAGCTGAAATAGCTATGCCATATTAGATAATCAATTGCAGATTATATATATATTATACACACGCACATTATATATATATAAACACAAATGATGGAAGTTGTACCTCCTAAATAATTCCAATAGAGGATAGAGTGGTAGTTGGATAGGAGAAATTTCCAAAGAATATTAATGTTAAACATCCTTGATTTAAAGTTTAATTCTTCTAGTTTAAGAGTATACACTTTTCTATATTTTCTTAAATCTGTGAGTAGGAAATTCAGAAATTGTACAGAGAAACTGGTATCTTATTCTTTATCATATAAAAATTATACATATGTTGAATATAAATCATAACAGAGGTATGAATAGACACCTTTCTTCGTGCATATAAGCATAAAACTGGAATCAGAAGTCTGCCTCTTGCATGTCTGGAGAAATGCTGCTAAGAGGAACTTTACCCTTTCTATCCTGATACAGATCTTTGCTCTGCTGTGCCACAGGCTAAAGGCTAACAAAACCACTGACTTGTTTCTATTTGTATTTAATCTGTCTTGTTAAGGCTTATAATAATTCTGGTTTTCACATGGGATACATCCTAGGGAAGATTTTGGTCCTGACAGAGTTAAGATTTCAGGACTAGGGAAGAGTTTAAGAGCTATGAACTGTGGTTAACTAGCTTACTCCAAAGCCCACGTCTCACACAACTGTAATTAGATTTCATCGAATCTGAGCTAGCATGGATTATACAACACACCATTATTTTATGTACCACTATGAAAGAAAAAAACGTTGCCATCAATTGTAAATGTATACTGATTCAGAGTTTTTGAAATATGAAAAGATGTACATCTCAGAATCAATGAAGTTTGGCATGTTTTATTTTTATTCATTTATTTATATTTTTTGGCTGCGCTGTGCGGCATGTGGGAACTTAGTTCCTGGACCAGGGATCGAACCCATGCCCCGTGCATTGGAAGCACAGAATCTTAACCACTGGACCACCAGGGAAGTCCCTGGCATGTTTTATTTTTAATTTAGATATGCAGGATTGTAGGAAGCTTGAGTTGAGGGGCAGAAATAAACCCCACAATTCCCCTTTTGTTAGAGATGAGGGGAAAAAAAGAAATTCAGTTAAATAAACCTTCAAAATCAAAACTGGAACACAGGGCTTTTGTATAGAGTTTTATATTTCCTATTTTATCTTTCAAGGTTGAATGTTCCATGTATTTTATACTCAAATATTTTTCTTTAGGTGATTTGATGGCACTCGATAGAAAATGGTGCCCCACTCAGCAACAGAAACTCCAAAACCAATTCTATAGTTTTCTAAAACTATACAATCTTGTAGACATACTTTACTATACAAATTTTTCTGTGTGGAAAATTATCTACTTTTGTTTATAGTGCATTTGTATTATAATATAGAAATATTAATCCACAAATGTTACTAAATCAATAGGAGATGATTGTTTCCTAAAATTTATTAAAGTAGACTAATATTAAAATATTGACATTTGAAACATTAACCTTTTTTTCTTCCTATGCAAATTTTCCCTGGTGTACCAAAAACCTTGGTGACTTAAAATTATAGAAAAGTAGAAATACTCCTTGGAAGAATTTGAGCCTGTTGTTTTTATAAAAAGTGTAAGTCATTTTTAAAACTCTAATTATTATAATTTTAAGGATGTTAAATGTATATATCCAGAAGTAGTGATTTCAGACGTCAAAACTATCTTAAAGCAACAAATCTAATCAATTAAATAGAGACCTTATCCAGAGTTCAGAGCACAAGTCTAACTGCTATAAATGACTGTTTGCCAGAAGCTACTCACTGACGGTAAGCCACAGGCTACTGTATTCTGTCAAATCAAATAATACATTGTAAAGCAGACCGATATAGAAACTATTTATTAGGTTAATATGGTATTAATTAGGGTATCATTCCCTAATTCAGCAGAGTCACATACAGAATTAATTTTAAAGTCAATAAAGCAAAATCACGTAATGTCAAAATTATCCCATTGAACTAGACTGTAGGAACAAAAGGAAAATCTTTGTCTATTTGGGCATTTGAAGTTTTTAAGATGAATATCAGATCCCTAGGTAATAAGGGTGTAAGTGGAGAATTGTAAAGTATTTATGTTTCCTTACAGTGTTTTTCCATTTTTGCATTAATTTAAGTGTCGAATAAGTTTATTATTATGAGGATTAATTGAAGTACTGGAAAGGGAGTAAATTATAATTTGAAGTTCACCTTTAAGTTAAATGTTCTTTTTATTTAACTCCAATGTATTACTAGCTATCCGTGAAAACATTTGATATTAAGGATAATATTTAACCACTTGCCAGGCTATGAGGAATTTCTTCTAATTAAGGCACTGATTGGGCTTGAATGAAAAACACAACTATTGGCCTGTTAGACCTTACTTGTTGGAAAGACAGAATGATTCAAAAGTAAATTGGAAAGGGATTTGACCTACTACCACTGTCTGTTTTTTTAGCTCAGAGACGCATAATGTGCATTCACCTAAACATTAGCAACTATCTTACCTTACAGAAAAATTCTACTACTGTCTTCTTCCTAACCATTTCCTCATTTCAGTATCATTAACGCTTCCTATAAAGCAATTAGAGATTAAAATTCCTTCATATCCAGCAGGTCCTCAGGGTTAGAGGAGGACAATTGTAAAGTATTGCATTCTGGAGGGCAGGAATAGGAAAAACCTGTGCTTTGCAGCTCTGAGCATACAAGAGGGTAAAAATTTTCATGGCCTGTGCATAGGTCTAACTATAGATAGCCTCAGAGGGGACAGAGAACAGTAAGGGGAGTCAAGGACTCATGAAACCAATTTTTAGAATTGTCATGGATAGATCTCCATTCAGTGATGAATAAACAGAAAAGTACACACTGCATGGGTCCCACAAAAAATTTTTCGCATATGGCACTACATTGAAGATAAGGATAAATAGCATATATACATATATATATATATATATATATAATGTATAAGAACATATATAAGAGGAAATTAAATAAATTTTAAAAAATATATCCCATGTTCCTGGAAATTACAAACTAAAAAACAGGAAAGATAAAATGGTTGTTAGCCAGTATAAGAAAATACTGTATGAAACTATTAATATGATGGAAAGAATTAAATTTGTCTTTACTGCATGCTTGATACCACTGAGAAAAAGTTGGCTGGCCCTCTGAAATACCTACAGTGAAGCTCTTTGATAAACCCATCATTCACAAAGAACTTCCCATTAGGATTTCAGTCTGCCCTGTTAAATATGGATGTGCAGTCACATTAGAAGAAAGCCTTCAGAATGAGAGACTAAAACAAACAGATAAAAAAAGAAATTCAGAAGAAACATATAGTTCAGGGAGCAGAAAAAAATCAAAGAAACTATAATTAATATCCTCTCAGAGATAAGAGAAAATTTATGAGAAGTGGTCCATGCATAGTCATCCCAGAAAACACTTTACTTTTTCTCAAACATCTTAGTCCTTTTAATTTTTTTCAGCTTTGTATTTTGAAATGATTTCAGATTTACAGAAAAGTCATAGAAATAATAGTTTCTATATATCCTTCACCCTATTGTTCTTTGACTGGAGGGCACTGGTACAGGAAATGAACAATAATACAATTCTCTTAACTATATACCTTCTTCAGATTTCACTAGTTTTACCACTAATGTGATAGCTGAAATAAATTACATGTGAAAAGGTTAGACATTATAGGCAAAAGATTTTAGAAAATAGATTTTTAAAAGACAGAGGTGAATAATAATAGAGAAAAAGATAAAATCAGAAGATTAATTCAAGAAGTCAAATATTCTGGAAAAAGACATAGAGAAAATGGTTTGGGGGAAATTAGCAAAAAATTAATACAAGAAAATTCCCTAGGAAGTTAATGACAGGAGTGTCTAGATTAAAAGGGCCCAGAGGGAGATCATAATGGTGGAGTAAGAGGATGCAGGCAGAGCCCACCTCCCGCCACGAACACATCAAAAATATATCTACACGTGGAGCAATTCTCACTGAAAACAAACTGGAAGTCGTCTGGCAGAAAGACTCTTATACAACCAAGGTTGTAAGAAAGATCCAAGATCCAGATGGAATTGGGTAGGAAGGGAAGAGAAAAGATCAGGTCGGGAGGGAACAGGGAAGAGGAGAGGGATTACACAGGCTCAGAGGGATTACACAGGCTCACTCCCTGGGGAGTGAGAGGTTCAATCCACATTTCAGGTATCCCCAGCCTGGGGGTCTGACACTGAGAGGACAAGTTGCCTTAGCAGGTTTGAAAACCAGAAGGACTGACAGCAGGGCTGTAAGAAACCTAGACTCCACTTGTGAAGATCACACACACCACCGAAACAAGGCAGAGGAAGCAGATAGAAACTGCCTGGGACTCTGGCCAGTTTCCTGCCACCACCCCGGTGTACACCCCGGCCCGAGACAAACACCAACTCCAGTCCCACTTGCTCTGCAGTACAGCTTCACACTGGCGCATAGGCTGCCATGGCCAAGGGGAGTGCACAGTTCTGGGGGACGGAGCCAGCTCAAACACAGAAAAGCATCTGAATAGGGCAAGGGTGGCCATTTCTGGCACTAGTGGAGGCAGTGGATTGGGAGTGGTCCAGAACTCTCACTGGTGCTGGGACTGCCACAGCCCACACCCCAACCCACACTGGGCACTCCAGCCCCACCTACTCTGTGGTGCAGCTCCATTCCGGGCAAGGGCTACTGCAGCCGAGGGGAGTGCACAGTTGTGGGGAACAGAGCCAGCTCAGACCTGACACAGCATCTAAACAGGGCAAGGGCAGCCATTGCTGGCACCAGCAGAGTCAGCGGATTGGGAGCAGTCTGGAATGCAGACTGCTGCCAGGACCACCACAGCCTGCACCCCAACCCATGCCAAAAGCCTGTTCTAGCCCCTCTTGTTCCAGCACTGCTGCCTTTTTGGGCAAGGGTGACAGTGCTGGGAGGAGGGAGAACACAATTAAAGGGAAGGGAGCCAGTTCTGACTTGACCCTCAGGACTTCTGCTTCAGGAACTTGGGACCTGACCCTTCCTTCAATAGGGTAGTGTTGGCCACTGAGCAGTGGAGAATCCCTGGCTCACACCTGGCTCTGGCTCTGTCCCCTCCATGTCCAGCCCCACCTCTTATCAAGGTGATAGCTGCCAGCATACCCTAGGGAAAGACATAACTCATGATCATATCAGACCCAGCTTTCCCACCAAAGCCACTGGGCACGAACAGACTGTATAGGGACAGTCCCACATAAGGACACCCCTTCGAAACCAGAATAGGTAACTGATTGAGCTAATTTCATAGAAACGGAGAAATTTAAGCAGAAAGAGAAGAGAGAGCAGTTTGTTTCAAATGAAAGAATAAGAGAAAAACCCTGAAAAAACAACTAATGAAAGAGAATAAATAATTTACCAGATAAAGAGTTCAAGCATTAGTAATAAGAATGCTAACTGAATTAGGGAAAAGAATTGATTAACACAGTAAAAATTTTAACAAAGAACTAGAAAATATGAAAAAGAATCAGTACAGAAGAATATGATAACTGAAATGAAAAGAAACTAGAAGGAATTAACAGCAGACCAGGTGATGCATATGTGATCTGGAAGGTAGAATAATGGAAACCACCCAATTAGAACAGCAGAAAGAAAAACAAATTTAAAAAATGAGAACAGTTTAAGGGACCTCTAGGACAACATCAAGTGTGAAAACATTCATATTATAGGGAGAAGAGAGAGAGAAAGAGGTTGAAAATGTATTTCATGAAATTATGGCTGAAAACTTACCAAACCTAAAGAAGAAAAGAGATATCCAGGTACAGGAACCACAGAGGGTCCCAAACAAGATGAACCCAAACACACCCACACCAAGACATATCATAAATAAAATGGCAGAAATTAAAGATAATGAGAGGATTCTGAAGGCAGCAAGAGAAAAACAAAGAGTCAGTTCAAGGGAACCCCCATAAGGCTATCAGCTGATTTCTCTGCAGAAACTTTGCAGGACAGAAGAGAGTGGCGTAATATATTCAAAGTCCTGAAAGGGAAAAACCTGCAACCTAGGACACCCTACCAAGCAAGATTATCATTTAGAATAAAAGGAGAAATACAGAATTTTTCAGACAAGCAAAAACTAAAAGAATTCAGCAATACTAAACCTACCCTAAAAGAAATGTTAAAGGGTCTTCTCTAAGTGAAGAAGAAAAGGCCACAAGAAGTAAGAATCTATAGGAAAGGAAAAATACCACTAGTAAAGGCAAATACATAGTAAAGACTGTGGAGCAACCACTTAAATAAGCTAGTCCTAAGATTAAAAGATAAAGAATTGTAAAACCAACTATAATTACATTAGACAGTGAAATGATAAACATGAAGGTGTAAAATATGACATCAAAAACACAAAACATAGAGGAGGGGAGTAAAAAAATTTACATATTTCCGAATGTTTGAACTTAAATGACTACCAGTTTTAAAGAAGTAGATATAGTTACAGGTCTACATATATAAACCCATGGCAACCACAAATCAAAAACCTACAATAGATACACAAAAACTAGAGAGAAAGAGACACAAGCATAGCACTAAAAAATATCATCAACCACAAGGGTAGAAACTAAAAGAAGAAGAAAACAAGAAGAAATACAAAAACAACCAGAAAACAAGTAACAAAATGGCAATAAACACATACCTATCAATAATCACTTTAAATGTCAATCAATTAAATGCTCCAATCAAAAGACATCGAGTGGCTGAATGGAAAAAAAAAACCCATCTATTACAAGAGACTCACTTCAGAGCTAAAGACACATAGACTGAAAGTTAGAGTATGAAGGAAATATATTTCATGCAAATGGAAATGACAAGAAAGCTGGGGTAGCAATACTCATATCAGACAAAAGAGACTTTAAAACAAAAGCCATAAAGAAAAAAAAAGGGCATTATATAATGATAAAGAAATCAATACAGGGGCTTCCCTGGTGGCGCAGTGGTTGAGAATCTGCCTGCTAATGCAGGGAACACGGGTTCAAGCCCTGGTCTGGGAAGATCCCACATGCCGCAGAGCAACTAGGCCTGTGAGCCACAACTACTGAGCCTGCACGTCTGGAGCCTGTGCTCCGCAACAAGAGAGGCCACGGTAGTGAGAGGCCCACGCACCACGATGAAGAGTGGCCCCGCTTGCCACAACTAGAGGAAGCCCTCGCACAGAAACGAAGACCCAACACAGCCAAATAAATAAATAAATAAATAAATAATAATTAAAGGTGCTAATAATTTTTAAAAAAAGAAAATTTAAAAAAAATCAATACAAGAAGAGGATTTTATACTTGTTAATATATACGCACCCAATATAAGAGCACTTAAGTATATTAAGCAAATACTAACAGACATAAAGGAAGAAATTGGCAATAATACAAAAATAGTAGGAACTTTTAATACCCCACTGAAATGAATGGACAGATCATCCAGACAGGAAATCAATAAGGCTACAGAGGTCCTAAATTACACAGTAGACCAGTTGGACTTAATTAAGATCTATGGTATACTACCGCCAAAAAAACCAGAATACATATTTTTTTTCAAGCATGCATGGAATGTTCTCTATAATAAACCACATACTAGGTCACAAAACAAACCTCAGCAAATTTAAGAGGATAGAAATTATTTCAGGCATCTTTTCTGACCACAGTGGTATGAAACTAGAAATCAACTACAGAAAGAAAAACAGGAAAAGAACAAACACATGGAGACTAAACAACATGCTACTAAAAAAAACCTATGGGCCAATGATGAAATGAGAGAAGAAAATCAGAAAATACCTTGAGACAAACGAAAATGAAAACACAATTTTCCAAAATCCATGGGATACAGCAAAAGCAGTTCTAAGAGGGAAGTTCATAGTGATATAGGACTTCCTCAAGAAACAAGAAAAATCTCAAACAACCTAACCTATCACCTAAAAGAACTAGAAAGAGAAGAACAAACAAAACCCAGAGTCAGCAGAAGGAAGGAAATAATAAAGATCAGAGAGGAAATAAATAAAATAGAGATTAAAAAAATAGAGAAGAGTAATAAAACCAAGAGCTGGTTTTTTCAAAAGATAATCAAAGTCAACAAGAAAAGAGAGAGAGCCCAAATAAACAAAATAAGAAATAAAAGAGGAGAAATAGCAACCAATACCACAGGGGAAAAAAAAAAATCATAAGTGAATACTATGAACAATTAGATGCCAACTGATTGGACAACCTAGAAGAAATGGTCAAGTTTCCAGAAACATACAGCCTGCCAAGACTGAGTCAAGAAGAAACAGATAATTTGAACAGGCCGATATCTAGAAGTGAAATATGAAATAGAATCTATAATTTTAAAAACTCCCTGCAAACAAAAGTCCAGGATGGGGCAGCTTCACTGAGGAGTTCTACCAAACATACCAAGAAGAACATATACCTATCCTTCTCAAACTATTTTTAAAAACTGAAGAGGAGGGAACACTCCCAAATTCATTCTATTAAGGCCACCATCACCCTGATACCAAAACCAAAGACACTACAAAAAAAGAAAATTACAGACTACAGAAGCAAAAATTACATATTTGCTTCTAAATATAGAAGCAAAAATCCTCAACAAAATCTTAGCTAACTGAGTCCAACAATATATAAAAAGGATCATATACCTTGATCAAGTGGAATTCATTCCAGGGTCACAAGAATGGTTTAACGTATGCACATCAATCAGTGTGATACACCACATGAACAAAAGGAAAGACAAAAACCACATGATCATCTCAATAGACAGAGAAAAAGCATTTGACAAATTTAACATCCATCCATGATAAAACTGTCACCAAAGGGGTTACAGAGGGAACATATCTCAACATAGTGACACTATTTACAATAGCCAAGACATGGAAACAACCGAAGTGTCCATCAACAGATGAATGGATAAAGAAAATGTGGTGTATATATATATATATATATATATATATATATATATATATATATATATATATATATGTATATATATATATAAAAAATATATATATAAATATAAATAATATATATATATTATATATAAATATAAATAATATATATAATGGAATATTAGCCATAAAAAAGAATGAAATAATGCTATTTGCAGCAACATGGATAGACCTAGAGATTATCATACTAAGTTAAGTAAGTCAGACAAATATATATCACTTATATGTGGAATCTAACAAACAGTACAAATGAACTTATTTACAAAACAGAATTAGAGTCACAGACACAGAAAACAAACTTATGGTTACCAAAGGGGAATTGGGGGAGGGATAAATTAGGAGTTTGAGATTAGCAGATACAAACTACTGTATATAAAATAGATAAACAACAAGGTCCTACTGTATGGCACAAGGAACTATATTCAATAACCTGTAATGAACCATAATGGAAAAGAATATGGAAAGAATATATATGTATGACTGAATCACTTTGCTGTATACCAGAAACTGACACAACATTGTGTATCAACTATACTTCCATTTTTTTTAAGTTATAAAATTATGTGGGACCTAATGGGACCTAATCAAACTTAAAAGCTTTTGCATAGCAAAGGAAACCATCAACAAAATGAAAAATACAACCTGTGGAATGGTAAAAAAATATTTGCAAATAATGCAACCAACAAGGGCTTAATTTCCAAAATATACAAACAACTAATACAACTCAATATCAAAAAAAATAAATTAATTAAAAGATGGGCAGAAGACCTAAATAGACATTTTTCCAAGGAAGACATATAGATGGCCAACAAGCACATGAAAAGACACTCAACACAGCTAATTATTAGAGAAGTGCAAATCAAAACCACAATGAGGGACTTCCCTGGTATCCAGTGGTTAAGAATCCGCCTTCCAATGCAGGGGACATGGGTTTGATCCCTGGTTGGGGAACTAAGATCCTGCATGCTGCAGGGCAACTAAGCCCACACACTGCAACCACTGAGCCCCCACACTCTAGAGCCTGTTTGCCACAACTAGAGAGCCGCGTGCTGCAAGTACTGAGCCCCCACCCCACAACTAGACAGCCCACATGCTGCAACTACTGAGCCCTCACACTCTAGAGCCTGCGCGCCACAGCTAGAGAAAGAAGCCCGCATGCCACAACAAAGAGCCTGCGCGCTTCAACAAAAGATCCCGCATGCTGCAACGAAGATCCTGCATGCCGCAACTAAGACCCAATGCAGCCAAATAAATAAATAAATATTTTTTAAAAAAACACACAATGAGGTGTCGCCTCATACCTGTCAGAATGGCTATCATCAAAAAGTCTACAATTAATAAATGCTAGAAAGGGTGTAGAAGAAAGGGAGCCCCCCTACACTGTGGGAATATAAATTGGTGCAGCCACTATGGAAAACAGTATGAAGTTTCCTTAGAAAACCAAAATAGACCTATCATACAATCCAGCAGTTCCACTCCTGGGTATATATCTGGAAAAAGTGAAAACTCTAATTGGAAAAGATACATACCCCAGTGTTCATAGCAGCCAAGATATGAAAACAACCCAAGTGCCCATCAGCAGATGTTCCACTTAAGAAGATGTGGTATATACAGTGGAATATTACTCAGCCATAAAAAAAATGAAATATTGCCATTTGCAACAACATGGATGGGCCTAGAGAACATTATACTTAGTGAAGTAAGTCAGAAAAAGGCAAATATTATATCACTTATATGTGGAATCTAAAAAGTAATACAAATGAATGTACATACAAATCAGAAACAGACTCACAGACATAGAAAACAAACACAGTTACCAAAGGGCAGGTGAGGGAGGGACAAATTAGGAGTTTGGAATTAACAGATACAAATCAATGTATATAAAATAGATAAGCAGCAAGGATTTACTCTATCATACAGGGAATTATATTCAATATCTTCTAATAACCTATAAAGGGATGTAATCTGCAAAAAAAAAAAACAAAACTGAATCACTATTCTGTATACCTGAAACTAACACAATATTGTAAATCAACTATACTTCAATAAAAATAAAATACCTAGGAATAAACCTAACCAAGGAGGTCAAATACCTATACTCTGAAAACTATAAAACATTAAAGCAACTACAACGAATAATCCTAAAATTGATATGAAACCACATAAGACCCCAAATAGCCAAAGCAGTCTTAAGAAAAAAGAACAAAGCTAGAGGTATCACACTCCCTGACTTTACACTACAAAGCTACAGTATTCAAAACAATCTGGTACTGGCACAAAAACAGACACATAGACCAATGGAATAGAATAGAGAGCCCAGAAATAAACCTACACACTTATGGTCAATCTATGAAAAAGGAGGCAAGAGCATACAATGGAGAAAAGACACTCTCTTCAATACGTGGTGCTGGGAAAACTGAACAGCTACATGTAAAGAAAAATTAGAACATTTTCTCATACCACATACAAAAATAAACCCAAAGTGGATTAAATACCTAAATGCAAGACCAGAAACCATAAAACTCCTAGAAGAAAACATAGGCAGAACACTCTTTGACATGAATTTTAGCAATATTTTTTGGGTCTGTCTCCTAAGGCAAAGGAAATAAAAGCAAAAATAAACAAATGGGACCTAATTAAACTTAAAAGCTTTTGCACAGTAATGGAAACCATCAACAAAATGAAAAGACAACCCACTGAATGGGAGAAAATATTTGCAATTGATATGACCAATAAGGGGTTAATATCAAAAATAAATAACTCATACAACTTAATACCAAAAAAAACCCCAAACAACCCAATTAAAAAATGGGCAGAAGACCTGAATAGACATTTTTCCAAAAAAGAGATACAGATGGCCAGTAGGCACATGAAATATGCTCAACATCGCTAATCATCAGAGACATGCAAATGAAAACCACAATGAGATAACAACTCATGCCTGTCAGAAAAGCTATCATCAAAAAGACAACAGGGACTTCCCTGGTGGTGCATTGGTTAAGAACCCACCTGCCAATGCACGGGACATGGGTTCAATCCCTGGTCCGGGAAGATCTCACATGCCACAGAGCAACTAAGCCCATGTGCCACAACTACTGAGCCTGTGCTCTAGAGCCCGCGAGCCACAACTATTGAGCCCACACGCCACAACTACTAAAGCCTGTGCACTCTAGGGCCCACATGCTGCAACTACTGAGCCCGTGTGCTGCAATTACTGAAGTCCACGCGCCTAGAGCCCGTGCTTCGCAACAAGAGAAGCCACCACAATGAGAAGCCCACGCACTGCATTGAAGAGTAGCCCCCGGTTGCTGCAACTAGAGAAAGCCCACATGTAACAACAAAGACCCAATGCAGCCAAAAAAATAAAGACAACAAATAAATGTTGGCAAGGATGTAGAGAAAAGGGAACCCTCATGCACTGCTGGTGGGAATGTAAACTGGTACAGCCACTGTGGAGAACAGTATGTTTTCCAAAAGGAGGTTCCTTAAAAAATAAAAACAAAACTGCCATACAACCCAGCAATTCCACTCTTAGGTATATATCAGAAGAAAATGAAAACACTAATTTGGAAAGGTACATGCACCCCAGTGTTCATAGTAGCATTATTTACAGTAGCCAATATATGCAAGCAACCTAAGTGTCCACTGACAGATAAATGAATAAAGAAGATGTGGTGTATTACATATATTTATTTATTTATTTATTTATTTATTTATATTTATATATATTTACACACACAATGGAATATTACTCAGCCATAAAAAAGAGTGAAATTCTGCCATTTGCTATAACATGGATGGACCTAGAGGGTATTATGCTTAGTGAAATAAGTCACACAAAGACAATTATTGTGTGTTATCACTTATACGTCAAGTCTAAAAAAATAAACATACCAACGGCATTTCTCACAGAACTCGAACAAAAGATTTTACAATTTGTATGGAAGCACAAAAGACCCCGAATAGCCAAAGCAATCTGGAGAAAGAAAAACGGAGCTGGAGGAATCAGGCTCCCTGACTTCAGACTATACTACAAAGCTACAGTGATCAAGACAGTATGGTACTGGCGCAAAAACAGAAATATAGATCAATGGAACAGGATAGAAAGCCCAGAAATAAACCCATACACCTATGGTCACCTAATCTATGACAAAGGAGGTAAGAATATACAATGGAGAAAAGACAGTCTCTTCAATAAATGGTGCTGGGGAAACTGTATAGCTACATGTAAAAGGATGAAATTAGGGACTTTCCTTGTGGTGCAGTGGTTAAGAATCCGCCTGCCAATGCAGGGGACACAGGTTTGAGCCCTGGTCCGGGAAGATCCCACATGCCGCGGAGCAACTAAGCCTGTGTGCCACAACTACTGAGCCTGCGCGCTAGAGCCTGCAAGCCACAACTACTGAAGCCTGCGTGCCTAGAGCCTGTGCTCTGCAACAAGAGAAGCCACAATGAGAAGCCTGCGCACCACAACGAAGAGTAGCCCCCACTCGCCACAACTAGAGAAAGCCCACACGTGGCAATGAAGACCCAATGCAGCCAAAAATAAAATTTAAAAAAAAAAGAATGAAATTAGAATACTCCCTAACACTGTATACAAAAATAAACTCAAAATGGATTAAAGACCTAAATGTAAGGCCAGACACTATAAAACTCATACAGGAAAACACAGACAGAACACTCTTTGACATAAATCACAGCAAAATCTTTTTTTGATCCACTTCCTAGAGTAATGAAAATAAAAACAAAAATAAACAAATGGGATCTAATTAAACTTAAAAGCATTTGCACAGCAAAGGAAACCATAAACAAAACAAAAAGACAGTCCTCAGAATGGGAGAAAATATTTGCAAACAAAGCAACTGACAAGGGATTAATCTCCAAAATATACAAACAGCTCATGCAGCTTAATATCAAAAAAGCAAATAACCCAATCAAAAAATAGTGGAAGATCTAGAGACATTTCTCCAAAGACCCAAAAGCACATGAAAAGATGCTTAACACCACAAATTATTAGAGAAATGCAAATCAAAACTACAGTGAGGTATCACCTCACACTGGTCAGAATGGCCATCATCAAAAAATCTACAAACAATAAATGCTGGAGAGTGTGTGGAGAAAAGGGAACCCTCCTACACTGTTGGTGGGAATGTAAATTGGTACAGCCACTATGGATAACAGTATGGAGGTTCCTTAAAAAAATAAAAGTAGAACTACCATATGACTCAGCAATCCCACTACTGGGCATATACCCTGAGAAAACCATAATTCAAAAAGAGTCATGTACCACAATGTTCACTGCAGCACTATTTACAATAGCCAGAACATGGAAGCTACCTAAATGTCCATCAACAGAGGAATGCATAAAGAAGGTGTGGTACATATATACGATGGAATATTACTCAGTAATAAAAAAGAACAAAATAATGCCATTTGCAGCAACATGGATGGACCTAGAGATTGTCATACTGAGTAAAGTAAGTCAGACACAGAAAGACAAATATATGATATCGCTTATATATGGAATCTAAAAAAAAGGTGTAAATGAACTTATTTACAGAACAGAAGTAGAGTCACGGATGTAGAAAACAAACTTATGGTTACCAGGCATTAAGGGCGGGGTGGGGAGGGGAGGGATAAATTGGGAGATTGGGACTGACATATACACACTATTATATATAAAATAGATAACTTATAAGAAGCTACTGTATAGCACAGGGAACTCTACTCAATACTCTGTAATGGCTGCATGGGAATAGAATCTAAAAAAAGAGTGGATATATGTATATGTATAACTGATTCACTTTGCTGTATACCTGAAACTAACACAACACTGTAAATCACTTATACTCCAATAAAAACAATTTTTAATAAAATAAAAAATAAAAAAATGAATATAACAAAACAGAAACAGACTCACAGATATAGAAAACAAACTAGTGGTTACCAGTGGGGAGATGGAAGAGGGAAGGGGCAAGATGGGAGAAGGGAGGGGCAAGATAGGAGTGGGAGATTAGGAGGTACAAATTAGTATGTATAAAATAAGCTACAAGGATATATTGTATAGCACAGGGAATATAGCCAATGTTTTATAATAACTTCAGCTTGTGTATACTCTATAAAAATACTGAATCACTATGTTATAAACCTAAAACTAATATTGTAAATCAACTATACATCAGTTAAAAAAAAAAAAAACTGAGATTAAAACTAAAAAAATAAAAGGGCCCACCAACTACTTGGCACAATTACTGCAAAAGGCAGATTATGGTGAAATTTCAGGATAGGAGTGCAGTGGCAGGGGAGGGGTAGTTCTTACCCTTTAACCACTCTTTGACTTTCAAAACTTTTATATATTACTTTAATAAAGATAAAAATTAACTTCAAAAGTGCGAAGAACACCAGATTGAGTGTTTCCAGCCAAAATATGTCAGGCAAATGTGAACAACAGTAGGGGAAAAAAAAAAAAACAGGATGACATTAATGTAAGAAAGTAAATTTCAAAGTAAAAAGCAGTAAACAAGACCAGTTTATTGTGATAAAAGGTTAAATCTATAATGAATAAGTAAATCTAATAATGTAACATCAAAAATATAAAGTAAATCTGTTAGAAATACTAGGAGAAAGAAACATAACTGTGATGGAAGACTTTAATATGATGATCATAACTCAGATTTGAATAAATAAGACCTAAGAAATATTATATATGAATAATACATACTGAATTTTGTGCCTTGCAATGAGAAAGCTATTTCTTTTCTAGCATCCATAGAACATTTCTAAAAGTTGATAATATTTTAGTCACAAAGTAAATCTCTATAAATTCAGTAAATTGTACTGGCCATATTCTGTAATGAGTGTAACTCATTAACGAGTATATTCAAAGAAGAATATTGTGGAAGGCAGAGTTATTAAGAGATTGACTCCCTGGCAGGCATCCTTCAGGATGCTTCATTTCATCCTGTTGAAATGGCAACATATGGGTTGAGATAGCCTAGATGAAGGTGCCAAGAGCTCTGTGTCTGGACATGACAAACCCCAACTCCTTCTCAAACCACAGCACAAGCTAGTGGGACTGGTTTGGCCCACTATCCACCCTCTAAGTATTTTTCTCTACCCCTGTAAGTATTACTAACTATCTTAGCTGATGATAATACCCTTAGGAGAAAACTGTCTCAAGGTAAAAATCCCAGAACATCTGAGAAGAACAACACTGTAAGTGACCAAAAAAAAAAAAAAAAAAAAAAGCTGAAATTTGCTATTCCTTACACATGTACTATTCCATATATATATACATATCAAAGAAGTAATTTTTTTAATAAATAATAAACCATCAGCTTTTTGCATCTTTGAATTATCTCCAGACTTCACAATCATGTTTAAGTTTTTTGTCTTTTTTAATCTTATACATTTTTTTTAATCTTATACATTTTTTAAAATAAAGTTTACAGATAACTTTTACGTCAAATTTATGTAACCTGGAAATAATTACATATCTCAGTGGTCCACTTTTTTTCTTCATTAAATGTTTATTTTTTATAATGAAATATAATTGATATATAACATTGTATTAGTTCAGGTGACAATGTAATGATTCAATATATGTATATATTACAAAATGATCACCACAATAAGTCTAGTTAAACATCTAAAACCTCACACAGTTACAATTTTTTTCTTGTGATAAGAACTTGGAAGATCTGCTCTCTTAGCAACTTTCAAATATACAATAGGTAATATTAATTATAGTCACCATGCTGTATATCAGTGGTTCACTTAGAAATGTCTTCTATATCTTTTGTATATCTTACTAAAGCAGTAATTTTCTCCTTACTTTTTCATTACCCAGACTTAAGATAGGAGTCTAGGAATTTGAGTTTGTTTTCTCCACACAACTAAATCAGATAAAATATATATATACCCACAAAAATACAGTCAACTAATCTTTGACAAAGGAGCAAATACAATACAATGGAGAAAAGTAGTCTTTTCAACAAATGATGCTAGAACAAGTGGATATCCACATGCAAAAAAGTGAATATAAACACAGATGTTACACCCCTCACAAAAATTAACTCAAAATTGATCACAGACCTAAATGTAAAAAAGACTATAAAACTCCTAGAAGACGACATAGGAGAAAATCTAGATGACCTTGGGTTTGACAGTGACTTTTTAGATACAACACCAAAGCCATAATCCATGAGAGAAATAATTGATACAGGGGCTTTATTAAAATGGAAAACTTATGCTCTGTGAAAGACAGTGTCAAGAGAATGAGAAGACAAGCCACAGACTAAGAGGAAATATTTGTAGAATATTATCCAAAATATACAAAGAATTCTTAAAACTCCCAAACAAGAAAATGAACAAACCAATTTAAAAATGGGGCAAAGGCCTTAAGAGACACCTCACCAAAGAAGATACACAATTGGCAAAGAAGCATTTGAAAAGATGCTTAATATCATGCATCATTAGGAAATCGCAAAGTAAAACTTCAATGAGATACCAGTACACTACACCCACATTAGAATGGCCAAAATCCACAATACTGACAGCACTGAATGCAAGCAGGGATGTGGAACAACAGGAACTCTCATTCATTGCTGGTAGAATGCAAAATGGTGCAGCCACTTTAGAAGACGGTTCGTCGGTTTCTTACAAAACTAGCTATCCTCATACAATAGAATCTAGCAACTGCGCTCTCAGGTATTAACCCAAATGAGCTGAAAACATGTCCACACAAAACCCTGCACAAAGATGTTTATAGCAGGCTTATTCATGATTGCCAGAACTTGGAAGCAACCAAGATGCCCTTCAGTAGGGGAATGGAGAAACAGTATATCCAGACACAATGGAATATTATTTAGCACTAAGAAGAAATGAGCTTTCAAGCCATGGAAAAACATGGAGGAAACTTAAATGCATATTGCTAAGTAAAAAAAATAATAATCTGACAACACTACATACTGTATGGTTCCAATTATATGACATTTTTGAAAAGGCAAAACTGTGGAAACAGTAAAAAGATCAGTGGTTGCCAGGTGTTGTGGGGAGGGAAAGTTGAACAGGCAGAGCCCAGAGGATTTTTAGGTCAGTGAAACTATTCTGTCTGTTAGTATAATGATAGATACATGTCATCATACATTTGTCAAAACCCACAGAATGTGTAACACCAAGAGTGAACCCTAATGTAAACTATGGACTTCGGGTGATAATGATGGGTTCATCAAATGTAACAAATGTACCATTCTGGTACCAGATGTGAATAGAGGACATTGTGCATATATGATGGTAGAGAGTCTATGGGAACTCTCTACTTTCTGCCCAATTTTCACTGTGAAACTAAAGCTGCTCTAAAAAATAAATCCATTTTTTTCTTAATTATTAAGGTACCCAGGTTTCAACCCAGAACCTTTAACTATTGATTTTATATGTTAAGTACTACAATTAGTTGTGGATGTGCCCAGTGTGAAAGAAAACATTGAAATAGTGTCAATAATCGTTTCCCATTAGTCCCTCATAGCTAATAATTATAACAATCTTTTCTTTATACTCCTGTCTTCTTAGAAAGGTAATATAACCTACTGTATAGCACAGGGAACTCTACTCAATACTCTGTAATGACCTATATGGGAATAGAATCTAAAAAAAGAGTGGATATGTGTATATATATATAACGGATTCACTTTGCTGTACAGCAGAAACACAATATTGTAAATCAACTATACTCCAATAAAAATTAATTTTAAAAAAAGGTAATATAGTGACCACCTAGAGGGGTGGGATAGGGAGGGTGGGAGGGAGGGAGATGCAAGAGGGAAGAGATATGGGGACATATGTATATGTATAACTGATTCACTTTGTTATAAAGCAGAAACTAACACACCATTGTAAAGCAATTATACTCCAATAAAGATGTTTAAAAAAAAAATGACCTGGCGCAGCCAAATAAATAAATAAATTTTTTTTAAAAAAGGTAATATAATGCCTTATCTGTGTATATTACATGGATCTATATATGCAGTATATATTATATATTTATATATATTATATAATTGTTGAGAGTTTTTGTTTTTTCCCACATAAATGGCAATTTATATCACCACACTTTACTTTTTATCTTATTAACACATTTTCAATGGTAGTATATCCTAGCTCAATCAAATTCTCTAAAACAATTAGGGAATTACATTTTTAATTAAGTTAAGAACTTAGTTGCTGCTCTTAAGAAAATATATAGACCTGAATATTGTTGTCCTTGGTTTTCCTGAAATGTTAAAATCTAATCTAAGATTGCCTTAAGAGAGTCAAACTGAATATTATGTCACTTTTTATACTTGAAATGTTAATGATAGTATGCAAGATGGGGTCTATATGTTATTAAGTACCTTTGCAGCAAAAAGAGTGATCTACTGATTCTTGATGATATTATAGAATAATCACCATGCCAATCATTTACATTTAATCTTTGAGTTCAAGGAAAAGAGATACTACGATTCTGCATTGAGTTTTAAAATTAATCTGCTCCAAAGATCCCCTCCTAAAGAGTCTGTAGATATGTGTATTACAATATAACTTGTTTCCCTTATAATCTTATGTATTTTATTTTATATATTTAAAAACATGATTCTGAGAAGGGGTTCATAGGCCTCAGTAGACTGCCAAAGAAGTCCATGGCACAAATATACAAAAACAATTAACTATTTATGAAGACCTCTATTGTACCTATAATAAATATATAGAAAAGCAAACATTTTTAAAAAAATAAAAACAGTTAACATCTGTGTTAGAGTCACTTTATTTCATTTGTAACATAAATTTTAACAGGAGGAATTTCTTTAGCTACATGTTCACCTAATTCTAAGAGAGCTTTTTAGTCTTCCATACTAGTTGAGGTTATTCAACTAGATAAGCAGTGACATAGGAATTAGGTTGATGAGGAATAATACCAAACAAATATTGCAAATACAGTTTACCACATTAAGTAAACACAACTTTCTACAACAAACATTATAACAAATGTAATTTTCTATTAAAAAAACACTAATAGTCTCTACATTAAAAAGTCAAGGCCTTGGGCTTCCCTGGTGGCTCAGTGGTTGAGACTCTGCCTGCCAATGCAGGGGACACGGGCTCAAGCCCTGGTCTGGGAAGATCCCACGTGCCGTGGAGCAGCTAGGCCCGTGAGCCACAACTACTGAGCCTGCGCGTCTGGAGCTTGTGCTCCGCAACAAGAGAGGCCGTGACAGTGAGAGGCCCGTGCACCGCGATGAAGATGGCCCCCGCTCGCCGCAACTAGAGAAAGCCCTCGCACAGAAACGAAGACCCAACACAGCCAAAAATTAATTAATTAATTAATTTTTTTTTTTGAGTCAAGGCCTTAAGAAGTATTAAAAACAAACTTTTTTATATTACAAGAAAGCTCTTTGTGCTTTTGTAAAGACTTTCTGACAGTAAAACATAGAATAACTGCTGTATAGATTTAACTTAAACACCATGGTAACTAGAGCACTAATATTTATCTCCTTTTTTGTTTGTTTATTTATTTATTTATTTGGCTGCGCCGGGTCTTAGTTGCAGCACGAAGGATCTTTTAGTTGAGGCAAGCGGGATCTTTTAGGTGCGACATGCGGGATCTGTTAGTTGCGGTATGTGGGATCTAGTTCCCTGACCAGGGATTGAACCCGGGCCCCCTCCATTGGGTGTGTGGAGTCTTAGCCACTGGACCACCAGGGAAGTCCCAATACTTAAGTGCTTTAGGTACTTCTTATATACCTAAATATATAACCTAGTTAATCCCTGTTCTTTGTAGTCTCAAAAGCATTAGTATCAATAGCTTCTTAGTTTCTCTTAAGTTTCTATTAAACTTGTAATTTCTGATTTTGACTTTAATTAAGGTGAATCCAATATATTTGAGGGTAGTGATAATTTATTTCCACAATAAATAGTAGATACACTCTTTTTTTTTTTTACATGGATGACCACAACAAAAGCAACAATGATTGCAATTACCAAACATGAAACACACTCATACTATGTCATAATATTGACATTCAGTTCAGTAATCCTCTACTGTAACAGCTCCTTTACTTTGCAGTGAAAATTGATTTGTATATTCTTTGCCTCTGAGTCCTTGTGGGATTTTTTTTTTTAATTCAGACAGAAAGTCACAAAAATTATACTCATCCTCATCAGTTCACTCAGTCCCATGTAATTAATTTTTTTTCATCTTGATCTTTTGTTAGCACTTTTTTTTTTGTAATTAAAATTTTATTTTGAGATAATTATAAATTCAAATGCAGTTAGAAATAATAGAGATTTCATGTAATCTTTTTTTTTTTTTTTTTTGGATGACCACAACAAAAGCAACAATGATTGCAATTACCAAACATGAAACACACTCATACTATGTCATAATATTGACATTCAGTCCAGTAATCCTCCACTGTAACAGCTCCTTTACTTTGCAATGAAAATTGATTTGTATATTCTTTGCCTCTGAGTCCTTGTGGGATTTTTTTTTTAATTCAGACAGAAAGTCACAAAAATTATACTCATCCTCATCAGTTCACTCAGTCCCATGTAATTAATTTTTTTTTCATCTTGATCTTTTGTTAGCACTTTTATGAGTTCATCAGTTTTTCATTAGAGTTCTGAAAATGCTTATTCATTCAGTTCAGCAGTACAGTCAGTTACCAGAAACCTGTACTTGTCAGAGTCTTTTCCATGAATTTCTTGAAGATGAAACCCTTTTATAGGAACATACTTGCAAAATCATCAGAGTACACCCAGAACTGTCTGTAAATGACAGAAGACTTAAAAATGACCATGGTTAAAGATTTGATGAAAGTTCATAATAATGCAGTTGACAAGAAAATTAGTTATTTCTGAGATATACATTTTAAAGTAATAACTAGGATTATTACTTATAACATTATACCAGAACATATAAGATTTTTAGAAGTTTCCTGTAATGTCTGAAACATTTATATTAACATATTTCCATACATATTTCCATACAAATACAAATATAAGATTTTTAGAAATTTCATGTAATGTCTGAAACATTTATATTAACATATTTCCATACATATTTCCATACAAATACAAATATAACATTTTTAGAAATTTCATGTAATGTCTGAAACATTTATATTAACATATTTCCATACAAATAACCCAATGAAAGTTTAGTATTAGTTGTTTTGTTTGTTTTTTTATACTGCAGGTTCTTATTAGGCATCAGTTTTATACACATCAGTGTATACATGTCAATCCCAATCGCCCAATTCAGCACACCACCATCCCCACCTCACCGCAGTTTTCCCCCCTTGGTGTCCATATGTCCATTTTCTACATCTGTGTCTCAACTTCTGCCCTGCAAACTGGCTCATCTGTACCATTTTTCTAGGTTCCACATACATGCATTAATATACGATATTTGTTTTTCTCTTTCTGACTTACTTCACTCTGTATGACAGTCTCTAGATCCATCCACGTCTCAACAAATGACTCAATTTCGTTCCTTTTTATGGCTGAGTAATATTCCATTGTATATATGTACCACAACTTCTTTATCCATTCGTCTGTCGATGGGCATTTAGGTTGCTTCCATGACCTGGCTATTGTAAATAGTGCTGCAATGAACATTCGGGTGCATGTGTCTTTTTGAATTACGGTTTTCTCTGGGTATATGCCCAGTAGTGGGATTGCTGGGTCATATGGTAATTCTATTTTTAGTTTTTTAAGGAACCTCCATATTGTTCTCCATAGTGGCTGTATCAATTTACATTCCCACCAACAGTGCAAGAGGGTTCCCTTTTCTTCACACCCTCTCCAGCATTTGTTGTTTGTAGATTTTCTGATGATGCCCATTCTAACAGGAGTGAGGTGATACCTCATTGTAGTTTTGATTTGCATTTCTCTAATAATTAGTGATGTTGAGCATCTTTTCATGTGCTTCGTGGCCATCTGTATGTCTTCTTTGGAGAAATGTCTATTTAGGTCTTCTGCCCATTTTTGGATTGGGGTGTTTGTTTCTTTGATATTGAGCTGAATGAGCTGTTTATATATTTTGGAGATTAATCCTTTGTCCGTTGATTCCTTTGCAAATATTTTCTCCCATTCTGAGGGTTGTCTTTTCGTCTTGTTTATGGTTTCCTTTGCTGTGCAAAAGCTTTGAAGTTTCATTAGGTCCCACTTGTTTATTTTTGTTTTTATTTCCATTACTCTAGGAGGTAGATCAAAAAAGATCTTGCTGTGATTTATGTCAAAGAGTGTTCTTCCTATGTTTTCCTCTAAGAGTTTTATAGTGCCCAGTCTTATATTTAGGTCTGTAATCCATTTTGAGTTTACTTTTGTGTATGGTGTTAGGGAGTATTCTAATTTCATTCTTTTACATGTAGCTGTCCAGTTTTCCCAGCACCACTTATTGAAGAGACTGTCTTTTCTCCATTGTATATCTTTGCCTCCTTTGTCATAGATTAGTTGACCATAGGTGCGTGGGTTAATCTCTGGGCTTTCTATCTTGTTCCATTGATCTATGTTTCTGTTTTTGTGCCAGTACCATATTGTCTTGATTACTGTAGCTTTGTAGTATAGTCTGAAGTCAGGGAGTCTGATTCCTCCAGCTCCATTTTTTTGCCTCAAGACTGCTTTGGCTATTCGGGGTCTTTTGTGTCTCCATACAAATTTTAAGATGATTTCTTCTAGCTCCGTAAAAAATGCCATTGGTAATTTGATAGGGATTGCACTGAATCTGTAGATTGCTTTGGGTAGTATAGTCATTTTCACAATGTTGATTCTTCCAATCCAAGAACATGGTATATCTCTCCATCTGTTGGTATCATCTTTAATTTCTTTCATCAGTGTCTTATAGTTTTCTGCATACAGGTCTTTTGTCTCCCTAGGTAGGTTTATTCCTAGGTATTTTATTCTTTTTGTTGCAATGGTAAATGGGAGTGTTTCCATAATTTCTCTTTCAGATTTTTCATCATTAGTGTATAGGAATGCAAGAGATTTCTGTGCATTAATTTTGTAACCTGCAACGTTACCATATTCATTAATTAGCTCTAGCAGTTTTCTGGTGGCAGTTTTAGGATTCTCTATGTATAGTATCATGTCATCCGCAAACAGTGACAGTTTTACTTCTTCTTTTCCAATTTGTATTCCTTTTATTTCTTTTTCTTCTCTGATTGCCGTGGCTAGGACTTCCAGAACTATGTTGAATAATAGTGGTGACAGTGGACATCCTTGTCTCGTTCCTGATCTTAGAGGAAATGCTTTCAGTTTTTCACCATTGAGAATGATGTTTGCTGTGGGTTTGTCATATATGGCCTTTAGTATGTTGAGGTAGGTTCCCTCTATGCCCACTTTCTGGAGAGTTTTTATCATAAATGGGTGTTGAATTTTGTCAAAAGCTTTTTCTGCATCTATTGAGATGATCATATGGTTTTTATTCTTCAATTTGTTAATATGGTGTATCACATTGATTGATTTGCGTATATTGAAGAATCCTTGCATCCCTGGGATAAATCCCACTTGATCATGGTGTATGATCCTTTTAATGTGTTGTTGGATTCTGTTTGCTAGTATTTTGTTGAGGATTTTTGCATCTATATTCATCAGTGATATTGGTCTGTAATTTTCTTTTTTTGTAGTGTCTTTGTCTGGTTTTGGTATCAGGGTGATGGTGGCCTCATAGAATGAGTTTGGGAGTGTTCCTTCCTCTGCAATTTTTTGGAAGAGTTTGAGAAGGATGGGTGTTAGCTCTTCTCTAAATGTTTGATAGAATTCACCTGTGAAGCCATCTGGTCCTGGACTTTTGTTTGTTGGAAGATTTTTAATCACAGTTTCAATTTCATTACTTGTGATTGGTCTGTTCATATTTTCTGTTTCTTCCTGATTCAGTCTTGGAAGGTTATACCTTTCTAAGAATTTGTCCATTTCTTCCGGGTTGTCCATTTTATTGGCATAAAGTTGCTTGTAGTAGCCTCTTAGGATGCTTTGTATTTCTGCGGTGTCTGTTGTAACTTCTCCTTTTTCATTTCTGATTTTATTGATTTGAGTCCTCTCCCTCTTTTTCTTGATGAGTCTGGCTAATGGCTTATCAATTTTGTTTATCTTCTCAAAGAACCAACTTTTAGTTTTATTGATCTTTGCTATTGTTTTCTTTGTTTCTATTTCATTTATTTCTGCTCTGATCTTTATGATTTCTTTCCTTCTGCTAACTTTGGGTTTTGTTTGTTCTTCTTTCTCTAGTTTCTTTAGGTGTAAGGTTAGATTGTTTACTTGAGATTTTTCTTGTTTCTTTAGGTAGGCTTGTATAGCTATAAACTTCCCTCTTAGAACCGCTTTTGCTGCATCCCATAGGTTTTGGGTCATCGTGTTTTCATTGTCATTTGTCTCTAGGTATTTTTTTATTTCCTCTTTGATTTCTTCAGTGATCTCTTGGTTATTTAGTAACGTATTGTTTAGCCTCCATGTGTTTGTCTTTTTTACGTTTTTTTTCCTGTAATTCATTTCTAATCTCATAGCGTTGTGGTCAGAAAAGATGCTTGATATGATTTCAATTTTCTTAAATTTACTGAGGCTTGATTTGTGACCCAAGATGTGATCTATCCTGGAGAATGTTCCGTGCGCACTTGAGAAGAACGTGTAATCTGCTGTTTTTGGATGGAATGTCCTATATATATCAATTAAATCTATCTGGTCTATTGTGTCATTTAAAGCTTCTGTTTCCTTATTTATTTTCATTTTGGATGATCTGTCCATTGGTGTAAGTGAGGTGTTAAAATCCCCCACTATTATTGTGTTACTGTCGATTTCCTCTTTTATAGCTGTTAGCAGTTGCATTATGTATTGAGGTGCTCCTATGTTGGGTGCATATATATTTATAATTGTTATATCTTCTTCTTGGATTGATCCCTGGATCATTATGTAGTGTCCTTCCTTGTCTCTTGTAACATTCTTTATTTTAAAGTCTATTTTATCTGATATGAGTATAGCTACTCCAGCTTTCTTTTGATTTCCATTTGCATGGAATATCTTTTTCCATCCCCTCACTTTCAGCCTGTATGTGTCCCTAGGTCTGAAGTGGGTCTCTTGTAGACAGCATATATATGGGTCTTGTTTTTGTATCCATTCAGCCAGTCTATGTCTTTTGGTTGGGGCATTTAATCCATTCACGTTTAAGGTAATTATCGATATGTATGTTCCTATGACCATTTTCTTAATTGTTTTGGGTTTGTTTTTGTAGGTCCTTTTCTTCTCTTGTGTTTCCCACTTAGAGAAGTTCCTTTAGCATTTGTTGTAGAGCTGCTTTGGTGGTGCTGAATTCTCTTAGCTTTTGCTTGTCTGTAAAGCTTTTGATTTCTCCATCAAATCTAAATGAGATCCTTGCCGGGCAGAGTAATCTTGGTTGTAGGTTCTTCCCTTTCATCACTTTAAGTATATCATGCCACTCCCTTCTGGCTTGCAGAGTTTCTGCTGAGAAATCAGCTATTAACCTTATGGGAGTTCCCTTGTATGTTATTTGTTGTTTTTCCCTTGCTGCTTTCAGTAATTTTTCTTTGTCTTTAATTTTTGCCACTTTGATTACTTTGTGTCTCGGCGTGTTTCTCCTTGGGTTTATTCTGTATGGGACTCTCTGCGCTTCCTGGACTTGGGTGGCTATTTCCTTTCCCATGTTAGGGAAGTGTTCAACTATAATCTCTTCAAATATTTTCTCTGGTCCTTTCTCTCTCTCTTCTCCTTCTGGGACCCCTATAATGTGAATGTTGTTGCGTTTAATGTTTTCCCAGAGGTCTCTTAGGCTGTCTTCATTTCTTTTCATTCTTTTTTCTTTAGTCTGTTCCGCAGCAGTGAATTCCACCATTCTGTCTTCCAGGTCACTTATCCGTTCTTCTGCCTCAGTTATTCTGCTATGGATTCCTTCTAGTGTAGTTTTCATTTCAGTTATTGTATTGGTCATCTCTGTTTGTTTGTTCTTTAATTCTTCTAGGTCTTTGTTAATCATTTCTTGCATCTTCTCAATCTTTGCCTCCATTCTTATTCCGAGGTCCTGGATCATCTTCACTATCATTATTCTGAATTCTTTTTCTGGAAGGTTGCCTATCTCCACTTCATTTAGTTGTTCTTCTGGGGTTTTTTCTTGTTCCTTCATCTGGTACATAGCCCTCTGCCTTTTCATCTTCTCTGTCTTTCTGTAACTGTGGTTTTTGGTCCACAGGCTGCAGGATTGTAGTTTTTCTTGCTTCTGTTGTCTGCCCTCTGGTGGTTGAGGCTATCTAAGAGGCTTGATGGGAGGCTCTGGTGGTGGGTAGAGCTGACTGTTGCTGTGGCGGTCAGAGCTCAGTAAAACCTTAATCCACTTGACTGTTGATGGGTGGGGCTGGGTTCCCTCCCTGTTGGTTGTTTTGCCTGAGGCAACCCAACACTGGAACCTACCCGTGCTCTTTGGTGGGGTTAATGGCAGACTCTGGGAGGGCTCACGCCAAGGAGAACTTCCCAGGACCTCTGCTGCCAGTGTCCTTATCCCCACGGTGAAACAGAGCCACCACTTGCCTCTGCAGGAGACCCCCCAACACCAGCAGGTACGTGTGGTTCAGTCTCCCCCAGGGTCACTGCTCCTTCCCCTGGGTCCCGATGCACACATTACTTTGTGTGTGCCCTCCAAGAGTGGGGTCTCTGTTTCCCCCAGTCCTGTCACAGTCCTGCAATCAATTCCCACTAGACTTCAAAGTCTGATTCTCTAGGAATTCCTCCTCCCGTTGCCGGACCCCCAGGTTGGGAAGCCTGACGTGGGGCTCAGAACCTTCACTCCAGTGGGTGGACTTCTGTGGTATAAGTGTTCGCCAGTCTGTGAGTCACCCACCCAGCAGTTATGGGATTTGATTTTACTGTGATTGCGCCCCTCCTACCGTCTCACTGTGGCTTCTCCTCTGTCCTTGGACGTGGGGTATCCTCCTTGGTGAAGTCCAGGGTCTTCCTGTCAATGATTGTCCAGCAGCCAGTTGTGATTCTGGTGCTCTCGCAAGAGGGAGTGAGAGCACATCCTTCTACTCCGCCATCTTGGTAGGAGTAGATACACTCTTAAGGCACCTTATTAATGTTTTCTTTCACAGATTTTCAGAAGTTCTCAGCCTGAAATTTTTTTTCCAGCCTGAATAGTTTAAACCCCAGTGGTCAAGATACTTTCTGTAAAGGGTCCAATAGTAAATATTTTAAGCTCTTTAGGCCACATGGTCTCTAGCTCAACTGTTCACTGCAATTGTAGCTTGAAAACAGCCACAGATAAGACATAAACAATGACTGTGACTGTGTTCCAGTAAAACTTTATTTACAAAAACATATGATAGGCCAGATTTGGCCTATAGGCTATAGTTTTACAACCCTTGAGTTAACCCACTGTCAGGTTCGTGTATCGTCTTAAAGTGTAATGTGAAATGTAGTACAAATGCTTTGGTTATATTTCCATTTTTTTTAATTGACGTATAGTTGATTTACAGTGTTGTGCCAGTCTTTGCTGTACAGCAAAGTGACTCAGTTATACACATATATACATTCTTTTTTATATTATATAAAATGATATATTCTTTATATTATATTTCCATTTTTAATTATTTGTTTTTGATCTATGTTTAACCTAACATGGATTATTTGACCCTTAGCCTCTAGACTGCTTTAATTTCACATTGTCCATAAGTTCTTACCAGCTAGAATACTTAGTCAATATGGGGGAAATGTGAATAAGGATAATCTGAGATATTTGGGGGTTTTAAGGGGGGTTGTTTTTCTGTTTTAGTGGGTTTTTTGGCCACACTGCTTGCAGGATCTCAGTTCCCTGACCAGGAATTGAACCTGGGTCACAGCAGTGAAAGCCCGAAATCCTAACCACTAGGCCACCAGGGAACTCAAGGTATTTGTTAATTACTGTGTAAGGATAGGTACTAATTGACACAGTATTCTGAGTAAATTTTGTACTTCATTTAGAGGGGGAACTCTGTCTCATTGTGTGGCACAATCCAGTTACGTATTCCCATTCTTAGTTTTAGCACTCACTTCCCTTGCATTCTGAGTCTGTCATTCCCTCTATTTGAACATTTTTCCTCCTTTTACCCAATCTATTTTCTTTCCTCTTAGCACCCATACTACTTGGATGAGCATCTTACTTTCATGACTGAACTCATCAAACCTTAATACCTTACAGAATTGCTTCCTGAAATTTTTTGGATAACATCTTTCCCCACTTTGACACAGGATAATAAGCAATAGGATTTTGTATTCCACACTTTACTAAAAATATTTTAAATTTATCTGTTTTGGAAAGGCCTGAAGGAGGAGTATAGGGGTATCTTTTTCACTCATATGAAATTACTATTCTTTCAGTACTGAGATCTAGTCAAAGCACTTATCTAAGACTTATTGCCAAGATTTGATGATTATTAGCCAAACCGCAAGGGTCTTGTCCTAGTTCTTGTCCTCTTAGATTCTCTTTAATGCAAAACTGTCAACTAACCTGTGCTCAAATTTTATTCATTCTTATATGTGACTCTCTTTCCTTGCACTGTTTGATCTTTCAGTATCTCTTTCAAAAAAATTTTTTTTCCTTTTTTACCAGCTAATCATGGCATGATTTTCTTTGCCCTCTAAATTGTCTTCTCAGGGAGTTTTCCACTTTTCTTCTGAATTTTAGTAGTGTTTAATAGTGATTCTGACCCTAGTGTTTTGATTCTGTTCCTATTTTAACTCTAAAACAACAACACCTGGATGCATGGTCACTATCTCCTCAAACTGAAAATCATGAATTCACAATTTCATACATTTTATTTTCAGAATCCTCACCTCTTTTATTTTAGTTTGCCCATCTCCCTTATCCCCTGAAATCAAAACAATACCAGTGACTTTTTCTGACTTCTTTAAGCCACATGGTCTATTTATACTGTTTTGTGTCCTTTTTCAGATCACTAACTTGCTAAAAATAATATATTCATTTCTCTTTCCACTGCCAAATCCCTTTTCTAAGCTTTATTATTGACTAACCAGATTACTGTATATTTATTTCTTCAAGACTTCTCTATCTTCAGTTTCTATCCTTTAGTCATGCATAAAATCTGAATTTAGTTTTTTAATCTTCAGGTTTTTTTCCTCTTATCATTCTCATCAACTCTTATCCACATACTTCCTTGCCAAATTCCTTGCCATTGCATATTCTTCCTTCAATAGTCCCATAATTATCAACCTAAATTATTCATATACAACTGTTTATATTTTTTTTCTTTGAGCTGTAATGAAGTTAGCTCCTGTTCTCTCTAGACTTACTGAGCTTCAGTCAAGCAATTCCACATACAGAGAACAGTTTAACTTCGCTTCTCTTATCGTTTTCTGAGAGAACCAGGGCATATTGCAAGTAAGCTATGAGTAGTTGATTAGGCATGAATAGCTGTATATTACCACAGTATCTTTCATTCATTTACCAAATATTTGTCAAGCATCTACCATGTGCTAGCCAGTATTCAAGACACTGAGAATACAGCAGTGAATTATATTAAGTGGTATTGGACAGTATTGAACAGGACAGAGAAATCCTGGCCTGTCTATAGAGTTTAGCAAACCAGACAAGTTTGAACCCCTAGAGTCATGCTGTTCCCAAAACATGGTAACCACTAGCCACATGAGGCTAATTTCAATTTTAAATTAATTAAAATTAAATGAAATTTAAAATTCAGTTCCTCAATTGCAACTAGCCACATTTCTTTTGTTTTCAATTGAGGTATAGTTAATTTACAGTATTGTTTTAGTTTCAGGTATACAGCATACTGATTCAGTACTTTTGCAGATAATATTGCATTATAGGTTATTACAAGATAATGGGTATAACTCCCTGGCTGTATAATAAATCTTGTTGCTTATCTATTTTTATATAGTAGTTTGTTAATTCCATACCCCCAATTTGTCCCTTCCCCCTTCCCTCACCCCTTTAGTAACCACAAATTTGATTTCTATGTCTGTGAGTCTGTTTCTGTTTTTTATATACATTCATTTGTTTGTTTTTCTTTTTTTTACATTCCACGTATAAGAGCTATTATATTGTATCTGTCTTTGTCGGGCTCATTTCACTAAGGATAATATTCTCTAGGTCCATCCATGTTGCTGCAACTGGAAATATTTCATTCTTTTTTATGGCTGAGTAATACTCCATTGTGTGTGTGTATAATGTGATAGATAGATATATAGATATATATATATATATATATATATATATCACATCTTCTTAATCCAATTGTCTGTTGATGGGCATTTAGATTGTTGTTTGGCTATTGTAAATAGTGCTGCTATGAACATTGGGGTGCATGTATCTTTTCAAATTAGTGTTTTCTTTTTTTTTTTCTGGATATATACCCAGGAGTGGAATTGCTGGATCATATAGTACTGCTATTTTTAGTTTTTTAAGGAACCTCCATACTGTTTTCCATAGCAGTTGCACCAATTACATTCCCACCAACAGTGCAAGAGGGTTCCCTTTTCTCCACATCCTCGCCAACATTTGTTATTTGTAGACTTGTTGATAAAGGCCATTCTGACAGGTGTGAGGTGATACCTCACTGTGTTTTATTTTTTTCTAATGAGAAAGTATTTGATTTTTCTTTTTTTAATTTATTTTTTGGCTGCGTTGGGTCATTGCTGCATGCGGGCTTTCTCTAGTTGTGGCGAGCGGGGGCTTCTCTTCCTTGCAGTGTGGTTTCTCATTGCAGCAGTTTCTCTTGTTGTGGAGCATGGGCTCTAGGCGCACAGGCTTCAGTAGTTGCAGCATGTGGGCTCAGCAGTTGTGGCTCGCGGGTGGTAGAACGCAGGCTCAGTAGTTGTGGCACACGTGCTTAGTTGCTCTGCAGCACGTGGGATCTTCCCCGACCAGGGCTCAAACCGGTGTCCCCTGCGTTGGCAGGCGGATTCTTAACCACTGCACCACCAGGGAAGTCCCTCATTGTGGTTTTGATTTGCATTTCTCTAATAATTAGTAATGCTGAGCATCTTTTCATGTGCCCATTAGCCATCTGTATGACTTCTTTGGAAAAATGTCTGTTCAAGTCTTCTGCCCATTTTTTGATTAGATTTTCTTTTTTATATTGAGTTGGATGAGCTATTTGTATATTTTGGATATTAACCCCTTATCTGTCACATTGTTTACAAATATTTTTTCCCATCCTGTAGGTTGTCTTTACGTTTTGTTTATGGTTTCCTTTGCTGTGCAGAAGCCCTCCAGTTTAATTAAGTCCCATTTGTTTATTTTTGCTTTTATTTCTTTTGCCTTGGAAGACTGATCCAAGAAAATATTGCTACAATTTATGTCAAAGAGTGTTTCACGTATGTTCTCTTACAGGAGTTTTATGGTTTCATGTCTTACATTTAGATCTTTAAACCATTTTGAGTTTATTTTTGTATATGATATGAGAGAATATTCTAATCTCATTGTTTTACATTTGGCTGTCCAGTTTTCCCAGCACTTGTTGAAGCCACATTTCACGTGCTAAATAGCCCCATGTGGCTACTGACTACCATATTTGACAATGTAGATATAGAACGTTTCCATCAACATAGAAATTTCTGTCAGATAGTACTTCTCTAAAGAAATTGGAATATGGAAAATTTTGAGCCTATCCAAAATGTAAAAATATGTCATAGGACAACTTGGTTCCCTAAATTAGGAATGGACCTATGCTCAAAGTGCCAAAAAGGTAGTAGGAACTAGGTTGTTTCTTTGGCCCAAACTGGTATTAGCACAAAAAAATTCTCAGGATAACACAGATATATGGAATTACTCTGTATTCTATGACATAGGTACCTAAGTGCCTATTCTACCAATGGCAACTTGAAGAGTACTTTTGGGATTTTTGACAACTTTCTAAATAGCCTTCTGCCAATCTCCACTCCCTTTTTTAGAAACATGTTTTTAAATCTCACCTAATAATGTTTTCAAAATAGAAGGAATGTTGTAACTCACTTGTTTCTCTGTTGACCTATTTTTATATATGAAACATTTATACTGTAACACTAAAGATTGTGTAAAATAGATTGTAAGCTCTCAGAGAGCAGGGAGCAAGCCTTTCCTGAGTTCTGGACCCCTCCTAATCTCTACCCTCTCACTTCTTAACACTCTAATATAATTAGTACCACATGTTCTGCAAGCATTTAGTAAATGTTCTTGGATGTCCTACACTCATCTATTCTAACTTATTCTTTTTTTTCCCATTCAGGCTTTCTGATCTATATTTTCTTTCTCTTTACTTAACAGACAGTGTGGAGCATTCATTATTAAGACAACTGGGCAGCTCTAGTCCAGCTCAACTGATTTCTTGTCCAATGATCCTTGTGTGGCCGAGATCCAGCTTCAACGAACCGGCTAGAAGCTGCCCGTTGTGAAACTTAGGGTTAGTTAATACCTCGCCATACTTATTTATTCCACTATAAGCTGTCTAAATTTGATGAAATTTGCTTTTTCAGCTGTTCTACAAAATTATTTAGGTGGATGTGGCATGTTGGTTTTTTAATGTGTTAATCTCTGTAGTGATATTTTCTACAACATGTTTTATCCATTCCATAAATAATAACCACATTGGGAATAGTGAGGTGTCTTTCATTTTCTCTGCTTTGTGTTATTTCTTTTCCTCTCAATCTTTTAGAAGTTATGTTTCATATTCTTTGGTATTTATTTTAATATTTAGGATAAGAGTCATTTCTAATTCTAATAGAATTTTTAGTACTTTCATGCCTTTTATCATATATTTGATCTTAATGAATCAGTTCTACTACTTTGCAATTTTGTCATTTTTTTGTCTATTTTTTAATTTATTTGTTACTGCTACTCCTTATTTAATTTTGCTTCTCCCATGGTTTTCAGAATTTGAATAGTACTTATACTCCTTTTTAAATAACATTTCCAAACATTGGAAATACCATCAACATGATCAGTATTCTTGCCTTTTCATGTGATTAATTTGACTATAGTAAATTTTTTCTCTATTATTTGAGATAATGCTCCAGCCTTCCTATAACATAAGCTATTTGGTACCAAATTTTATATAATATGGATCACCTAGTAGAGGTGTTTTGATAAAAGAAGGCTCACCTCTGACATGATCTCATAACATTGACTGATATTTTACTATATTTTGGTGTTCTTTTAATGTTTTAATCTTTTGACCTTTCCTTATGTTTTACCAATATATTCAGTTATATATGTTATCAATTCTTAAAAGGACAATTATTTCCATAAAAAGCAAAACTATTTCTTACACCAAAGAAAAACTTTAAATTCTGATTCTAAAGCCAATTCTTATTATAAAATTGGAAAATATGTGGGGAGGAGAAGCCATTGTTCAAAAGTTACAGAACAAATCATAAGTGTTTTTATCACTAAAATTTATTTGTAGTATGAAAAAAGCCTTCTTCAATCCATTTGCAGTTCTTTCACTGACCTAATTATAGGTGAGAAGGGGAAAAGCCATTAATATTGGCATTACCCTAATAAATCTCTTTCCTTTCTTTTTCCATCCCCAAGTATATTACATGCTCAGCAGCAGAAATAATAAGACTTGGATCCCAAAGTTTTTCCTGGTGAGTCAAACAGGGAGTTACTTTTGAAACCATAATGAATGTGCTTGCCAGTCAAATGGTTTCATGAGAACAGCAGGACCATATGAAATATATACTAGCATATGAGGATTCCATGTACATTAATTACTCTCAGTTTTTAGAAATGTAAAAAGACTAAAGTCCTACAGTGAAATTTCAAGTTTTTTGTTCTGTAAGTAAAAATTATTAACTACCAGTGTTAGAGATCTTCTTTTAATAGTACTATCCTTGAGAACAAAAAAAATTAATGTTTTGATTTTCAAAATGTTAAACATGATGCTAAACAAATCCTGGACTGTTAATAAAAATTAATGATGTATTATTGGATAAGTAATTTTGATAATTATGCATACCCAGGTGTGTTTTTCCACAGAGCTATATAGATTATATGTATGCACACATATAAAATATATACATAATATGCATACACACATATTTTATATATATACATGCATATATAATTCATACATATAGACTTTCTTAGAATTTAGCTTTATTTTGAGAAGCTAATCAAAACTGTGGAATTTATTGAAACCTAAATATATGGAGGATATCACCCACCTTCTTCATGGCCTAGCTTCATAGCCCAAACATGTTTTTCTAAAAACAGATTAGGAGGATGAAAATTCTCCCGACATATACTAAATAAAGCTCATTTTATTTTTTTCCTTTTTGTAGGTATTTTGTTTTTTTGTCTTTTGGGGTTTTTTTTGCCTGCGTCGTGCAGCTTGCGGGATCTTACTTCCCCTACCAGGGATCGAACCTGGGCCACAACAGTGAAAGCTCCGAGTCCTAATTCCCTGGCAGAATTCCCTGTAGTATATCTTCTATAGGTAAATTTGAAACGAAGTTTTTACTTACTTAGTACCCATTTTGAAAAGCCAATCTTAAGACAGCTGCAGTTCACTCTGTTTTAGAATGAAATGGGTAATACATTATTAGTCCCTGTACCAGAATCACAAGGTAATAAATTTGCAACCTATTTTCCTAAAACCTCTAATACAATCAGAGATAGAAAGATGGTAGCATGTCAAAAGATAAAGCATCTTGGAAACTTAAGACTTTAACTTCCTGTCAGCTGAGTTATCAGATAGCTTAGAAAAAGATGTATGATTCAGTTTATAACATTGCTTTATAAATTTCTGCCAATAATGGCAGTACATTATTTTCAAACACGTTTATACATGATAACTCCCATATGTTAGGAGTGTGTTTCCTGGATTTATGCTATATTTAACTATAAAATAATGAATTGGGGTCACACAAAAATTCTTTGTATTTTTTCCAGAAGTAGTGTTTCGATAGTATTAAAATAGAATCAAAGGACTAGAAAAAATTTTAGGAGGGCATCCAATTCAACTTTGATGTCATGCTTCAACATGCCTTATTGTTATAATAGTAAATTGCTGGACCCTGAACCTATACTTCGACTAAAATGTACTCTGAAATCCCTATAGACTTCAGGGGGAAAGGGCCAAATTATACACAAAGGATGGATATAATATTCATCATTGGTACTATTTCTTTCAACCCTATTCAGTGTTTTCATTCCTGTATATAAATTCCTAAAACTATGCTATCAGCTTCTGTACTTGCATGTTCAGTACTACTCTGATTAACAGCTAAAGTTATTGCTGTTGTTGGACCTGCTATGTGTGTTTCTGTCTCTCTGCTTTTATGTATTACATAAATTTGCTAATATTTTCTGCATCCTCCTGGTTCCTCTCAGAAATCAAGTACCATTCAAGATCATTTATTTCATTTAACATTGTCATTATTTCTCCTTTCCATGTGACATATTCCTTCTTCAGTTTTCTATATACAAGATTCATGGTTATCTTGATGTTACCTGCTTTCTGACCTGTCAGGATCCACAGATATAAAATAGAAGGTGTAGATTTCAAACTAGTGAAATAACAGATTAAGGATTTCCCATTTTATCATTCTTTTTAGGCATGGTGCTTAAAATAGTATCAACTAATATAATGACAAGCCTGAATCTATCAAAGTAAAGATACATAGTAACAGTATGAATAGTCATTAAGACATTTTACTTAGGCTAGTGAGTGATACCATATTGACATCTGACTTATTTTTAAAACATGTAATTTTAAAATTTTCCATTTACTGATTTGTCAGTTTTCCTCATTTGATATGTATTTATTAGTTAAAAGAAGTCAATACTTGATTATTTACTAATATTTTGGCACATAATTTTCTTAGTGAAGCTAGTATGTTAACCTCAGCTTTGCATTTCTGTCAAGGTGTGTACCCATGAGTAATGGTCATTCAGTATTTCTCTAAAGGTGATATAAGTCATAAGTATCTTTGTGCACTTTCTCCCCTTTGGAAAGAAGGGGTGTAAGAAGCTACCTCTCTATACACAGGGACTAAAGTCCTTCCCTTCCTCCCCTGCTAAGAGTCTTTTCCTCAATTCAGCCCTCTTATTTGTTGGTTTTTGTTCCTCATCAGAGAAAACTGGGGGGACCCTAGATCCTCACACTCCTTTGGGACGTATGTACCTACAAGATTCCAGTATGCTCTTAGGCTTAAAGAGAGAATTTCTAAAAAGAGGTTTTTTTATTAGACTCTAACTTTTTTCTTCATTTCTTCCTTTGTAGAATAGAGAGGGTAAAATACATCTCTGAGAGTTTTTCTTTCCTGGGGAAAATAACACTTTTCAGGAAATGGTAGTTTTTTTGTGTTATTTTGTTATTTAAAGTGAGTCAAGGGCTTCCCTGGTGGCGCAGTGGTTGAGAGTCTGCCTGCCAGTGCAGGGCACACGGGTTCGAGCCTTGGTCTGGGAGGATCCCACATGCCGCGGAGCGGCTGGGCCCGTGAGCCACAATTGCTGAGCCTACGCGTCTGGAGCCTGTGCTCCGCAACAAGAGAAGCCGCGATAGTGAGAGGCCTGCGCACCGCGATGAGGAGTGGCCCCCGCTTGCCGCAACTAGAGAAAGCCCATGCACAGCAATGAAGACCCAACACAGCCATAAATAAACAAATTAAATTAAATAAATAAAAATTAAAAAAAAAAAGTGAGTCAAGTATAAAGGCTTCAAAGTAAATGTCTCAATGTTCTTAGCATTTATTTTCCTCCCATTACTTACCATCAACAGGTTTTTTGCATTCTCTCTAGATCTTTGTCTTTAATAGGTTTCAGTGCTTTTTTGCAGTTTTCCCTTTGGAAAATTACAAGTGAAAAATCAAACTACAATTAACCCTTAAACAACACGGGGATTAGGGACACCGACACACACACACACACCCTGAGTATAACACATAATCAGCCCTCCATATCCACCATTCTGTATCCGTGGTTCCTCCCTGGTTCCTTATCTGTAAATTCGACCAATGGTGGATTAGTACTGTAGTTATTTATTGAAAAAAATCAACCTATCAGTGGACCCTCACAGTTCAAACCTGTGTGTCGTTCAAAAGTCAACTATATATTCTTCCTGTCCCTTGAATTCCCTAAGCCTACCAGTTGTACTCTTTCAATCTGGAAACAATTCACTGTCTATTCACCTGAATATCTCTTTTCCAGCTTGTTTGCCAAGTACCATATCCTTGATGTTTGAACCAAATAAAAAAAAAAAAAACTGACTGAGCTCTGACCGCCACAGCAACAGTCAGCTCTACCCACCACCAGAGCCTCCCATCAAGCCTCTTAGATAGCCTCAACCACCAGAGGGCAGACAGCAGAAGCAAGAAAAACTACAATCCTGCAGCCTGTGGACCAAAAACCACAGTTACAGAAAGACAGAGAAGATGAAAAGGCAGAGGGCTATGTACCAGATGAAGGAACAAGAAAAAACCCCAGAAAAACAACTAAATGAAGTGGAGATAGGCAACCTTCCAGAAAAAGAATTCAGAATAATGATAGTGAAGATGATCCAGGACCTCGGAATAAGAATGGAGGCAAAGATTGAGAAGATGCAAGAAATGATTAACAAAGACCTAGAAGAATTAAAGAACAAACAAACAGAGATGACCAATACAATAACTGAAATGAAAACTACACTAGAAGGAATCCATAGCAGAATAACTGAGGCAGAAGAACGGATAAGTGACCTGGAAGACAGAATGGTGGAATTCACTGCTGCGGAACAGACTAAAGAAAAAAGAATGAAAAGAAATGAAGACAGCCTAAGAGACCTCTGGGAAAACATTAAACGCAACAACATTCGCATTATAGGGGTCCCAGAAGGTGAAGAGAGAGAGAAAGGACCAGAGAAAATATTTGAAGAGATTATAGTCGAAAACTTCCCTAACATGGGAAAGGAAATAGCCACCCAAGTCCAGGAAGCGCAGAGAGTCCCATACAGGATAAACCCAAGGAGAAACACGCAGAGACACATAGTAATCAAAGTGGCAAAAATTAAAGACAAAGAAAAATTATTGAAAGCAGCAAGGGAAAAACAACAAATAACATACAAGGGAACTCCCATAAGGTTAATAGCTGATTTCTCAGCAGAAACTCTGCAAGCCAGAAGGGAGTGGCATGATATACTTAAAGTGATGAAAGGGAAGAACCTACAACCAAGATTACTCTGCCCGGCAAGGATCTCATTTAGATTTGATGGAGAAATCAAAAGCTTTACAGACAAGCAAAAGCTAAGAGAATTCAGCACCACCAAAGCAGCTCTACAACAAATGCTAAAGGAACTTCTCTAAGTGGGAAACACAAGAGAAGAAAAGGACCTACAAAAACAAACCCAAAACAATTAAGAAAATGGTCATAGGAACATACATATCGATAATTACCTTAAACGTGAATGGATTAAATGCCCCAACCAAAAGACATAGACTGGCTGAATGGATACAAAAACAAGACCCATATATATGCTGTCTACAAGAGACCCACTTTAGACCTAGGGACACATACAGACTGAAAGTGAGGGGATGGAAAAAGATATTCCATGCAAATGGAAATCAAAAGAAAGCTGGAGTAGCTATACTCATATCAGATAAAATAGACTTTAAAATAAAGAACGTTACAAGAGACAAGGAAGGACACTACTTAATGATCAAGGGATCAATCCAAGAAGAAGATATAACAATTATAAATATATATGCACCCAACATAGGAGCACCTCAATACATAATGCAACTGCTAACAGCTATAAAAGAGGAAATTGACAGTAACACAGTCATAGTGGGGGACTTTAACACCTCACTTACACCAATGGACAGATCATCCAAAATGAAAATAAATAAGGAAACAGAAGCTTTAACTGACACAATAGACCAGATAGATTTAATTGATATATATAGGACATTCCATCCAAAAACAGCAGATTACACGTTCTTCTCAAGTGCACATGGAACATTCTCCACGATAGATCACATCTTGAGTCACAAATCAAGCCTCAGTAAATTTAAGAAAATTGAAATCATATCAAGCATCTTTTCTGACCACAACGCTATGAGATTAGAAATGAATTACAGGGAAAAAAACGTAAAAAAGACAAACACATGGAGGCTAAACAATACGTTACTAAATAACCAAGAGATCACTGAAGAAATCAAAGAGGAAATAAAAAAATACCTAGAGACAAATGACAATGAAAACACGACGACCCAAAACCTATGGGATGCAGCGAAAGCAGTTCTAAGAGGGAAGTTTATAGCTATACAAGCCTACCTCAAGAAACAAGAAAAATCTCAAATAAACAATCTAACCTTACACCTAAAGAAACTAGAGAAAGAAGAACAAACAAAACCCAAAGTTAGCAGAAGGAAAGAAATCATAAAGATCAGAGCAGAAATAAATGAAATACAAACAAAGAAAACAATAGCAAAGATCAATAAAACTAAAAGTTGGTTCTTTGAAAAGATAAACAAAATTGATAAGCCATTAGCCAGACTCATCAAGAAAAAGAGGGAGAGGACTCAAATCAATAAAATCAGAAATGAAAAAGGAGAAGTTACAACAGACACCGCAGAAATACAAAGCATCCTAAGAGGCTACTACAAGCAACTTTATGCCAATAAAATGGACAACCTGGAAGAAATGGACAAATTTTTAGAAAGGTATAACCTTCCAAGACTGAACCAGGAAGAAACAGAAAATATGAACAGACCAATCACAAGTAATGAAATTGAAACTGTGATTAAGAATCTTCCAACAAACAAAAGTCCAGGACCAGATGGCTTCACAGGTGAATTCTATCAAACATTTAGAGAAGAGCTAACACCCATCCTTCTCAAACTCTTCCAAAAAATTGCAGAGGAAGGAACACTCCCAAACTCATTCTATGAAGCCACCATCACCCTGATACCAAAACCAGACAAAGACACTACAAAAAAAGAAAATTACAGACCAATATCACTGATGAATATAGATGCAAAAATCCTCAACAAAATACTAGCAAACAGAATCCAACAACACATTAAAAGGATCATACACCATGATCAAGTGGGATTTATCCCAGGGATGCAAGGATTCTTCAATATACGCAAATCAATCAATGTGATACACCATATTAACAAATTGAAGAATAAAAACCATATGATCATCTCAATAGATGCAGAAAAAGCTTTTGACAAAATTCAACACCCATTTATGATAAAAACTCTCCAGAAACTGGGCATAGAGGGAACCTACCTCAACATACTAAAGGCCATATATGACAAACCCACAGCAAACATCATTCTCAATGGTGAAAAACTGAAAGCATTTCCTCTAAGATCAGGAACGAGACAAGGATGTCCACTGTCACCACTATTATTCAACATAGTTCTGGAAGTCCTAGCCACGGCAATCAGAGAAGAAAAAGAAATAAAAGGAATACAAATTGGAAAAGAAGAAGTAAAACTGTCACTGTTTGCAGATGACATGATACTATACATAGAGAATCCTAAAACTGCCACCAGAAAACTGCTAGAGCTAATTAATGAATATGGTAAAGTTTCAGGATACAAAATTAATGCACAGAAATCTCTTGCATTCCTATACACTAATGATGAAAAATCTGAAAGAGAAATTATGGAAACACTCCCATTTACCATTGCAACAAAAAGAATAAAATCCCTAGGAATAAACCTACCTAGGGAGACAAAAGACCTGTATGCAGAAAACTATAAGACACTGATGAAAGAAGTTAAAGATGATACCAACAGATGGAGAGATATACCGTGTTCTTGGATTGGAAGAATCAATATTGTGAAAATGACTCTACTACCCAAAGCAATCTACAGATTCAGTGCAATCCCTATCAAATTACCAATGGCACTTTTTACAGAACTAGAACACAAAATCTTAAAATTTTTATGGACACACAAAAGACCCCGAATAGCCAAAGCAGTCTTGAGGGAAAAAAACAGAGCTGGAGGAATCAGACTCTCTGACTTCAGACTATACAACAAAGTTACAGTGATCAAGACAATATGGTACTGGCACAAAAACAGAAATATAGATCAATGGAACAGGATAGAAAGCCCAGAGATAAACCCACGCACCTATGGTCAACTAATCTATGACAAAGGAGGCAAGGATATACAATGGAGAAAAGATAGTCTCTTCAATAAGTGGTGCTGGGAAAACTGGACAGCTACATGTAAAAGAATGAAATTAGAACAATCCCTAACACCATACATAAAAATAAACTCAAAATGGATTAGAGACCTAAATGTAATACTGGGCACTATAAAACTCTTAGAGGAAAACATAGGAAGAACACTCTTTGACATAAATTACAGCAAGATCTTTTTTGATCCACCTCCTAGAGTAATGGAAATAAAGACAAAAATAAACAAATGGGACCTAATGAAACTTAAAAGCTTTTGCACAGCCAAGGAAACCATAAACAAGATGAAAAGACAACCCTCAGAATGGGAGAGAATATTTGCAAATGAATCAACTGGCAAAGGATTAATCTCCAAAATATATAAACAGCTCATGCAGCTCAATGTTAAAAAAAACAAACAACCCAATCCAAAACTGGGCAGAAGAGCTAAATAGACATTTCTCCAAAGAAGACATACAGATGGCCAAGAAGCACATGAAAAGCTGCTCAACATCACTAATTATTAGAGAAATGCAAATCAAAACTACAATGAGGTATCACCTCCCACCAGTTAGAATGGGCATCATCAGAAAATCTAGAAACAACAAATGCTGGAGAGGGTGTGGAGAAAAGGGAACCCTCTTGCACTGTTTGTGGGAATGTAAATTGATACAGTCACTATGGAGAACAGTATGGAGGTTCCTTAAAAAACTAAAAATAGAATTACCATATGACCCAGCAATCCCACTACTGGGCATATACCCAGAGAAAACCATAATTCAAAAAACACATGCACCCCAATGTTCATTGCAGCACTATTTACAGAAGCCAGGTCATGGAAGCAACCTAAATGCCCATCGACAGACGAATGGATAAAGAAGATGTGGCACATATATACAATGGAATATTACTCAGCCATAAAAAGGAACGAAATTGGGTCATTTGTAGAGATGTGGATGCATCTAGAGACTTTCATACAGAGTGAAGTAAGTCAGAAAGAGAAAAACAAATGTCGTATATTAACGCATATATGTGGAACCTAGAAAATGGTACAGATGAACTGGTTTGCAGAGCAGAAATTGAGACACAGAAGTAGAGAAAAAACGTATGGACACCAAGGGGGGAAGCGGCGGTGGGCGGGGGTGGTGGTGTGATGAATTGGGAGATTGGGATTGACATGTATACACTGATGTTTATAAAATGGATGACTAATAAGAACCTGCTGTATAAAAATAAATAAATAAAAGAAAATTTAAAAAAGAAAAAAAAAGGATGTTAGTTAATATTCATCTTTTTGTAAATCTATATCTTACTAGATTTCAAATGGGCTATCCTGTTTCCTCAACGGATCTCATAAGTATAACCCTAGACAATGAAATACAGACATTTTGCTTTGTAGTTTAACAGATTTGTATTTTTGAAGTTAAAAACTTTTTAATCCATTCACTTGCTTCTTGAAAATTACTTTCTAAGTCATCATCACCTTTGCTTAAATTTTGTATACCCATTACAGAGAATTCAGCTTCCCTTATTTTCTTCTAAATGATGAATTATTAGGGAAAATATCCAAAATTCACTCTAAAGATCATCTCTTCATGTAAATCATCCAGTTGGTCTACTTTCTTTATTAAACATCCTTCAAACCATACATCTTTATACACTCTAGGTAAAGGTAGCCAACAATATAGTATTCACTGACATGATTTAATCTCAGGTCTTGCAGTTTCAAGACTCTTGTCTCTATTGTTAATAAATACAGTTTGTTCTAATAAGACAAGCTTGTCATTAGAGTCTGTCTGAACAGAGTCATGTGTAAGAATGTAACTTCATCTTTTCTCAGAGATAATTACATTCTCAGAGACTTGTCAAGTTCCAATATGAATGTTAGCTTAACCTTCTCTGAAATATGATTATATAGATTCAGAATTACGAGTCCTTGTCTCTAGCACTTATTTCCTCTTGAATCTCACTCCCACCTTCATTGATGAGCAGCAGACAGACTTGATTTGATTATCTTATAGAAATGAAAGCTATTTACCTATAGACAAGATCCTCTGATGTTTTATCAGTCATATCAAGTTCCATTTTCACTTCTGCTCCTTGTAGTAGTCAGAAAGTTCTTGACTTTGCTGATCTCTGCTCCAAGTTCTTACTAAATGCAGAAATGATATGTTTATCATTCAAATCAGGACACTTGAAAGGGGACACCAAAAATAATTTAAATTACATAATTTTTTAAATATGTGCTTATTGACCAACAAAGAAGTTTATCACATTAATAAACCCATTAAATCATTCTATTCAAAGGCTATTTTTCAACACTGAAATTCTAATATTACAAAAGCCATAAACCTAGACTGTCCCCAGGAAATCAGAATGTAGGTAACCCTATTAATACATTAAAAAAATGAAGGTAATATTAAACTAGGATCAAAAAGTATAGTCTGAAAGACATTAAGCCATAAGGAATAGGTGTGAACTCTTCTATTACTTTAACCCTTGAAGCTTTATGGCTTCTGGCTTAACCACTGATACAGCTATATAAATAAACTGAATTATGTTTAGGTATAATAAGCCTGTTTCCCTGTGTTATAAACATGAAACCATACAATCATATAACCTAAGGACTACAGGGTCTACAACTGTGGAATAGCCTTACAATGTTAGTCTTAAAATATTGGTAACTTAACCTGTGTAACTAAATTTGCTATATAATTTCTAGGTAGTTCTAAAGAAAAGCTTCAGTTTAGTCACTGAAGATTGTTTAAAGCCCATGATAACATTCCTTATAAAAACTGCATTAACTTTGTTGATGTTGATGATAATCTGCTATAAAATCATGCTTAGAATATCACGTTTTTGCTTACTATATTTTTCTAAGAATAACACCTCATATTTATATAGCACCTTAAAATTTACGAGCACTTCACATATACTAATCTCATTTTATCCACTCAATATTTTTGTGACATAATCAGGCAACTTTTTATAAGAGAAGTGAGGCTTAGAAAGGTTAAGAAAATTGCCAAAGATGACATTACTATTAAGTGATAGAACCTCGAACTTCTGATTACTAATAAATTGTCACCTGTAAGGAGGCAAGTGGGAAGTGGTTGGGTGGGGACCTGAGAGGAGAAGACCCTTAGAGAACACAATATTTTTCAGAAATAATTTTTGTCTTATTCAAGAGTTATAGACCATCTATCGTTGAATCACTAAAATTAAATCTTAAGACACAAATAAAATGTCTATTCTAATCCCTTAAGCATCTCTGAGTCAGGATCAAAAAATATTTCAATTCTAAAATAAACAAATTGTAATAAACATGAAACTGTTTAATCATGCTTTTATCAAGTAACCTAAGTATGAACAGTTTCCCAACCAAAATAGGAGTAATAGAATTACCCTAGAATTTAATTTTTTAGATTGTTAGTCAAGATTTTTCTTTAAAAGTGTTGTGCAGGTCAGCACTCTGGGAAATGTAAGGAACACAAGGTGAGGAAAAAAGCCTTTTAAGTATCCCAGAAAAACTTTAATCCCTCTGATAGCAAAAGATACCTATAGGCGGTGCCATCTACTCTATATTTTGGGAACATGGCACATTTCCACATGTTTTTGAGAACATAAAGTCCACCAACAAAAACAAATGAACCTTTGGTTGCTTTTCTTCTTCTTTTCCACTCTTCTTGCTAGTAACGGCAATATAGGCATTTATCAGTCTTTGTACAGACCCTCCATGTAGTGTTTGCTATTTGGGGTAAGAGTTATTCTAGTTTAGTTATCTTTTTTTACATCCTAATGACAAGTACCAAACTCATGATACATTTTATACTGATAAAATGTGTGATTCCAAGATAAATGGATCACTATCATAATTGCCTACTGAAGTCTCCTTAGCTCAAAAATTCTAACAGTGCCCACAGTTAAATATAGCTTAATGTCACAGAAATGAATTTTCTCACAACACTTACTTTGGTAACTATCTTTTAATTTATTTTACAATACTTCATAAATGTTTCTTTTCTGGTTAGGAGACTATTTTGTACCTTCACAAAGTATCCTTAAGTGATATAGTAAACTCTTTGTGTAACTGCACAATTTAAAACATTTTAAGCCCTAGAAGCATCTAGGTCTGATATGCCATTAAAAAATTACCCATTGTTTTTATGACTTACTCCTGATAGTTAACTATTCTAGCATTGGCAAATTGTTTCACTGTTAGTAGACATGCTCAGTCTTAAGTCAAAAGAATGGCATATATGCCCAAATCCTGGAAAGTACAATAGGTAATCAACCATGCCTCTTTAGAGAAATGGGGCTTATCTTAGAAGCTTTAGTTCATTTCCCTTAACTATATATAAATTGCTAGTATTTAGAAGAACTACTAGAACACTTGTACCATTTCTGTTGTCACATTCAAGCTGGGCAATTGATTTAGCCTACATGCTACTTCCAGTGTTTTATTCAGCTTTATGAGATAAACTTGGGCTCCTTGATACATTCTTCTTTAATCACAATATTTAAACTCAAATCATCTAAAGCAGGCAGAGCAAATGATGATACTTTTTTAGACAAAAGGATTTGTCTAAACACTGATGCTCTGAAGTAGGCATTTAGTCATTAGAGATGCCTTAGCTAAAATTTTCCTATCCTCAAGTGCATTGAGAAAAGCAGTATCTCCAGCAATCCTTATGTTCAGCAGTGAATCAAATAAAAATCATTTATTGGAACTCATTCTATTCATGGAAGTTTTACTTAACAGTAGGATGTCACTCTATTAACACAAAAGTTTATTAATAATTACCTGATTTTCTCTGGTTAGTCACTTTCTCAACCATAGGATCTGCCTTCTAATTTTGTATATCACTAAGTACCTAAATTTTTTTTTTTTTTGACAAATCTTTACCAAAGTTCAGGGCTGGCACAAAGAAGGAAGTATAACCTAATAATTTAGAAATACCATTAGATGTGGCTTCTAAGATCCTTTGTAGTGAGTCTTTTTTATAGCCCTAAGATGCCTCCCTGTCTAGCAGTAGGTTATAAGGTAACCTACTCTTTCTAGTGGGAATTTCCTAAAGTACACCTTCTCTCCTCAGAATGCAGGCCCAGTTAATATTATTTTTAAAATCTTCCCCTTAGGTAATAATAAAATAAGAGCCATTTAAAGTGCATTAAAACCATTATTTTCTTTAAATCTCTTAATAGGAACCAAGGTTACATTCTGTGAGAAGAAGCTTTTCTCAACCTTCATCTGTAGGTTTGAAACCTCAATATTCTTGAAGCCCACACTTTCATCCTAGAAAAGATTTCGGAGCAGAGGATTCAATTCTTATTCCACCTTCCTCTACTGATTCTGTTAAGTAGAATCTTGGATAACTATTTTATCCAATAATAGAAAACAACTAGCCCCATGTGTGGTCTGGTAACAAATATGAGGGTTTTGGATGTACTTAAAGTTAAATGTTTTTGCTTTTTTAAGGGAAGTAAAGAAATCTTAGTAGCCAGAACATTGGAGGTACAGGATAAAATCATGGTTTCCCTTATTAATTCACATACACTTAAGTAACACAGACTTATAATCTGTAACAAATAGAACAAAGGTTATATCTATAAAACAAGTATCTTGATAAAGTTTGAAAAATTTGGTCATCATCTGGCTATCTTATCAACATGATAATGTCATATACAACCACTTAAAAACATCTTTGGTGATTGGATTTTACAGTTTTATTCCAGATGTTTTATAGTTTTTAGACACAGCATGGCATATACAGAATATACATAGCAACAAACCATTTGTTGTAATAAGGTAAATTCAAAAAAACACTATCTCGGGCTTCCCTGGTGGCGCAGTGGTTGAGAATCTGCCTGCTAATGCAGGGGACACGGGTTCGAGCCCTGGTCTGGGAAGATCCCACATGCCGCGGAGCAACTGGGCCCGTGAGCCACAACTGCTGAGCCTGCGCGTCTGGAGCCTGTGCCCCGCAACGGGAGGGGCCGCAATAGTGAGAGGCCTGCGCACCGCGATGAAGAGTGGTCCCTGCACCACGATGAGGAGTGGCCCCCGCTTGCCGCAACTAGAGAAAGCCCTCGCACGAAACGAAGACCCAAACACAGCTAAAATAAATAAATAAATAAATAAATAAATAATGTAGCTATAAAAAAAAAAAAAAAAAAAAAAAAAACACTATCTCGATAATTAGGGAGATAATATGTATAGAAGATTCTAGCTTCCACATTATTTTGTTTTCACTATATCTAGGTTTTCGTATATTTTACTTATATTAAATGTTTTTGATAAAACATTTCAAATTCTAGGTTTACATTAGAAATTTTGCCAGATATTAATATATATATAAACAATTTGTATATATAATATCTGGAAATCTGTCATATTATGACCATTTATTTTTTACTAATTACTATGACCAAAGTTGATACTATTCTTAAATATACTTAAAGATATCTCCATATTTATTTCTGGCCCCCTTGTTATTCATACTAGAAGTATAAAGGTTCTTATAGCATCTTAGCAAGTATAAGCATTCACTGCATATATCATGTCCAATTCAATACATATTTCTTCCTTTAACACAGTGACACTGTCTATATTCCTTTTCATCTTTCATTCAGGTCTTAGTTTGTGAGGTCTTTAGACTTTTAAAACATTAACTTTGACTAAATAAAACTTAACCACAACATTATTTTTCATCTTTTAAATACAAAGCTTGATTGTCTGCTCTTACAGAATTGGAAAAGTTTATAATTAAAAAAAGTGCCACATTAAGTAGAACTTTTTAAATTAAAAAATGGTCATGCCAACTTTTCTTTAAATGCTACCTGTTTAATATATATCCCAACTTTCTTCTGTAAAACATTATATTCCTTTTATAGAAGGTTGGGCTAATAATAAAGAATAAAAATTGTTATATAAATAAGCAATATTTAAATTGACTACATGGAAATTTATTATAGCATTTATTTAAATTTGATTGCACAATGCTAGGAGTCTTATTTTTTTCACTATTTTAATTTCATGTCCACTCAAACAACTAGAGTTGGTTTGCACTTCTGTTAGGAAAGAATAAGAATTATTTATTTTTTTAAATTATATTTTAAAACTTTCTTACAATATTAGATAACCCAATTATAACTTGAGTTAATTTTTTTTAACCCCGTCTCATAAAGAATAATGAACTATCCATTGATGTATATATTTTTGGAGTATATCACCAAAATGTTTCTGGGCTAAAATATTTATGTTGAGGAATAAAATGTAATAGCACAGTTATAGAATAAATAATATAAAGAATATTCTGGCACATCCAAAGGCCAGTCCACCTATTGAGAGTATTTTATTTTGCTACATTAATTTTGAAAGTAGCATGCTGTATGTTATGGTCCAGTGTTCTATAATTAGAGCCCTAGTCAAAAAGATCATGAAACAATATAATACTCCACTTGTCTGGTGTTTTCAGTATACATTTTTTTTTAATTAATTTATTTATTTTTGGCTGTGTTGGGTGTTCGTTTCTGCACGAGGGCTTTCTCTAGTTGCGGCAAGTGGGGGCCACTCTTCATCGCGGTGCGCAGGCCTCTCACTATTGTGGACTCTCTTGTTGCGGAGCACAGGCTCCAGACACGCAGGCTCAGTAGTTGTGGCTCACGGGCCTAGTTGCTCCGCGGCATGTGGGATCTTCCCAGACCAGGGCTCGAACCCGTGTCCCCTGCATTGGCAGGCAGATTCTCAACCACTGCGCCACCAGGGAAGCCCCTTCAGTATACATTTTAATCCCATATTTATAATTCAGGCTTATTCAGTATATAACAAGGCATTTTTGTTCTAAAACTTTTATAGATTTCTAGAGTCCAAGAATAATTGCATTTTGCTTCAAAAAAAAGAGTTATATTGGTATTTTTCTTAGCTAATATGTTGTAGGCAGTTGTGCTCTTTACCAAAATATAAAATACAGAAAAATAAAATACAGAAAAAAATGGAGGTAGTATGAAAGTTAATGTACCCAAAAAAACCTGTTCTGCTTACATTGTGATGTTTTCCTCTTATTTTATAGCTAATATAACATATCCATGATAGTAAAAACAGCTTTAATAACTATAAGAGATCAATGTTTTAGCTTTTAATTATCAAGGTCCTTTTTATTATGTCCTGATATAAAAATGAACAAAGATAAGGAGACTAAACCCTCATGCTTAGCCTCATATAGTTCTGAAACAACCAATGATAGTACATAAAGGAAATAATTAATATAAAAAGTATTACCTAAGAAAGCATATCTTTTTTTTTTCCTTTGGTATTTTAGAGAAAACATCTAAAGGATAATAATTTTAAAGTATACACTAACAACTTGAGATTATTTTTAATACTTTCAATGTGTTTCTTGCTAATCATATTTAGGATTTTTGTTTTTAACATGTCTAACTTTGGTACCAAAGCAAGGAAAGCTACACAATATCCACTTATAACATATTTTTAGCAACACATAGAACAAACTTCCTAAAATCCTTATTAGTATCTGATCTATTATGCAAACTATTTTTTAAAAGATACTAATAGATGTAAATTTTTCCTACCCTATACATACCCAAATACTGACTAGTAAAGTCAACCTTCGGGTTATTTTATTCAGGCAATATCCAATTGTTTGTGAGAATGGCTCTCAATAAAATAACACATTTAATATCCTAATGTCTGTGCCAAAGGAAAAATGAAAATAAACTCAGCAACAATCCTATGTTTACCAAATACATTTTTATGCCTGTGCCCTAGCTGTGTGTCTATCTTTAAAGAATGACTTGTTTAAAAACTCAAGCTCAGACTTACCTACTTTCACATATTGAATATTTAAAACATCTACCTCTACAAACTTAACAATGATGGGTTTTGATAACTTAGTTGAACTTGGCTAGCCCCCTTCACACTACATTAGATGTTAAGCAGTAAGTTTTCATTATTTTTCCTTTGTTTTTCTGTCTGAGATTAGGTTGATTTCCTAATTTTTACACTTAGCTACACAGTTATATATTTATATTGGTTTTTGTGCCCCACAAATCATAGCTTCACTTCTAGATGGTCTCCATGGACTACGGAAAAAGGAAGAAGTGCTATATACTCTCCTTAGGCTAGAAAACCAATTTTATGACATTATTTACATCCAAAAATGTTTTATTTAAAATTTGTTAGGAATTAACTACCTTCTAGAAGCTGATTTTTATGTGGACAACATTTTAATAAGAAAAAGAAAAAACTTTATTCTTTGAGGACTGATTATTAACTAATAGATTTTTTTTAACTGGGTCAATGTCATAATGAATGTTAAAAATATTTCCTTTATACTCAGCAAAAAATACTCCTTCTAAATCTTAAAATGGTGTGAAAATCCAACCATCAGCTTTCATGCACTTAACTATATATATTTTCAATAATTCATTTTATTTTAGTACTTAATGATCTTCTTCTATAATACCAAAATGGGCTTCTTACACATTGTAACTTGATTTATTTAATTACATTCCAGTAATGAGCTGTAAAATAAAACTGAACTCAGGACTAAAAAGTTTTGCTTTTTAAAAATGTAGAGAGTTTTCATAAAATAATTTTTATAGAAATTTAAATATAAAAAGTTAATGCAATAATTTCAGTTTACCAGGATTGAAGGTTCTTTGCTTTAGGAATGCCTATATAAATTCCTTCAGTAAGTGATTTAAAGGTAATCTTAAGAATGCTATATGTAGGATATTTGTTATAATACATCAGTCTGATTCTATAAGCAAATCATAATCTACCATGCAAAAAACACTGGAAAAGTACCCATCATGCCTTGTTAACTATGGGATTATATAGCTTGAATTTAAACAGCATTCTGAAGAAATTATTTACAACATAAAATAAAGGTGTAGATATTCTTAGCTTCCAAGTTAGCAAGGACTTTAATACCTTTTGATATATTTTTAAAAATACAATTTAGATGATAGCTAAGAGACCTATGTACACATAGGTTTCATCCTGAACTTCTTCAAGGTGTAGCCCATGTCCAACTTTAGCTACATTTCATTTAAAATGTAAAATATGACAGAGTATTCTTTATGCAATTCATAATAAGGTCTCTAATCTGTGGAAGTTAAAACATGTCTTGACCATCATATATGACATATATCAGATATAATTTACCAGGAATTATCCAGTATGTGGCATTTTAGCTAACAGGGTTGTATTTGCTTTGGTTATAACTAGAGTCAAGGGCATTTAATCTGGTTTCTACCAGCTTGTTAGGAAAGATGTCATAAGAATATAGTAAGAAATGTTCAGTAAATTCATAGAACTTAAACTGTTAATAAATAGATGAGTCTTCTAATAAGTTCATTTGTATTAAAACTGTATGTATGGAGGAGAGAAGATGGCGGAAGAGTAAGACGCGGAGATCACCTTCCTTCCCACAGATACAGTAGAAATACATCTACACGTGGAACTGCTCCTACAGAACACCCACTGAATGCTGGCAGAAAACGTCCGACCTCCAAAAAGGCAAGAAACTCCCCCCGTACTTGGGTAGAGCAAAAGAAAAAAGAAATAACAGAGACAAAAGAATAGGGACGGCACCTGCACCAGTGGGAGGGAGCTGTGAAGGAGGAAAGGTTTCCACGCACTAGGAAGTCCCTTCGCGGACAGAGACTGCGGGTGGCAGAGGGGGGAAGCTTCGGAGCCACGGAGGAGAGCGCAGCCACAGAGGTGCGGAGGGCAAAGCGGAGAGGTTCCCGCACAGAGGCTCAGCGCCGACCAGCACTCACCAGCCCGAGAGGCTTGTCTGCTCCCCCGCCGGGGCGGGCGGGGCTGGGAGCTGAGGCTCGGGCTTCGGTTGGATTGCAGGGAGAGGACTGGGGCTGGCAGCGTGAACACAGCCTGAAGGGGTTAGCGCACCACAGCTAGCCGGGAGGGAGTCTGGGAAAAAGTCTGCAGCTGCCTAAGAGGCAAGAGACTTTTTCTTGCCTCTTTGTTTCGCGGCGGGCAAGGAGAGGGGATTCAGAGCGCCGCCTAAACGAACTCCAGAGAAGGGCGCGAGCCGCGGCTATCAGCGCGGATCCCACAGCAACAGGGGCGCAGAGGGAAAAACGGAGAGACTCCCGCACAGAGGCTCGGCGCCGAGCAGCGCTCACCAGCCCGAGAGGCTTGTCTGCTCACCCGCCGGGGCGGGCGGGGCTGGGAGCTGAGGCTCGGCTTCCGTCGGATCACAGGGAGAAGACTGGGGCTGGCGGCGTGAACACAGCCTGAAGGGGTTGGCACACCACAGCTGGCTGGGAGGGAGACCGGGAAAAGGTCTGCAGCTGCTGAAGAGGCAAGAGACTTTTTCTTGCCTCTTTGTTTCGCTGCGCACAAGGAGAGGGGATTCAGAGCGCCGCCTAAACGAACTCCAGAGAAGGGCGCGAGCTGCGGCGATCAGCGCGGACCCCAGAGACGGGCGTGAGACGCTGGGGCTGCTGCTGCCGCCTCCAAAAAGCCTGTGTGTGAGCACAGGTCACTCTCCACACCGCCCCTCCCGGTAGCCTGTGCAGCCCGCCACTGCCAGGGTCCTGGGATCCGGGGACAACATCCCCGGGAGAACGCACTGCGCGCCTCGAGCTGGTGCAACGTCACGCCGGCCTCGGCCGCCGCAGGCTCGCCCCGCCTCCTCCGTACCGCTCCCTCCCCGCAGCCTGGGTGAGCCAGAGCCCCCGAAGCAGCTGCTCCTTTAACCCCGTCCTGTCTGGGCGGGGAACAGACGCCCTCAGGCGACCTACACGCAGAGGAGGGTCCAAATCCAAAGCTGAACCCAGGGAGCTGTGCGAACAGGGAAGAGAAGGGGAAATCTCTCCCAGCAGCCTCAGAAGCAGCGGATTAAAGCTCCACAAACAACTTGATGTGCCTGCATCTGCTGAATACCTGAATAGACAACGAATCATCCCAAATTCAGGAGGGGGACTCTGGGAGCAGGAGATATTAATTTTTCCCCTTTTCCTTTTTTTTGTGAGTGTATATGTATATGCTTCTGGGTGAGATTTTGTCTGTATAGCTTTGCTTTACAATAGCTTTATTTTACTTCACTATATTATAGCCTCTTTCTTTCTTTCTTTCTATTTTTTCTCCCTTTTACTCTGAGCCGTGTGGACGAAAGGCTCTTGGTGCTCCAGCCAGGCATCAGGGCCGTGCCTCTGAGGTGGGAGAGCCAACTTCAGAACACTGGTCCACAAGAGACCTCCCAGCTCCACGTAATACCAAATGGCAAAAATCTCCCAGAGATCTCCATCTCAACACCAAGACCCAGCTTCACTCAACGACCAGCAAGCTACAGTGCTGGACACCCTATGCCAAACAACTAGCTAGACAGGAACACAACCCCATCCATTAGCAGAGAGGCTGCCTAAAATCATAATAAGGCCACAGACACCCCAAAATACACCACCAGACGTGGACGTGCCCACCAGAAAGACAAGATCCAGCCTCATCCACCAGAACTCAGGCAATAGTTCCCTCCACCAGGAAGCCTGCACAACCCACTGAACCAACCTTAGCCACTGGGGACAGATACCAAAAACAACGGGAACTACGAACCTGCAGCCTGTGAAAAGGAGACCCCAAACACAGTAAGATAAGCAAAATGAGACGACAGAAAAACACACAGCAGATGAAGGAGCAGGGTCAAAACACACCGGACTTAACAAACGAAGAGGAAATAGGTAGTCTACCTGAAAAAGAATTCAGAATAATGATAGTAAGGATGATCCAAAATCTTGGAAATAGAATAGACAAAATGCAAGAAACATTTAACAAGGACGTAGAAGAACTAAAGAGGAACCAAGCAATGATGAAAAACACAATAAATGAAATTAAAAATACTCTAGATGGGATCAATAGTAGAATAACTGAGGCAGAAGAAAGGATAAGTGACCTGGAAGATAAAATGGTGGAAATAACTACTACAGAGCAGGATGAAGAAAAAAGAATGAAAAGAACTGAGGACAGTCTCAGGGACCTCTGGGACAACATTAAATGCACCAACATTCGAATTATAGGGGTCCCAGAAGAAGAAGAGAAAAAGAAAGGGACTGAGAAAATATTTGAAGAGATTATAGTTGAAAACTTCCCTAATATGGGAAAGGAAATAGTTAATCAAGTCCTGGAAGCACAGAGAGTCCCATACAGGATAAACCCAAGGAGAAACACGCCAAGACACAGATTAATCAAACTGTCAAAAATTAAATATAAGGAAAACATATTAAAGGCAGCAAGGGAAAAACAACAAATCACACACAAGGGAATCCCCATAAGGTTAACATCTGATCTATCAGCAGAAACTCTGCAAGCCAGAAGGGAGTGGCAGGATATACTTAAAGTGATGAAGGAGAAAAGCCTACAACCAAGATTACTCTACCCAGCAAGGATCTCATTCAGATTCGATGGAGAAATTAAAACCTTTACAGACAAGCAAAAGCTGAGAGAGTTCAGCACCACCAAACCAGCTTTACAACAAATGCTAAAGGAACTTCTCTAGGCAAGAAACACAAGAGAAGGAAAACACCTACAATAACAAACCCAAAACATTTAAGAAAATGGGAATAGGAACATACATATCGATAATTACCTTGAATGTAAATGGATTAAATGCTCCCACCAAAAGACACAGGCTGGCTGAATGGATACAAAAACAAGACCCATATATATGCTGTCTACAAGAGACCCACTTCAGACCTAGAGACACATACAGACTGAAAGTGAGGGGATGGAAAAAGATATTCCATGCAAATGGAAATCAAAAGAAAGCTGGAGTAGCAATTCTCATATCAGACAAAATAGACTTTAAAATAAAGACTATTACAAGAGACAAAGAAGGACACTATATAATGATCAAGGGATCGATCCAAGAGGAAGGTATAACAATTGTAAATATTTATGCACCCAACATAGGAGCACCTCAATACATAAGGCAAATACTAACAGCCATAAAAGGGGAAATCGACAGCAACACAATCATAGTAGGGGACTTTAACACCCCACTTTCACCAATGGACAGATCATCCAAAATGAAAATAAATAAGGAAACACAAGCTTTAAATGATACATTAAACAATATGGACTTAATTGATATTTATAGGACATTCCACCCAAAAACAACAGAATACACATTTTTCTCAAGTGCTCATGGAACATTCTCCAGGATAGATCATATCTTGGGTCACAAATCAAGCCTTGGTAAATTTTAAAAAATTGAAATCGTATCAAGTATCTTTTCCGACCACAACGCTATGAGACTAGATATCAATTACAGGAAAAGATCTGTAAAAAATACAAACACATGGAGGCTACACAATACATTACTTAATAACGAAGTGATTACTGAAGAAATCAAAGGGGAAATCAAAAAATACCTAGAAACAAATGACAATGGAGATACGACGACCCAAAACCTATGGGACGCAGCAAAAGCAGTGCTAAGAGGGAAGTTTATAGCAATACAAGCCTACCTCAAGAAACAGGAAACATCTCGAATAAACAACCTAACCTTGCACCTAAAGCAATTAGAGAAAGAAGAACAAAAAAACCCCAAAGCCAGCAGAAGGAAAGAAATTATAAAGATCAGGTCAGAAATAAATGAAAAAGAAATGAAGGAAACAATAGCAAAAATCAATGAAACTAAAAGCTGGTTCTTTGAGAAGATAAACAAAATTGATAAACCATTAGCCAGACTCATCAAGAGAAAATGGGAGAAGACTCAGATCAATAGAATTAGAAATGAAAAAGGAGAAGTAACCATTGACACTGCAGAAATACAAAAGATCATGAGAGATTACTACAAGCAACTCTATGCCAATAAAATGGACAACCTGGAAGAAATGGACAGATTCTTAGAAATGCACAAACTGCCGAGACTGAACCAGGAAGAAATAGAAAATATGAACAGACCAATCACAAGCACTGAAATTGAAACTGTGATTAAAAACCTTCCAACAAACAAAAGCCCAGGACCAGATGGCTTCACAGGCGAATTCTATCAAACATTTAGAGAAGAGCTAACACCTATCCTTCTCAAACTCTTCCAAAATATTGCAGAGGGAGGAACACTCCCAAACTCATTCTACGAGGCCACCATCACCCTGATACCAAAACCAGACAAAGATGTCACAAAGAAAGAAAACTACAGGCCAATATCACTGATGAACATAGATGCAAAAATCCTCAACAAAATACTAGCAAACAGAATCCAACAGCACATTAAAAGGATCATACACCATGATCAAGTGGGGTTTATCCCAGGAATGCAAGGATTCTTCAATATACGCAAATCAATCAATGTGATACACCATATTAACAGAATGAAGGAGAAAAACCATATGATCATCTCAATAGATGCAGAGAAAGCTTTCGACAAAATTCAACACCCATTTATGATAAAAGCCCTGCAGAAAGTAGGCATAGAGGGAACTTTCCTCAACATAATAAAGGCCATATATGACAAACCCACAGCCAACATTGTCCTCAATGGTGAAAAACTGAAACCATTTCCACTAAGATCAGGAACAAGACAAGGTTGCCCACTCTCACCACTATTATTCAACATAGTTTTGGAAGTGTTAGCCACAGCAATCAGAGAAGACAAAGAAATAAAAGGAATCCAAATCGGAAAAGAAGAAGTAAAGCTGTCACTATTTGCAGATGACATGATACTATACATAGAGAATCCTAAAGATGCTACCAGAAAACTCCTAGAGCTAATCAATGAATTTGGTAAAGTAGCGGGATACAAAATTAATGCACAGAAATCTCTTGCATTTCTATACACTAATGACGAAAAATCTGAAAGTGAAATTAAGAAAACACTCCCATTTACCATTGCAACAAAAAGAATAAAATATCTAGGAATAAACCTACCTAAGGAGACAAAAGACCTGTATGCAGAAAATTATAAGACACTGATGAAAGAAATTAAAGATGATACAAATAGATGGAGAGATATACCATGTTCCTGGATTGGAAGAATCAACATTGTGAAAATGACTCTACTACCCAAAGCAATCTACAGATTCAATGCAATCCCTATCAAACTACCACTGGCATTTTTCACAGAACTAGAACAAAAAATTTCACAATTTGTATGGAAACAAAAAAGACCCCGAATAGCCAAAGCAATCTTGAGAACGAAAAATGGAGCTGGGGGAATCAGGCTCCCTGACTTCAGACTATATTACAAAGCTTCAGTAATCAAGACAGTTTGTACTGGCACAAAAACAGAAATATAGATCAATGGAACAGGATAGAAAGCCCAGAGATAAACCCACACACATATGGTCAACTTATCTTTGATAAAGGAGGCAAGCATATACAGTGGAGAAAAGACAGCCTCTTCAATAAGTGGTGCTGGGAAAATTGGACAGGAACATGTAAAAGTATGAAATTAGAACACTCCCTGACACCATGCACAAAAATAAACTCAAAATGGATTAAAGACCTAAGTGTAAGGGCAGACACTATCAAACTCTTAGAGGAAAACATAGGCAGAACACTCTATGACATACATCACAGCAAGATTCTTTTTGACCCAGCTCCCAGAGAAATGGAAATAAGAACACAAATAAACAAATGGGACCTAATGAAACTTAAAAGCTTTTGCACAGCAAAGGAAACCATAAACAAGACCAAAAGACAACCCTCAGAATGGGAGAAAATATTTGCAAATGAAGCAACTGACAAAGGATTAATCTCCAAGATTTACAAGCAGCTTATGCAGCTCAATAACAAAAAAACGAACAACCCAATCCAAAAATGGGCAGAAGATCTAAATAGACATTTCTCCAAAGAAGATATACAGATGGCCTACAGACACATGAAAGAATGCTCAACATCATTAATCATTAGAGAAATGCAAATCAAAACTACAATGAGATATCATCTCACACCGGTCAGAATGGCCATCATCAAAAAATCTAGAAACAATAAATGCTGGAGAGGGTGTGGAGGAAAGGGAACACTCTTGCACTGTTGGTGGGAATGTAAATTGATACAGCCACTATGGAGAACAGTATGGAGGTTCCTTAAAAAACTACAAATAGAACTACCATACGACCCAGCAATCCCACTACTGGGCATATACCCTGAGAAAACCATAGGTCAAAAAGAGTCATGTACCAAAATGTTCATTGCAGCTCTATTTACAATAGCCAGGACATGGAAGCAACCTAAATGTCCATCGACAGATGAATGGATAAAGAAGATGTGGCACATATATACAATGGAATATTACTCAGCCATAAAAAGAAATGAAATGGAGGTATTTGTAATGAGGTGGATGGAGTTAGAGTCTGTCATACAGAGTGAAGTAAGTCAGAAAGAGAAAAACAAATACAGTATGCTAACACATATATACGGAATCTAAGGGAAAAAAAAAAAAAAAAGGCCATGAAGAACCTAGTGGCAAGACGGGAATAAAGACACAGACCTACTAGAGAATGGACTTGAGGATATGGGGAGGGGATGGGGTGAGATGTGACAGGGTAAGAGAGTGTCATGGACATATATACACTACCAAATGTAAAATAGGTAACTAGTGGGAAGCAGCCGCATAGCACAGGGAGATCAGCTGGGTGCTTTGTGACCACCTAGAGGGGTGGGATGGGGAGGGTGGGAGGGAGGGAGATGCAAGAGGGAGGAGAAATGGGAACATATTGTATATGTATAACTGATTCACTTTGTTATAAAGCAGAAGCTAACACACCATTGTAAGGCAATTATACTTCAATAAAGATGTTTAAAAAAAAAAAACTATGTATGAAATGAAAAAATTTCAGTGTTTTGTGACCTCTAATAAAATTCTCTGGCTTTGTTACTTTAATAGTTAATTCAAAGAAAACTTTTGAATATTGATATGTTTTCATGTTTAGAGATAAATGTATAAAGTATTGATTAGTAAAATGTTATTTTTAAATACTTAGATTTATGAATTTATGACAACATACTTTCACTTAGGGAACTGCTGGATTCAAAAATTTGGAACACTCTTCTGAAAATAAGAAACAAAATAATCTTAAGGAAAAAGAAAAATAGAGACTATAGAGTTATTAAAATTTTTAACAATTTACACTAGAACACATAAGCAGGCTTCAAATACAAAGGAAACTATTGAAAGCAAAAAAGAAATATATTTCATGATAAGGTAAGCCTTTTTTCTAAGTTTCCTTTTTGGCACTCATATGTTTCATAATCTAGCTATCAAGAACCAATTCCTTGTCTTGAAACACTGAATGTATTTTAATTAAGTGTTCTTATTTAGACTTTTCATCTTCAGATCTTTGGATCTGATTTTACTGCTTCCTCTTTCCCACAATACAGTTCCCTCAGTATACACTCAGGGATTGTCGTGGTGTTGATGTTAAGGATGGTGCTGAGGCTCTGGCACTAAAACAAGTTTGAGTCTAGGCTCTCCTGTGTTACAAGCTGTATAACCTTAGCCAAGTTACTTAATGTCTCTGTGTCTCAATTTCTTATCAGTTAAACAGAGTTAGAATAATACTTCATAGGGTTAATGGAAAAAGTAAATGAGAGAACACAAATAAGGAACACAGAACTCGTGGTCCTCTCCCTTCACCTTCATTTATCTTCAATTAGAAGATTTCTTCAATTAGAAAATTTGGCAAAATTATGGCCATGGGGTCCTCCCCTTTTAATAATCTAGAGAGAACTCACTGAACAAGTATATTTGCTGACATTTCTATTCAAAAAGCAAGTTATTATTTTCACAGAAGCAGGCATGGAAAAGATAAGGTTTTAGAGTCACAAAACCTTACCTGCTATAAATTTTTCATTTTTTTCTACCCTTAGCAGTGATGATACACTTGAGTAGTGAGAATTAAAGACTGAAATGCTAATATCTAGTGTAAGTTATTAATTTTTACTTCCTCATTGCCTGGTTTCTCTGAACTCACAAATGGCAGTCTCATTTCTTTCCAAACTTGAACATTTCTTGTCATTTTCAGTTTTAACTCTTTATATTTTGAGGCTGTTGTTAGATTATACAAGTTTAATTGTTATAACTTATTGGTACATTATTTCTTTTATATTAAGTCTCACTTCATCTTTAGTAATGGTTTTCCCCTCAAAATAGATTGTCTACTATTATTATGATACCAGCTTTCTTTTGGTTAACATATGCCTAGTGTTTCTTCATGTCTTATTTTCTCTTATGTTTAAGTATATAACTTTTAACTACATATAGCTAACTTTTTAAACTTAAGTTTGAATATGCTGTCTTTTGACAGAAAGTCCATCCTATGATATTTTGTTTTATTATAATTACTGATATATTTATATGCATTTATGCCATCTTATTATGGGTTTTCTTTTCCCATATTTTTCATTTTTCTTTGCCCTTTTTTTCATCTTCCTGTCTTCTGTTGGATTGAGTTTTTTAACATTTCATCTGGCTAAGAAGAAATACATTCTAGTTGTATTACTTTAGTGATTAACTAAATTGTGTAATATTTACACAATTAATATTTATTATTATTTAATATTTATTATTTAATTTAATATTTACAGGCTTTTAACCAGTAGACATTTCTAGATTAGTTCAAAGGAAGTCAGATTACTGAAACTATCATATTTAATGTGTTCCAGAGTAAAGGTTATTACCCTTTTAAAAATATTTTAATCAGGAAAAAATGTGTAATGAGTCATATTTTTATTGAATGTATTGAATTAAGAGAACAGAACAATGATTCCAATCTGTAACAGTCAACCATAAACTAGTTTTTGAAGGTTCATCTTCCTGTCCAATCCCACAAACCAGTGACTGTCAACCAATGAGGGGGTATATGTACAAGGTATGCCCTTAGGAGTGGTAGCATAGGGAGGTTAGTACCATTTTACCCCTACCATACACTAAGAAAATTAGCAACACCCATTTCCACAGTTATTCCTAGAGCTGTTCCTCCAGCTTACCCAGTGAGTCTTCCAGGCCCTCTGCAGATGTTTCATCCAAAATTCCTTAATGAATTGAAGGCAGAGCTCATCTCTCCTTGGAGTTATTTTCTTCTTGCAGATCATACATTTGGTTTCCTGAAACATCCTGACATCTCATACCATCCTGTTCTTAAGTGAGGAGCTGTGGACTTGAAAATCTATGGTGAGTAAACCGTGTCATAAACCAAATGGGAGTGAAATACAGTTCATAGCCCAGGATGGAACTTCTACACTATAGTCTCACCTTACTTTGATGAAGATCCAAGTAAGGCTGAAGCTCCCAATAGCTATTCATGAGAAGAGGCACAGTAGAGAGTGTATTATTTGTAGTTGTCAAGGCCATAGGAAGATCCTCTTGGTGTGTACCTCTTCCCAATCCCCTTTACTCATCATGGAAATTTAAGTAGAAACTGATTAATGTGATATAATCTTAGGCAAGGTATTTTACATATGGTCAACTATTCCATTAGATGGTTCCCCTTAATTCAGAGGATCTATACTGGGTAACCCAAGACTACCTAAAAAATAAGTCAGTTTCACCTCTAAGGTTACACTAATGCAGGCCAACACTGGTTAGTCCCTTCCTCTCAGCTCAAAGTAGTTCTTGATGATAGAAGAAAGCAGCTGAGGCTGGGCTTCTCCTACCCTCTATCTCAAAAAAGAATAAGACCCTCTTCTTGAAAGGTTAAAATCCCCACTAATTAACCTTAATTAACTTGGTTGTTACTGTTCTGGCCCTTCCAGCAATGTTAACCTCCAAATTTAGTGTGTTCCTATTGATAGAAGTTAACCAGTCCTATCCAAAGCTCCTACAAGAAGGGGCAGGGCCAGCTGTGTTGTGCTGAAATGACATATGTCATACTGTGTTAGTTTTGCAAGGGGCTCCAAGGCTTTGTTCTAGAACTGAAGCCCCTAACTTGTACTCTTGGGTACCTCGACCTGTGCCCTAGCTCCCCCCAGGCTCTCTGAACTAGGTAACTTTCTCAGCAACAATAGACACATGACTGCCAGTAGGTCCACACCTTTTCAGATCCACTGATATTACTCATTCTGGCAAAAGATGAGGGCAAGGACCCATCAAGGTTTACAGCATCCCAGACCTTACCAGCAAGAACAATTGTTCTCCATCTGGTAGAACTATGGATGGGGGGGCTGCCTCTAGGAGGCAATTATAGATTGTCAGACATCAGCTTTATAGACCAAGTCTTAGTCAAGAGGCATGGCTGCTTCCCCACTGTAACTCAAGGTTACACTAATGCAGGCCAACACTGCAACTACACACTCACTTAGGGGTGAAGCAGTCAGAGAGCCAGGAAACCATCCCAACCATAATGCCCAAGGAGTAATCTGTTGAATGGTTGGTACTGCCACCTGCTACCCAAGCTACTTCATGATTATAAGTCTTACCAGTTGGAGGCCCACAACCTGACCAACTTTACTTCAGTTTCGGAACTTCCCAGATCTAAAGCGTTATGTGCCAATCATAGATACAACTATAGGGAAAAAGAAAAAAGGCCTGTGCCTCAGAGCCCATGTCCCAGCCTATGCCTTCTTGAGCTCATCAACCTAAAATTCAATTTATCAGGCTCTTCTCAGCCATTATAGAGTCACACAGGTGCTTAAGAAAAATGAGGCCTACTTCCAGAATAAGTGTGAGATTTCAATGAAATGAGACTGTAACTATTTCTTGTTCCTGCCTATTCTTGACCTCCATATAGCCATAGGTCTTCTGACTTCTGAGGTGCCTAATCTACGAGTTCACTTGTGGAATAGCCCTCTAATATACAATCGTGCCACACATATACATTGCCCACAACTTCTTGCATGACTTCATAGTAGACTGTAGTCTACTGGGTTGACAACTTATTATTACTTTAACGTGACATTCATGAACACCTGAACAGTGCTCTATCACTCATGCAACACTGCCTCCAAGAATACTGGAAAATGAATATTTGACAGCCTTAGGGTAGTACTTGGGAGAAACTTCCTTTCTGGTCAAGGAACCCACAAGATGCCAGATAAGGTGTTAGCAATTCTGGAATAGGGGACTTCTTAGATGTCTACAAGTTTATCATCATCTTCTCCCACAAGTGGTTAGGATGTCCTCTCTTGGAAGTGCATCCCTGCCAGTTTTAAGTTTCGCCTATCCTGCACTTGCCATTCTTAAACTGCTGGATTAAATAACACATCACCTCGGTACCCAAAGGGTATTTGCTTTACCTGTTTTGCCTCCTACAGAGAATCCAACTGGTTCATCTTCCATATCACCACAGAATAAGTCATATCCAACTTACCACACTTCTTCACTCAAAATATCCTGTCTTCTGTAAAAATTATGCCTTCTCCTCTTTGGTTTCCCTGTTTTCCTGTGTCCTCCAGCACCACAAATACTCTGGTAGAAGTTAAGTGCCTACACAAATGACAGACTGCACAAAAGGAACTCTATTAACACCCAGCAAGCCAATGTCCAGTGTACTGACCAGCATTAGGCCATAGGAAAGATCATTCAAGTGGAAGACACTGTCCCTCCGTTCATTATAGGAACTGTAAGACTTACAATGGCACTTCGAAGGCATAAGTTACCAATGCTGGTTTTCCAAGTCTGTTTTCCTTCATCCATGTAAACACATCCCATCTCTTTCATTACTCTGCTATCCAGTCCTAAGAGATATTACACTCCATCCTAGGTCCCAGTAACCTACCCTAGTAATCCCAGCAGGTAACTGGAATATGTCATATGGAAAGCCCAGGATTCCATTATGAAGAATAAGGAGGATCTAAAGGAACACTGGTAGAAATGGTCCTTCCACCTTTAGAATGCCTTCAAGCATTCTTTTCTAAGCAGCGTTTCCAAGCACCCAGAAATCTCTCGCCACACCAACTAATAAACAGAAATTGGAGCTGAACAGTAGCACCCAGAATAAATCTGGGGGAACTACCAGCACAGTTTACTTCATGGTGAGCCCTCTCTGCTTGCTACCATGCTTACAATGGATATCTCAAGGCAAGTTCTCATTTTAAACTTTGCCCTAGCTGTCCAATCACCTATGAGATATAATGCTGGCTTACTATGTTGTAGTCATTGTATAAGTTGATACCTTAACATCTTCTCTGTGATGTTCTCTTAGGAGCCTTGGAGAGATCCCTAAATCCAGTTTGAGATTCCTGGAGCATTGATCATTTCCTCCCTTCACCATCACCTTCAACAAATGCAACAGAACAGATCTGGATAAGGTACTTAGAAACTTTTAAACTTTAATAACTTAAGTTAAAGGAGCAAAGAAAATAATTAGTAAAAACTACTTGAAAGTAAATGTATTAACATTTATATTAGCTATTCCACAATTGCTATATTGTATTATAGATCCTGATTGACCAAAAGAAATCATATAAGGTAAATTATGTATGTGGATAACAAAATTAAGACCAAGAAATATAAAGAAAATATTGCCCTTCTGAACTATCTACAGATTTTTAAAATCATACCTGTAAACCTAATGTTATTAAAGTTTAAAAAATTTTTAACATACCAAGTACCTCAAGGGAGCTTTATAATTCATCATAGTCCAAACAAACGTGATACCTTTACTTATTAGCTTACTAAACATTTAATAGAGTAAATGTCCTTTTTCAGTAGTCTGAAAAAAACTAAGGATTCTGATCTTTCTATTGCTTACTGTAAAACAGCAGTGGTTGCAGTTATCCTTATTTTAAGAAAAGCAATAAAATTTTTTCTTTAAATTTAAATTATGCAAAATTAGGAAGCAGAAAACCTATTCTAAATATTCTGAAACCTCAATGTTAAGTAATTAAATGTGTGAAACTAGAGCCATCTACTGGTTAAAGTGTAATGTTACAAAGCACAACTACTGGATTATTAACTAGCAAAGCAGGGAGTCATGGTTGTTAAGAATTGAGAATATAAACATAGGCAAAAATCATCTAGTCTAGGACACTGGTTTTTAAAGGTTTAATGAAACAACCTCTTTTTAACAGGAGACACAACATATATAACAAAGTAAAAGCTGAGGAAGGGGGCCTCCAACCCCCACACGCACTAATTTGCCCAGCAGAGGCCAGGCCAGTGACAAACAAGCCATGAGAGGTAGTCTGGGCAAATAACTGTGGTTTGGACAGAGGCACAATGAGAAGAAGTAGTATCAGCAAAGTTGTCTCTTACCCACCTTTCCCCTGGAGACATCTTAGAGACACTGGGGTGCAAAGGACAGTGGTTAATGGACACAGAGAACTGAAGAGTAGGGAGTAGGCTTCTGAAAGGCTACAGACCTCTTTTCACAGGGACATTACTTATGTGCTCGTTTGATGCAACACTTTAGAAAGCATTAGTATAACTTTCCTGAAAATGCAAAATAAGAAAATAAGATGTTTGCTTTTTTACCACAAGCTAATAAGAACTGAGTTTCTAGGTCTTATGGGCTTTTACCAGCCAGGCCCTGGACTGGTCCAGTCTTGGAAACAAGACCCCAGTTTCAGGTCCCAGCCTCCTCCCTTCAAAAGGGCATGGATGTCCATAGAATCGAGGCAAGAAATGGAGCTCTCCAAGGCCCCTCTCTGTGGCAGAGACCCCCAACCTAGACAGCAGCTTGTCAGCTAGGCTTGGGGTGACAGGTTGGAGCAAAGTTCCAAAGACTCGCAAACATTCCAAGGCCACATGAAGCACAGTACCCAGCCAGGGAGCATCCACTGGGCTCTCCCAGTTCAACTTCCATGGTGCATGCCTTTGGACAAAGCCATTAGTTTGCCGGACACAGCTGGATACTGCCTCCAGAGCCTTATAGATCTGAAAGTTATCATAGTGGTCTGCCACCTGCTTGGGCAAAGTGGCCACTGCGCTCACCAGAGCATAGTCCTCTGCCTGAGCACGACCTGTTGGCCCCACCAACCCTGGCTCACTGGGAAAGCAGGTAGTGCAAAAAGCCGGATAGGTCCCAGAAGGATTTATTCTGTTGGCAGTGCATCGGTTCAAGAGACCTCCCAAAGCAAATGCCAGCTCGGAATCCAACAACTTAACCACCTTTTCACCATAGTAATCACAGTCCCAGTTGGGGACACCCTGACGAAGGAGAAAGTAGCGGAAGCCATCCACAGTATAGCGGTCAAGGCATGTCCTGGGATCCACCACGTTGCCCAAGCTCTTAGACATCTTTTGACCACAGACTGTCCAGTGGGAGTGAACATAGATGCGGTGTGGTGGGCTCATGCCGGCCCCTAAGAGGAGGGCAGGCCAATAGATAGCATGGAATTTGAGAATGTCCTTGCCTATGATATGAGAGGTCGTAGGCCACCAAGATTTGAACTCAGGGTTTGGGTAGCCAATTACAGTAAGGTAGTTGACCAAGGCATCCAGCCATACGTAGATGGTCTGCGAATCGTCCCCGGGCACCGGAATGCCCCAGTGCAAGTGGCTACTCCTTCGAGAGACGGATAGGTCCGGCAGCTCCTCTTCCAGCCACTGAAGGACTGCGTGATGGAATGGCTCCGGGGTGATGGCCTGAGGGTCGCCCCGCAGCCACCGCTGGAGCGGCTCCCGGAACTGGGAAAGCCTGAAAATGTAGTTTTCTTCCTTGGTCCAGGAGACGGGATGCCCGCTCTCCAGAGATACAGGACACAAATCCCCCGACGGGCCGGGCTGCCTGGTGACCTTGGCTTCAGGCAGGAAGCACTCGTCGGAGGCGCAATACCAACCTTCATAGAGCCCCTTGTAGAGAAGACCCCGAGCCTTCAGCACCCCCCAGAAGTGCTGCACAGCTATCCGATGCCGGGCCTCAGTGGTGCGGATGAAGTCGGTGGAGGAGATGTCAGCCTCCCGGAAAAGCTGCTGGAACTGGGCAGAGACTCTGTCGCACAGCTCGGACGGAGCCAGGCCCGCAGCGGCTGCTGCCTGCTGAATCTTGAGGCCGTGCTCATCGGTACCAGTGGAGAATCGCGTGGCGGCGGCGCTGGGAACTCGGAGGCGATGGTGTCGGCACAAGGCGTCAGCCAGTAGCGCCGAGTACAGGTGCCCGATATGCGGCGCCGCGTTCACGTAGAAGATGGGTGTGGTGAAGTAGGCGCGCGCGTCGCGGGTATCGTCCCGGACACCGAGAGGGTCCGAACTGTAGTGGCGTAAGCTAAAGTCCTCCAGGAGCGAGAGCCTACTCGCCCCCGTGCGTCCTAGCAGCCGAAAGGCAGAAATCCGCAGCATGATGCCTGCGGAGATGAAGGGCGGAGGGGGCGTTCTGGAAGCACGTGTGAGGGGCGCATGCGCAGCCGGGCCGCACCGCCGCTTCCGTCCAGAGAGCCAATGAAGTCCGGCCCCGAGCGCCGGCCCTCCGCCGCTCCGCCCGCGCTCCCCCCTCCGTGGGCCTCGGATACGGCGGTTGTGAATTGCGGAAGCGAGCGAGAACGGTAGCTTAGAGGAACTGGCTGAAGGAGAGGTTATGAAGCAGATAAATCTTAATCTTTCTATAACATACTGCGTGTCCTGCTTTGTAATTTTATATTTATGGATCTGGGTTTTTTCTCCAGGCTGAGTTGCTTGTGGGCAAGAATTTTGTATTCAGGCATTTCTGAAACACCAGTCAGTGGCTGACACATTGCAGGAGTGTGCCCTCTACGTAGGCTCTGGTAAACGTAGGGATCTGAAATATAATATACATTTCCTCTCAGAACCTAGTGGACACAATAAATCCAGAAGGGAGGGGGGAGAAGGGAAGGAAGAAAAACAATGACCTAAAGCACTTGAGGGAAGGATAAGAACTGAAAAAGTAAGAGAAATCCTTTCTCTAAACGCAATTTTTGTTGAATCAACAAAAGAGGTAGGCTTGTGATGTTCCCAGTCTTTGCAAAGATTACTGAGATCCAGAAGGCTGGAATGCAGTACGTTGTCACTCTGCACCTAAGGAAAAAGTAGTCTTCAAATTTATTTCTCAACGTAGTTGTTAGTAATATTCTTTTAAAATGGTCTTGAAGTTCTTCTAGAGCAGTGTTTTTCAAGTTTGCTTTAGTAAGGGAACCCTAGCTCTTTTCGAAACGGATGACTCAGGAGCCCAGAATTGGATTAATATTAATCCTTGCTTCTTGACATACTCTCATCTTTGGTCTATCTTTTTTTTCCCCCCATTTAACTTAATAACTAAAATAATAATAATTTAGTAATAAAATAATTTTATTTTATTAATTTAATAGTAAAATTTAATAATAAAATGGAATAGAACACCTGTGACCCCACAAGCCAACCTAAGAACTAGAAGTGGTTCTCTAAATGTGGTCCCAGAAGAGCAGCATTAGCAGCACCTGGAACCTTGTTAGAAATGCATATTCTTAGGCCCCACACTCCCCTCCTGAATCAAAAACTCTGGGGGTGGTACCCAGCAGTCTAGGTTTTAATGAGTTTTCTAGGTGATTCTGATGCACACCGAAGTTTGAGAACCACTGAACTAGGAGATTACCAGTGATTTAGATCTGTGTGCTCTTTTTCTCCTTGTCTTCCTGTCTTCCTCCCAGAGGTAATCATTGTCCTGAATTTTGTACTTTTGCATTTATGTTATTACATATAAAGTATGTCTAAGCAACATATTGTTTAATTTTGCTTGTATAAAACATTCTAAAAAAGGATATCATGGGAATTCCTTGGTGGTCCAGTGGTTAGGACTTGGCAGTGGCTGCAGTAGCTGGGGTTCAATCCCTGGTCCGGGAACTAAGATCGTGGAAGCCACGCGGTACAGCCAAAAAACAAAAAAAGATACCATACCACGTGTAGTAGATTCATCATGTTTTTGCCTGTAACTAGTTAATTCATTTTGACCGCTGCATAATAATTTATGAATTGAGGCATATGGTAAGTTGGATCTGATTTCCGTGGTGATATAGAAAGTAGACCAATCAAATGCTCTTTAGGAGTTACAATAGATACAACAAATATCCTTTGGCTACTTGGTTAATGTGCTATTTGATCCAGCAGTTTAAGAAGGGCAAGAGAAGGATAGGTAAAACTTAAAACTGGAGGGTATGTACGGTACCCTCCAGAACTACGAGACAAACCCAGTTTAAGTATCTGAGAAGTCAGTTTCTCCAGAAATTATTCTTTTTCTCCCCCAATTCTTTTTTTCCCCCTTGTCCATGGAATCCATTTTTCAACGTACAAACATGCTATTTTTTTCTCCCATCTTAAAAAGAAAAAAATTCTCAATCTCCACTACTGCTCCATTTCTTTCCTTTCCTTTATAGCAGAGCTTCTTAAAAGAAATGGCTGGTAATGCACATTTGAGTGGTTCAAGTTTTTTGCTCTTAGAAATCGTACTGCTATTAACTTTCTCATCTACATATATCTCCTGGTACTTATATGCTAATGTTTCTCATGGGTGTATACCTAGGAGTGCTATTGCTCATCATAGAGGATGTGAAAGTTCAATTTCACAAGATAATGCTATTTTCCAACATGATTAAACAAATTTACATTCCCATCAGCGACATACCCTTAAAGAGGGCTCCCTAATTCTTGATATCATCTACTTCTTAATTTTTTGCCAGCTCAACTAAGTATAAAATGAGTTATCTCACTAATATTCGTAGAAACACTAGTCTCAATAACCAAAAGCCAGAAACAACCCAAACATCTATCATCTGATGACTAGATAAACAAATGTGGTATTGAATATAACCACGCAGTGGAATATTATTCAGCCATACAAAGTACTGAATGAAGTACTGATAAATGCCACCACATAGATAAATCTTTATTTTTTTTAATTTATTTATTTTATTTTTGGCTGCGTTGCTGCACATGGACTTTCTCTAGTTGCGGTGAGTGGGGGCTACTCTTCTTTGCGGTGTGCAGGCTTCTCATTGCGGTGGCTTCTCGTTGCGGAGCACAGGTTCTAGGCGCGTGGGCTTCAGTAGTTGTGGAACGTGGACTCAGTAGTTGTGGCTCGCGGGCACTAGAGCGGAGGCTCAGTAGTTGTGGCACACGGGCTTAGTTGTTCCGCGGCATGTGGGATCTTCCTGGACCAGGGCTCCAACCCATGTCCCCTGCATTGGCAGGCGGATTCTTAACCACTGCGCCACCAGGGAAGTCCCTAGATAAATCTTTGAAAATAACCAGACACAGAAGACCATATGTTTTAGATTCCATTTTTATGAAATATTCAGAATAGACAAATGCACGGAAACACAAAGAATATTAGTGGTTGTCAGGTGCTGGAGGAAGGTTGGAATAGAGAGTGAATGTTTAAAGGATATGAGTTTTCTTTTGGGGGTAATAAAAAGAGTTCTAGAGCTAGATAATGATGATCATTGTACAACACTGTGAATGTACGGTTGACTCTTGAACAGTATGGGTTTATCTACTTGTATGCAGATTTTTTTCAATAAATACATACTACTGGGGACTTCCCTGGTGGCACAGTGGTTAAGAATCCGCCTGCCAATACAGGGGACAGAGGTTCGAGCCCTGGTCCGGGAAGATCCCACATGCCACAGTGCGGCTAAGCCCGTGCGCCACAACTACTGAGCCTGCACTCTAGAACCCATGAGCCACAACTACTGAGCCTGAGTGCCACAACTACTGAGCCCACACACCTAGAGCTGGTGCTCCACAACAAGAGAAGCCACTGCAATGAGAAGCCTGTGCACCGCAACAAAGAGTAGCCCCCGCTCGCTGCAACTAGATAAAGCCTGCGTGCAGCAACAAAGACCCAACGCAGCAAAAGATTAATTAATTAATTAATTTTTTAAAAAATTCTTTTTAAAAAAATAAAAATACATACATACATACATACTACACAATCCACTGTTGGTTGAATCCACAGATGCAGAATCACTGATACAGAGGGCTGACTATAAAGTTATACTAGAATTTTCCATTATATGGAGGGTCTGTGTCCCTAACCCCCACGTTGTTCAAGGGTTAATTGTACTTAATGTCACTGAATTGTACACTTTAAAATAGTTAAAATGGTAAATTTTTTACTTGAATTTTACTGCAATAAAATGTTATCTTACTGTGGTCTTGATTTGCATTTCCCTAAATAGAAGTAAAGTTGAGCATCTCTTCATGTATTTATTAACTACATATGTTTCTTTGCCAGTGAAGTTCCTATTTATATTTTGTGTCTATTTTTCTGTTGGGTTGTCTTTTTATTCATTTGCAGGAGTTCTTTACATATTCTTGATATTGTTCCTTCAGTGGTTGACAAATATCATCTACCATTTTGTATCTTGTCTTTTCACATTAAAGAGGCTTAATGAATAGAAGTTCTTAATTTTAATATAGTAGAATTTATCAACATATATCTTATGATTGTCACCTTACAATTAATCATTTAGTACTATTTTATGATTATCTTTTTGCCTTAAAAATACTCTTAGTACTCTGATGTCAATAAATATTCATATTTTCATATAAAAGTATAACAGTTTTGCTTTTGATGTTCAAGTTGTTTATATAGAATTAAAATTTTTATATATGATATGAGATGGGGATCCAATTTCTTCTCCATATAGATAGCCAATTGTCCCAGCACCATTTCCCCACCATCTGCCATGCCACCTCCATCGTACGTTAAATTTCTGCATATGTATGTTCCCGTTTCTAGGCTCTTTATGCTGTTGCATTGGTTAATTTGTCTATGCCTTGCTAAAAATAGCTTTAATTACTATGGCTTTATAATAAGTCTTAATATATAGAGAACTAATCTCTCCTCATTCTTCTTCAGAAGTATCTTTGACCTTCTTGGCCCTTTTATCTTCCACATAAATATTAAAATCAACTTGACAAATTCCATGCAAAAAAAAAGCCTGTTGGGGTTAAGGTCACCATTGTATTAAATCTATAGCTCAGTGACAGGTGTTAAGAGCTGAGAGGGAGATATACTTACAGTATGAAGTGTTCCTAAAAATGACTATGCATATCGCTCCATACACCTAAGACTCCTTTAATGCTGTTATAGTTTTACAATTTTCTAAGTACAAGTCTGGCTTATATTTTGGTAGATTTATTCCTAGAAACAGCATAGTTTATCAATAATGTAAATGGTGTCCTTTTCTGAAAATTATGATTTCCTTAATTGTCTGTTACTGGTATATGAAACTGATAAAATCTTAAGATATTCTGTTTGAAGAAAGAGTAGCAGGGGGACCCAGAGCCCTGCCTGCTCGGCCTCTCTTCGTGATCAAAGCCTGTTCTCTTCACCAAAGGTGGCACCTCTTTGGAATCAGAGGGCTCTGTCATACATAGTTTCAAAACTTCTGATCTAGAAGAATAAATAGTTAAGAATAGTCAACATGTTTTAAAGAAGAATAATATCGTCAACTGCTGGACATTGAAAGATTATAAAGCCATAAAAAAATTTTAATATGTAATGCTGAGAAGCCCAACTATAGAACAAAATGAAAATCAAAATATAATTCTTAGTCTATATAACTATTACGTATGTGATGAGTGTAGGATTTCTAATTATTAAAGAAAGAATGGCCTTTTCAATAAGTAGTGCTTTCAATAAGTCATTACTCAGGAAGTCTGACTACATTATGAAACTAATAGTACTTTAAATAGTTAAAACTCAATGTTGGTTTGCTAGCTTGTTAATTCTGGAGAGCATAAACTGGCTTTTTCATCTTTGTGTCCATGTAGTGCCTTACTATATAATAGGCACTCCATAACACTGTTTAATTTATTTTTTTGGATCAGGGCCACATAAAATAGATTGGATTTTAAAATTATGCAAAAACTTTTTTCAGTAGGGAATGGGTTGAATGATACATATTATCTCTTAAAAGCTTTAAGACTTTGGTAAACTCAAGTGTTCGAAACTTGAGTAGTTAATGAGAATAATGTGCTACCAGTTATGGAGAATGTTTTCATAAGTTTCATTCATTCATTCAAGGACTAAGTGAGCTCATTCTAGAACATAGACAAGAACTGGTACTCTATCTCCATCATATCCAGCCACATAAGAGTCTGCACTTGGGGAAACCCCCTTTACAATACAGAACTGAAAGCTGTCCCTGAAATCTACAATTGGCAGCAAATGTAAATCAATACTGAAAATGACCAATGTTAGAAAACATTTATTCCAAAAATGTATCCTAATCACTGTAAGTACTCAATATACGACCAGCCTGGGGATACACGATTAATAAAAGATTTTCTATGAAAACAAATGTAGTTGTGACAGCTGGATATCAGGGTACAGGGGTGCGGAGAACAGACTTAGGTCCACATCTTACCATGTGTACTACAATTGCCAGATACATCAGAGTTAAGCAAGAAGTAAGGGTGGGATGAATAGGTGGAGCACAGATTTTTTAAGACAGTGAAAACTATTCTGTATGATTCTATAATGATGGATGTATGTCAATATATGTTTGTCAAAAACCATAGATGGTACAACACCAGGAATGAACCCTAATGTAAACTATGGACTCTGGGTGATAATGATGTGTCAGTGAAGGTTCATTGATTGTAACAAATGCACCACAATGGTGCTGGATGTTAGTGGAAGTTTGTGCATGAGTGGGGATAAGGGGGTATGTGGGAACTTTCTGTACTTTCCACTCAATTTTGCTGTGAACCTAATATTATTCTAAAATATCAAGCTTATTTATTTAAAAAACAAAATAAAAAAACAGAAAACAGACATTTGTTTCAATGGAGAAATATGTTATTGAAGAAATGTACATATTTCTGGAGATGCAGCAAATTTTTTGACTAAAAGTATTTGTCTAAAAATGTACACACATTAAAGAGGTATGGAGCAAATACATGTGATAACCAACAAAAGCTTACTGCCCAAAATACAGTTTTAAAGGAAAAAAAAAATCTGGGACTTTCCTGGAGGTCCAGTGGTTAAGACTCCATGCTTCCAATGCAGGGGGCACGTGTTCGATCCCTGGTCAAGGAACTAAGATCCCACCTGCTGCAGAGCATGGACAAAAGAAAAAAAAAAAAAAACTAAGGTTAAAATCTTAAACAGTTTATGGCCAACCACATATTTATGTAAGTAATGTAAATGAATTATTTACTCATTAGAATACATTTTCTCTGCTTATTACTTTCTAACTGATTTCCTTGTATGTAAACTCTTTCCTTTGACCATTTATGAAGTAAAATCTAAGTGGTTAGGAAATAATCCAATGTGGGGATAAAAGTAATCTTTATAAAATTATTCACCATGAAACTTTGAAAATAGCCAAAATGCTGCTTATTAAACATAATATTAATACAATGAAATCCCATATAATTGTTAAAATAGAAGGAATGTGTGCCATATGGACATGGAAATGTGTTTTGAAACATCATTAAGGGTCAAATAAAATTTTATCTTGTTGGACTTTCGGAGAGAAAAATGATTAAGTGATGGCTTAGTTGTGAACTAAAGGAACTGCAGTTCATTTCACTAGAGATAAAAGAAATTCTTTAAGGACATGATACATCCTGTTCATTCATTTGTTCAGTCATCAGCTCAACTGGACTACTGCAATACTCTCCTGAATGACTAGTCTCCCCCCATTCTTGCTCCTATTAAGACCATCTTCCTCAAAGCAGCCATAGTAACCCATCAGAAACACAAACTTATGTCACTTGCCTATTTCAAGCTCCTCGTTTGATTTTTCCACTGGATTATTTGATTCTCCTTTGCTGCCTACAAAATAAAGTCAAAATTCCCTTTATGCAGCATATAAAACCCATTACAACTGGCTCTTGCCTCCCTTATAGCTTAGTCTTCTTTCAAATTTTATGTTCTAGTAATTCTCAACTGCTTCATGTTCCTTCAGGTTCATGCCATACTGTTTCATGATTCCATAACATTGCTCGTGCCTTTCCCTTTTCCTGGCACATGCTCCCCACCTTTCTTTATCTATCGTATGCATATTCATCCTTCAAGACAGGTCAGATATCATCCTCCAAGCTGAGTTAGAGACCCCTTCTAGGGTTTCTATAGCATCCTATGCATACTTCTATCTTAGCAGCTACCAAATCAAATTGAAATTATCTGTTTATAAGTCTGTCTTCTTCCCCATTAAGCCTTAAGTTTCTTTAGGGCAGAGGCCATGTTTTGTCAACTTGTGTGCCCAACCAGCATCTAATTTAGTGCCTGG